>NC_139332.1:28682500-29430000 GCF_056507025.1 Lutjanus erythropterus
CTTACAACAAAATCTCATCAATCATCATCAGTGCAGCAAATTACAGCAGAGCTGTCTGGCAAACTTTGCTGTGTAAGCAAAAGTTATGATCAAGAAAATCTTAAGGGAGGAGCGATAACTTTGTGACGGAGCCAATTTGATTTTTGTTTTATGTTTATAGCACCAGTTAAGTCTGACGTTTACCAGTCATCTAAACTTATCTGAACCTCACATTTTTGCAGATATTTGTGATTTTTGATTTGCACTACTTGGCTGGCTATTGTGAGGGATTATAACCTAAAGGTCACTGCAGTCTTATAATAATAATAATAATAATAATAATAATAATAATAATAATAATAATAAAATGTTGGGTGTATGTTTTGTCTAATATTGCAGTTCTTCACAAGGTCAAGATGTTGCAAAATTCCCTACATTACAAGTTATAAAAATAAATGTGCTTTAGCAGAAATCAATTCACCATTTTTACTATTTTAGGAAACTAGGAGGAGTAAACTGGGAGGGACAAACCTTTCAGTGATCCTGAGGCTGAACAGAAGTTTGCTTGAAGAGCTGAAACAAGAAGGTAACAAACAAACATGCAACAAGCGAGTCTATTCTGGGTGTAATTAAACTGCAAGTACACTACTGCACTGCTTCACTCCATAGTCTATATATCACACACACACAAACACACACTCCTGCACGATGACAGCTGCATTAGAATGAATGAGAATCTCCAGACCAATCACTTTATAGCTTTATGGATCATCTGTCAGCTCAGCCATTAGACTGCCAACTTCTTGACATTTACCAACAAATTCATATTTCTCACACACACCCACACTCGTACGCAAACACACACAGAAGAAGACGCACACTCAGTCACCCTGTTGGTCCTCACTGTGGTAGAAGTACACCCACAAACACCCACACAGACACACACTGAACGCTTGTTGACATTTGCCAGCTCCACACATTTTTCTGCCAGGCATTTCCAAATGAAGGACATGAGATAGATCCCTGTGACTTAAGACAGATTGATCCGTTCCCGCCATTAAACTTGTTTCACAGCCTCCGAAGATGTGCTTCTCCGCGGCGAGCACACACTTGACACAGACAGATCCAATTCGAGCGTAAAATTTACTCGCCGTCTCTTGTTAGCCTCTTCTCTGCAGTGTAAATTAGATTATGTGAGGTTGATATAAAGGATGAAGGCAGAGCTGGCCCAAACCAACCAGAGCTAGTTTCAAAGATTAACAAGACATCACGACTTAGTTATGACACATCTTAAATTAGTCAGTGCAGAAAAGGGAAGAAACTTTTAACCAAATGCCAAACTGTGAAATCACTAAGCAAAGATCAGCTGCTGTGAAACACCATGAAACCAGCCGGAAAATAATGTTTTCATACAACAAACGCACAAATTGGGAAATAACCTGAAGAGCAGGCTTGGGGAGTAATGGATTACATGTAACAGGATTACATAAATATGATACATTAAAAAAAAAAAAAAAAGCACTTGTATTCCATTAAATGACAGATTTAAAAAAAAAAATTACTACAGATACATTTAGTACAACCTGGGACTATTAACAGGTTTGTTACACAGAACAACTGCTAATGTTAGCTACACAGACCAGCTGCTAATGTTAGCTACACATACCAACCACTAATTTTACATACACAGAGCAACCGCTTACGTTAGCTACACAGAACAGTCGAGAATGTTACCAACACAGAATAACCACTAATGTTAGCTAAATACACACTGCTAATGTTAGCTACAAAGACAGCCAGTAATGTTAGCTACATAGAACAAATGCTAATGTTAGTGACACAGATCAAACGCTAATGTTAGCTATACAGACAACCACTAACATTGGTCTCACAGAACAACTGCTAACATTGGATACACAGACCAACTGCTAAGAACACAGAACAACCTCCATGTTAGCTACACAAACAACCACTAACGTTAGCCTCACACAACAATTGCTAGCAAGACTAACTGCTAACATTAACTTCACAGACCTACCGATAACAGGATAGCTACACAATACCAACTGACAACGTTAGCTTCAGAGACCAACTGCTAATGTTAGCTGCACAGAAATCCAGTTTATTAGCTAAACTTTGAATACTGTTAATGGATAAGACAGGCAATATTCAGTAAAATATTTTATTTGGCATTCAATTTAAAAACACAAATAAAAAGAACAATGACTTGATCCTATCTAGTATTCTTTGTAAAGCCTGATATGCAGTATATTGTAGTTTATTTTGAGTCAATCCCTTATCTGAGGCTGTAATACACAAATACTGAGCCTTTTTTGAACTTAAGTTTTATATTTATATTTATATTGACTTGTTTGAGTAACAGACAACAAGGGTGAGAGATGGACTAACACATTGTTGTTTCATAGGATTTGTTGATCATAACAAAAGCATAGAATATCACCACTACAAGCAATATTGGCTTTTCATCAGTTAAAAAAATAAATAACCCGGTTTTCAGCTCTACAACAATGAATTTTTCAGAAAATCCAATGGGTTTTAAATGGTTTATTTAGTTTAAGAAGTAGGAGAATTTTCTCAGTGGATCACATCATCCTTCCATTTATCTGAAAAATTCAACATTACCAGATTTGGACAGCAATGACAAGCTTTTTAAAAACAACTTTTTAGAAGTTCAACCCAACACACAACCCAGACATCCCACTACTCTCACTCTATAAAAAAAAACACACAAAAAAAAGTCTCTAATATTTCATAATTATTTGATTTGTCATATTTTAGTCATGTGGTTAAAGATTCCCTGTGGAGTTTTTAACCTTTTAAATCCTTTTCCACACTGCCAGGATAAGCTTGGTAGGAAAAATATGAATTCTTTATTATTTGAAATGTCATCATCAGTACTTGCTGGCCTAAAAGTAGTTGAATTTTAATATACTGAGTCTGGAATTAAAGTTTTAAATACCCCACTATGTGTTATATATGTGCATCTGGTCAGTTGCTGTGAAAATACTCATGATTGTCAGATTGTCAGGTTTGGAAAGTTACAAAAAGATAGAGCCTCTTTACTATCAGACTTTCTCCAGGATCTTTTCACCACGTTCTGAGTGTTCAAACGGCACGTCTAAAGGAGCACGTCAAGGTCTTTAAACCCAGAGAGCGAAACTATCTCAGACCTGCTCAGGGAGACACGAGACTCAGAGGGCTCTTCCTAATTCCTCTGGTGTCCATGGAAACAGAGGTGAGGTCAGCAGAGGTTGGGACCAATGGGAGCCAGAGACAGAGAGGACAAGAGGTCATGTGTGAAAGACACAGGGGGTCAGTCCCAGGTGTCCACACAAACGCACATGCAGAGTAAAGAGAATTAGGTATTAATAGAGCTGTATGGACCAGGCCCTGTTTAGGCTAATGAGGCCCCGGGGTTATCAGACATTCACAGTAATATATGTACACCTTCTGTGCTGTGGTACGAGGTGAAAGCAATATGGCACATTCAAGTTTAAAAACTTTGCTCTTTGCAGGATCACACCTGCTGGATCATTTATATACCCATAATCGGGGTTTATTATGACTTTGGTCTTTACTTACCTAGTTTTGCTCATGAATTTCGTTTCACAACTCACTATATTTTATCAGTTCATCAATATACAAACCCTAAATGTATTGTCTTTAATTTAATGACTTTCTTTCTTGTTTAATTAGATTTTCTTTGATACCATATATTGTTATGTTTAGCCATGCTAGTGGTGTTGCTCAAGAGTTGGCAATGATGGTCCATTGGTCCGCCACTTCACCATCTTGACAATTATTGGTGGATTTCCATATTTGGTGCATACATTCATGGTTCCCAGTGCATAATTCCACCCCAACCTTGGTGATCTCCTGACTGGTGAGTCATAGCACCACCAGTTTGACATTTATGGCTCAGAGTGCCTGTGTGCAGCCTCACAGAGCTGCTAGCATGGCTGTAGACTCTTAATAGCCACTTTTCTAGCATACAGCCACTGCAAGTGAGGGCTACTTTCATGCCACAAGACCAAAAACCCTGCCTATGACTCTTGACTCCGCCTCAGGCCCTGGTTAGCCCAGCTGGGCCCATGGCTAGTTGGTGGGCCATCAGGTCCCGGAGATTGGCTCCAACATAGCCCCCTGAGGCATGATCTGTGGCTGTCAGTAGAAATGAAAACAAAAGTGGTCGTGGCATAGAATAAAAAAAAAAGATAAATGCCCTCTAGGGTGGCCAAATGTCCAAGACAACTTTATGATGTGCCCTTCCATTGGACAACATGATAACATGCCCTCTAGGGTGGCCTTCCAGTGGACAAAACATGGTAAAGTACCCTCTACAGTGGGGAAAACATGGTGAAGTGCCCTTTACAGTGCTCTTCCATTGGGCAACATGATAAAGTGCCCTCTAGAGTTGCTTTCCAGTGAACAAAATATGACAAAGTGCCCTCTTATGTGCCCCTCCAGTGCAGAAAGCACAATAAAGTACCCTCTACAGTGCCCTCCTGGTGGGGAAAATGTGGTAAGTGCCCTCTACAGTGCCCTTCCATTGGCCAACACAATAAAGTGCCTTCAAGAGTGCCCTTCCAGTGGGGAAAACATGGTGAAGTGCATCAAGACTTTCTTGCTAGTGCCCCACCGCATACAGCTAATGTCCTTTTTTTTTTTTTGCCCCTGCCCCTCAGACAGTCGGAGTCTGCCACTGCTCAAAGAGGAATCAATTTTAGAGAATGTGACAGTAACACTTTCTTTACGACTGCTGGGCCATTACTTCATGTTACATAAAAAGATTTATGTATCATTTCACTCTCTTAACGTCCCTTTTTCAACCCTCCAGTCAGCGTCTAAATCTAAAAGCGTCGGGTCACACAGTACATCTCATTCCCACCAGTGTTCAAGGTAACATGAGAGGTTTCTCCGTTTGAAATATTCACACACGGTGTCGGAGCGTGTACAACCACACATCTGCCGCTGCACCTTCACACAAGTCTGTGTAGTCACCGCTGGATGTTCGCGCACACACATACACCTACTGTACAAGGTTGGAGCTGTAAAGTGGCATCAGCATGCAGGGACATGCTGCACGTGTGTTGCCTGTAAAGCACTTTGGGACATGTTCCCTGATCCATGACGGAGTGAAGGGCTGAGTGGGAGGGAGGGATGGAGGAGGAAAAAAGGGCTGCAGACAAAGAGAGTTTGTGTGTCGCATGCATTTGTGGGTCTGACTGTGCCTCCACACGGGCAAATCCAGCCACATAAGCTGTTGTGATGGATGCAGCTTCACTGTAAATTACATGTAATGTGGTCAAAATGTTCAAGTGTATCAGTGTGCTGCCACTCTTTGATCTGAAAAATGAAGGCACACAATTTATTATGTCTGCAGTGGAGCATTTATTCAAATGTGATCCTTGATTTGTTGAAATACTCAACGTTTCTGCTTGAAAGGCAGCTTGTAATTGGAAACGCGCAGTTCATGGTAACAAAACGAGAGAATATTGTTACCTGATTCTGCAGTTCCCTACATTGCATCCATTGCATTTAGCTTATTATTTTGGCTTTACGGACTGAAATTGCATTGTTTTTCCTCTAATCAGCGTCGTTTCAGGCAGTGGAGGGCAGCTGTTTCCAGCAACAAAACACTACATCACCTGCTCCGCACCAAACAGCAGAAAAACTTAAGGACTAGCTGGTGAACAATAGTGGAACATTTAGCAGCACAGCCAGATATTTTTTCTGAGTAGGTGGTGGGGACCAAAAACAGCGCTAAAAGGAATAAGGCACAAACATCGTGTCTGGGAAAAACCAGAGTATCCTAGTTATAATTAAAACGTGAGTTGAAATATGAATGCTGTTTACAATTTGGAAAATCATGAGCACACATAGAATATTTTCACAGATATGAGATCCAAGAATGAAGTCAAGAATGAATCTTCACACTTAAGCTTCCTCTCCTGTCTGTTTTTTTGGAAGCAAAACCAACATCAATGTGATAAATTTCAGTTAATCAGGGTCTGGCTTTAGTGCACACTGTGATCATCCCAAATGTCACTTTTCTGGAGATAATTACCATTGATTTTCATGCATTTTTTTAAACATTACCATGTAGCCTATTAATTAAAGGTTTGGCACAGCTCCAGAGTTGCAAACCGCAGGGACGAGATCAACTCAATCAATTCAGAAAACACGCACAAAAACAGGCAACGTGGCGCTTATGTTGTTTGTACAACTGAATGCAATGAATGAATTAAAATGAAAGTAATTTTGTTACGGCTCAGCTGTGAAAGTTTGAGGTGCTGCTGCTCCTGTTTTGGTGGCACTGAGGCTGTGTGTGTGTGCACGCATGTGTGTGTGTGTGTCACCAGGGAAAAAAAAAAAAAAAATCAGACAGACCCCTGGAGCAGCTGTTGTCCCCAGTGTGTCCAATGTTTCATACACACACACAGATATGCAGTATTTTCTTCTGCTTGCTTGCACATACATTGAATGCCTACTCTCAGAAGAGTAAAGGCTCTTAAATGGTTCTTCAAAAGGCTCTCTGGTTCTACAAAGAGCCATCATCAATTGACCCTTCGCTAAGCCCCACCTCCAAACAGCAACTGTCCAATCATTGCTTATCAACCGTAACGAGAGCTGACAAGATTTCCATCAAAAAATGGTTCTTTGAGACACATTTGAGTGTTCTTTAAAGCCCTGTTTGCAGAAATAAAAATGTTTCTTCTGTGACATCACTCCTTTTTTTTGGTTAGCACACATTCATTTTTCTGTGTGTACTTTCTTTACCAGCCTCCACTCTTTTCCTCTGTGTCTTCCTTTGTGAGCTCTCATCTTAAGCACACTCACTCACACAGTCACACACACACAGATTGTAGCTGGGCTTATGCAACCTCACAGAAAGCCAGAATCAAAGGTTTCATTTACCAACAGGAGGATCAGATGTAAAAAGTTGTCAGCGCTGTTTAGGTTAAGCACCTACAAGCCGACGTGCGGGTTCAGAGAAAAGTGTGTGTCGTCGTTTAGTGTTGAAATTGGGGCCTTAACACCCCCAGACAGCTCCAACCCCTCTCCACATCTGCTCTCAACTCTGATCAGGCCCACACTCACCTCCACTGCAGCTCATTAGAAATACTCAAGGGACTGCTGCGCTTAAATACGTGTTCTCGAGGACCTCAGCTACCTCGAACACGTCCACCAGATGTCTTCTTCCAGCGTATAAATCTTTGCCTCATCTCATCCCTCGCTCCTCTTTAACCCTCGACTTTCTGCCTCACCTCGTGGCTCTGATTTGCTCTCTATCTCTATTCGTCTTCCCAGGGGGGTGAGACGGACAGATGCGCAGCCTTGTCCTGCCCAAACACACACACACACACACACACACACACACACACACACACACACACATTTATGACCTCATTTCTCCAAGGAGGCCAGTTTAACAGAGCCTATGAAAAGACAACAGCTGTACAGTACAAACAGAGACAAAGGAAGACGGGGAGATCCTTGTTCTTTTTTTTTTTCTTCTTTATAATTGCAAAGTGGATTATTCAAGTTACTCTGCATGCATTAAAGGGATAGTTTGGATTTTTTTAAGCAGGGGTCGTATGAGGCACTTATCCATATTGAGTATATTTACCCGTAGTTGATGGCAGTCGGTTCTCCTCCAGTTTGGAGAGGCAGCAGGAGTACTGGTGTAGGAAGCTACGCAATATACTGCTGTGGACAGGGTCAGCAGCAAAACATATTTTAGCCACCTAAAAAGATCAATATCAGTGTAAGTGTACGCTATATTTAGAATATTTTCTCCGCTTTACCTTGCCACTAGATAACCTTTAACGACGAGAAACTGCCGTTATACAAGCCAAATATCGTTTTCTCCAAAGTCACCAGACTCCTTTCACAAAACCAGTCACTTTACCTCACAGTCAAAGACCTCAAAACAGTCAGTTTACTATCATCAAAGACAAAGACAGCCAAAAATAATCTCTTTTTCTTAAAAAAAAACTTCTGCAATGCTTAAATACTACTTCAGTAACAGTTGAGCAGTTACCTTAACCTCGGTCAACTTTCTCCTTTAATGCTTTGTGTACTTAGACAGGCTCCATGCTAGGCTAGTCTTTATCAAAAACAAAAGAGAAATGTTCAGTATAATGTTACAGTCACATCTGAAGGCAGAATGCAGCTAGTTAACTAGCTGATCTATGTCAATCACTAGCCAGTTTCAGCTGTTAGCTAATATTAGCAAAACACTAGCTAACTAACTAACTAACTACATCAATCGTTAGCTCGCTAGTTACATTTGGAAGCTAATATTGGCAAAACACTAAGTAGTTAGCTAATCTACGTCTGTAGCTCCCTCAAGTAGTAGACACGAGGCCCGAGGTCATGGTTAAAAACGGGGTTTATTCCATGGACAGACCAACCCGTGAGAACTGGGTTAAAGGGAAAATAAACAATAAAAAATACAATAAACAAAATGCGTATGTATTTTCCAGCAGCTATAACAGGTGCCATGTCTATGGCATGAGATAATACACTGTCACACACATCACAGTACAGCCTGCAGCTTAACCTTAAGTTTCATTTTATGACATAACTTGCACACGCTACACTCACATGACATATAAATTATACACTTCATTATATATATCATGGAAAGATGTATTTGCGACATTGTACTCTTATAGTTATCACATTTCTTTACCATACGAAGATGAACTTGAACCAAAACATACCTCGTAGGCTGCTTACTACTAAAGAGGGGCTGAATCTTGCTTGCTTCTTCCTTATCTTCGTCTTCTTTCTTCTTCTGTGTGGTTATGTCCTTAATAATTTAAACTTAGGTAAAGCGCTGATATAACGTTTACTTCTTTTGGCGCTTTGCTGGCAGGGTGCGTCAATTAATGTGTGACGTGCGGAGCGCCAGGTCGGCACTAATTAGTTCCGCCTAGGGGGTACTATATACAGGTAGGACCCAGAAAACGGGAGGATAAACAAATCAAAAAACTGACAATGTGAGGCAGTTACAACGTCAATTGTAAGCTAGTTATGTACAGCCTATAGCTTATGTTATCAGAATACTGGCTAACTACCTATAATCTACATCAATCATTAGTTAGCTATCTTATGCTAACATTTTTTACAGGTCCCCCAGCAACATATTTTAACCATATTCAAATTTTCTTTTTCTTCTCAACATAGACGAGTTTAGCATATAGAATATTTAAGTAGAGGAAACAGAAAACGAGAAAGTTGATAAGGAGACTTGGGAAGAGTCCGTTTCCTGTTTGTTTCAGCTCTAAGATGCTAACTGTGTGGAAATGTGTGCCGTGTGTCCTCACAAGCAAAGAAAGAGTTCCTCTAAATCCTCTGAATTTCAGTTAAAAATTGTCTCAATCTTTAAAAAAAATGTGACAAACAGCTCCTGAGAAAGCTAGTAAGTGGACACTGAGTTATAAGACTACACTTTCACACTGGAACCAAGTGTTTTCTTCATCATTTATTCACTTCATAGACAAAAAGCTTCATCTCCAGACATGTCTCAGTACAAGTACAAGGTGCAAAGAATCTGATGTGTTCAAGGATACAGTTTGTACCAAAAGTTTAGTAACCATGATATGAGAAACATGCATTAAAATGCCCACAGAAATCATATACACACACTAATTAAGGGATTAAATTACTATCAGTAAAAGCATTTGGCGTGATTAAGTCTTTTGGGAGATTTCTGGACCTGAGGGGAGGACAGAGCAGTCATGAGAGGCTCAACATAAGCTCACAGGGAGTTCAAATTCAGGCCGCAGTGAATTAAATCAAACCCAGTCAGTGGCTGTCAAATTACATCCACTTCAAATGGAAAATCAGCATTTTATTTTTCTTTTTTTCCCCATTATTTTGTTTTATCTTATTTTCCTGTTTTATATTATGTGTTGATTTTAATTCAACAGCAGCAAAATCAGTAATTTTTTTTCCATTACGGCATCTCAAAAGATGCATCACTCGTTTCATAATCAACATAAAAACTGATCAGACGTGGTCAAATTATTAAAACTTCTTGGAGTGAATCATCTATGGGATTTTGCTTGTTTCTTTGGCAAATGGATATAACAGAATGGATAGTAGGTGGAGTGCAAAATAGCCTCAAAGTCTTTGCAGATGTGACCTGATATCAAGTGAGACAAAAAGATGATAAAATACAACTAAAAAGCATTGCTATTTAAACTACTCTCAGCAGAACTAATTAATGAAATCATTACACTACGGTCAAATGAAATGAAGTATCTTCTATCTTCTGTTTACTTGTTCTACACGACTTTAGACAGAGGTTTCTGTGACTTTCAAAGCCCTAAAAAATATTTTTTGAGTCAATTTTGGACATGCAGTCGACTCCAGCATCAATCTTGGTTGGTTTCATTCAAACCAAATAACATGTTTCAATCATTTTTCATCGAAGGCCTCTGCCAGCCTGAGACCAGTGCAGGTGTTGGTGTAGGTGTTTGAGTGCAAACGTGAGGAAAAAAGAAAAAAAAAAAAAAAAAAAAAGACAAGGAGAAAGTGTCTTAAGCACGCCAAGTGCCAGGGGCAGGAATTAAATCCTCATTATGATCTGGCACCACCACCACTTTCTCTGTATGAGCGTGTGTGTGTGTGTGTGTGTAGGTCTACATGGCACTAATAACACAACTGCACGGTAGAAACTTGAATTACATTTGGAAATCACAGACCCCGGTCAAAGGGTTTTTTCCCTGCATATTTATATCTTAGGCAGCTGATAAGGTGTAAGCAAAAGAGATTACATGCAAAAAACACAGTTTGATATCAATCACCTGTCTCCGAGCATCATATACGCACAGTTACATACAATCAATTAAAAACATACAGCCAGTGGTAACAGACTTCACTTCACTGCAGAGTGAGCTAGTTGTATAATAAGAGCAGAATGAACATCAATGCCAACCATGCACCATATGACGGTAAATGTTCCCTTTGCAATGTTTATTATTTTAAGAAGTGAGCAGGTATATGAACCAAACATTTAAAGGAATAGTAGGAACATTTTGTGAACTACACATACAATATATTTGCTTTCTTGCAGAGAATTAGATGAGAAGATTGACACCATTTTATTCAAACTAATTCATACTAAGCACAGTAACTTCCTGAAGTCTTTGGTCTTTGGTGTTTTTGACTAGATCTGATTGATCATTATAATGCTGTTTTCCTTGTTCAAAAAGTTGCAATTGGGTTCTGGTTCCTGGTTCTGGCTCATGCTGTTTGGTCCAGGGGATTGTTGCAACACAGACCTTTTTTTCTGGTGCACTGCTGCTAACTGTGCTGTAGCTGCCATTAGCAAGTTAGTTCAGTTAGCGGGCTACAAGGTTACAGCCTCTGAGATCAGTGAAGGCCAGTTGACAGGGAATACAGCAGCTGAAGGAAACTTATATATTTAAATAATTGAATTAATACCATAAACATATGCTACTAGTCAACTACTGGCTTAATCTGATGACTGCTGGTCAACTAGGAAAATTTAAATTCCGGGACATAAATCTCTTCAGAAGAAAAAGATGGACATGGCCAGATTTTGTGCGCACAGCAGAAGATTATTTTCAGGAACATGGTTGGTGATGAGCTATTTTTGTCCAGTGTTCTCGTAACATATTTAATATTCAGCAAGTTTGTGAGACAAATAACATTTTTTGTGATCTACTTGAATCAAAAACATGCATTTAATACATTAAAAGGAACATTAGTAGAGCATTAGATGTCTAAACTCCAGTCGTTGTTGGAGTCTTGCGATGGTTTCGCTTGTGAAAGTGTCTTTTGTCAGATGGATGTAACCCTTTATTTTCTTATCCTTGTCACTGCCTTCATTCACAACACAGCCATACCGACGCTTTCCCTGAAATATCAGGTCTTCAGTCTTCAGATTTCCCTGAAAATCGATCCCTGCTCCCTGCACACATGACCCCATGCAGGAAATGTTTCTGGACATTTCAAGGACGGATTGTACGTGTGAAATGTGTTCTAGAGAGAGCCAGATTAGCTCTTTCCCCCCTTTTTTACAGTCTTTATGCTAAGCTAAGCTAACCAGCTGCTGGTGGTAGCTTCTAATTTACCGTACAGACATGAACATGGTGTCCATCTTCTCACCCAACTTGAAGTAACAAGACAATGACATGTTTCCCAAAATGTCAAACTATTCCTTTAACTTCTAGACTGATTCATATTGACTGACCAGACACAGTATTTTATATGCAAAATAACTGGATCACCCTTAAAGATAAAAACCGTCAGACTGCTAATAATTACACACCATAATAATAATTTTTACCGTCCCGCATTCATTCATTTTAAATACACATTCATACACCCAATTAAATGTTTCACCTTTAAATAAATAGCCAATCAGATTGTTGCTGTTCAAATAAATAATCTGATGATTGACAGGTTATGTTGAGGCACAAAACAGAAGCTGCTCAGAAAATTAGACGGAAACTGACCTGTATGATTAAAGCTTTACATTTTCCTTTTCTCTGTCTCTTTCTCTCTCTCTCTCTCACACACACACACATGCATAACACACATGTAACACATGTAACCACATTGCACTTGTGATGTCTTACAGGATGCCCGACCTGACAGACTGATACTTGTGGAGGCTTTTCAAACAACCAGCACAGTTTACTGACTGACTGTATGTCTGAGGCCCAGCTGGCTTGCAGGCCAGCCGATTAACTGAGTTACAGGCCACTCATTGATTAACTGACTGACTGATTATCACCAGTCAATATCACAGCAACTGGCTTTTTCTGAAGAATGCCCACATCTAATTACTTAAGGGAGTGATAGATTGATTAACCGGCTCTGCGATCTTTCTCGGACCACCCTGAGGCTAGAGACGTGACTTTTTGGAGAACTCTAGATTCATACAGCATGTTTACAACTGAATTTCAAACACAACAAAGCTTCTACCAGCTGAATTACAACTAAAATCAACAGGGTGGACTTCACATCCAGCTGTGCTTGAACCTGACACTACAGGTCTGATGATGGAGGAAGAGGAAGGAGGAGAGTGTTGTGACTCTAGTGAACACACACAGCAGCTTGGCTACACGCTGGTAAAAGCTGATAAATGTTTCAGAATATAAGTCAACAAGCAGAGCATGCATTGCTGTTTGAGAACCCCCCATGTTCTGTACATGTGTATGTGCCTCAGGTGGAAACAGCCTGTATTATTAATACGCACTTTTCAGGTTCTGATTATGTTTACAGTCAAACAAACACTTAAGTGATTTTTCAGTTTACTATGAAGTTATTTTTTGAGACGATGCAAAGAGTTTACTTTTCCCACTATCAAATAAAACGCTTTCTCCAATGACTTGTTAAAATATTCAATCCTTAGTAATAAAAAACTACCTTTAAAGAAGAAATCTGTAATATATTTACTGTAATTTATCATAAAATGACCAAGATTTGTCATCAGAGATTACGGAAACAGGCTGAGTTGGAATACTTGCTTCCCTGACGACAACAATACAGCTGTGTCCTTTGAAATTTCTATTCCAGGCTGGAATAACTGTTTCATACTTCGCCCATTTCATATTAATTAGAGCTCAAATCAATGCCGAATGTTTGCTGAATGAGTCAGTGTCTCTTATGAGTTGTAAGAAAACATAAATAATCTTATAGAGTAGATGTTTATAACGCTTAAATTGAGCAATATGTCAATGGAGTCTGGCAGGAAGTGAATTCCAACCCCAGAGTGTGTATTTTCAGAGCAGTGGGCTTTTGTTTGCAGATTAACAGTTTACATTAACAGTTATAAACAGCTGATCAACATACAATGTGGAACTTATTCTCGCTTGTTATTGTCAATTTACAATGTTGCATGAGTCTTGCACTCCTGCAGTATTCCTGCAGCCTGCCTGAGCTTCCTTGAGTCTGGGGAGGACGGAACAGGGGGAAAAATTTGCTTCAATAATTAAAATAGGGAATCCCCCCCCAAAATAGGGATTCAACCTATTTAATATACCGTGCATGGCTCCAACTTTCTATTCGGACTGCTGTACTCATTTATAAATGGGCAAATGCTACACATTGCTCTTTTAAGTGAATCTACAGTATAAAATACTGAAGAGTAACATGATGTTGAAGAGGAACTGAGTGCATGTGCTGTAGTTCTGTTGACGGCTGTTCAGGGTGGATGTTGGCGCAAACCTACTAAATATTTTAAGACTGTAAAAGTACTGGTGTCTTCCCCACATTCACTCAGCAGTGGTGGGCCACAGCAGCCAGAAAACTGCTCCAGAAAATATAAAAATAACATATTTTAAAAAAAATGTATTTCAATACCTCCTGCAAAATGCATCTGCAAAAAGGCCCACTGCTTGCATTGAGTGCTGCCTGTTAACCGTGTGTAATGTTCACATTTTGGAACAGCGACAGCTCGCTTTGTGTCCCAAACTCTACTGTAAATGTAGCTCACTGACACCTGGAGTAAAGCAATTAATACCAGTGGCTCACAGGCAAAATCTCTCCCTCCATCTTCCTCGTTCCTCTGCCTGCCGCTCTGCTTCTTTGCTCAGAACTGGAAGCTTTCAGCAGAAAACACCGCTCTTTAATAATTTGTATTCATGTGTCATCATCGCCGGCTACGGGCACTTTTGGCTCTCAGATATGGCTGCTGATCCAACGAGCGCATTAAAACCAACCATCAACAGAAATGTAACGAAACAAGCATGACAGTCTAAAAGAGTTATCAGGAAACTGATCAGCTCACAGGAAACGCACAGAGACACAAGTAAACTGTTACACCGCTGCTGACGTGTGAGCAACAGCCTGAAAAAGCAAAATGCGTTAGTGTCTCACATGCATGGATGGATTATGAGACAATGGGCCCCCGGGCAAAAACGTGTAAGAGGCCCCGTCAATCCTCCTACACAGGAGCAAGATCCTGGACTGAAAGAGGCACAGAGTGACTGCAAACTGTATGTCTCTTTGTCGTCATTTTGTTTTTCTTTGAGGTCACTTTCAGTTGTTTTGTGTCTCTTTGAAGCCGTTTTGCATTTTTTGCATTGCGTTTTTGCAACTCTATGGTCATTTTCTGGTTGTTTTGCATGTCTCTCTAGTCATTTTATACTTGCTTGAGTGCAGTCTGTGACCTTTGCAGTTGTTTTGTGTGACTCTGTAGTTATTTTGCATCTCTTTGAGGTAATTTTACATCTCATCGCAGTTGTTTTGTGTTTCTTTGTAGCCGTTTTGCATCCCTTTGTTGTCATTTTGCGCCTCGTTGTGGTTGTTTTGCATATCTGTGTCTTCTTGTGGTTGTTTTGTGTCTATCTTATCATTTAGTGTCTCTTGTTGTTTTGCATCTCCTTTTAGTGATTTTGTATCTCTTTTGTGGTTATTTTGCATTTCTTTTTGGTCATCTTGTATCTCTTCTGTAGTTATTTTGCATCTCTTTGTCGTTGTTTTGCATTGCTTTGACATCGTTTTGACTTTTCAAAAGGAAATGTTACTTGTCACTACACACAAAGGCCCAGGGGCCCAAGCCTAAGTTTGGAACAGCAATACGCCCATTCAGTTATCCATCTATGCTCACATGTGGTACTGGAGGTCTGAGATACTCATTCAGAAACGCACAACGCACAACGCACATACACCCACACACACACACACAGATCCTGAGGCTGGCTCGTGGTTAACATATGTTCATTGTGGTTGAGTAGCAACAACCTGTTTGGCACCGAGATAACTGACCTCCTCCTGCTTTTTCCTCTCAACAGGAGAGCGGCGCTTCAAGTCTTCACCATTTTTGTTTTTGTATGTTTTGTTTGTTTATAGTTAATCCATCTGAGGAGCAGTTGTGTGTCTGCTGTCAGCATGTGTCAGTGTGAGCGTCTCACAGTCTAAATCCCCACCAACACATCAGAACAGTTGTAGTAACACCTCGGGTCCCCAGTCCATCGCCGTCTGAGCCACGGCGAACACGGCCGCCCCGAGCGTAGCCGACAGCCCCCACACCGCCATCTTCACCATCCTGTTCCCCTTCCCCCACAGCTGGCCTCGGTCCCGGGGCAAAGCCGCTTCCAGGCCTGAGTGTTGAGAGGATACGAGCACAGAACAAGGAGGAGGGGTCAGAGTGTCAGGAGCGGAGACACAGAGGGGTCAAGAGGATTCAAAATGCTGGAAGCTGAACCAAAGAAGGATCAAGCTGCATTTTGTTACTCTGATTGAAAATAATAAAAAAAGGGGTCGAGGGATGTCAGAACACCAGGAGTAAAGACAACGCAGGGGCAAAAACAATAATGCACAACAAATAAAGTATCGAACAACCAATCTTGCTCGATGATCTTTGCTAGCAGTGTTCTTACTTTAATCAACTAGAGACCCACATAGTTGGAAACTCAACTTAAAGTTAAACTCTGTTGCCAGTTTATTAGATACACCAGAAAAAACTAATGCTGCCTACTACAAACCCCGTAATAAATACGTTCATGAAGGTCATAATGTTTTGGTTTCCCCACAATTAAATGCAAAGGATCAATGGCAATACTGACATTTTAAAACACAATGCTCCACTCATAAGAAACTCCGCCACATGTCAAATCAAGCAAGTCCTAAACTAACAGCCGACCACCCTGCAGCAGCAGCCTGTACAAAATTCACTGGATGTTGCAGCTGCAGTCCAGAACAGAGGAGAAATAAACAACAGAGAGCAGTCGGGCAAAACAAAAATGAAATGTCTGGAGCAGGAGTGGGGGTCATAATGCGTTCTATGAAAGTATTCTGGATTTAGTGCAAGTGATGTTAAGTAAGAACAAATCATATGCAAAGAATGCATGAGACTTGAATTTGCAAGAGATGCACAGATCCACTGTTTTTCAGTTCAGATCCGATTCCAATATTTGAATTTGGATATCTGCTGACACTGATGAACACAAGAGGTCTTTATCATTATTATTATTATTATGGTTACTGTCAGTAGTAGTAGTAGTAGTGTTATTATTATCATCATCATCATCTATGTCAGTGCATGTTGATGCACATTGAGTCAGAGTTTTCACCATCTGGAAAGCTTGTTTTGTTTGTGTAATGTAACTTGATGCCACTAAGAATGACATTGTGAACGTTACCTCTGAATCCCCGTCCTTGTCCAGCAGCAACATCAGACAACAGTGACACTGTACACCTGCTTATTCTTATTTATTTATTTTATAATTGTCTTGCCCTGTCTATTTTTGTATTTTTTATTTTTATTTATTTCATTTTATTAATTGGGCTGTTTGGAGGGGAATTATGACTGGTGTTGTGCCCTCTCTTGTTTTAATCTCTTTTATTCTGTAGCCATTATATTTCGCTTTTTATCTGTGCCAATGAAATATCTCATTTGGTTTGAAAAAATGAAAAAGACACGCACACCCACAAGCCCAACTGGATGGGTTCTGGATTATAAAAATATCTAAATACACTAAAAAAAGCTCACGTTCTGGAAATTTATTTGTGCCTGGAGCTCGAAACATCATGCAAATAAATTTCTTGAACGGGAGCTTTTTGGTGTGTGGATCTTTCCTTCTCTGTTCATTTGATTTGTAAAACTGTCAACCCATTCAAAATCAATAACAATTTGAATTATTAAAAAAAGAAAAACAGTGACAATGCACAGTGAATCACCATATGACGTAGCGCACTGTGAACGTAAAGGCAGTGCAATAAAAGTGCAAACAAAACATGTTGTCCCTGAAATCAATCAATAATTATACTAAATAACTGTGATCTCAATATTGATTAAAACAGTCATGATAATCATTTTGACCAAAACCGTGCAGCCCCAGTGTTCAGTTTTTGTTCATTTAACTTAATGGAGGCGGCAGTTTGTGTTCCTGTTGAATTGTAGTGAATGATACAGAGAGGTGTTTCTATTAACTATTCTGCCCATACTGTATTAATCAATAGCTGTGTAACTTTAACATTTAATTAAATCACTGCAGTATATAAAGAGGAAATAACAGAATGCAATTACACTGAAATGGCTATTACTGAAAATGCAGCTCACAAACAGTATTAGACGCAGGGTTTTATCTTCAGAATTATAGCTTTTAAGTCCAGTTGTCAGCTAATATTCATCACTTGTTTAACATTTAGACATTGAGACCGACTCCAGTCATTGTCTGCCACAGTGAAATCAGGAGGTGCTATAGATCGGCCCTCGTTCTGTCCGTTATGCACTTCATCTTGGATGCTGCTAATTGAATTTTGATGAAACTGCAGGGAATGATGTGCATCAATTTTAATATTACACTGTTTGGCCTGAGGGGAATGTTACAGCGAATTTTTTGATTGCCTGTACATCACAGACAATATGTCAGACGGCACTGATCACATTTTCACGAAACCTACGGGAATAAAGCATCTCTTTGTTCTGTTCTGGCATATTTAAATTTGCACTTGATTGGTCAGATGGGGGTACTGCATCATTTGTTTACTCGTTATTGATTGGCCCAAAGGGGGGCAGCGTTCGTGGGGGATGACATATTTACTGTTGCCTTGTTTTGAAGAATTATGTTCTGTGGATCCATCAAACGGTTTTGGCGGTCAGGTTGAAATGTTTGTTCTTACAAACTCACAGTCGATATCAATCTTCCCCCAAACTTCAAAGAGTATCGAACAAGAATCCACTTTTATTTCACTCATCCGCACGTGTGTCTGTACTGTCTGTATGTGCGGAGTCGTTCTTCAGAGTCAGTAATAAGATTATTGTTACTATTTTTACCGTGTCTGGAGGTGGAGGAGCCATGGGCCTTGGTGAGGCGTTGGAGAACAGAGTCAGGCCTCTGGTGGAGGGTGGAGAGCTGAAACGCCTGGAAGGTGCTGATGCACAGACTAGAAGAAGAAAAAAAAAGAGGAAAAGAAGGATAGAAAGAAGGAGGAAGAGTTAGTCTGTGATGAAAAACTGAGTCAGGTGAAGGGTGGACGGCTGGACTGACATGAGGAGATAAAACTGATGGATAAAGACAGGAGAGGGAAAAAGTGACAGAGATGTGTTAACTCTAGTAGCTCCTGTATATAGGAAGCTATAGAAGTAATGCATTATGGGACGTAAGTATCTTTCGGTATCAGTCAGTCAAGGCCTTGTGGCTGTGATGTCACTTCCTTGCCTGAACGATGGCTGTAAGTTACACTGAAGGACACAGACAAAGAGACAGATGGAGGGACAGAGACAGAAAGTCGTGTGTCTCACGTTTCCTCCTCGATAATAAAAAATGTGGAAAAATGGTCACATGCATGGTCACACACACACACACACACACACACACACACACACACACACACACACACACACACACAGCTAAATGTGTGTTAGTAGCACCATCGAGTCTGGATGTGTTTTTAGAGCACCCCCTGTTGGCTACTGAGGGAACTACAACACCTTCAATCAATACAATCCATCTCAAAATATTTTAATGTGGTAAACTTTTATATCAGAGTCGTGTGTTCTGATGAAAGCACAAAATGTGAGTGTGCAGGAACAATTAGTTAAGTGAAAGGTTAGTTGATTGACAGAGAACAAGTTTGATAATTGATTAACAAACAATCATGGTTTCCAGCATCCTCAATGTGCACATTAGCTGAATCTCCCTGATCATGTAATTTGAAGGTAATGGGGCCGGTTTCACAGACAGAGCTTAGATTAATCCAGGAGTAGTAATCTGTACTACTTGAACTAGGACATTTAAGTAGCTTTCATGAGCGTGGCTTAAATTTGGCTGAGTTAGTTGGAGACTATGGAGACGAGGAGTTAGGTAACTCATGGTGCTCACAAAAATCCAGAATGGAAAAGAGAACACCATGACTGGTGTGAATCTGGAGAAAAAAACAACAGCAGAGGCAAAAAGTTTAGTGAGTATGAAAAAAGTGCTACTCAAACAAATTGTGTTAAACCAGTTGCATGTAGGTCTGCATGTTGATCACTGCTGCCCAAAGTGGGGCCCACAGACCAAAACTGGCCCGACATAATGTTCAATTTCACACACCAGATGTTTCTAGCAAAATTTTTTTTTAATGTATTTAAATAATATATAATATAAACTGTTATTTGTGCTGTTTTCTACAGTTGCAGATGATTTTTCCAGATGTACTAGCAGGTAAAAAGGGCTTACTATTACTATTTTCAGTGGGTTTAAGTCTCCTATGATTCAGACTTTAAGACTTTTAGAAATGACTTAACATACATATTAGAAAAATTTAAAAAAGAAATTTCTGAGGTAGTTTTAAAAGTTTAATATTTGATTTTTTTTTTATCAGTACTTAATCAGTTATTTCCAAAACTCTGCAATCATTATATCATAATATCATTCTTATTCTTATTCCTCTTATTATTATTATTATTCTTAATCATTTTTAGTTTCTGTTGTTGTCCCCTCACCTCTTGTGAGACTGCAGTGCTGCGCGCTTGGCCAGCAGGGATGGAGGGTACTGGTCAAACAAGTCCTGGGCCTGGCCAATCAGGAGTTCGTATGGAAGATCCTGGGGGATGCGGGAGAGGAGGTGGTGGACCATGGCCATGTCACACTCGGTCTGCTTCACCTCCTTTTCTCTGTGCAACACAATCTGAGGAGAAGAGAGGACGGGTTAAAAGTTTTAAACTGAATAAACTTTCTTTAATTGAATATAGATATATACCTCGTCACCTTTAGAGGCACGCATCTATATATATAGATGCGTGCCTCCGCTTGCATGCAGCAAGCAGGAGAGAAAACAGTTTTTTTCCACAGCAGTGAAAATGTTTTTGAAAGGCTAAACTACAAGTATGAGCTGAAGCAGAATATTTGGGTGAGATAAAAACATTTGGAAAAAATTCACATCTATCTTTTTCAATAAATGCTGACATTTGGACCCTCTGGAGTTAGTAAAAATGTTTGAATCGCACGAGTCAGAAACAATCACACGCAGCTAAGGCTTGAATATAAATCTAAAAAAATGCTATAATACTAATGATAATAATTTAGCCTGATATTCATCTGCAACTGTGCAGAAATACTGGGTTTCCTGCACAGCAATAATAACAGGCATTTAAGAAAGTAATACATAGCTTAAATAATTGCATAATACTACTAGTGTTCATTAAAACCTTATCTGAGCCCGTGAAATGTAATCAACCTCCGCATACAAAACCTCATATGTAGCCTAATCTGATTTCATTTAGAATAATTGCTGCTCTTAATTTCCTTTTAAAATGGTTCTTACTGGTAGTCTGAGTTAAATGCTGTGGTGGTTTATTCCAGTTTGACACAACCCTGCGCAGTTTTCTTTAAGGCACTGGTGTATCGTCCCATGAAGGCATGTCTGGTGTCATAACAATGTCCCTCACTGTGCTAACTGTGAATTTAAGTACGTAGGTTTTCTTAAAGCACAACTGTTTCTCATGAACTGGAGCAGGCTGCATGCCAGTGTCTCTTCCACCTTTATTCATGGTTAAACTGGGAGAATCGGAGACTGGGCGGTTAGTTTCAGTGTAACTGGTGGGGCAGGACAAGTGCTCGGCAGTGAAACAGGCAGATGAAGAGTTAAGCCCCCCATGCTGTGCGCTGTACTCAGCCTTGGAGGAAACATGAACTACATTCTGCTTTGTTGTTTCACACACTTCAAACAGAACTCTCCCTCTGCCCAGCCCCTAAACACACACACACACACACACACACACACACACACACACACACACACACACACACACACACACACACACACACTAACATCCTAAACTGCAAAAGAGCAAAATGTGCACAATTGTACACACTAATCAACATGCAAAAATACTCTGGTTGAAATAAAAAAAGGCCTCTTCACACTCAAATAAACACAAGTACACACACATACATGATCCAGAAGTAAATATTTCTGCCAAAACAGTTGGTGTGAGCACCCAGAGGAACACATTTCACACAGGAACAAGACAAAAAAAAGTCAGATTTAAAAGTGTTTTCTCTTTGTAATCTGTTCTCAGTCAGCTCTCCTTGTCATTCTGTTTCTTCATGCAGTCCACATCCTTTTCCCTCTCCTTCCTCTTTTATCTCTCCCTCTGTCCCTCCTTTTCTCTGTACCTTTTCTTTCACTCTCTCTCTCATCTGTTCATTAGGAGGTATCTAATTAACTAGTCCAGTGACTTCACAGTACTCTGCCTCACTGTGTGCATGAGTATAGGAGTGTGTGAGTGTCCTGGATTACTGACAGAGCAAAGCCCCTGCCTCCTGTCTGTATCCTGTTGGCGTCTTCTTACCGTAGCGGCGAGGTAGATGGGCATCAGTGGGTGCGAGGCCAGGAAGAAGTCGTAGAGTCTCAGGGTGTGTTTGAATTCTGCCAGCACGTGGCCGAACCACGTGATGAGCCAGGAGAGTGCGAAGATGGTTCCCACCTCTGATCTGCAAGAAAAGGCCAATATATACAGTGATGTAGACAAACAGAGGAACAAACAGGACCCTGACGAGGGCTGTCTGAGATGTTTTTAATGTTTTCTTTTGTATTTTAATTTAACCAGGAAAACCTAACTGAGATTAACAACTACTGTCTCAGGAGTGTCCCGGCCAAGATAAGCAGCAGTGAGTTACAGACTAACAACAAAGCAGATAACACAAAATGTGTTACAAGGGCAGAATTAAATACAAATGCAATCATAAATTCATAGATAAAATTTCTCGTAGGGACAATATGAGAATATGCTGGCAGATTGTACTGTTTTCTACAACCCTAATTCCAAAAAAGTTGGGATGTTGTGTAAAATGTAAACAAAATGTAAACCATACCCATGATGCCTTGGGCACTAACGCACAGATGAGCCAATAGATGTTGACGGTGTTTCTGGATGTTGATATATGGCTTCGTCTTTGCATGGTAGAGTCTTAACTTGCATTTGTAGATGCAGCGACAAACTGCGTTTACTGACAACCCCTTTCCCCTTTCAAAAAACTAATGGTACGCCAAGCGGTGGAAAGTGGTGTGAAGTGCTGCATAAGCAATTTTTAGTCAGTGGATTACGATGGGAAAATGCACTGGCATGATCCAGATAAAATTAGCCAGAAATCCCTTAAATGAAATGATGGTATTCATGACCGACAGATTAAAAAAAAAAAAAAAAAAAAAACAGTCAAAGCAGAGGCTGAAATGCCAAGATTTTTAATCTCTAATATGGTTCAGGCTGCATCCAACAATTCTTCTTGATAGTGTGTTTTGGTTAGACTGATGCTGAGAAACACCAACATCTTTCAAACTTTCAAACATGTCTTCAAGAAAGTTTGTCACAGGTTTTCCTTAAAATGTGTAGTGTCATGAAATATAAGTTGATGATTAACTGGCATACTAATGACTGTGACTGACAGTTCAATTGTCTTTTTCTGTTAATTTTAATGGACTTTTATGGTATACATCTAATACATTTCTGTTTGCATTTTTTGGCTTTGGAAACAAAAACTGCACAAGGCAGATAGGACATAGGTAATAATTTAAAAATACATAGACTATTACTGAAATATAAGGAAATTATTGACTATGATAGGTTCCAATTATCAAAATAAACAATGTACTAAGACCGAAACAGGCCATATCCTTGACAAAACAAACAAAATTAAAAGAGCGCCAGGCAAATCTTTTTGTTAGTTTGATCCAGCTGTTTTTATACAGGTGAATGGAGAGAATTCTAGCGATTATGCAAAATGATTGCGGTCAGCTGAAATAATTGTGTAATGATGATCAAGTAATTATGTAATAAATGTGATGGGCCTAGAAGTCTTCAAGCTGAATCTGAAATAACCCTAAATACATCACTAGGGTTATTTTCTCACCTGCAAGACCTGCAAGATTTTCTCATAAGCCCATACATTTCTGGAGAAAAATACATTTTCCGTACCTTCACATACTGTTTATAAACCTCCTATGTTCCCCTCTATCTTTCTGTGTTGTGTGCAGACATAAATATGCAGTTTCTTTCGACAGAGTCTCAAGTAAATTGGATACTCTCAGAGCTTGTTGATAAATATTGGATAGGAACATTCAGGAAGGAAGAAGGATAAGTACACGGGGAAGAGAGTGACAAGTGAAAAGAAATCGGTGGGAGTGATGGACGGGGGCGTAAAGAGAGGGAGCAAAGGGCAGGGAGCATGATGTGTGATGAGAGGGACATAAAAGAGATAAAATGAAGCGGGAGAGAGGGAATATAAAGGAACAACAAAGAAGTGGGAGCAAGAGAGAAGGGAAAGAAGAAAAGAGGCAGAGATAAGAAGGAAGGTTAGAGGAAGTGGAAGTGCTCGCAAAGAGCGTTCCTAACTTTGAAGTGGTTTGTTGTTTATCCTGACGTTTTTCTGCGAGTGCAATGTCTGTTTTTTGTGCTTTTTCTGTTTGTGTGAGCTTGTATATGAGTAGACGGGCAATTTGCAAATATGGAGGTTGCCAGCACAGCATCAATTATGAACAGGCAACAAGACAGCAGAGGTACTGTAGACGCAGCCATGCACACACACACACACACACACACACACACACACACACACAAATGCACTCACACACATGCACATACATTTAAATACCTTTAAGAACAATTCCCAGTCCTCACTACACACCCAAACATTAACCTTCAGTGGCTGCTTGTATCTTAAAATGTTTTTTTTTGTTGCTGTTTCAATAAACTGCAGAAAGATCATGAATCATTTTTTGGCTAATTACGCCTCACAAATAAAGGTAAATGTGGTGCACACCTTGGTGGGACAGAAAAGCCTCTGAAACAGCTGTTGGACCATCTGACACAAGAACTCCCCAATGACACCACCACTGATGCATTTTCAATTCAAAAACAAAACATTCGACTCTTTGTCTCCAGGTGAAGCTCACAGGTGAAAACCAACACTTTGATGCCCTCTAGTGGTGGACACTCGCATTACATTAGGTTTGCAAGGTGGGGCAAGGCAGTCTCCCTTGGCAAACAGGGACAATGGACACTAATGAATGGGACAGTGTTTGCACTGATGGCCATTACAGATGCACTGGGATGTAAACGATAGACTGGATATTCAATTCAAGCCATTTTTAGCGCATAAAAGTTAAAGAAAATGTGTGCAAGCTCCTACAACTTAGAGAGAAGGTCTTGGTCGGCATGAAATGACGCAACACTGTAATTGTCAGTGGTGGTGTTTATGTTCAGTATCTCCAATATGGCCGACCTCTGGACTGATGACATGCTGTGAAAACACACACAGTGTGGAGAGGAGTATAATCAGTTGGAGGGATGGAAGCAAAGTAACTGAGCTTTACCATCAGAGCTACATGATGTGCTTCCAACATCAGGCTGGCTGAAGATCCTGGGTGTGCCCTTTGTTCCATGCCAGTCTCCTTCAAACACATTTTCACAGGGTGTAAAATCCGCCTCGCTCAAGGACACTACACATGGCGTCACAACCAGTTCCTAAAGAGCTTTCCCTCCACCCTGCAAAACAAACAAGCTGCCAAGCAACTTCCTACCACCAGCTGAATCCAACCCTTCTGCCAACAACTACTTTTTGTCCTTGAGGGGGCTAAGGTAGCCAGGAGCATCTCCACACCAAGGCCAGCTATGATTAGCCTCCATCACCAGAAGATCATGTTGACATTGCCACCTGACAACTCGCATTTCCTCCAGAGATTGCCACCACAACGCTAAGACCTGACTTGGTCACCATCAGAGCTAGATACAATGTCCCTCCAACATCAGTTAATCGTCATCAGTGGCTGGGTGAGCCCTTTGTTCCTTGCCAGCCTCCCTAAAATACATGGTGTAAAGTCAGCCAAATCAGGAACTCCTAAAAAGTCTTACCTCCACCCTGGAAAACAAACAAGTTGCCACAAACTCCCTACTACCAGCAGCATCCTGCCCCCTGTGAACATTTACCATTGTCTTGTCTTTGTTTGGAAGACTGTAATCTGTTTGTTGGACCACTGTTTTGGAGCCACGACCAAAAAAATTGCCATGTTTCTTTCACGTTGGTCATCTTTTGTCTGGGAAAACACCTGCGCTATGCTGAATTAGCTGCTGAAGCACAACATTATAGCTGAAGTCTGTCCTGTGGAGGGGGGGGTGCAGAGGTTTTGTGGAAACATCTACCACCAGATTAGTCAGGACACTGGGAATCAAAGCTGCGCTGGAGGGTGCAGAGAGAAGCAGCCTGTGGCTTTGGAGGAAGAGACAAGACCCCTGCTAGGCCCTGAAGTAGCAGGCCAGGTCGACACAGAGGGGGGCGTATTTGGGAAGCCAGAATTCACTGTTGAGCCCTCCATCAACAAAACGTCAATGAAGGAGGGCACCCACTTGAGAAATCCTCTGCATCAACCATCCCTTGTCAGTCACTTCACTGCTCCATTCACCCTCAGCAAGAAAATTCAGTAGTAAGTGCTTGCGCAAAGGAATACTGACATCTTATCCTGTGTTTTGGAAATCTGTCTAAAGCGAGTTAGAAAAGTACATTCCAGAGGAACAAGAGCTCGATGTCATCAGAAATTGGAGGTGAATTCAACTCCAACAAACAGCTAAAAGTGCGTTCAGTGCAAGTGCTTTGGAATTGATTTGTTTTGAGGAATGAGTCATAAGTAAGAGCTAGCATCGATCGGGTAGCAACAGCATACTTTAAAGTGTGTGTGTGTACCTGATCATGAAGTCATGTAGTTCTGGATCAACCTGTTCCAATATAGGCATCAGGTAGTTTAAAATGTGTTTAGTGCTGTCCATGGTAGGATCCATGAAATCCCTGCAGACAGAGAAGATGGTCAGAGGTTTTACAAACAACACTGTTCAATGATTTATATGTTTGATTACTTGGATGCAAAATTACAGCTGATTAAAATGCCTGGATAAAAAATCCAAAAATAAATACAACCTGAGATGGTAATTGGACAGTGTGTCCAACATGGCGATGGCCATCCGCTCCCCGACCACCAGCAGCAGTGAGACGGCCACATCATGGTAGCCTTGGTAGTAATGGAGCTGAGGGTTGCGTTTCAGAACCTCTAGTATGATGTCTATCAGCTGCTCCTGCAGCACGGCTCGCTCTGTGGCTGGCATGCCTGAGGGAGAACCGAAGATCAGCACATTCAACCACATGCAATCTTGTTCAACATCAGCTTGTTCTCTCGGAGACTTTGATAAAGGCCAGGGCAGGCGGCCACTGCGACATGGTCGGCAGCTTCATCAAAATGCACCATGCTGTGAACATTGCACTAACATCCAGTGCATGTTCTGTATTTACCACTAACTAGAAATACCACTTTGTGGTTGTACGCCACTGCCAACCAACCAGAGACTGTGATGAAGGACTGTAAAGAGATTCAGTAAAATGTTACGGTAAAGGTTTTATTAGGAAATAACAAGGCTAACATGACAACCGATATAGCAAATGAGACAAGTGACAAGAAGAAGACGGCACTGCGAGTAACTGAGAGGAGGTGGGATTACGTGGGAACTGCAGTGATGTGTGTCAACTCGCTGTCTGAGAACAGAGACAGAGAGAAGAGTGCAGCTGGTACCAGAGTATCGATACTGAAGAAAAGGAATATTGAAAGCGTTTCAAATATTCAGTATCGATAATTATTTATTGATGTATCAATTATTTTGACAACACTAGCATTAAGTATATTCCTTTAGAAAAATATTGACCTGAATGATTTCAGTGAATAATTTCCAGTAAGAAACACACTGTCCTCATGAGAGGCTCTTGATCATACAGTCATAAATATGCACAAAAACCTCACACTCGACCCATCGTTTACGGCCAGTGGAGATTATCTGCGTATAAATTATTATATTTTTTACTCCCTCCTGGTGTTCCTCTGATATTGCACTCGCAAGAATGGGATGAGGCATGATGTGACTGTGACTTTTGACCACCAAAAACAACCAGCTCGTCTTTGAGTCTAAGCAGACATTTTGCCAAGTTTAAAGAAATTCTTGAGATTTCACTTTCACAAGAATGGGGCGGATGGACGCCGAAATCATAATGCCTCCAGCCACGGCTGTCGCCAGCACTGGAGTGTTAATTCTGTCTCTAACTGCAGATACTGACTGCCCTCAGCACACAGGGAAATACTTATGTTTCTTGTGTGCAAATTTGACCTCTACTATAGTGAACCTCAGTGCTTACAAGGGAATCATAAATTAAACAAAAGGGATCATTTGATGTGCATAAGAATGGATGGTCTTCCTTTATTCAGACATTGCAAGGATAGTGTAACATTTGAATAGGTCACAGAGTAAGAGTGAAATACTAGAAACAGTGGTGCTTCTGAAGATAAGTTGTTCTTCTTATGGAAACATGAAAGAAAGTTGTTAATTTGCTAAACAGCTGTGTATGACCTAAAGGTCAGATGTTAGTCTGTGCATGACAAATGAGCTTTGATGTAGAAATACAGCTTGCAAAAAATCATTACAGTACTCTCTCAGCCAACGAGCTGGGAAATCCATCTGCAGATGAGAGTGAATGTTGAAGGAGCTGCTTCTTTGAATTCACTTATTTCAGAAATTCCCACAACACGAGCTACCTTCATTTGTTGCTTCCTTCGGCTGAAAAGTTTACAAAGTCAACACCACGATCAACTGGGATTGAAGTGACAGACTCTCAGACTGATAAAACACATTGCTCTGTTGCTCTTCTAACTCTGTGATTTTGGCTGACAACAACACAGGCGTCTGGTGACATAAGAATCTTCCCTGGTGCAGCTTTTACTCGGTTCATTAATTATTAAGCTCTGCCAGATACCTGCATGTTGCTATAAGTACAGGGGTACAGTTTGATAAATGGCACTCTGAGCTCTGCTGCTATCTTTAGAGATAAAACACACACACACACACACACACACACACACACACACACAGACCTTTAGGGAACCGCTTCATGGACCTCCTGACATCCAGGACTACTTGGTTGTAGTCCTTGTGGTTCTTCCTCACATCTCGACCTACAACAGAAGAAATTATTGCTGTAATAACAGTATTATGTAGTGAAGATCGAACCATTAAATATTATTTTTAATTAACCACTCACCAGGTTTATGTGGCAGCTCGTACACATTGATGTTCAGCAGTTTGGGCCAGACTTTCCTCCTCAGTTCATCACTGAGCAGTCCTCCCCTACTGGCTGCTGCCTTCCTCAGGGTCTCAATGTCCACTGGATCACTGCGCATTCAAAATTTAGAAATTGGACACTGTTCAATATTTTAAAGTATTTAACCAGTCCTGAAAGAACACTTTCTCAAAACAAGTCCAAATCAGCTACAGACTTTAAAAATATCAACTATCCTTTTCTTCTAAACCAGTAATGTTACGTATTTATATAAAAAGCAGATTCTTCGCCAACCCATCCTACATTCAAGATTTTATGAAAGACTAAATATATGAAGACCTACTGTATATAATAATAATCTAAGTCCTCTAAAATCTTTATTTTAATGCACTTTGTCACACAGTTTCACCGCTTCGAGACATTGTTTGAAAGGATTTTAGGAACATACTCAGTGGGGAAATTCCATTCATTTGTCAGTTGCAGCATCATGTGTGTCCACATGTCTGAGCTGAACGGACAAAGAAAACTGTTGTTTCGCTCTTTGGCCATTAAACATAAATTACGAAATCAGCCTGCTCAGTTTTGCATGAGCTTCCCTGTGCCATTTTCCCATCAAGTCCTGCACGCATCCTGTCACTAATGTCTTCATGATCCTCGTCACAGTATTCCTTTGGGCACATGTGAGTAATTTTCATGTGTGAAATTAGCTTAGCACGGAGCGATGAAGGTCACTGTCTGTGGATAAATGCATATCATCTAATTGTGGAAAAGCGAGCAGCAGAGGGAGGTGCATTCCCGCTTGAGAAAACACACCCCGTGGCAAGTTGCTCCTGTGCTTATGGAGGAATTTTGTAAAATGGATATTGTCAAAACTTTTTAGATTTCTAGAAACACTGGTATATAACTGGGTCTAGTGTTCACTCACTGCTATAGTATTTATTTTTTCTGTTTTATTTCATCACTGGAACACAATAGTTACATTTTATGCATCAGCAATTCAGGCAAAAATCAAAGAGTCTCATTAGCAGCAAGGTAGCTAATTTAGAGCAGCTTCAGGAGAGGAGTGCTTTAAATTATCATAACAGCACTCAAGAAGGTGTTAGAATGTGACAAACTCCATGGAGGGAAAATTAAATTATAATGAATTATATTAATTTTAAATCAATATGTCCTCCTGGACGCCACTCAGGGCAGAGGAAAGAGTAAAGCAAACTGTAACTGATAATTATTATTTTAACCTAATCAAAGCTTGTTGGATCTTGGCCGACTTCTGCTTCCTCCCACAGTCTGGTTCTGTAAGAGAAGGACAGAGATGAAGAGAGACAAGACATGTAGGGTGAGACGGGGAGAAAGAAATATTTGAGGAATGAAAGACAGCAGTGATAAAAGGGTGGGAGGGAGACACATGGGGAAGACAAAGAAAGGGGAAGGACAGGGATGAGGAGATGGGGAGATAAAGATGTGGGAATAGAAAAAGAAATCAGAATAAAGACACCAAGGAGACAAGGAGATCACGTTGCATTTATACAAAGAGACAGGAAATTATGTAATGAAACACATGCAGACACACACAAAAGTACAGTTTCTAGAACTGGAAAAATAGTTGACATAAAATTAAGTCACAAAGTTTTTTTGTTTTGTAATATATGAACTATAAAGTCTCAGTGTTTTCATTAAATAAAACACCAATATCACGTTCAACAGTACTTTTCAATATTGTGCTATATTCCAATATCATTTGCAATATTACTTTTTCAATGTTGTCTGCAATAAAACTTTCAGTAACAGTAAAACATTTTCAGTAATATGTGTAATAATAAATTTTATTACTTTTCAATAGCATTGCCTATGCTATTTATATTTTAATTTACTTATTTTACTAAATTTATCTTACAACTCATGCAAACTTTTTTGCACATTCTTAGGTCATGGTGGCCTACTTTTATTTTATCAAAGAAGGAAAACAGAAGCGCTATTAGGAAGGAAAAACTAATGTCATGGTAGCACTGTTTTCTGTATCATTACATCCCTACTATTTAGTGTCTTTCATGCAAACAAAGCCATTACAATGAATCAATGATTGATTATAATGAGTCACAAATATGATCATAGTTATGTAAGTTTAGATCCAACTCAAAATAAGGTCTCAAGATTCAGTGTTGAGTGATAATAGAAGTTTTGTTTTTGTTGGAGTGAATCAAATCTTGTCCAACTTCTTCTGTCTGGCTGCCAGCTTCAACTTTCCTAATCGTCCAAGTTGGCTGACAGGTTGCCACGCAAGCACCACTGTCACATAAGTAACTAAAGTTTTCTTTAACAGAAAGAAAACGACAAACTGTGGTTGAAAACTGGTTAGACAAACAGCGAAGAACTCGTGATTTGTGTCTTGTATTGCAGTTTGTGTCAGCTGGTTGCAGTAATAGTATTAAGTTCACTGGCATTTAGCCACACACACTGAACTGTGGATAAAGTGTCTGTCTGTGGGCTACAGAAAATCGATATAAGTGAATATACAGGCTGGATTTACGTCTAGTGTAAATCCTACTCTGTATTTACGTCTAGTGTGCGTTTATTAAACACTAACGTTATCAAGCTAACCTACCTGCTGGCTGACTTACCTCTTGTGTCAGATCCATTCCCATTCACTCTAACTCCTGCGATTTGTTTCTTCCTCTTGAGCCTTTTCATCCCCCTTAAAATCTGACCACCGACTGACGAAGTTTCCGTTGTGCCATAGACAAATTAAGAACTAAAAAATATGTCTCTAAACAGGTAAAAACACTGACAATATTTGGCTGTACGTCAACGTTTCGCTCTCTCCCAACAGCTGTCCCTGAAAGAATCAATCTACCGTGAGATCACCGAGCTGCGCTCCTATTGGCCAAAATTGACATGTGACACATTGCATGAATGCCATTGGTTTTCCGTCGACTCGCACCGCAAACTGACTTAACTGTAGTTTTGTAGTTCTGATACTTTTGCGATCGTAGGCGGTGTTTTATGTATTATATTTATATAAAGGCGTTTGCTCGATTTAAATTCACTTGTTGTGGATGTTTTCACCTTTTCCACCAGGCGACAGTAACTTGCTACAGAACAACTGCTGGGAAAAATATAATATTATTAAAGACGATATGATATGTTTAATATTAATTCAGAACAATATGGAATAGTGTCTGTGGCCTTTAAATAGTCTGTATTGTGAGCACTACTTGTTCTTTTTCTCTCTTTTAAGTGTGAAAAATACTAAAATGTATACTCATAACAATGAGAATAAGAAATAAGACTGATGTTGAGCACTTACAGAAACATACGTGAAACAAAACAAAAACTCAATAGCAGTTTAAAAAAAATAAGTACATGTAATTTCAGCGGCCATGTAATATTATTTAATAAACTGGTTTATTTTTGATCAACCAATTCAAATGTTCTAAAGTACAACGATGGGATCTGTATTGTGGTGGCATAGTAGCATTGGATTATATTGCCATTTCAGGACAAATTCATGCAGTGAAACTAGTTTTCCGACAGTCTGGTTGGTACAGGGTCATTTTAGGGCATACGATCGATTGAATAATCACGCCCCGAGTTTTGCCTATCAGGTTGCACTTGGCTGAAGTGGCACGTCCAAACCACAACTATGTGTATGACCCTAATAAACTAATTTAAAGTTCAAATTCTTACAGAAATGCTTCTTTAGACCACATGGTGATCAATACTGAACTGGGAGTGATTCTAGAGGGAATTAACACACACGGCAAAAGTATTTCTTCAAAGTATGTAGGTCTAATGAGTGGGGTTGCCATGAAACATAATTGTCTCCCCCTTCATATTGTGCTCCTACTGCTCTACTGTCTATCTTTGTATTCATACTATTAGCAACAACATAATGAGATGCTGGTTCACTTATTTGTGTTGGCAGCGATGCTGTCTGAGAGACTAACCTCAGGGCAATTTACCAAAATCAACAGTTTACAAAACATAAGCTGTTTAATACAAATAAATTGTTCGGTTGGTCAATGAATTAACTATTAATATATTAATATTAATAATGACATTATGATAATTAATAATTAATAAATAATACAACAAATAGGAGATAACAATAATCAGGCATATTTTCCCCATCTAGTCTGTCATAGGATTATGGGATTTATAGTTGATGTTGATTAGCAGAATTATGTTTTTTGCCTTATTGATCTTTGTTATGCAATATTTTATAGTAATATATGCCCATTTAATTCATAAATGACAGGAAACCCCACTAAATTTGATCTTTTGTGTACCAGCCAAGGAACTGGGACTTTTGCTCGATAGGGGGATGTCAGTTGAAAACACACAGACCTGGCAACCCTACTGACTATTGCACCTTGAGCTGAAGTAGTGATGAAACGCCTTATCACTACCAACACTGGCACGACGTGGGACGTGGGCATTCATCCCTTCATGGTTAAAGCTACGGCTGTTAACAGGGAGAAGAGGGTGACAGCAGTTTGACCAGAAATGGCAGGCAGGTAAAAAAAAAAAAAAAAAAGAAAAGACAGCGTGACTGAAGCCGCCGAGATGAGCGACAGAGCCGAGATGAGAGGGCCCGCAACCCGCCGGAGGAGGACGACCATCTCCGGCGGAGGCAACGGAGCAGTCAGCGGCGTCAAACAGCACGCCAACGGGGGCAAGTGGCACGATGCCGGGGAGAAACCCCCGCTAAACCCCGCTAAAACCAAAACGGACGAGGTGTCCAGGCATGCGACTAACAACGGGAAGGTGGACAGACAGATGGGGGTATCAGGGCAGCAGCAGCTCGCAAACACACCGAGGAGACAGAAGAGTGTGGTGGAAGATATCAACGACAGACTCAGGTAACCGTTTATTTAAAAAAAAAAAAAAAAAAAGACGTTACCGGTTACGTTCCAGCGTTACGTACGGAAACCAGCTGCAACTGGGGTGTCACGTACGAGCTTATGTTGACATTAAATATTTTGTGTGTACCACTTTTAGTCGGAGCTTACTCATTTGTATAAAACATCATTTCCTTTGGTTTTTCTCAAGCATTTTTTTCTGTAGACTAACGTTTGAACTGTCCTGAGATCAAATGGGGACACCCCGATAGGTTTAGTCCAAGAAAGCCAGGATGCTAGACCTGCAACAATTAATCGAACCGATTATTAATTTGGGTAATTTGGACAAAACAATGGTTATCTATTGAATAGCTGGTATGATCATTCACTAGCTGTTAGCGCTGCAACAAGTCGATTAATACATGGATTCCCCAACTTTATCATGTCAGTGACCTCAACAGTAGATGCAGAATATATATCAAGGACCCCCTAATTTGAAAGGATTTTCTCTGATTATTTTTTAAAGGTTTGAAGATGAAAAAAGTCCTCACAGTCAATCAGTGATCAAACTAGACCACTATAAATTACAATCAATCAAAACGACCAACCCTATGAGCTAAAAGTTCAAATATTCTATTCATCCTTTTGGGGGTCCCACTTACAACCTACTCAAGGAGCCCCAGTGGTCCCCAGACCCCAGTTTGATCACCACTGGATTAACTGATTAGACAATTGAAAGGCATTCAAAAGATTTCCCACCATTTGATAACTGATTAGTAGTTTCAGTTCAGTTCAGTTCAGTTTCAGTTTGCTGGTTCCAGCTTCTTAGATGTCAAGACTTGCTGATTTTCTTTGTCATTTATGAAGAATAATAATAAGTAAATAATAAGTCTATCAATAATGAAATAAGACCTAAATACTTATGTAGAATATGTTTTTGCCTCGAAGATCAGAAAATCACTTTCCATTGTCTGGAGGTAACATGGACACCTTCCATGTGCAACACCCAATGGTGGGAGAATATGTAGAACGTAAATAAAAGTAGTAATACTACAGTAAAAAAAAAGCTGTGCATTCAAAATCTTCTTATGTAAATGTATAAAAGCATTAAAAATACATATTTTTCTCTTTGTGCTTTTTGTCCATCTATATAGTTTTGGTGTGAGTTGCCAAGTTTTGGAGATATCATCTGACGAGATGTCTGATTTCTCTCACTGTAATGGGACTGAAAGGCATTTGTGATGCTCAAAGCATTTAAAAAAATATACCAAATTCACAAAAAAACCTCCAAGACACTCTTTTAAAACAATTAAAATGCCTTTAATGTCACGGCATGGTCATGTTAGACCCTGAAACAAGTGAACACAGTTTGGCATCAAGCCTTTGTCAAAGACTCAAAAACTTTTAGTCCTACTGTATTTGAGAGAAAGCAGGTAGACACCTCTACAGGTGATATGTCTCCAAAACTCAGTAACTCACACCAAAACAATCTAGACTGACAAACAGCATGATAGGTAAGAGGAAAATGTGTATTTCTGAATTTAGGGTGAACTATCCTTTAAAAACCAGTACTTACATAGATAGACTTTTATTTCAAACATCAAAATTATGTTTAAGTAAGTAAATTTACTCACAGGGACAAACGAATAAAAGAAAACATCTGTTAACTACATGTTACACACAAAACAAACTGCCACAACTAAATATGAAGGTTTTGTGTAAGATTTAGAACGTCGTCTTCGAAAACTGTAATCTTTTCGGAGTAGCAAGAACATGTAGAAATCCAACCTATACATGATAAATAAGTAAATACTATGCTAACACTACGCTCAGAAATGATAAGGAAAGGTGTTTAAATAAATGCTAAGATCGTACACATAAAGGAAGTTATCATTTTCAGCGGCCTTTTCACACAACAGCAGGGTTAGCTGTAAGTTTGGGTGCAAGACGTGTCGAGAGGATAGGTAAGAGGTATGAGTGAGAACAGACATGAAAAAAGACACAGTAGCTTGACCCTTATCCTAAATACAACCCTTCATTTTATTTCTCCAGATATGTCTCTGCCTGTGAAAACATGCATTTCTGTCTGGTGTTTTGCGCCTCCTTTGGAGTTACAGATGTAAAGATATGGTATCTTAAGTGACACTGCAACACCAGCGTGCTGAAATAAACTGATTGTAACACTTGTAGTGGGATCTTGCCAACTAGATGAGGTCTATGTCTGTAGTGCCACTTTCCTGTATTACAGCAAACTGGTGTGTGCTTTTGCAATACTGTGATTTCTGAGTATGTGTCTGTCTGCACGTTTTTCTGCTGGTCTGGTCTTGTCACAAGTGTGTCCTGTTACTCATTTAGGAGCTCCTCTACTTTTTCCTGTCTCTTCACCTTATTTTTCTGTCTTATTTCTCTCCTCTTTGCACTTTCTCCTCTACTTCTTCTCCATCTATTTTTCCTGATTTTCCACTCTTACTTACTTCCAAATTTCCAAAAATAATTTGCCTCCGTTTTCACAATGCTCTCTGGACAGTGGGGTCAATACCTTTAACCTACATTTTCACAACTCTTTCATCGCCTGCTGCAGTTGTAGGACCAAACATTGCTAGACTAGTGGGTGTGATTCATTCATTTAAAATCCACTAGCACTAGAAAATAAGTTACACCTCAATTTGAGTTTACTTAATTACTGTTAAGTGTTTTACAGTTCAAAGTGCCAAACAAACTAGACTGAAAAAAAACAATAAAGGTCTTAAATGTCTCACAAAAATCTGAATTTGTGCTGCAGAGAGGCGTCCTCAACACTGCCACGCCAAATTAGTAAAATGTGTAATTTGTCAAATGTTCAGCTCACCCCCATTTCAAATCATTTGTGAGCTAACTATGAGTCACGATGAGTTGTCACTGAATCATGCAGCCTCCCTCAAACCACACACAAACACTGTCATCACACTGCAAAATCAGTCCTCTTGATTTCTTTCCCATGACACATCTAGTCATGTTTGTTTTCAAGATACACTTAATGTTTCCTTAACAGGGCTTTGAGAGTGACTAGAGTGATTGTAACTCATGGAGATAAATGTGTAGTAAGGAATGTTAAGTGTTTGATATACCCTAAAGATCAGTCAACTGTCGACTTTTTGCTTCCCTGCAGCTGTCACGTCCTCCAGGAGTCTCTTTTGAGCTCAGCCAGTGGCTACAGCAACTACAGAGGAATCCTCAATTGGTGTGTTGTCATGCTGGTGAGTAAAACTAAAGTGCGCCGTAACATACAAAAGCAAAGTAGAGCCTGACATCGCTGAATATTCCCCCTCCTGGCATTTGAGAGATTGTGGGGGAAAAAAATGACTCATGATCACAGAATGAAGGAACCCGTGATTTGTAATTTCTTTCTCTTTCGTTCTTGACGTTGCCTCAAAATACTGTCTGTGGCAGGGCAGGAATTTCAAAGCAGACGTTATGATCATGGTCACCGTGCCCTCTCAGTTTTTCCTTATGCTCCTCAAAAAAATATATGCCCTGCATCTACAGTGGCCTCGATGCCCTGTCTGCACTGCCCCAGCTCATTTCTAATCTTCTTCTCTGCCTTTTTCCTGTCGTAGACGCCAGTGTCTTTTGTTGAGCTTCTAATTAGGAAACATCAAATAAAATGCTGCACATATAACCAGTGGTGGGTTAGATTTCGAGCCTGATATGAGCCGCTGGAAAAAAAACAGCCAATTCAAGTGTGATCCCGCAGATTCAGAGCACTCAGGACGAGCATGAGAAAAGGAATGTGTGAATATGTGTTGACCAGATATAAACCGTCTTTGATAATAAAGCTTGACGTTACTTCAGACTGGAGACTCTTTACATTGACAACAAACTAGATCTGCATTATATATGATCGTCTCCTCTACTTTGCACTGCTGGATGCAATGTCTCTCTCGCTATGGAAGCCCATTTCCAAAAAAATATCCTTCAAGTCATTATAATGAGAAACTTTATCAAAATAATGACTTACTATTTCAGAATAATGAGAAACTTTGCCATTATTCAGTTACTATTTTGAGAAAGTTTCTCATTAATTTAAAATGCAACTCATTTCACTCATACACTATTTAGTATAATATCATTATATAGACTGTGACTGTAGATAGTTCCAGTGACTCTTAAGTTAAATTCATTATTTCTGTGTACTTTAAATCGTTGTTTTATTTGATGGCCTTGCTGCTCTGACTTTTGGCCTTTGTTCCATCAAAACTTGACAACAAATGATGCACTGCCATGCCTGGTCTGTGGCCTTCTTGTACCCCGCCACGCCTCTGTTGTTCTACACACTGTCAGAAATTTGAGTCAGTCTTCTTAACTGGTTGCATATGACTCTCTTTGTAACTCTCTCACACCACAAACACTTAAACAGTAAAACTACTACTTTAAATAACAAGACCGGGGTTTAAATGCTGCATCAGTGTTTTTGGAAGTTTCTTTAACACAAAAGCAGAAGTGCAAGCCCACACTCATACAGTAGATATTCACACATGGGATTTGGCGTTGGACCTGTTACAGCAACTTTCTGTAAACTTTGTCTGTGTTAGTTGTCTGTGAGAAGTGTGATAAGTTGCTTTTGTGTTATCTCTCTTCACACAAGTAGACTCGCCGCATATGCACGCACAGCTGTATGGCCTCATTACCACTTCCTGTACATTCTTGTCTTCTATAACTTTAATTAAGGGGAATTTATTAGTTAACACACTCAGTTAAGTTGAGGTTTCTCTGTCACTCTCAAGTCGTCAGTTGTGGCCTTTTTGTCAGCTGTACTTTTATTCAGGCTGTTCTGGTATACCTGCAGCGAACATCATAAGGATTGAAGTGACAGACACTGAGCTTTGGTCTGGCACACACCAAGGAAAATGATGACTGTAGTTGCAGTGGAGGATTTTTCTATTATCCCTAAGTCATAGGAGTGAGATGATTATAGGGTGCAAAGTACGAGGCCTCTGTAAACAAATACAAATAGAAGTAGAAGGGCTCTCGGAGGAAGGTTAAGACCTCTGTTAAGGCCAGTAGTCAACTCTCTATGATACGATAGCATGCAAGCGTAAAGATCACAGTCAATGTTAGCATTTGTTCTCGTGAAGAGCGAAGTTGGAACATTTTTGCACTGTCTCTTGCGAAATTTATTGCAGATAATTCACATCTGGATGTGAGTAAGAGCATAATAAATTGCAATCTTGCAACGTTAATGAAAGTAAAAAATTACCTCGTGATTCGGATCGGCTCCATGATAAAAACCCCTCCACCAAGTTTCATGAAATATCTGTAATCCTGCTGACAAATAGACATATGACACAGAAAGCATAACCTTCTTGGCTGAGCTAAAAAGTGTTGCATTTTTAGTGTCTTTTATAGATTTGACCCATGTCTATTAGTATTATATAATTTCATTTTTCAAATCCTTGTTTTAATAGTCACACATCTTAATGGATTATAACATCACTTACATGCCTGGTCAGTGTTTTCTAAGTGTATATTTTGAGTCAGCTTGTTTGGCCTGTGAAGTTGTGCCTCGTTCTGATATTCTAAAATAAAACATTAGACTAAAAGATTAATCTTCTAGCAGGGACATTTTATTAATAATCCTGAAAAAAGCCCATGTTTGCATGACAGTTTGTACTTACAAATCTTAAGCTTGTTAGTACGATCTAAGAAGGATCACTTGAAAGCAGCACCAGAAGCCGCTCGCATAAACCTATGAGAGGAGCACTGCAGATGACAAGAAAATAAATGAACACCAGCTCCTGTTAAAACAACTGGAAGGCTGTGCTACAGTGTGTGTACACAAGGTAGACTGACCACGAGCTATGAGACTGTGAAACGTTGATATATGCTCCCTTAGAGGCCAAAAGTCTGTATGATATCATAAGAAAAACACATTTTATTCACAATGTCATGGAGTAAAACTACACTACCCCTAATTCTGAAGTGTAACAGCGACATCTCTGATTGGTGGTGCTCGCTGTTACTATGGAAATGTTTACTGCACCTGCAAAAGGGTAGTCCTGCTAGCAGGCTTTAACATTAGCAAGCACGAATCATACGAGTATTGTTGCATCGCTGCAGTGAATTAGCTTATAAACCCAAAATACAAACTTCAATACACTGTTATGAACATTATAAACACTATAATACTGACAGTATTATATTATATTATTATTATAGTTCAATTTAAATATTGAGAGGAGTAGTTCCTTCATTCTTAAAACATTTTCGTACACAGTCTTGTACCATTGTCTGTTTTCTCTTTTTTCCAAAAAAGGATCATTTTCTGATACTGGTATTAGTAACAGAACAAGCCTGTTAACAACCTGCACACAGTACTGTAACAGCAAAAGTCACTGAACATTGTCTGGTTTTACTTTTACAATCAAGACAAAAGAACTGAGCACTGACCACTTAAAGCTTCTGTACTTTTAAATACTATAATTAATCAATATTGTATCACTTTAAACACCTAGTATTTATCAAAGAAGTATTGATACTTTTGACAACCTTACAGTAAATATTTGGAAAAGTAAATTATCCGTTGAGTTGCAGAATCTCAGTCTCTGAAGTTGCAGCACTGATCACACACGTGCTGCAGTTAAATATGTCCCCCTGGGCTGAGGTCGTTTGAGGACAAATGAACTTTCCGCCTTGTTCCAGTGGCTGAATTCAAGTGTGTGTGTGTGTGTGTGTGTGTGTGTGTGTGTGTGTGTGTGTGTGTGTGTGTGTGTGTGTGTGTGTGTGTGTGTGTGTGTGTGTGTGTGTGTGTGTGTGTGTGTCTCCAAAGGCACCCTGCTGTGCCTCTGAACCTCCAGTCACTGTTCATATTTTGATAGGCGTAGAGGATACAAATATGCGTTTAGTCCTAATCCTAATGAAATTGAAATGGACAGACTATAAATACAGCTCCATACACGTGTGTAAGTGCATGCATATGTCTGTGCTTTTGCATATGTGGATACTGTACATGTACTGTACTTGCATGGTTGCGTGCACAAGGATTATCTGTCCCTGCATTTGTGTACAATATATGTGTTTGTGTAGTTTTGTGTACTTGCGTTAGTGTGTGTGTATTTTTTGTGCTTTTCCAAATCGAGCCTAATTTTGCAGTTCTGTGACAGGATTAATCCCATCTTTGAAAGTTTATATTGCCGTGACGACCACGTCCTCTACTTTGTGGTCACCAGGGACAGTTGACACTGCTCGGTTCAGACCGTTTTTAGGAAGCCTTCAGGATTAGGCTGTAAGAGTGTGAAGTGGAACCACAGAGTCTTGAGAGTGTGAGTGTGAGTGTGTGTATGTGTACATTTAGAAGCTTAGTTGTGTAATTTGTCCTCGATAACCAGGACAGTCGGCTAAATTCCTAAAATGTCAGCTGCAGGAGCGCCTGTTTCCAGAGATGAGAGATTAGATGTGTTGTCATACTTACCTTCACTTTTACACTCTTCATCTTGAAGACAAGTGTTTACAAATATTACTAAATCAACTCATCGACAGCCTTAGAACATAGATGATGGGCAAAATAATTTAAGATATCCACTAGTTGCTTTTAGAGCAACTTCTTTATGAAGTAAGTACACATGCTTGTTCTTATTGAATGAGACTTTCTACATCTAGTTAGAGGATGAGTAAAATTTTAAGATGTGAGCTTCACCGATGTTTCCATCTGATAGCTGAGGAGCCCATGAAGTGATGTGGTGTTAATTCTGGTGTTTATCTTGATCTTGGTTTTCTGAAATTCCCTCATGTTTCCTGTTTCCTGTAATTCTCATGAGACAAGTACATATTCCGCTGCACATCCATCAGTATGATATACATGGTATGCACCCCTAACAAAACGCTGTTGCAAGCTGTCTTTTGTTTGCAAGCAAAACCTGTCGATTTTAGGATTTAAGCTGTTACTAACTTAGACTTAACACACAATCTTAAGCAGATTTTAGATCGGTGCTACTAAGTCTGTGCTAGTGAACCAACAAAAAGATTAGTGTTTCGAGAAATTGCACCTTGTTCAGTGGAGCTGGGTGAAAGATGTAGTCAGACATTTAAGATATTTGGCATTAGATATGGTGTTGATCTTTAACCATAACAAGCAAAAATCACCCCACCTCATATCATTGTTCCCACTGATGTGAGGCCAAACAGACCATGTAAATACCTTAAATGACCACAGGCTGATAAGGACAGTGCAAACAAATCAAAACTTTACTGTGTCCACTGCACATTTCTTATCACACAGTCTGAGCATATACCAAGACTGTTACAACAGACAGAAGATGAAATGCTAATTTGTTTTGTTGGTCTTTCAACAGTGATTTTAGATGATGAATTCAAACTGCTGACTGGTTAAGGTGGAAAAGAACATAAACAGTAGAACATGTATGCGAGTGTTCAGCTGTAACCTTCGCTGTGTGTTGAAGGAAAAGCTTTAATAGAATGTAAAACGTCTTTTGTTGGCATCAGTTCTCTCAGGTCAGCTTTGTACGTCAGTGTCCTAATGTCCAGCCAACCCCAATAGCTCTTTCTAATTTTAAACTTACCACCCACCAAATCTGAAATGTCTCTGCCGTCCACAGCGAAGGACACTGAAACACAGTGTGGTCAGACAAGTTCATTACAAAAGCTTTATTAGAACTGGTCACAGACCAAAAACAGAGATAATATCAGCAATTCAGTGGTAACAAAACTTCCCAAAACATCATAACAAACATATGTTCTAGAAACATATTCCACATCATGCAAAGGTAATATAAATAGTGTATATGGATTGCAATTTTTTATTTTACTTGGATATTTGATAAATGGAGAGTTTTGTTGTTAAAAATGAAAAAAAAAAGACTATTTTATTACCGAAATTGTACATGACTATAAAGAGAATCAGATAAGCAAATTGCAGTCAACTCAGAGAACAAATGCTCCATTCTAGAAGACTAGAAAATATGATAAGACATCATTTTTTTTAAAAAATATATTAATTAAGTATGGAATTTTTTGGTCATTTAAAAAAATGTTGATGGTGACATACAGCTGCAAGATTTGGTAAAAAAAAAAAAAAAAAAAAAAAAGTCAAATTTCGATTATTTTGACTGAAATTGTGATTGTTATATGCAATATGATTAGTAGAAATGATTGGTTTTGCCTTAAAATTTTCATGGTCAGTGAAAAAAAATTTAATAAAATTATGATGATGTGATATTTAATAAGGTCTGGACCAAACAAACATGTTTTCTTTCATCTGGAGAACAAGATTTTTAGAACAGGTCATCCATGCAGCACTACAGTACCTCATTGTAATGCTGTTTTCTCATACATTTTTCCTTTTTCAGAAAATTGCAATTTGGTTCTGGTTCTGCGATTTGGATGTTGCAGTTTTATTGCAATTGCGATTAATTGTGCAGCCCTACACTGAGATTTGACCTGCACATAATAGGATTACATGTCTGCATGCCAACATATGATAAATGACAATAAATAACCAACTGTAAACTGAAATAACAGAGCTGTACATGTCCCTATGTCTTGGGTCAAATTAAACAATTTGAATGAAAGTAAAAAGATAATATTCTTGAATTTTGCAATGGATATTACTGTATATAAGACAAATAATAGGTTACAGAAAAACTTCTTAACTGCAATCAATACTGTATTGATGGACAGAAATGATTTTTTAACGAGGCTGCCTGCATTCAGTTAATGAACCCCTTTCTGAAGAGTCCTTGAGCAAGACACTGAATTCCTGCCAACTGCCAGTGTTGTTCTATATCTAACTTTGACCCGTTAGTGTGCAAATTTAGATTTTAGTATTACAAAATCAGATCTTGCAATATTCTCTGTAAATGTTCCGTACTGTCCCAATAATGTTCTATGTGGTGGTCCTTTTCTTGTCCAGGCTGAAGGTTACTAAGTCAAAGGTTACTGGTTTGGACAAAAGACATAGCTGCAGACTGTTGGCCACATTATCACCACAGCATGACCTTATCAGATGTCATCATACCCTCACTGTCCTCATTATCTTAACTGTTTCTCTGACTCTTGTTCTACACAAGCCTTAAAAATGATCTAAATAAATGTATGCATGCTATACATCTGCAGTGTTGGCTGCGTTGGCGTGTGTGGTTAGTTTTATCTCAGAAATGCTCAGATAAAGCTGGATGAGATAAAGCTGGGCTCAGACTTTGAACTTTAATACATCATATAATAATAAACCTATTTTACTTGACACTTTTTAACAGAGCGAGCAACAGCAGGGCGGGACAGTAACATGCTGTTAAACTTCTGCTGTGACACAGATATATGCAGTCATTCAAACAGATCATATAGGTACAACTTTATATTGCTCATGTTGCTCTTTCTGTAAGTTGCTCTGCATAAAAACAGGTATCAAACAGCAGGACAGGCGTGTATACCTGGGTGGGAAGCGAAAGCTGTTTGTGACAGGAACCAGTCTGTTCCTGTTCTTGTTTTGAATAATAACTTACTCAACACATACAAAAAAAAAAACACATTCAGACGTGCAGATTAATCATGAGCAGAGCTGTGAGCAAAGAAAATGATAAGCCAGATTTGTAGCTGAGGGCTGAAATATGTTTAGCTGGTAAACAAAGGCCAGATTGACTCTTGCTGATACTGTGAACTCCTGGCTCATTATCTCATGCTGTTTTGTCCTCTCTTTCAGGTGCTGAGTAATGCACGCCTCTTCTTGGAGAACATCATAAAGTGAGGGTGCACCTACACACACAAACTTATATTTATGTAATGTATATACACAAACAGAGTTATACAACTGGCCATCTTCCTTCTCACCCCCATTCAGTTTTTTTTTTAAGATATTACATTTACAACTTATTGCTTTTGGAACAGGAGCCTAGATGTCACCAAACATTGAAAGTGCATCCCCCCCAAACAACTACGAGTGTGTTCAGTGCTGCAGTACATACACAAACTTAGGGATTTTGTTTGTTTGTTTCTAAATAGTGATGCTACTGATTAATCATTGATTGATTAATTGGCAATAAGAATTTTTAACCAACCAGAATGTGAAGAAATTATGTATGACATTATGGTTAAGACGTCTGTGTATTGTGTTGCAGAGATATACTGATGTTAGCGTGCTAACTAGCTAGCGCCAGCCCATGCTGTATAATAATACCATTTTGTCACTCAGGAGACTGTACTCTGAGCCACTGTAGTGGGAGATGTATGGAAGTTGTGAGTTTATTTTCACAAGCTCTGCAGCCCTCTGCTTCATGTCCCCTCTCTTTAATAAAATAAATAAACTCATGAAATGTAAAGACAGGAAATATTTTACACCTGGTGTCTATAGTAAACTGCACACCACCTTTCTCTCACTTACCGAACAAAGATGAGCTCTCCTATCACCTCTCCTATCCCCACCTGCTGTTTTCATCCCTCCTGGGGTCGGAGTCCTGGTCAGAGCCGTTGCAGTTCATCTTGGTACAGTATTCCCTGTCGTCCAGTTGGCCTCCGTCGATCACACTGAGAGGCTGCTGAGCTTGGTTCTGTTGCCCGCGGCATAAACATAAATACTCCACCGGTGCTCCGAACTGCAGGTCATAACCCTAAGATACAGTGAACTAGATACAGTTTCCAAAGATGGCGCCCATTCAGTCCAATGAGAATTGCTCGCCTGGCGCTTAAGCCAAAAAAAGTCTAGCTTCGGGTTTACTTCCGCAGTTCACAGCCTACTGAATGTGGGCAGTATTGGCCTCCCCCTCCCTGCCCTCACCTGCAAGCTCCCACTCGACCCATAGACTTTACATTGTGATGCCGTCACAGATACGGCCAAAGATAGTTGCAGCAGAGAATATAGTGAGCAGCAGTTAATGTTATTCTGTTGATATGCTGTCCCTATTTTGAGTTTCCTCTATAAACTAAACATTGCATAACCACTTTAAGCTTTTTTCAGTATGCCTGGTTGGATCAGTATTTTCACCACTTCTCTCTTCTCTCATGCAGGTATGGTATCTTGGTGGACCCGATCCAAGTAGTGTCTCTCTTCTTGAAGGACCCCTATAGCTGGCCAGCAGCTTGCCTCATCATTGGTATGCAGCATTTATTTTAAAGCCTCAGTGTTGTCTAAACAGATGGTAAAAAACTAACAGCCATTTGTACTTCTGTGACCTGATGATTGATGTTCAAGTTGAACTTGGTAATCAAGTGTTTTATCTGTACTTCCTGTTCTTAAATCAGGAACCGTTTCCATCACAGTGACATCAAGTATTATTGTTGATTGTATTGATATAAAACAGGTTTTACAGCCTCACCATGTCCCAAATGACCGATCTGATACAGCAGGACAGATTTTATGCCACAAATGCTCAAAGATAGCATATAAAAGAATTTTTAGTTGATTATTGATTATTCACTCTTTATTTACCCAAAGAAGGCTGACCTATATGTCATTGTCTCTTCTGACAACAACAAGCTTTATCAATGCAGGAAAACAAGTCAATACTAAGGTGAATAAACATAATTGTCCTCAGCAGGGACAGGCTCTGACCTACAGGGTAACATTAGAACAATCAATATGAATGAAATGCTACTTTTTACAGAAAACCCTGGACTGTTACGGTACCTCAAACTCACCACAGACCATTCGACCACCGTGCTCGACAAAATCAGCATTCACCACCGGTTACCCGTTTCCTCATGTCTTTGTTGTGTCTTTGAGTAATAAAATGAAGTCAACCAACTGCAGTCACATCTTTGTGTTGCTGTAGCTCATGAAGCTGTTGTCCGTTCTGTGTTTCAGTGTCTAACGTGTTCATCTTAGCAGCCTTGTACACTGAGAGACGCTTGGCTGTGGTGAGTACTCACAAAGATGTGTGTACGTTTTCCTAGATGACACAAATTTTTATTGATCTTGTGATCCAACTATCATGGATACTGGAAGATAACTGTTCAGTTCAGTTTGATTTATACTTTGTGAGCTTTGCCCATACATTGCTGTAAACCTTTGACCTCACATTTGTTTGGATCCTGAAGACCTATGGGTGACATTATAACTCTGTTTAGGAATTGTGTCAAACATATTGCTGCACTGTCAGACAAACTATAAAGAGAGTGTAGGTTTGTTTTGTCATGGATCTCCCATCAAGGATGTTTGCCTGAAACAGGTGCTTTACACATCCTGGACTGTACACAATAAATCCTCCTCTTTAATCCTGCTCTTAACTCTGATAAGAACACCACTCCTCGATCAGATTAGATTGCACATGATCTAAAACACTTCTGATGAATACATTATATCTAGAAAAAGCTGTTTAAGCGTATCTAAAGTGCAACACAGTGACTAAACTTCTGTTTTTCTCTCGTCATTCTTAGGGAACTATTTCTGAAACGACAGGACTGATTCTTCACATTTTCAACCTGACATCCCTTTTGATCTTTCCATCAACCTCTGTACTCACTGTGACCTCCATGACCCCAGGTACATACTAAACATACACATGTGTTTTCTTGATTTGGTTATGAGACATAAATAAAGTATTTTGACTAAGAATTAATTCATATTTTTATTTTATGCTAGAAAAAAATGCATGTGCATCAGAAATAACTTTGTTTTATGTTATTTTTGTTTGGTTTTGTTTGTTGATATAACATGTACGTGTGTGTGTGTGTGTGTGTGTGTGTGTGTGTGTGTGTGTGTGTCAGTGGGTGGTGTTCTCTCCCTAGGAATCTACACAGTGCTTTTTCTCAAGCTGTACTCCTATCAGGACACCAACAGGTGGTGCAGAGAAATCAGACAAGCAAAAGCTAAGAGACTAACACGATCATACTCATGTAAGTATATAAACACAAAACACACACACAAACTGTTGAAAAGATGTTATCTAAATGATAGGCACACACACACACGTGGAGCAGGGTAACCCCGGAGTCAACAGATCAGATCAGGTTTTTAAAACTGGATTTATACTCACAAATGCCAGTGCACATTTAACAGGATTATAATATTATTTAAAATGATTACTGTGCTGCTACTACCATCTAGTGGTGACAAGACAAACTGAATCTTTTGGCCAACACACACACTGTCAGATATCAAAGTTGTTTGTCCTGAACAGCTGTTATCACTCTGTGTGTTTTGAAGCTATTTTAATCTCAAATGTAACTTGATGACTTTATCTCCTCACTGCAGGAGCTGAGATAAACACACAACACACTAAGAAATCTTTAGAGGTTTATAATGAAATTGACTGGGTTGTTGAAGGTAAACAGAGATATGTATGGTAGTTAATGAAACAAGCTTGTGAGACTGTCTGTGTGTTTGTCAGGTCCATCTGTGGCACAATCCAATGGTTCAGCAATTCATACCCACGTCTCCTACCCAGGCAACCTCACCCACAGAGGTAACCATGGTGCCAGCATCAAGATAAAAAGCACAGTTTTTACCTGAAACATTTCAAAGGGACAGTTTGTCCCCAAATCAAAAGTACACGTCTTCCTCCTGGTCTCTAGTGCTTATTATACATTTTGATAGTTTTGGTGTGTGATACTGAGTTTTGAAGAAATCAGCTATAGAGATGTCAGCTTTCTCTTGAATATAATGAGACTAAGTGGCACTTGGCTTTATGTGCTTTAAGCGCCATAAAATTATGACCCAGTTACTTAAGATAATCCACAGATCCACAGAGTTTAATGTAACTACCTTTATCTACCATAGAAAGAAAGTAGTTCCTACATGAAACTGCAGACTCTTCAACTCGCACTAAAACAATCTAGATAGACAAATACCACCACATGCCAGAGGGACAATGTGTATTTTTGATTTTGGGGTGACCTGTCCCTTTAATGATAAATAGCAATAAAGTAACATACTGTTTCTTTGTTTACCTTTAGACATGTACTACTTTGTGTTTGCTCCAACTCTCTGCTACCAGCTCAACTTCCCACGTTCACCTCGAATACGCAAAAGGTTCCTGATAAGAAGACTTTTTGAAATGGTGAGAGGGAACACACACACACACACACACACACCTTGTATATTTTCTTGATAATGACATGCAGACGTGCATATTACCATGTTTTTATTTTGACTTTGGCTCTTTCTGGCAGCTTTTCTTCATGCAGCTGTTGGTGGGATTGATTCAGCAGGTATGTTGAACATTAACACGACTTAAATCACACAGACAAGCGTTCAGGATGTGCTCTGGTCACACACACTGAAACACAAGGTTCAACAGAATCATTTATCATGGAAATAGTTGTCTATTCAAATCTGTTTTCACCATTCAAACAATGCAAACTAACCTAGTTTTCATTTGTCTCTGTCAGTGGATGGTTCCCACCATACAGAACTCTATGAAGCCATTTCAGGTGTGTCACATATGATGTGTCTCTCCATAGACTACTTTTTTCTGTTGGGGGCAAAACATTGATGATGAAGAAATATAATTGTTCATCTCTCTCTCACAGGAAATGGACTTTTCTAGGATGGTGGAGCGCCTCCTAAAATTAGCTGTGAGTACGATGTAATGTATTTTACACTGGACATGTAATTATGTCCTGTCATAACCTTATAAATGCAGAAAATAAAAACCTCTATTGTGATGTAATCTTGCAAGTTGAACTAGCTGGAATAGCTGTCCAACGTGTATTTGAACTTTGTGTATTCGAGAAAAGGTGACAATATAGCAATCAACCTAGACACCTTTCCTAACCTCTCCTCTCCTCTCCTCTCCTCTCCTCTCCTCTCCTCTCCTCTCCTCTCCTCTCCTCTCCTCTCCTCTCTCAGGTCCCTAACCATCTGATATGGTTAATATTCTTCTATTGGTTTTTCCACTCTTCTATGAACTTTGTGGCAGAGCTGCTGCAGTTTGGAGACAGAGAGTTCTACAAAGACTGGTGGTGAGTAGAAGGAGTCGTCGCTCACACACAATTATGTATATGTGTCATAGATCACACAGCAATAAAAACATGCTGCTGTTTATTTCAGGAACTCTGAGACTGTCACATATTTCTGGGCCAACTGGAACATCCCAGTTCACAAGTGGTGCCTGAGGTGAGCACCAAACTTTCCATAATCCTGCTTCTTTTTGGTATTTTTTCAACATCGACTCTGTTTCATGTTTTGGCTTCACATTCTGTATGAAATAAAATGCCAAGTAAAAAAATACAGAAATCAAGGTGCAGACTGCCATTTATTTGGATTATTTTCAAACAGCATTTAGATTTAAGAGATAAAGATCAGCATCATTTTTCAGGTGTCTGTGTAAGCGCTTAATCATGTGTCTTTGTGTGTTACAGGCATTTCTATAAGCCGATGTTGAGGAAGGGGATTAACAAGTTTCTGGCTCAAACTGCCGTCTTTCTGGTGTCTGCCTTCTTTCATGAGGTAAACCAACAGCATTCAGTCCTAAGTGACACAAAGCACTATGAAAAATCAACATATCTGCTTATTTGCTTTCACCTAATAACTGTACCTGAAGACGGCTGTTGTGGACCGTTGTTTTATTTGTACATGACAGCAAGAGTTCAGAAAATAATGTAAAACTGTCAAATTACTACTTATTATTTTACACTATGCTAAGCAACGAAATTTAAAATGTGTTAGTTGAAACGCTATGAAGGACTGCTGAGGTGCTGGCTTGCAATTAGGAATAACTTTTAAGCAAGTTACGTACAAAACAAAAAAAAAAGAGTGTGCAGCTTTTTCCTCTTTACATTTACACATGATCAATATTTTTGGAAAACCACTGTGTGTGTGTGATTTACTGCATTTCTTTCTCCTTCAGTACCTGGTGAGTGTTCCTCTGAAGATGTTCAGACTGTGGGCCTTTATGGGAATGATGGCTCAGGTACACCTCTTTCACTCTGTCACTAACACACACACACACACACACACACACACACACACACACACACACACACACACACACACACACACACACACTCTCTGATTTCTGAACTCTCACCTCTTAGTGTCAGTGTGTGCAGTTTTGCATTGAGTTTCTCTCTCTGAGCTTCATTTTAAAAAGCAAACTCAAGACCTGGCTTTTAACTGAACTTTATTAATTTATTTATTGTCAATTTATTTATACACTTTAATCTGTTTATTAGTTGGTGTACCCTTTTATTTGTACCTATTTATTAACTTATTTATCTTTTGGCTCTGGATTGTTTTCCCTTTAATACCGTACCATTGATTTATTTTTTTTTATTTTATCCACTCTTTGTGTTTGGACTTTTAATTTATTGATTGATTTTAATTTATTTACCCTATTTTTCTACTTTTAGCTTTTATCTTGCCTCTGGCGTTTCCTCACTCACGATAGCATTTCCTCAGTTCCTGTTTTTAATCAGTGTTGCTTTTATTTTAGTGTTTTATCAATTACACAGTCACTGGGTGGGGTGGAGGGTTATTGTTTTATTGTTTGAGGTACTTTGTGTTACATTTTGTTTTCATGGAAAATGCAATATAAATAAAGTCTGATTGATTGATTGATCTCTGCAGGTTCCTCTGGCCTGGTTTGTGAGTCGTTTCCTGAATGGAAACTATGGCAACGCCGCCGTGTGGATCTCACTCATCATTGGCCAGCCTGTCGCTGTGTTGATGTATGTCCATGACTACTATGTCCTTCATTACGGGGGCACTACGTAGTACTGGACACACGCACACACCAGCCTGCAGGACAACTCTGTGACTGACTGCAGAGCAAAGCTAAGGTGACTCTAATAGGAAGCCCTGCTAATCAGAACCTGTTAGTCAACAGCATTTTTGAATTCTTGAATTTTGCACTAAAGAGAAGTTAACCACACTACGTCAGGAACTTATTCTAACAACATGAGAAGTGCTCGGTTTAAAGAGGTTTTTCACTTCAGGAGGACAAACATAACTTTTTTTATTCAGCCTTCAGTATTAGCAAATCTATGGATCTGCTGTCAGTCTTAATATCTCTATCAAAACATTGAGTGTTTCAAATTTAAACAAATTATTCTGAACCCAGAGGGAAGTAGCACCTGGATCTCAGTTTTTGGAATGGATCCCTCACTGTCAGATATGAATTTTATCTTAAGTAAATATGTGGTGCTAAGGTTTTCCAGATGATTGATGATTCAAGAGCTTAAACGAAGGTGAAACTCTTCTGACTGACTTTTAACAAGTTCTTGAACTTCTAGTGGAAACACTGTTTCTAACCAGGCACTCCTCAAATTTTGGAAAGTGCACAACCTTTTATGTGCATCAAATGTGAACCACTGCCGAGTGAGCACGAGCCAGGACCGGATCCTGCCTCTGTAGAGCCAATATGAAAATGATGTTTCTATATCTGTGGTGAAGAAGTCACTTTTTACTCGTATCCAAAGGCGACAGAGAAATTAGGAAGCCTGTCTCTTTAAGCTAAGGTTTAAAACTTCCAAAATGTAAATTTAGGATGTCTCCAGGTCTTCAAATTGACCACAGGAACATTTTTTTTACATGTTTTCTGTGTATATATCCTGCAACCTTCTCTTTTTGATGTCATGAAGTTGTTGAGTGTTACAGAAATTTGTAATGAAAGACAGGAAACTGAATACAGAGAAGGAAGGAATCTAAAAAGTGAAGGAGAAACAGAAAAAGGACGTTTTTGTACAGTCATGGACCTCCAGGCAGCCTGTCCTCTTCTGTTTCTCAACTCATAACAACATCAATGCAATCTCTTAGTGTATCAGTACATGCTACAGGTGTGTTGTTTGCCTCGGCTTTACTGTCTTTTTGTGTTGCACATGATTTGTCAGAAGCTTTATTTTACATTCTGTATAATTGTATGTGTTGATATGACTGTCTGCAGTCATGTTGTGCCATCTTGAATTATAATTTATGTCTTTTATTTTTAAATTTTAATGCAGTAGTTGATTTACTGATTTGAACCAATGAATGTTTATTGCACTTTAAAGAGATGCATGCTGTCGACTAAAGCAATAGATTTCTATGAATGTATTCTTTAAGTTATATCAATTGTGTAAGGAAAATATGCTTTGGTAAAATAATTTGTATGTTTTGTAATTTGCTTGTTGACATTTTGTTGTCATATAAGCTTTATTTTAAAGTAAAACAGCAGCTGCAGTTGTAATAAGTTCCAAACAGCCTTTTCATGCCACAGGTTTTTTTGTTTTCAGTATTTAAACCCTGAAAGAGTCGATTTCTTGGTTTCACCGCTGTTGCCAAAATGCATATTGTGATATTAGTCAACATGGAGAGATGTTGTGTTATTTTACTTGTTTATGATTTAATCTGCCTTCTAAATATACAATAACAGTTGACTAAAAAATCAGAGCCATTTTCTTTTCTTTTAAGATTTGTCCTCTTTTCTTTCCCACCACTCTTGAGGGGCAACACTTTGGTAAAATCAGAACACCAGTTATTAAAAGTGTGACAGTCCTTCTTAAAGTTTAATGCCTGCTGGAAAAATATAGTTAAACCCAGCATGGAAAAAGTATATACCTATAGTCTGACATAGAAAAATACAGAAAAACAACTGAGAGAAGAAGATTTGAGAATTAAGTCAAATTATTAGCACCAGGTATAAGAATAAATTAAATCAGGTGGAAGATTTTTGTCATTTTGCATTTTGAGATTTAAATCGAAATGTCAACAATAAACTTGAAATAACATTTCGACTTAATTCTCAACATGGTATTTTAACTTTTTCCCCAACATCTGACTTTATTTTCAACATTTTGATGTTTGATGATTTATTTTTACATACACCTGGCACTTCTACTGAAAGTTCGACTTTATTCTCGACATTATGGCTGTTCTTGATGTGTAAAATTTAAAATAACTTGCCCTTCTCTCTTTTTTCCATAATGTGGTCCTAATACTCCGTCATAGAAAAAACACAGAGGCATTTATATCTATGGTGTCATTAATATTTGGGAAACTAAGACTTACTGCCATTACTTCAAATTCTTGTCCGATTGTCACATAACCCTTTAACAGTACGACCCTTTTCAAGTATAATTTTTAATGTTTTTATTGTCATTTTTGAGCAGAGCCCTCTGTGAGAGTCCTGCATAAATCTAATCACATATTTCTGCACAAAAATTGCAGCTTTAATATCTATTAACTGACCCACTATTATCCACAAATGTGACCCCGGTTAAAATCTGTGAATTTTGTGTAGGTCCTTATTCCTGAAGTACAAGATGTAGCAAAACTGTCTTGAGCACTAAATTGACAACTCATGTACGTATCTCTGTGCCAAGAGTTGCTGTCTGGGCAGCGTCTTCGCAAAGAAGTACAAAATGCATGTTTCTGTGCATTCATCAAGACTAAGGCTGTGTTGAGCCAACAAAGATTAATTTAATCTAAGATTATTTCTAATAAAAGCAGGTTTAAAATGAGTAAATCTAAATTAAATACAGTTTAATCAGTACAGAGATGCTTGGCTAACTAAATAAAATAACATGAATGAATAAATAAACTCAGGTGATGTTGGGACTTAGAAAATATAAAAGAGCTGTTCTGTATTCCTTAACAAAACATTACACTGTTTGCTAGCTAACGTTAGCTGAAAACTTAACAAAATATTATTTTCATGCTACCTAAAAAGTTAATTAGCCTCGTTAGCCTACTCATGATGGCTCTAATTACTCCTCTGAGAAAGACCTGTTGGCCAAATTCACGGAGCAACTCCTTTACAAAAAAAAGGCAGCCATTTTAAAAGTTAAACCTCCTCAAGTGTGAGTGTAAAGTTAATACAGGATCACATTTTAAAACTGAATTTAAAAAACTGAGTTAAAATTGTGGTGCAACAGAATTCAGTTTTGAGGTTTAAAAGTTAAACCATGATTTTAATCAGGTTTAAAAGTGAATCTGTGTTGGTACAACCCAGCCTAAAAAAATGTAAATCACTTAAGTCTGTGACAGAAAATGCTGGCAACATCTGATGATAAATAGAACTCAAATAATCAAACTACGAGAAATTTAGAACAAATCATTCTTTTTCTCATGACTCCCCTTGTGAAAATGTATTGGCTCAGTTCAGTTGTTTACTTTTAATTCTGCCTTGTTCTATTTGTTTCCGTGCGATTACTTCCAGATTGAAAATATGAAGCAACAGGATGTTGATCACTGAGTTTCACATAAGAAACTTGAGATTGGGCTTTCAAAATTCTTCTGAGAATGTTCGACATCTCCCGGTGTATTTTTGTGTATTATTTGTTCACCTGCAGCCCAGAAACTCCCCGTTTCCACATTTTTACTGCACTGAGCCTGCTCTTAGAATAATGTGTTGAAGATGCAGCTTTAAATGTCTTTTGAGAGTTAATTTTGTTTATGGATGATTGTGTGACGCAACATGTAGTAAAATGAATGTATCTGTTCATACTGTGTACACAGAAATCCAAAGTGAAACAAAGATGATATGTTTTGGGAATGCAGATCATTTTCATAGCTTTTGACTTGAAATTATTTGTGTTGTTTGATAAAGATTATTTATATTTGATGAACTGACTCGACTGTTTTTCTCTGGCCTTCATTCTAGTAGCAGGTATGAGTAGAGTATCCTGAATGTCCTAGTTATTTGTCTGCTATATATGTGGTTTTCTAGACAAAAAAAAACATTTTTTATTGTAATAAATAGTTTTCATCAATGTGGACCCCCACATCAGCTTGTAATTTATCTTTAAACAACTACAGTATGCAGTAAAAACTGTGAGGACAGATGTGTCCATAAAAAACTTTATTGTGCAGAGAGCAACACAAGACGGCACTCCAAAATTACAATATAATATTACAAAGTGTTAACGTTTGTCTACACACAGAAAATTCTTACAGCTAAACTCCACATCAGGCATGAGGGGGGGGGGCGGTTGAGAATCTCTACTGCTGCAAGAAACAAACATACGAACAGATGAGTGTAAGAGGAGCTATATGTTGTGTATGTTGAGCTAAATGCACTGCTGTTTGTGTGTGTGTGTGTGTGTGCTTCACCTTGGCTTTCTGGTTCTGGACAGGCAGGAAGAGCTTAAACTCTGCTGGGAGCTCGTCCTCAGAGTACAGTCTGTCTGAGAAATACACTCTCCGTATTCGACAGTTAGCGTGGATCTGAGAGGAAAACCAGCAGGTCAGACATTAGCAATAGACGATCACTGTGGAGAATCTACAGTCATCTGGACACATCTGGAGACAGTCCGTCTCCAAGGACAGAGGTTCTCAGTTGTTTTCTCAGCTTAAAACACAAGATAGAAAATATATCGGGGACCCCCTCATGTTTGTCTCTTTGAATAATATGATGTATGCTAATTTTTTGACACTTCTACTTAATTATTCGAAAGAACCACACAGGAAATGTATTATAAAGATGTTAGACGTGTTAAAAATATTTGCACCATGTCAACACAGAATACCCAGAACACACACATCAAGATAGCGTTTAACCCTTTTTGCATACATAAAATAACGTGCTGATTTTGATTAATTTAAATAATATACAATGAAAAAAAAATATATAAATTCCTTGTTTAGTTTCCTTTGCTCTGTCTCCGTGCACTCACCTGTACACGCAGCGTCTCAATGTAATTGGTTCCATAGGCCCTCCTGGTGAAATCCGACAGGTTGAATTGAATCTGGTTCCAGCCGTCGTCCAGCCTCATGGGCATGGTGCAGATAAACGGCTTCACTCGTGTCGTGCTCTGATAGTTACTCGCCCGAAACCGCCGGCGAACGTTTTTATCATCCAACACCTGAAAGTTGCAAAGATGGGGGGGGGAAACATCAGTCACCATGAACCCTACTCTGCAAGGAAGACACCCAAAATATATTGCACATTGTTTTCATGTATGCATGAGGACACTGTTGTTTGTTTGTGCTGCAAGACGTGTCTATTTTCCAACCCTACCTGGACTTCAAAGGTGAAATACTTCTTGAGGTTCTTGATGATCATAACAAGAAAAGGAAGCTTGATGCCCAGTGTCTTCTTGGGGTCTGCAGGACATGTGATGTAGGTGGTGCTGCAGGGAGTAGTAGACATACAAAGGAGACGGGTCAGAGTGACTAGTGCTTGAATGAATGCTGACCTGAGCTAAAGAATCAGTTGAACGGACACAAACTCACCTGACGTTCGCCCCCTCGACCTCCAACACCTGTGAGTGGATGTCACTGTCTGTGACTCTCTTGATGTGACCATTCCTCACCTGTTCACACACAGAAATATTATTTCTCTTGACGTTTACATGAAGAAATCAATTTGTATCTCACTGGTAAAAGAGCACTTTCACCATCATTCAACTTCACATCCATTATTTTACTGAAGATATATCTGTGTTGGTGAATACGTCATCAAAAAGTAAAAAGAAATGCCAAAGACATGTTTGAGATCATCTAGAAACAGTGTCACCATTACATAGTTTGCCAGCCTGAGAGTAGTGATTGACCAATTTAATTGGCATTTTTAGATTATCTGCACCGGCCAAGACACAAAAAATGTCTGCAGATACATTTGCAGGTGGCCTCGTCAGTGTGGCTGCTGTTGAACGATGTTAGTGCTCCCCCTTGTGAGTTTTGGGAAGGTGGTAAAAACGTTGTCCTATAACTCTCTAGCAACCTGCTATAAAAGTTGGCCTCAGTTGCCTCAGTCCCCATCGTCTTTTCCATTGCTAACATGTTTCTCCCATCCTAAATGAATTAGAACGTATAGAATGACGCAGCTGGAAGACATCGCATCCAACAGATTATAAGTCTTTGTTTTGATATCGGCATTATCAGCTATTGCTTAATATCAGCATTGGCCAATGAAAAACACATATTGGTCAACTGCTACCTGAGAGATTTGACAAGTTCAAGTATTTTTTCACTGTAAAATGTCCTGCTCAGTAAAGTAAAACTCAAACATAAGGGATCCTTATAGAATATGATGTAATGTGTTTATTACAGCTCTGCTGACTTAGCAGTCAACCAATATTGTCACAGCTATATATCAGCTTATATCTGTATCAGTGTATATGTCCAAAATGATTATTTTTCTTAATTCAGGTTTAATATACACATATATCTTGTCTCTATTTGTGCTTTTTATTTATAGCTGCTTATAAATATTTTTTTTAAAATAAGTTTACTGTTTCTGAGCCCTGTTTTATATTTAGACAATAATGTTTATTGTTAAACTGTAAAGTATCCTGCCTCATCACATATCTATGTGGTAAGTGTTAACATCCTTTGAGGGATCACTGCAAAATTGTGTTTATATACACATTCTACATTTTGCATATTTGGTATTAAGGATATCAACCTTAATATGTCAATATGATTTTTTCAACCCCAATATCAGTATCATCATCAGCCCCAAAAATCCAACATCAAGCAATTCCTAGAGTTAATGTTACAAAAGTCTATTAGGTGATCATACTTTCAATATCTGAAATATCAATATCAGTATTGGCTTGACTATCCTGTATCAGTCAGGCTATAATTCAAATGCTGATGTGGGAGCAGTCAGTGAGGATGATGAAGTCAGAGAACATCTAATATCTTCAAAGTGTTCTAATTTTTGCAAACTTCCACTGTTATTATTCTTACCCGTTGCTTAGCAACAGTTCTCTAAGGCCCACTTTGTGTTCTGCAAATGTACTTAAATTAAAGAATCAGTAAGAGCCAGGGGCTTTCTGAATAGAAGTTAAGGTTTCACTACTGTTTCAGTACATAATTTATCAAATCTTGTGACAAATGTGACCTAAATCCAATTCAGATCAATGTTGTTGCTCATTATTTACAACCGCGTTTAATTTCAAAGTATCAACATTGAGAAACAAACATGAAATGTCAACTGAGAAGAAGCTTGAAAGCGATGTTCAGAGCTGGCGTGATAATTAATCAATGACTCCATCTTTAACGTTACTTTACTGGATCAGACTATCAAGCGTTTAGCCCACAAGCTAGGTTAGCTCGCTTTAGCACGACTAGCTAAGGAAGCAAGATTAGCATTCATTCTGAACAGCTGCTTACCTTTTTCTCCCATATCTGAAGCGGTTTGCTGCCGATGCTGTATAAAATAGACAAGAATCCACTTTGGAATGTGTTTTTAAACATTTTTTTGAGTCGAGCAAGTCCACACTTGTTTAGCGCATGTGTTGTTAAAACTGTTGCTAACGAGCGTTGCGTTTGTTTACAGGTTTGGTTTCCGTCCCCAAACACTACCGGTTCCGTGTGGAACAAAATAACGCGTTCCGCTGCCTGAGATTACAACGTTTAGGTTACACAGAAAATCAGATCTGCCATTTATCGTGATATTCACACACGTCTCTTTTAGGGGCGCTTACAAACAGATGAGAATAGCTCGTGGTCACCTCGTCATTATTTTGGTGTTGCTAGGGAACATAAACTCTTGGCGATGTTCAGGTCGGTTCTTAATCGGTGACGCATCCCGGTCGCCGTGGCAACAAAAAGCCTGACCAAGGTATTCAGACATAGTCTATGAAAACCATAGACTTATTATATCTATATCTATATCTTATTATATCTATTAAGTCTTTTCTGTAGACTTAACTAAAATACTGAATGGCCTATAATCTCATCAGGTGCAGATGCATTACAAAAACTGCAGTTTAAATCATTTTGCCACCTGCTTACATGCACCCTGCTCATTGTTAGTATGGTCATAATTCTACTGTGGTAGGTCTGGAAACACAGATTTGAAAAGCATGATCAAATCTGATGCAGCACAGCAGAAATGACCTGACTTTTTAAAAATATAATGTTAATTCTATTTAAACAACATACACACAGGGCAAGACATACCTTATACAAACAGACATCAAAGGTGTCAAAGGAGGCAAAGACAAGACTGGTCCTCCCTATGCTGACGGCCAAATAATAATATATAGAATAAGACTGCTGAATAAGATGGGCAAACACCCTCCTGAGGGTCTGGTGGTTGCCTACCAAGACTCACACTAAGGAAAGAAGGAAAATAAACTCCTATACTTTATAGTATACTTTATATACTAATAAATAATATATTCAGGTAACTATTATTATGTTCACGCATGGCCATTACCTCAAAACCATATGTATGTATGTTTATTACATCCCCACTAGGCTGAAGTCATGTTGCTTTCTTTGTTATTTGTTTATTTTGTTCTATTTATTCTTTTCTTATTTGACTTTTTTTCTTGTTCTGGTCTGTTATGTTGGTGTTACTCTGTATAATCTCGTTCAGGTTGTACTTGTCTTCACTTGTTCTGTAATCATTTCATTGCACAATCATTTAAAAAAGAATATTTTTTTTTTAATTCAATTGTTGCTTATTTATTTGTTTGTTTGTTTTAACCTCACATTAAAAAAAATAGAAATCTGTGCCATATCTTGCAGAGAGAAAAGAGCAAATCAGTGTTAATCTCATGAATTTACATTGTCATCATATTGTAGCATATCTGAGATATTATCCTAACATTTTAATCCCTACTATGGACCCTACACTTCACATAATGTCACTTGTATAACTACTTTTCATTAGATCATCTCCAGCAGGTAAACACCCAGATCTTTCTCACTCTTTTCGCCCAGGTTTTAACACAGGCTCTCTGTTAAAAATCCATAATAATCAAGCAATGTTGCTTCTTTAATTTTCTCAGACTCTAAAAAGCTCAGACACACAGAAGATAAACTGATTTTAAAGGCTGCATGGCGACTCCTGTACACTACTAAATAACTTTTAGCTGTGAAATAGTTTGAACGCCCTTTTAATCCCCAAATACAATAATATAAACAGTCTCTAGAAATAAACTTCCTACTCACAACTATATATCAGGACCCCTTTCACCCACTAAATCCCACTAAAGTGTTAAGTGGGACATCCTTCCTCTCCGTCTCCAGCTCTTTAAACAAGCCGGACCAGGACAGATCTGACAAAAGGTTTCAAATATTTGAACAAGCCAAGAAACGTTCAATCAAACATTAACCAGGCACTTTACGGAATGACATCACCAGCAACACAACATAAATCAAAAGCCCCTTCTTATGAGGTGAAGTTGAATTAATTCAGCAGTATTCAGGCGAGGTCTGTGCTGCAGCAGTTTGTTTGACATGTTGACACACACACACACACACACACACACACACACACACACACACACACACACACACACACACACACACTCTCTGGAGTGGTGGCCATCTCTCTCCCTGTTTATGTCACTGTAGTTTATGAGGTGCTGCTTCACTTCAAATAGTTAAAATAAGTGTAAAAGATTTCCTCTCTACATGTACTCTTTCTTTCCCTCTCTATTCCTAGAAGCATGTGTGTAAATTTGATGTAACTGCTTCCCAGGCTGGCAGCTTTGTTAAAACATCTGCAGAAACCGTTTATATTTCTTTGTCTGTTCCTCTCTATTATTTCCCCCCACCTCTCTTCTCTAATAGAGTCAGAGACAAACAGATGTGGAACAGGACATATACTTTTTTTTTCCCTTTCAGACCCTTTCAGTGTCGGACCACCCCGGAGACAGCTTTAAATAAACTTTATTGAAAACCTACTTGAATGAAATAGTCCATCCCCTTGTCTCCTTTTGTCTCTCAAAGACAAGACAGTATTTCTGTGTCATAACATCAGCCAGCTCTTAATTTCAGCATATTTTCTGTCTTGTTTTGCCACTTCCTCAACTCTTTAGGTAGATTATTCCCAATTTAATCAGCCGTTTCCGTATTGACCAAGTCCTCTAGCTTACGCCTGTTGGTCATCTGTTTTGACTGCATACCTACTGCCATCTCTTGCATGCTTTAACAACAGAATAAACCTTGCACTTTCTCTGGGAGCCATGCTTTTGGGTCAATATTTTGTTTTACTGAGCCAGTGCATGCTGTTCTTCCACTTCCATCCATCCATCCTCTCCAAATAACCGTGTCAAATCTTCAAAAGGAGACATGAAAAAAAAGAGACTGTGATCAAGCGGGGGTTCAGAAGGTAAAATGGAGCAAACAAAAAGATGGAAAGAAAATTAAAATTAGGGAAAGAGAGATGGAGAGGATGAAGGAAACTAGAGAAGAGGAAGACTATTCTCTGTGGTATTCTATTCTGTTTTGAGTTTATTCCAGCGATGTGGTACAGGGGGGGTGATACGAAAAAGAGATGAGTAGGAGGCCCAGCTGCTGGAGCGTACGGAGCTGTCCCGCCCAGAGAGGTTCACATCCACACTCTCTACTCACTCTCTTCTGTCAGTTAGGTAACCAACGACAGAAAGAATAACAGGACACGGGAAGAAAGAAGCAGGAGACTTACAGTAACTCTAACTTTTAGGATATAAACATCAAACCTTTAAGAAGTCGCAGACAAGGGCTTCTGCACTCACTCTTTGTCTTCACAAGGTAAGTTTCAGAAACACATTTTCGAGCCTGATCATTTTTCTTATTTATTTTTTTTTTTTACAATAAAAGATCATTAAAATGTTGCATTTTAGCTCATTTTCCATACAGGACTGGATACCTTAAACACAAGGGTGCCTCTTTAATAATATTTGAAAGAATCATATATTTCACCCAACAATACTTTTCCAGCTCCTTCCATTTATTGATTTTTGATATTATGTGAAAACTGGAGCTTTTATAATATGAAGTAGATCTTTCTGTTCTGCCTGAAATTGTTGGAATTTACTGATTTCAAATTTTGGTTAAAGGAAGCAGGAGATTTGAATTTGTTTGATCCAATCTTTGCAATTATCAGGAGGCAACACACATTCTCAAATGCTGGCTAACAACAATCTGCACATTTTAATTATTGTTCATGGGCATGACACTGTACACAAACAGCAGAATCAGGAATGAGGCAGCAGTGTGTGGGTATTTTTCTGTCTTTTAACCCAGGCCCTCTGCCATGTTTTATCCAACTGTCTCTGTGATGATGAAGAGTGGAAAGACCTTCCTCGGCAGGACGTGTTAACGGATAGGACCTCATCCGTCTCTGGTATTTATAAGGTACGAAAAAAAGACATTTTTGGCCAAAACCAAGAAAGTCTGTCAAGTAAGACTCCTAACAATAAGCTACATAGCCGTGATTTAGGGTGCGCTGCCTTGTTTTGGTGAAAGAACTTGCTCAGTCCGATCCTTGAAACTGGGAGGAAAAAAAGGGTTCACACAGGTGTCAAGCTGATTCAAATCCTTCAAATGCTTTTGCTCATTTAAACTCATTTAAATCAAACATTCATACATATACATATCTTATAACTGCTAATAATAATCATCAAATGTAATTAAATATCTAAAAGACGCCAACACAACTTGACTGAAGCAGGAAAAGCCGTGTTTTAGGTGAAGTAAAAACAATGAAACTTTTTTTAAATTAAAAATTTGTAATTTGTGTTTGGTGAATTCTATCACACTCTTCTTTATTTTAAGCATCAAAGTTATTCTTGATCTTGGATATAGTCGTTTGACGAAACAATCAAACTACAGAAGCCCTGAGAGGGAAGAGAGAAAAGAAAATCTAGTGATCCATTTTCTAAGTCTGATATAAATGGTTCTCTCCTCCTGTGTTTATGACTTAACAACAGGTGAAAAAAAAAGTTTTCATTAACTGGGGCTACCAATTTTTGGTGCCAATAAAAATACATTTAGAGCCAAAAAAAGACATGGCAGTAATGTAACACAACTTGCCGATACACAATATATGTGCCTTGTGTTTAGAGTTAAAACTCACCAGGAAAACATGAATTATTTTATTTTTTATGTAAAATACAGAGTGGTGCACTTCTGTACGGTGGCTGACAAGGGCAAACACGCCGCATAAACAAAAACATGCAGCATATAAGGAAACAAATGCAAAACGAAAAACGCTGCAAATATAGAAAAGTGTTTCTGTATTTGCAGCGTTTTCCTTTTGCACTTGTTTTCTTATATGCAGCACGTTTGCCCTCGTCAGCCACCGTACTTCTGCCTCTTGCGCCCAAATGAGTATTACAACAGCAAACACCTGACGAATGCCTTATCAAATAAATTGATAAATGAATACAAATCACCTTGCACAACATGTTTCTTCACCTGTTTTCACAGATGAAAAAAGTAACTGACAGCAAACATCTTAAAGTCATAAACAGAGAGAGAGAAAGACTGACTGGTGATTCAAGATCCCTCCGCTTCACGTCGGGGTTCTGCATCATCCTGTCAGGATTTATTTCACAATAACAACTGTACATTATTCCTTACATAATGCTTCTGAGCTTCCTACCCTAGAAAAATGGCCACCATATGAATGACTTCTCACTTGAGATTCTAGTCTTATTTTCCAGTATTTTTTCTCTCCTCACATCCTCTAAATGAAGCCAGAGCACCTCTAAAATTCTCCCTCTATTTTCAGCTTTTTGTATCATTACATTTACCTTAAACGTCTTGAAAGTGAACAGAATCTGCAGGCCGAGGATTTTAAAGCCTCCCCTCCTTTAAACAGGATGTGTCACATTCATCAAATTTATGTGATGTTGGAGGTGTGTGAAATAGCAGCGCACACTGACACGGTTCATATTAATGCCGTACGCCGTGTTTAAAGTAACGCGCGAGGTCACGTACTTAACTTTGTTGAAAGTGTCACATCTTTTCAGAGAGCATATGAAGATGGATTCAGTCGTCTCCGCCGAACGAGAGGACTTTGTTTATAAGACGAGGATTTCTGAAGTCTCTCTCTCTGGATTAACTTCTGCTGATGTTGACCACTTTTCATCCCCAGGGGTCATTACTCTTTCTTTTAGGTCTTAGTATGCGTCTGTCGTCTCACCAAGCTTCAGCGTGTCCAGTTGTTTTAGGCCAGTTGGAGCTTGTTGCATCATGTCAGAGTTGAGCTCTTTAAGTCTATTTATAATACAGTATCTACGGCTGACTCCAGGGTATAAGGTTGAAGCGTCTGTCTCCTACAAACATCACTGGGGCTCCAGCCATTAGTTTAAATTCCTGTTGTGAGATTAACTGTGAGATGAAGTAGACAGACACAGAGCAACTTTGGAAACAATCCTAACATGCTTTTAGCCTAACTAGAAACAAATGAGTCTGGGAGAATCATCAAGAAACAAAGTCACAAATGAAGCAAAAATCATTTCCTTGCTATAATGACTTGACGTCAGAAGAATTCTACAGAAGCCGAGAACGGCTGTGCTTGCAATAATTTTTTTCAAGCTTTTTTAAATAAGATATGTTATCCCTGATCCTGTGTAACTGCAGCCAGAGCAGTCTTCTCCTTAAAGCTACTACAGAGTTTTTAACGGCTTGTGAAACAGTCTCATTTTATTACTGATGCCACTATATGACCTACATAAGTTAACGTGACCATCCGCAGGAGGATCGACTATTTCTATATTGTTGTTCTTAATGACTGTCACCGGGACAGATTCACCTTGAAGACCAGCGTTTACATTTTTCCCAGGCAAATTCATTCACACATAAATATAGGCGAGACTATGAAACAACACTAATGTCTTCTTTTTTCATTTCTTCTGCCACTCAGACACCAACCTCATTCATTCATCCATTTCAACCAATGGAGAGCCTTCTCACCAACATCAGCTCCACTTCCACCACCGAGCCCCTCGTGCCTCTCTTGACCCCTGACCCAAAGAACTGCAGTGCCTGGGACCAGCGCTGGGGGGGACCATACCTGCGTAGGTTAGCCCACCTGGATGTGCAGCTGTACAAAGACTTCTACGCTGTGTGGGTCTCTCTCATGGTAAGAGTGGCAGGGAACTGTGTGAGTTTCCATCCAGATAAATTTGACTGTCATCACTGTTAAAGATAAAATGAATTAAAATACACATTATTTAACAGATTTATTGCAGTAAGCTAGACAGACCTAGTAATCGTCGGTACATGTAGCATTCTGGATCAACTGGACAGTCTGTAGAGACCTGGAGCGACCTGATAATAAGGACTAGCTTTTCTGCAGACAGGATGTGCCTGAGTTATGTTGCAGAGATGAAAAAAGGCTGTTTATGAAGTTTGTTTTATGTGGAAGTTAAAGGATATATCCTGATATATACCCAAGATAACTCTGAGATTCTTTGTGGTGGTACTGGAGGCCAGGGATTGGTTTCATCTGGCTTAACTGAGAGATATAATTGGGTATCATCTGCATAGCAATGAATGTTTATGGAGTGTTTCCAAATAACATTGTCTAACAGCTGGAGCTGATCACGACCGTTCTACACAATGCTCGTGATTCCACCAGCAGCGCCTCGGTTCTCTGCTCCGCTCCGCTTCAAATACACACCGAGTCTATTTTTTTTTACAGATGCTCTTTTCTTTAAAAAAAAAAAAAAGTAGGTTTGAAATATAACCACCCTGCCAGTACTGTCAACACAGACTGACATCCACAGTTGCTGAGTATTTAGAGCTCTGACTCGTTCCTTCATGCTGCAGGTGTGTAACTGTCTGATGCTGGTGGTCGGTGTGGTGCTCAACAGTCTGGCTCTCTACGTCTTCTGTGGGGCCTCCACCCACTCCTCAGCCTCTGTGGTTTACACCATAAACCTCGCTGTAGCCGACCTGCTGGTGGCGCTGTCGCTGCCCGCTCGCATCGCTCTGTACCACAGCGGAGGGAACTGCGAGGCCTGCTCCTACGTTCACACCTTCAGCTACTTTGTCAACATGTACTGTAGCATACTGTTTCTGACCAGGTGGGTGGGTCATCATTCAGAGCTTAAAATATCAATGCATGCATCATAAGCACATTCATAACACATTATGATGTATTTATAAGGCTTTAAACTGTGGGATCACTGTTACACACCCTTTAATCTGACAAAGTGCACTTCCATGCATACATGTTTACATAGATAAGAAATTATGTGCATAAATATATATGTATATATTTAAAATTACTGTCTCTCCTCCCAGTATCTGTATAGATCGGTACCTCGCTGTCGTCCACGCATCCAGCACTCTCCATCGCTGTCGGACCACAGGAACAGCCAAGTGCGTGAGCGCCACAGTTTGGTTCATCGCAGTCGTGGTCACCTATTCCTTTCAGGTGAAGACACGTGCACTACAAACACAGGACAAACAGATAAATACATCAAAAATAAAAAAGAAAGTCTTCCTCTCTCCCCTTTCCTCTCCCAAATTAAATTTGCAAAACGGAAAACAATATTTCTGTTATGTTCCACTCTTATCTTGTCATCTATTCTCTTCACTTTCATTTCCCCTGATGAAGACTTGCTGTCTGTAGTTGCTGTCTTCTTCCTTTCCTTTTTCTTTTTTCAGATTACATAAATAACACACATACTACGCACAAACTCTGTTATTTTGGTGGATATGTCTTAAATCCAGTGACCACTCATTGATCACAAAGTCCAGAATTACACTGAGTATTTTTAAATATTCTGTTGATAAAGTTTTAGCCTCCGTAAGTGGCACTTACCCTGTTATCTGAACAGATAGAGTATCATTGCTCGAGCCAGCTTCATATTTATTCAGTCTAATCCAAACAAAAAGGTGTTTGTGTCTCTGGAAATGCACACAGCTCCACTTGAGCTAAGGATTTTTCCAAGAAATGGCCTGTTCAGGGGAATTTGGGATGATTGGCAGACCCTAATCGTCCAACCGTGGCTTTAACAGTATAAACGTAACCCTTAAGACTTATTTATGACTTTCAGTTGACCTTTTTTTGGGAGCGTTACAGTGACTGGAGGGATGTGCAGCCCGGGAGGCCCAAACATTCCCTGCTAAATGGCTCACTATGTGTTTAGAACAGAAAATGTGAAGCTTTGACTTGGTGAGGGCAGTGGTTCCCAAACTGTGGGTTGGTAGCTCACAAGGGGTCCCAAAATAAATCAAAAGGGGTCACAAGTGGATGCAAGATAAGGCAGAAAAAATATTTGCACTTTTGTTCTTGTGAAATATTGAATACCTTTATCTTCTCAGACTTTTAAAGGGATAATTCAGATGGTTTGAAGTGGGATTGTATGAGATGCTTATTGATAGTCAGTGTATTACCTACAGTAGGAAATATCACTCTCTCCATACCAACCAGAGTCCGTTGGCAAAATCAGTCATTTTACCTCGCATTTCACCTTGCTGGTCTACCGCTGCCTCGTTTGGTTAGTATAACTTTTTATTGTGTGACTTCAGTGTTTTAAAAGATTAGTTTGGAGTCACTGAAGTCACACAATAACACAAACTTACTAACAGATGGAGGCAGTGGTAAACCAGCAACTTACTGCTTTTGTCAATGGAGTTTGGTTGAGCTAGAGAAAAGTTTTTGACATGTACTTTGATGTTTTAGTTTGGACCATGTCCTATGTATTAACATTAGGGAGGCAAGATTAATGATCTGCACTGCAGCCAGTCACCAGGGGGTGATCCAGATGTTTTGCTTTAGTTTTAGGGAGCTCTTATGTTGTCCATTGTTAATATATATCAGTGGTTGGGCTCTCCTGCTCTCTGCAGACCACAGCGTTGGACTTCAGCTCCTCCTGCGTGCTCCTCCCTGCCCTCTTCTACCTCACCATCCTGGAGTTCCTGCTCCCCCTGCTGGCCGTGGTGGGCTTCACGCTACGCGTCGCCTGTTTTCTCTCCTCCAGCCACGGCCTGATGCCTCAGCAGAGCCGGGCGAGGAGGGCCCGCGCTGTCAGACTGCTGGCCACCGTCCTGGTGGTCTTCACCATCTGTTTCACGCCGTTCCACATCCGCCAGGTGTTGGTTTACCTCAGGGTCAAAGTCGGAGGGGAAGGGCTAGGGCAGGGGGCGGGGCATGTCCTGGCCTATCACATCACAGTGACCCTGAGCAGCCTGAACAGCTGCCTGGATCCAGTGGTTTACTGCTTTGTGACGGACAGCTTCAAGAGAGTGTGGAGGATGAGGAGGAGGGGAGCGAAGGAAGGGGACGGGGAGGCGGGGCACACGAGCGGGGGAGACGGGGAGAGGAATTCACTTAAGTGTTCGGGTACGGCGCTGGCGATAGCTCACAGCGTGGCCACACTCACCTTCACCAGCTCTCCCCTCTCTGTGGCCAACATGGAACAGTCCGCTTAAAAGACAGGTGACCCCCCCTCGACACCTGCGGATGGAGCAGTCCAGAGAGACGCCTGGACAGGGACTCACAAAGACAGCAAGATGGATAAACAGATGCAAAGAAAGATTCAGAGGCTGAAAGAGAACAATCTGCCAGCTCACATGGAGAACATACATATGTGCAGAGTTGATATTTGGTGTCTGACCTCGTCAACATCAAGTTCAGCACAGCTGGGAGGGACGATTATAACTCTGATCCTCGAGGAACTGGCAGTTAAAGTTCACTCGTTATAAAAAAAGGCGTGGATCTCAGTGGCTACTTTATTACCTACACCTGTAAAATCTGTTGTTGCTGTTAGCCCAGCCATAAATTCAGGACCGTTTTGACTAACACTGAGAGAAGAGTGTTATTTGTTTCTAAAACATGAGTTGTCTGACTGAAAAGTTTTTGGACCCACTTCCTCTGTAGATATTAACAGCTCATTCTGAGGCAACAAAAACGGCTATTCTTACTTTCAGGTGATTATATCCTAATGAAATCATACAATCCTACTTAAATATTGATTTTTGAGGTTGTAGTTTGCAGTGGTGTTGAACTGAATTGGGTTGTGTAACTAAAAAAGTAGCCACTGAGTTGTAATGAGAAGTTCATGTCATGTGAGTGAAGTGGCAAATGTATTGTACTTTTCTCATTTTGTTTTTATATTTTGATAATTAAAATCATATATTCACTGTAATTAAAATTGCACCATGTAGCCATAGAACTACAACATCCCCAGCATCCTCATTTCAGTTCCACTAATCCAGTGGTTTTCAACCTGGGGCCCAGGGACCAACAGGGATCCTTGAGTTCCTTCTAGGGGGTCCCCAGTTTTTTGTGCATTATTACTTTATATACTGACATAAAATTTGCTTTCTTTATCTCTTTTGTTTGGGTGAAATGTGTTCTTTTGGAAAAACAACTGACCAGCCCGACCCTCCAGTAAAATTGGTCTGAAGGAAAGGAGGAATGGAATATTTTATCTTTAATCACATTTTTTGGAAGTTGAAAAGAAAGAGCGTTGGCTGTTTTGATTAATTCTAATTTTTTGTGATCACAGTTTGATCATTTATCAACTTCAAAGACATATCTTACTGTCTTCTAACATAAAAAATTTAAAAATACTCCTTAAGACAAAATCCTGTAAAGTTTAGGGTCCATGGTCTAAAGTGCATCGACAGAAAAAACTTGGGAACCCCTGCACCGATGGACCTTTGTTGCACGTTGCATACCTACCCCTCACTTTCCCCAAATGTTTCCCGCCTGTATCTTCACTGTAACCTGTCCAATAAAGTTGAAAATGCCAAAACGGAAAAGTGACTTTGAAACAGAAACACTGTGTTGTGTGTCATCTTACCATTTCTCGCTAGTCTGCCTGTATTGTTGTATAAATCCAAAGTAAACATTAAAAACATTCAGAAGAAATTACGTCAACTTTTTAATGCAGAGCAACAGAAAGAAAGAGTTAGAGAGGAAAACTACGGGACTGAGACTTGACTCAACGCACTAAACTAGAAGCAAAGCTCTCTTCACAAGTATAAACACTTAGTCTTTCAAGTACACAGCGCCGCTCTCTTTAACGCCTTTGTTTATCATTTTACTAGTGTCTAAATGGAGGGGTGTCGTCAGCGTCGCACAGAAAGCTCGCTCCTCTGAAACAGCAACTTTAAAGGAAAGTTTCAACAAATGTTCTGCTATATGTTTCTGACATTTTAGAGGAGGACACAGTCACCGATGTTGCTCGCAAAACACCTGGGAGAGACGGTTAGGTGTAGAACTGCAACGATTAATCAATTAATCAATTCTTTCTTCTGGTTTCTTTTCTCCTCTCTGATAATAAACTGAATATATTTGGGTTGTGGACAAAACAAGACTTTGGGAAAAATTAATTGACATTTTTCACAATTTTCTGACATTTTAAAACAAACTATTAATCACTTAATCAACAAAATAACTGTTTAATCGACTATGAAAATAATCATTAGTTGCAGTCCTAGTCAGGTGAGGTTTACAGGAACATGATATTTGCATATTAAAGTTAAAGGCAATCATTCCCATTTATTATTTATCAATTTATGTAAAGGAAAGCACAGAACTGAGTGAAATGCTGCACAAACTGCAGCCTCACCATCATTAATTGTTGTTTGCTTTGTCTTTCCAACTCATTTATTCTTTATTGTTTCTTTGTATTTATGTTTAAACTATTTAATCTGATTTTTCTTTAATGATTTGTTAAATGTAAAGTTTTTTTTTATCTTAAAACCTGTGTAAATAAATGAAATTGTATTCTTTGCAATGGTGAAACACTGTTAGCAGCTCATATTTTTGGCTGTTTTGACTTGACATTGAGATTCGACACAACTAACACTCACCTACGTGCAGAAAACAGGTGGATCAAATCTCAGCAGGTTCAGAGTCTGTAATGCATCTCTTAAGTTTAGGGGTACAAGTAGAGGAGCTTCTGTACCTGCTGTTGCATTATATATTAACTATATATGACTATATACAAAAAATTACAGTGAATAATTTAGTTTAGCTTGAATCAGATGTACAGAGTTTGTTAGATTTGTTCCACCAGAGGACAGTGTCTCACCACAGCAGCAGGTTGCAGCATCATTTATCGATTCACAATGAACTGCAACAGTAAATATTAGACAGAAGTGCCCTTATCATTTGCGCATATGCATAGTCATAAGCACCTTGAATTTTTTTTTCATAGAATATGAACAAATTCAGGTGAGAATATAAATAATGATAAATGCCAGATTTGTGTGTAAAACCTGCACAGTATTACTGCAGCAGCAAACAAAATAATAAAAACAGACTTTTAATCAAGTGTAGGCCTTTACTTACTCACTCAAAACACTGTTACTTCTACCGCAGGAGGTTTGCTGGTTTGTACTGAACTTTTTTTGGTTATCTGATCAAAACATCCTCATTTTGTCTGTGTGAATGGATTAAGATCAGAAAAATAACTCTACTTTTGTCGTAATATTTCTAGAGGACCTATTTTAAGAATGCTTCAGGATGAACTCTTTCCTTTCTACCAAAAAAGAATAGAAAATGGTGTAATAGATATTATCCTCTATTCCAGAAAATCTCAAATTTCAACCACATTTCATCCGATGTTTATGGACTTTAGCTGCAGTCAATTAATAATTAAAGAAGAGCTGCTTAGTTACACTAACATTAAAGGGATAGTTCACTCAAGAATTTAAATTCAGCAATCATCTATTCACTTTCATGCTGATAGAAGGTCGGGTTTATTCTTTTAGTTCACAAAACACTGTTGAAGTTGTGCGAATCTCCCAAACAATGGAATTGAATGGTAACAAGGAGGATTTTATGTTTTTATTGTGTTATTTTTTTTTACATGTGAAAACTGGTCACCATTCATTTCCATTGTCTGGGAGATTCTGCAATGCTGTTTTCCTGTGAAACTCCAACAGTGTTTTGTAGACTAAAAAAACTAAACCTGAACTTTGGTGAACTATCCCTTTAAGCAGGAATATGAGTCATTAAATTAAGTGGTATTTCCCTCCAAAAGGGGCGGGAGGTCATTACAGTTCACTTAACGTAATGTTCTGGCCCTGTAAGTTTATACCTCTGCACAAGTGCATCACACACACACACACACACACACACACACACACACACACACACACACACATGTTCCATGAGCAGGTCACATGATGAGTCTGGGTCAGACACACATGCACAGTTTCAGGTTCCCTCTCTGGTGTCTCTGGGAGGAGAGCGAGCGCCTGTAACCCTGCAAGAAATCTGACTCTGCAGGAACAAAGTTGTCCGATCTCGGGCTCCCCTCTCAGCAGTCTGACCACACGGCATCATGGGAAACTTGTCAGCTGCTTTGCTGAGTCAAGATGTTTTTTTGTTTTTTGTTCCAGGCCCTTCTTTATTTCTGATTCTTGTAATACACTGATTAAAAAGTTTTAAATAATGAAAGGACACGTTGTTGGTTTACTTCTGAACAGATTTTAAAGGTGCGTTCCATACAGTGTTCATCCAGAGTCCTACATATGAAGGCTCAAGCATATTTACAGAACATAGAGATATATACAGTCTTTATATAGAAAACAAAACTACTAACAAAAATAATCATCTTTTTTATAGCAGCAAAAAAGAAGAAACTAAAAGAGAAATATGTATATTTACATCTTTTTTTTTTTTCAAATAACAAGGCATATTATATATAGTACACTGTGCATACTCGCTTTCCCATTCTTTAAGTATTCTTCTTGATTTAATCTCTGTGAAGATCAAAGTATATAGGCATCTCGCTCCTCTGTCATTAACACACAGTTTACTAAGAGGCAGAGCCACACACACACGCACACACACTCACACACACACATACACACACACACACACACACAGAGTCTGGCCAGGTTGGACTGACTGCATGGCCGCCACGCTGCTGCCGCTGACAGCTACTGGCTGGAAACATGAAACAGCGTCACCGCGTTGCCACATTCATTCAATGATCAGGACGGTGGAACCAACATGGCCGCCACTGAAAAAGTGCAATGGCCAGACTCTCGTGTGTGGCTCTGCCTGAAAATTCAAACGGATACAGAAAAAAAAAAGGCATTTTCTAGTTGAGTTAAAACACCAGAACAGTAAAGACTCGTAAATAACCTCCGGTATTGCAGCCATCGATTCCAGAGTTAAGTGTAAACCAGGTGATTGCAAAGAACAGAGAACAAGAACCAAAAACAAACACTGAGATGACATTTTTAACACACTCCTCCTGCCTTTTGCATGTGAGCGACTGCCCACACGCACAAACACGCACACAATCCAGTCCACATCTCCCGTAACAGCAAATAGAATAGCTTTATGTATTCTTTTGGAAACTAAGTGAAAAGTGTCCTTACAAAAAATAAATATCCACAGTTATTTTTTTTTCTTCCTTTTGCTTACTTCTACTGTTTTTTTTTTTTTACTACTGTTTTTATTTAACTTATTATGTGCAAGTTCTGTGCAATGTCAGATGCCCCCACCTCCTCCCGGCTCGTCGAACATCAAAACAAAAATGATTTCGGCTGAAATCACTTCACATTCATTGACTTTTTTTGTAAAAACATTTTAAGTCACAAGATGGAATCAAAGTTAAGAACTCAATCTCCCAGCAGGCCGAGCTGCTGTCTGAACATTCCAGAGTCTGCTGTAAAAAGGCTTGGGACATTAAGAACAAAAATAACACCCCCTCCCAAAAAAAAAAAGATTAAAATTAAAGACTCTCCACTGCACTGGAACAGAAACACTCAAGTTGCACTTCAAGTATTCATGACCTGGAGTTTCTCACTTACACTTTTAACAAGGAGTGTTGCCATGACGACACACATCTCGTCTTTTAATAAAGCGACCCTTCCCAAGTCCCGCCCCTTTTTGCTCTGTGCTCCAATAACAGTTGAGCAAGCTTGGTACCTGGTGGAACGTCAATCAACTTTTTCCTTTCCAGTTGCCGCCATTTTTACCCCCTGCTCTGGGTTGCCAGGTCTGAGCTACTTTTGAGGTGCTGCTGCGGGTTGAATTTTTTTGTTCGCTGGTTGGGTAAATCAGTTTTGCTGGAGGCTAGCTAACGACTGATGTAGATCATCTAGCTAGTTAGCTAGCATCTTGCTAGTAGTCTTGCAGTCTTTTTGGACTCACTGCTCTTCCAGAGAGCTTCCTTGCCAATTGGAGAGACGTAACCATAGTAACCCTAGCCAACTATGCACTATTTTAGCAAATACCTACCAGATATAACTCGATAGCTAACAGTTTATGCTATCTAGTTTGTTAGCATTTTACTAACATTACGTATCAGATGTAATTAGCTAGCTAACAAGAGATGTAGCTTTTCCAGCTAGTTAGCTAGCATTTTGCTAAGATAAGCTAACTTAAAATGTGACTATAGGCCTATTTGTTGGCCTTGCAGGTCCCGAAATGTAGTTTTCAACAAAGACAAGCCTAGCACATAGCATATAGCACATAGCAAGTTGACCAAAGTTCTGCTGGGTGACAAGTTTTCTTAACTGGTATCGGAGCACAGAGTGAAAAAAGGCGGGACTTCGAATGGGTCAATTCAACACCTTCAATCTACGTGTATGTTGTGTTGAAAAGCAACAAGATGTGCGCTGTCTAAAATTTAAACAACGAAAAAAGAAAGAAAAAGTCACATGCTTGTTAAGAGTGTACTGACCCGGACCGAGCACAATGCTTCAGCTTAAAGATTACATGTTTTTTTACACATTTAAGTTCAAACAAAAAGACACAAACATCCAGCCATGCATTAGAAAATACATCCCTGACCTATTAGGACAATAAAGAAAAGAGCTTGAGTGATTTGTACAGAGTCATACTTTGGTGTTCCACACATGCATATTGCTGTTGTCGCATGCAAACCTCCCAAACCCAAAGTTTTTTTTTGTTGTTTTTTTGTTTTTTGTTTTTTTAAGCTTCATGTTTGTCCTTAAACTGAAGTTGCGTGTCCATTTATTTATCCGGAATATTTTTATTGCCCTAGTGTTTACAGAAGCCATTCAAAACCTGGCATCTGTACCTCCTCGTCTTTTGTCATCGTCCCATCCCTGCTTTTTTTTCACAGCCAGAGCAGGGTCAACTCGCCGTTTCTCTACTCTGGGACTGACTGAATGTACCTGAAATTATGGAAGGAATCTATTTTGTTAAAAACAGGGTTAAACTCTGCACCAACACCAATCCAAGTGAAAAAAAATAACAACCAAATCATCAGTGAGTAAGTCTCCTCCAAAACCAAAAAATAAAAATAACCTTCTTCACTAAATGCTTTAATACACGCTAAAATAAAACCTTCTTTCATTAGTAAATTAACTCACTGTAATTAACATTTTGATTCCTTTCAATCTGCATGTCTCAGCTGATTGAGCTAGAAGGAAAACTGACCCAAATTCACTGCCGTTCGCCCCGACGCGTAGGTGCGGGGGGGAAATAAACGCATCACAGGAACAGATTTCACCACCGCAAACAACCCTGCTCTGCCCACACAACCCTCACACAGTCCTCTCCTCCCACCTGATTAACAGAGGCCATTATTGCAACAAAACATCTGATTTGTCAAAAAACAAACACCACAATAAAATCTTAAATCTTTAAACTTCCATCTAACTATCCAAAGATTAAAATTCTAACATTATCGGCCTACAATCAACATCACTCAGCATTAATAAGAGTTTTCATTTCTGCAACTTGCATGCGTCCCAGCAGTGTAGTCTATTCGCCTCATTATATGTGTGTAAAAAAGTTAACGGGGTCGACCTAAAGCTTAACCCGACAGTTTTAGTTCCTCATCCACCATCACGTTCTCAAGAAACAGCAGACGCAGCAATTTTGCACAAGCTATATTGTTCAAATGGAGTTAGGGATGCACAATAGAGCAAACTAAGGTTGGCCGACTGGATGATCAGTGACTGACCAAGTGAAGTGTCTTTGACAACGAGCTAACAAGGCAATAAAGCTTGTTGCTGTTTGGTAAAGGAGAAATTTTTTAATCCAGAGGGTGATCGGTTGTATTTTTCTATTTAATGAGGAAAATAGAGGTAACAATATTTCCTTTCTTGACATTTTAGTTTGTTTATTTATCAAACATAGTGAATGTAACGTAGCAAATTCGCAGCTCGCACACATCTTGTGCAAATATAATCAGCAGTTGCCAGTTATTGGTGGCTGGTTGGAAAATTTTATAAGCCAACTTTCAGGCAAACTGGATTTTGATGGTAAAGTTTATTGTAATTTAATAAATTATTCTTTACATTTTGTAGTTTTTCAGGAGGCAAACTTAGATTTTGCCAAGTTGATCTGATTTTACTCACTTTACTTATCTTTTGTGCGTTGGAAATTAAATGCATTTCAACATTTGAAACAATCAAAATTTTTGTGCAAGTTCAAATATTTTAGGAACTATGCTTATGCTATTTGCTTTCCTGCTGAGATTTACATCTGTGAAGCTAGAACCACACAGTGTTTAATTTAGCTTAGCTTAGCATAAAGACTACAAACAGGGAGAGACAGCTAGCCTCGCCAAATGTAGCCAAACATCAAAAGTTTCATCCCTTTGTTTTCAGTCTTTATGCTAAGCTAAGCTAAACCGTCTCCTGGCAGTAGCTTCATATTCAGCATACACACATGAGAGCACTGCTTTGTACTCTCTGCAACAAGGCAAATTTCCTATCCGTCTCTTCTCGTCTAAACATCCATTAAGCGCACAACACACAGATGTAACGACCAAGACACCTGCTGCAAAGCAGGAGTGTAAATCCTCCAACGAGGCTCAAGCAACAAGCCTGAAGTCGAGACTACAGGCGACTAACACTCAGCACTTGAAGGATTAATTTTCTCTGGCTCTGGATACACAATGTTTACTTGTTTTACTTTCTTTTTCTTCCAACATCTCCAGGATCCATTCTAACACTCTGTCATCCCAGTCCAGACTCCGACGATTACTGGCAGAGTTACTGGATCCACTGGAGCACAAGAGTGTCAGGAAGCTCCGTCCCGCTGGTGTCGTAAGACAAAGAAATCCAACAAACCCCTAAAGCCCCAGCCCAGATCTAGCACTAGGTTTCCATCGGTGGATAAAAGTGGATTTCAAACAAGCTTTTCTGACCGAATGCTATTTCACACTCTTTCAACAATGGCTCAGCTAATGTGCAGTTAGTGACAAACGTGGTGCCAACAGCTGTTTCCAAAGCTAAAAAAATTTAAGCAAGAAACGGAGATCAACTTTGCATCTTTCTTCTCTTCTCCGCTACTGTTTGGTTTCTCTCTTTTCTGTTCCTCTCAACATGCAGCATGTCTGATTATTCAAAACAAACACAAGCATCATTCTGGGCCCTCGATAAATCATCATGAAAATAATATTTGGGATTTTAATGCCCTGTATGCTGCACATATTGCATCTACGCTCTTTCTTTCACTCAATACACATCTGCTGTATTTCTGATTCTCAATATACAGACAACTTTATGCTCATGCTCTTAAATTTTTGCCCTGCAGTGAAGGCTAAAGCGCTCCTGACAGCCATGTGGAGGAGGGCGATTTTTTTAAAAAAAAGAACAAACAAGAAAAAACACTCGCAATCAAATTGGGGACTCAAGATCAATAAATTTTCCCCCAGGAACCAGGCTTCGGGCTCTTAGTTTCAGAAATGCCACTTCCAAAAGTCTCTAGAGTCTTAAAGCTACTGTCACAGAGTGCTGTAAGAGTCACACGAAGCCGAGTGTGTCGTCGGGTTTATTTTGGTGAACACACACTCCCGTCCATCAGCTTCATGGAGCGAAGACCCGATCGAGCCGATCCCACAGCAAGGAAGAACAATTTTCAGCATTTTTGAATGATTGCAGCTTTGAGGACTTACGTTCATCGTTAACGTTCTTTATTCAGGTGTTCATTCGATTGATCAGATGAAGAGGTGCGCGTGTGTGTGTGTGTGCGTGGATGTATTAAATGTGTGTGTGAGTCCCCTGAAGTTTTCCTGTCCAGGCGGCTGCTCAGTAGCACCTCCCAGAGGCCCTGAGAGACAAAACCAAGACCAATAAATTTCTCACTTCTGGACGACCCTGGCGGATCACTCAAACGTCCGTGAGGGTTAAGCGGAAGGAATTTCGGCGACGGCTGGAACGTCACTGGGACCAGAACGCTTTCCTGCAGGGATGGGTTGGTCTGGTCTCAACACTGGTCCCACAGCAGATCGAGTTGTTTTCTTCAGCAAATAAAAGACACGCCGAATCAGAAAAAAGCCGGTCAAAGCAAGAACAGACACCGGGAGTGGACCAAACTCACGCCAGCCGCCCTCCTCTCTTGTCTTTATGTCCGTAAACTCCAGCGCGATGAGGATGGCGGCACATCCTCACGCGTTTCCATCAGCGATTACCGTAATAGTGAATTTTTAGTTGTTTCTGCCGCAGACTTAACCAGCCAATCACAGAGTAGACTCATTCTCCGTGTGACAGGAAGTGGTGGTGGTGGCAGTGGTGGTGGTGGTGGTGGTGGCCTTGCCCTTCTTGTTGAGTTTCAGGAAGCTGGGTTTCTCTATCGCCACGGTAACAGCCACTTTGTTGCTGTTGGGATTTTCCAGCGTCGTCAAGGCCCGTTTCTCTGAAGCTTTGGCTGAGTCCGACTCCCTGTCAGTCAGAATCAAAATCACAGCTGTTAAAACTGTATTTTAGGCTTAAAGGAACAGTTCAAATTTTTTGTTGATTTGTTGTTGTTTTTTTCTTGTTAAGAGGCAGAGGCCAGTTAGCTTAGCAGATCGCTAAAAGCTTAGCTTAAACACTGGAAACAGTCACAACAACAGAGCTTTAAGTGTGCTGACAGGTGGAATTTGTTTATGTTTGGACAGCCAGGCTAGCTGTGTTCCCCCATGGCCAGTCTTTATGCTAAGCTAAGCTAACTGGCTGCTGGCTTTAGCTTCATAGTTACTGTCCAGCAGGCTTGGAATTTCATGATTTTAGGTGCAAGGCCAGTTGTTCATTGGTGTTGTCAGTTTTTTGAGGGCATTAAGACCAAATGCCGGGGAAACAAGGCCAAATGTTTGGCCAAATGATTTTATGACTGTGGTAATAATGAATTTAACTTAACATAACTGTTAACAATCATTTTTATTATTATTCTGATACACTAACTCCTTTTTTAGATGTACTAACACGTTACTTTGACTTATAGTGCCTTTTATTGCATCATATTGGCGCCAATGTGCTTCCACAGTGAGAGATGGCGCATCCAGCTACACAATCAAACTTTTCATAGAGGTGACAAGCGTATATAACACTGATCTAGCAGTTTGTTACTGTTTACAGACTCCAGTCTGCAGCATAAACCACAGAACTGCAGCATATCATAAAAGTCAAGTCAGTGTTTTCTTTCGCCTGCTCGCCCGAGCACTTTCTCATGGCCTCCATAACATTCCTGCCCTTCTTCTCATCCAACTCTTGCCACAAAAGTCATAAGAGTATTTCCTAAAATATCAAACTATTCCTTTAACGGCAGCAAGTGACCAGGGGCGTATTCAATCTGAAAATGGTGTTCGCCGTTTCGTGGTTGAACAACGTTTCCTCAAAACAGTGTGAAACAGACTTTGAGGAACATTTTTTTTTGTTTGGTGGTTGCGTTATCCAATCAGCAGAGACGTGTATATAAACCCTGCTGTAAGAGGAGTGAGCTTGTATAACACAACAGGGTTTAAATAGACTTTTTGTCGGGACTGAACACGCCTCAGGTGGTTTTCTCACCGGCTGTTTGGAGTCGGGTAAATGACCAGGAAGCAGGCGGTGAAGAATCCAAGGAGCGAGCCTCCAGAGGCCACCATGGGAATGACGCGGACGCTGCCGACGGCTTCCACCACAGCGCCCAGAGCTGAGGCCACCAAGATCTGACTGATGTACACCTGCAAAATTGCAAAGGATTACATAAGAGCGTGGTCTTTTTCAGGACATTATATAGCACACATAATGAGACAAGTTCACTGAAACAATTCAAACACTCACCTGGCAGGATAAGATGGCACAGTCGATGCCAAAGCCTCTCCGGGAGTTACCAGGACTGTGCTGGATGTACTGCAGAGGACAGTCACAGTTAATGAAAGCTACATATTGGAAAAACAGCTTTGAGGTACAAAATGTTGCAAAAGGAATAAACAATTTCTCTTAAGCGTAGCTCACCCTGATTCACGTTTTTTACTGCCATCTCTAACTAAAATACCAAATCGATGTATGTAACAGTTGCAAGAATTCATCTTTACCTTGCTAGACTTTCAAAAAAGAACCAGTCGATAACAAAGAGAACAATGGTAAGAATTTTAGTGAAGATGTAAGAAGAGTCGCAAACATAACGGTTAATTTTAAAATAAAAAACAAGGCCAAAACGTTTTCCTCAATCATCTGGGCACTAGGCTTGGGTGGTATCTATTCTACATACCTTAATACCTTCCTGATATTTCACCATGGTATACAGTATATGACAGTAATTGTTAAAAGCTGGTAGTATATATCACAATGCTTTGTGTCTAACATGCAATTATTATTCTTAGACAAGTCTTCCAGGGTTTAAAGTCATGTTAAAAAAAAGTTATGTGGAAATATTTTCATAATTCCATATCTACTTATATTTAAGTAATAAGCAAGGAGACCAAAGCTATAGAGCAGAAATTACAAAACATTTTTTTTTCTTTTATACCTCCACATCATTCTTCCACATGTAACAAATTAATTTCATATAATATTTTTTATTTTCCATCAATAAAAAAAACAGCAACTTCTATGTTTCTGATAATTTTATTCATATCTTTGGGATTTCTAAAATACCTTAATATGGCCTAAGCCTACTGGGCGCTGTAGGTTTTTAGCAAATGCAACTCAAATAGGAGTAAATGGTGCATTTGGACTATTTTCTGCTGTGGATTAATACACAAATGGTGCGCTACTGAATATTAACAGCAGCATCAAAATAAAGTACAGTGTTCATTGAGTGTTTTTAATAAAAACATTGCATCTCTATATCACAGAGGAACATGATGCTGTACATTAAGCAATACTCTTTAGTATCAGTCTTTCAATAATTGTTTGGTTTGGTCTTTCCTTCCGTGAGAAAAGTCTAAAATGTCACCAGACTTTAAAGACTTCTTTGATTTGTAAACAAACACTGATGTAAACTAAAGCTTCTTTCCATAAAGCAGGTTAATGCTGCATATTCAAAAGAAACAAACAAGGATAATAAAGTTGTCTGCACCTCTTTTATTTCGTGATACTGTCCCAGCAGAGCATAAGGACAGTAGGAGATACTCATCGAGATGATGCCCATGCTGCTGATCATCACCATGGCAACATAAACATTAGGAAAGATTGCCATGACAGCAGTTCCTATGGAAGGGGAAAAAAAAGAAAGACTGATTAGCTGCTCACATCTATTTTTGTTCTATTGTTTTACTGAAAAACGGTTCATACCAATGGAAAATCCAAGCGTTCCCAGGATGTAGATGACCTTAATGCTCAGGTCAAAGTTGTCGAGGTACTTCTGAAGGATGGCTGGAAAAGATTAGTTAACTGATTAGTCCAGATCTAAATGTGAAGATGTGTTATTCTTTCAGAGAGTTTGTTTTCTTGAAGGCAGTTAGCGTCCCTCTGATTACCTGAGCATGTAGCGGCAGTCATAGCATATATAACCAGTCCCCAACATCCCATCTGAACTCCTTTGTGATAATTTTCCAACAAAGTAGAGTTACTAGGAGCCTGAGGGAAAGAGAGAGAAAAAAGCAGGCTTAGTTTTTAACTAGAGACAGAGTGGAGTTCAGGGTTGAACCTGCTGGAGACAGCTTGACATGACACACGAGAGACCCATGAAAACCTCCGGGTTGGGTTTTGATTTATTAATTTATGTCAGTGTTTTGTTACAGATTATGTAATACAGCAGAGGACATGTTTTCAGGTCAAATAATGATTAATGTCAGTGTGTTTTGCATTGTTAATCGTCTCTTTCTGAAATTTCAGATTGGTTTGAACAAGCATTCATTCCATTAAAATAATTGAAGGGGGTCGTAGGGATGTGTAGGGATATATTATTTATCTGTCTGATTCTCGTACGGTTGGATCTCCATGGTAGATGACTTGTCCCATGAAGTCGGTGAAGAAGACGGCCTCGGCGATGATGGAGAACCAGGTGAGCAGGTGACAGGCGCAGAGTCGCAGCAGCTCCGGAGGCATCTTCAGCATGGAGAGCCACAGCAGCCGCACGGTGGTCTCGACCTGAGGAGAGGAGATGAGCTCAGACGACATCCTATCCTACCTTGCAGGGCGAGATGGTTGTCACGGTTACAAGTCAAAAAAAAAAAATCTCATTCTCACCTCTCCCTCCTCGCTCTCCGTGTCTCCGCTGGAAGAGTTGGTGTTCCCGCTGCGGTGCCTGTTCCTCTGTCGGCTCCTCCTCCGGTGTCTGGCCTCCACTTCGTACAGGTCGTTCATGCTGCGGGACGGCTTGATGAGAAAAGCAGCGTTGGCCCGGCGGTAGCGGTAGCGGTGGCTCCCGACTCGACCGTAGTAGGAGAAGGTGCAGGACGGCTGGCGGTAGAAGGTGTGGCGGTGGCGTGGCTGCCGCATGGGGGCTCCAGTACTGGCAGCTGGAATAAGAGACATTAAATGATTATTTATTGTTTTTTCTTTATTACACAGTGTTGTTAAATACTTGATTGTGATTGGTCAATTGCAGCATTGTAAGGTCTGTTATTTCTGTCTAACAGACCGTTCCTGTGGTTGGGACCATAGATTCTGCAGGAGCAATAAAATCATTTTTAAATTTATATTTTGTGTCAAATTATTGTTTTTTTTTCTAAATAACCATGTAAGTGGGATAATGTACAGAGTTAATTTCATTATTGTGAAATAAACCCTGACAGAGTGATGCAGGACCCTGACACAAAGCAGAGCAGTCTTGTATCATCCTGAAGGATCTGCACACTGTGCATTATCCCTTATAAAGATAGAGTCAGACATCTTTCCATTCTCATTGTGCATCTTTTCCACCTGGCAGGTGCGGGACTCAGCCACTGATATCACCCTTCATCTCCTCTGTGAGGAGGTGGCTGGTATATCTGCAGCTTATCGATCAACGTTAGATACCAGCACAAACCTCGATGCTGAAACACGAGGGGCACGTTCAGTCTGAAGACAGTGAGCTCTGTTTTGATACGGTTTCTGGACTGAACGACATGTTTCCTCGTAATGGTTTTTAAGTTTGATTAATAAGGTTTTGTGTGTTTTGCATTAATTTTTTTTCCCCAAATACCAACAAGATCTTTCAGTTTCTGCATATTTGCATCAAATATACATGAGGAATTGTAATCTCGGTAACTGGTACAGGTTGGGACACTATAGAAATGATTCCAGTGAGAGAATCTTGAGGTTAGGAGTGTATTTATTTCCAAACTTTAGGTGAACAGGTGTTGCCCGGCTGTATGCATGTCCATCACACACACATCAGGGGTCAAAGACAGCCCGTATTAGTGTCCCTCAGCAGGTTTTCACAGTCACAACTGCAGGAAACAAATCTGCTTGCTAACTACGGCTCTGCTCGTGAGCTGCTGAAGAAGAGAGGTTCCTCTGTGTGATGTCACCTTATTAAGAGAAGATCAAAACCACTCTCATATCTGTAGTGTGCAGAATACTGTAAATGCAGCTGGTTAGCTTAGCTTAGCTTAAATATGCTGGCTCTGTCTAATTTTGTATTTTACATATATTTATTTAAAGGTAGAATATGCAGGATTGTTTGTTATCACACCCTTCAAAGTTGGCCCCTCCTCTCCTGCTCAACGAATGAGAGAGAGGCAGAGATTGAATGGCGCGAGAACAAAGTAGTGAATCAGTGAAATAAAACCAATATTTTCTGGTTGTTTCACAGCGGTTACGTTCTGCTGCACAAATAAACCCGCCCACATCTCGGCACACCGTCAGATTTTGTGTGAATACAGCCTTAATCCTGTGCTGTGTCCCGTCAGTCAGAGGAAAAGAGAGAGACAGTGATGTAAGCGTTGGTTACTCCATTTTTATAGAGTCCCGAACTCTCAGCCTGCACGTTGCATTGGCTGGAGGTTACACAAACGCAGCAAAAGAGGAGAAAATAAGAAAATACAGACAAAGGCCAGAGTGTCTGCAGATACAGACACACTTCTAATTGGTCACAAGTGATGATTTGATGATGGAAAACAAATAAAAATACTGACCTTTGACCATTCCAGCGCGATGTGCCTGTCCCTTAGAGCTCAGCCTGTTAGCATTAACTCTGTCAGGATTAGCTCCACTGGCTAACAGCTGCCCGTTCAGAGTCCGCTGCTCATTGAGCTGGTTGTTCAGCAGCGCCTCCTGACCGTCATCATTTTCCAGGAAGAGGCGGGAGATCCTGGTGGCGGGGGCGTGTGTTAGGTGGCTGTTGGTTTGCAGGCGGAGCAGGTCCTGACTTCCTGAGCTGCTGCTGCGCCTGATGTTGCCGAACCGGAGGGGCGGAGTGTTGCGGTTGGGGTGGAAGAAGGAGGTCGAAGGAGGCGAGCCGTGATAGGGCGAGAGGCGGTCGGCGAAGATGGACGGTTCCAGGTGGCACAGGAAGAACGCGTCGTGGTCCAGGTGGTCCAAAGTGGCGTCTGCCATGGCGAGAACGCTGTCACTTTTACCTGAAGACAGACAAGAAGAGGACTGATTAGACTGACATGCAGAAATAAGTGGAAGGAGAGAGAAAGGAGGGGGAGGCGAACCAGTAAGAGCCTGTGATCCACACAGCGTTTTTATTTTCTGAGCACCAGCTAATGGAACTAAAACAGCTACACAGCTTTACTAGCTTCACAAACTTTATGATCCCAGTTTCCTTCTTATCGTACTAATTCATTTTCAGGTTCATTTGCGTTGTCTTGTTGTTGTTTATGGCATCCAAGTTTCACAACTCTTTCCAGTAAAAACCTAAAAGGCCAAGTGCTGTGTTCAACATTTACAACAGATCTGTTTTGTTTTGTGTAGTTAAAAACCTGCAGACTTGTAATAGCCTCTGAATGAGAACCACTGATCTAGATACAGCCTATAATACCACTAATAGTGTCTATTTTCAGGACAGAACAGAGACACAGACACAAGATGTTTTTGTCTGATTAGGATATAAGTTAATAAAAATGGTTCCAAACTATATTTTAAGTAACAGCTGTGATAAAAAAAAAAAAATTAAAAAAAGAAAAAGAAATGAGCGTCATTGCTTCCTTTCTTATCTCTTTAAGCTTTGGAAACACAGAACAGATATTTCCATGCGACCACTGCCAGATTTCTTTTCATATGAAGATAAAAACATGTAAATCAGATTCAGCAAAGAGTCTGTGAACTTACTTCTCACAAGCTCCACCTCTAGGAAGTCTATGTCCATATCCCCTCGCTCTGACTGGTCGTCTCTGTAGGGGTCGTAGAGGTCGTAGCTGTCCATCGTTTCATCCTCGCCGATCAGTTCCAGCTTGGGGGCGAGAAGTCCAGTCCTGCCATTGGCCGACGGTTGGTGGTTGGTGCGATCTGGACTCTCCTGGTGAGAGGACAATGAGAGGACAGTGTTTTGTGGCGTCAAAATGAAATCTTAGGGTTTTTCTTTTTGACTAAAGTCGTGTTTTACAGACACATGCGTGCTGTACCTGGTCCAGCCGGTCATGCTGGGGCGAGTACTGCTGCTCCTCGATACTGAAGAGGTGCAACACCACAGAGACGGAGAAGAGGATGGCAGCGAAGAAGAACAGGATCTGCTCCTGGGACTTGAAGGCTGCTCCGAGGAAGGTGTGCGTCCAGTCTAAACCTCCGAGAGCGTAGCCGACCGCACCACCGAGACCTGCACGCATGGACAAAACAGACGGATTTAGACTTAAAGAAGAGACCGTGCCTCATCTCATTTTCCCTGTTGTTCCTAGTTTATGACACAGAGTTCACAAATTTTGTAATTTCTGACTGTATATGTATATATATGTAGAAAACAAGAGGAAGAAGAAATGGAAACAGCAAGTAAGTAGTGTGTGTTTGTCAGATGTCAGCGATACCTGCTGAGGCTGCGTGGATGTTGAGCGCCATGTCTTGTTCCTCTGCGTCTGCTACGTCTAGCAGGTACGCCCTGATTGGTCCCTCCGTTGCATCCGCGCAAAAGTCCAACACCACGACCCCCAGCACAGTGAGAACGATCCCTATTGGCTGTCTCCCCTGCTCGTCGCCCATCGACAAACCTGACGGAGAAAGACAAGAATGGACGAAGAGTTTTAATTATGAAATGTGGGTTTGTTGTCATTACACAATATAAAAAAAAACAACAGTGAAACCTGTTTGGTTGTTTTTTAAATTCAAAGATCATTTTTATTTTAACAGTGTTTTTAAATGTTTATATATAAAGTATGACAGCTGTTACATGGAAATAGTCCATGTTTAGTTTTTAAATGGTCAGTTTACTAAATTTACAACATATATTTCCCACTAATCATGTCTAATTGTATCAAGCCATGGACATAGATTTTTATTTATTTGCCCAGATGTTATAGAGGGACATTTCAGATTATTTGTAGTGGGGTTAGTCAGTGTATAATTTACAGTAGATGTCAATCGGCGACCACCACCCCCCCGCCTCTATATTTAGAATATTTTCACCAGTTTACCCTGCTATCAGACATTATACAAACCCTTATACAACTCCACTTCAAATAAACTATCCATTAAAAAGAGATTACTGAGAAAATATTTCATATGGGTAAATGGGAACAAATTAAATCATTTCAAATGTACACACGTCTTTTGATAAGTGTTTGACGGTAAACAAAAGACCAACAAAGATCAACAGAAAGATTATAATAATGGCACATGTGCAGAAAGTATACATAAAATCAAATCTTTTTGCCATTAATTAATAATAATATAAACACTCTCTTCATTCACACACAAACATCTGGAACTGTTGTGCTGATGTAACCCGGGTCAGAGCTGCACATGCAATCAATAACCGATACGTGAGTTGTAACAGCTGCGCAACGCAAACACAAAGACATACACAAATGGGTCACTGCACATTACCCATACTGCTTTGCTTGCTTGATGTGTGTGACCTTGTGTGTCTCATTACATTTGTGGGCCAGTCGTCCCCTCGAGCTGCACAGTGTGTGTGTCTGAGAGAAAAACTGTATGAATGGATGAAAGCAACACATTGTGACATGGGAAAAAGCTTTAGTAAAGCTGAATATACGTGTGTGTGTGTGTGTGTGTGTGTGTGTGTGTGTGTGTGTGTGTGTGTGTGTGTGTGTGTGTGTGTGTGTAAAAGAGAGATATATATCAGACAGTGTGACGCAGCATGACTTTACAAACTGAAATCCATTAATGTCGGGGAAACAAACATTCATAGAAGGAAAGCAGGGTGTGTATATGTATGTCTGTGTATGTCTGTGTGTGTCTGTGTGTGTGTGTGTGCGTGTACATGTGTGTACTCGTGCATGTGGGACAATGGAACGGTACTACTCACTAGCCAGGCAGACAGACAGGAAGTGAATTGTGATTGGTGGAAAGGGGGAAGCAAACAGGAAGCATTTCCCTGTGAACTGCCTGCTCCTGTGTTCCCATGTCAACACACACACACATGCTCACACACACACACACACACACACGCAGGTTATGACAGGTTTCCCATGTCACCCTACGTTGTTCACACACATTCATATATATACAACCATGGAAACGTACTCTTTCTCTCTGTTAATCTCTTATTTCTCCCACACAGATGCAGGCCAGTTTTTTTTTTCCCAGGTCAACCCCGCTAGCAAGGTGCTCTCTCTCACACACACACACACACACACACACACACACACACACACACACGCTAGTGCCCTAAAACGACCTGAGTGCCAACCTCTCTCTGCAGAAGAATGGGGGTAGAACAAAATACATTTGAATAGAAGTGAATAGAATCTGCTGACTGAAAACAGTTCACACACTCTCGTTCTTGTTATTTATAACTCCTCTGACAATTCATTTCACTTTGTTCTATTTACAGACATCTTGAGACCCAGTCAGCTATTGTTGCTCTGTACTTTGTCACACATCTACTCCCCATCTGAATATAGAATATTTTCACTCTATTATGTTATGTGTGTGACTGCTGCAACTGAGTAGAGATGCACCGATGTGAGGATTAAAGGTCAGCTTGAAGAGGTCACTCAGAGAAGAGCAGAAGAAGTTTTCTTACATAGATGCATGCAAAGTTTTTAGTTTTCTTAAATATTTGAGACCCTAGTAGGGCTGCGCAATTAATCGCAATATGGCTTCCTGCAATTTTTAAATCACAGGAGGTGTAATATTTGTTAAAGGCAAAATGTGTCACAAAACTTTCAAATTATTGAACGTCATGAGGCAGAGATGTCCAGAGATGTTGCAATTGCAATATCAGTCAAAATAATCGCAATTTTTTTTGCATTTTTTCAAAATCATTCAGCTGCAGACCCTAGTGTTCAAAAATGAGTGCTGCGGTTCAAATATCCGGAGCCATATACAGTGTATTAAATAGGTTGAATCGCTGTTTAATATATGATTTTTGCCTGAAGCAAGTTGTTCTCCCGCAACCTCCTCCCTCCCCAGACTCAAAGCTCAGGCCGGCTGCCTGCAGGGCTGCAAGGACGCTGCAAGAAACATTAACCGCCGACACTGACAAGTGACGACGAGTCCTACACTGTAAGTTGATCAGCTGTTTATAACTGATTGCTCAATTGAACTGTTTTTGTCTCTTGTCACCCACCTTCAGTGGCTCAGAATTACTTTTCTCAGCTGTGTTACTTTGTGATGAGGAGAGTCTGAAAACTTTACACTGCTGTTGTTTTTGTGTATGTTTACATGTGCACAGGAAGATACTGTTCATGACATAACAAGTGGAAGATCAATATCTGTGAAAGTTGATCAATAAGTTTGATTGGATTGGATGAATACAGTATGTCCTTGGAATGACATTTGGATGATGTAATAATCTGAGGGTCAGACTGAGGGCAACACCAGCGCAAAAATACAGCTCTCAACTCTCTGTCCTGTTATTTTAATTCCTCTGTGGCCCAAGTGCATGCTGGGTACAACCAAAGGGTTCGCATTAGTTTGAGTTTGGGGTTGAATCCCCACTGAGGTCGTGAGAGTCTCGGGTGGTTTAGATAACAGCGTTCAGCAGATGGCACAAAGAAAACTTCTGTATTTTTAGGCCAACATGTTTTTAGTCACAGAGACAGATCAGTTTGAAAATTAACCACTTTTCATGACGGTTTTACTGTTGTTGCCTTCAGCTTATGTTGGCTATAAAGCATTTTCATATAAATCAACTATTTATTTGATTAAAAAAAAACACATTTTGTTTCTGAAATGTGACGTTCATATGATGACTCATGTTCTGCAGTTTCCCAGAAATGGTTTAAGTGGTTTGACACATTTTTTGTGCCACATGTCTTCAGTCCTGCATGTACGGCTCCAACTTTCCTACAAATGTTGTTTGTTGTTATTTGGGGCAGCAATAAGAGATGTGTGTGTGTCTGGTTTTGTTGAATGTATATGTTGCTTTCCTACAACGGTTTATTAGGTTAAAAAAGAAGCATCATGCTGGGAGAGAGGGAGGAAAAATTCCAAAATAAAGGTTAAGGAACCACATTGTTACATGTTCTTTGTTTGATGCTGCCTTACTCCTTTAAACTTTGTTTTGCCTTCTCCAGCTCAAACCTTAAATGTTATATTTCCCTTATTGTTTTAATGATCGGTTTAGCATCAGACTGAGGAACAACAGTTGCAAATTAGCCTTCTGGCCAACACTGGTACATTTACAGAGCTGTCGATCAACGTGTATTATCCCTCAGAGTAAATAAATGAAAATGAAATTACTTCTCTTTGAAAGGTTTTGATCCGACCTTAGTAGCTCCTGATGCAAAAAAGGTATCATCTCATCCAAAACAGGCATACTGTTTTGTGTATAACGTGGCTGATTTGGATGAGGTGATGCATGTTTTGCTTCAGGAGCTAGATCATAATAGACAGATGCAAATACATCGCTGGTTGGTTACACCTGCAGGCAATTCAAATGAGATTTCTGGTACAACAGGACGCAACGTGAAGTATTTCCTTATTGCTAAGTCCAACTGTCATTTCCCATACACCGCAGGTATAATACACCGCAAGATTTGGCATCATGTGGTGTCACGAGGCTGATCAAACCTTGCAGAATGATTTTTATTCTCAGAAATTTAAGTTTTTAATCTTGGAAATTCTGAGGTTTTTTCTCAGAATATCATAGTCCCTCTCCAACACATTTTTAATTTAATTTAATTTAATTATTTTTAACTATAATGGTCCTAATATACTATTGCTGCTTTCCTGACATGTTCTGCTATGTTGTTTCAAAATAAGAAAGAAAGTAATCTCCTTATGAGAGGTGCAAATTACTTAAAATAACAGAATACAGTAAAAAGTACATTACAGTGAAAACATCAACAATACATTTTCACATCTTACCTGCAATTTTAAAATCTGATGATGCTCTTAACTCCTCTAAACCCCACAATAATGACAACTAATTAATTTAATTACTACTTTCATGCTCTGACTGGCAGAACTGTATTGACTATTTTACAGCTGATGAGTTTAGCTGTGAGTTTATGGGGAAAAATCTTGTTGGCCGCAGCGCATCACATGAGATGTAATTACACGGTTTGGCCACTATGTCAAAAGCGCTTCAAAGCTCGACGCACTCCCTGAAGGCTTTTCCCTAAATTGAAAAGATAAGCTCTGTTTATTTCCAACATCTTAGATTTGAAGCGGTCGAGCAGGAGGGAGGCCAGAAATATTTTCCAGTTCTGTTGCTCTTTTCTTCTGTTGTATTTTAGTGTCGCTCAGTAAGTTTGCTTTACCTGCAATATCTAATTATAGTTTGATGACATAACTTTTATCTCAGTGGAGGTTTGCACCAAACACCAAAGCACCTTCTTTCCTCGGCCTATGATGAGGAACACAAACGTAAAACTGTAGTTTACAAAGAACACCAATGAACCTGACAGGGCATGTCACAAGATTCACTTTCATTTATCCAAAAAACTGTTTGTTTAACAGTTAAACATGGGGATAAAATGACATATTCGATGTATTTTAAATAGACAAATACAAGATCTTCAAGCAAATTACATCTTATTTTTTGGCCAAGCAAATTACATTTTTAAAAATACTCAAAAGTAATTTAAATATGTATTTTAAACACATTTAGATGAAATACTTACCATCCCAGGTTATTACTATTGCAGCTCATTATGTGCCCAGAGAGCAGAAATATACTGATCATTCATAAGATAACACATCCGTTCTGTGTTTGTTTTTTAAAGTTTTACAGGCTCTGTTGGATCGTTTCCACAGACTTATTTAATGTTTTGCACAAGTGTGATTCAGTAAAGTGGATGTGATGAAGTGCAGCTGAGGAGACGCAGATAAGAGGCATCAACTAACAGTTAACACACACACGCACACACACAGACTCACCTATGAGCGATCCGTTCAGAAACAGAGCCACTCCGATCAGTGTTCCTATACAGAGAGCCAGGATGAACGGCCTCCTCCTGCCCCACCGCAGAGTGCAGCGGTCGCTGGCCGAGCCAATCAGAGGAGTGAACAGGAGGCCGAGGACCGGACTGAGGAACCACGTCAGACTGTAGTACTGCTCTGGAAGACCTGCACACACAGACACACACAGACAGATATGAGTTATATACAGGTAGAGAGAGAGACAGGTGGAACTCTGTGGGATTTAAGGGATTTGCAACCACATTGAGACAGATGGAGAAGGATTGTTTTTTTAAAAACAGAGATCTGACAGAAGTTTTTCTGTCGTCCACCAGGGGGTGCAAGTAACATCCTAATCGTAGAAGTGAAGGACAAATTTTATTTGATTGCTTTTAATTAAACTGGAATATCTTTCAACTAGAATCAGTTTTAAGACAAGACTAAGGGCATTTTAGGGCAGTTCTGCTGATTCAGTTGAGTCATGCATCAGCAAAACTGCAACTGTGAAATATCAGTATGTCACTCAGGTATATTATCAACATTTCATATGTGCTATGGTGTAAATTCTACTGTTTAGTCTGTTTCTTGTTTAGATTGCATGTATTTTCCTGTTTTTTTCTTCTCTCTTTTATATTCTTCCTATTTTTGTATTTCCTTGTTCATTATTTATAGCTTGTTTTTTTATTACTGCTTCCTTCTATTTTGCCATCCAGTTTGCTTCTGTAACACTGAATATTTCCCTGTTGTGGGAATGATAAAGGATTATCTTCCCTTATCTTACCAGAAGTGAAAAATAATTTTATTTATTTATTCTATTTGTCCATGAAGGACAATTGCACGTAGAGGCAGTTGTTCACAAGAAACACAATACAGGAAAATTAAAAATATACTTAAGAAATGGGGGGAAGAGTAGAGCTCACATGATTTACAATGCAGCAATGCTGACTTAGAGTTATGCACTGATAACATATAATGCAAAATAGGATATACATAATTTTTGTTATTTATTTGCATTGCACATGGTACATTTATTGCACCAGAAATGGCTAAAATCTGTAATCCATGGGCAGCAGCCACCAGTGATTTGCATTAAGATGTAGTGAAACTTAAGTTGAATTAAAATATCACCCTTTGAAAACAAGAGCAATAAAACAGCAATAACTGATGTAATGGTGATGTTAAGGATGATGCTAAAATCCACCGCACACTGAACTGAAGTTACTGTGATCAGTTCAGTGTGTGGTGATGATTTTATCTGAGATGTTCCTGCAGCTGACCAGCACCTGATCTTTGAGACTGGCTGTGCAGAAGGACTTCTTTTTAACAGTATTGTGCTGTTTTGACACATAACTTATAATGTGATTACACAACAGCATTATCAGTTAATTGCTACCTAATTCAACAGTGTAGTCGCAGGTGAAGTATACAGCGTTGTGTTTGTGTTGTCGCCTTAGTTACCTACGAACCGACCTGAGGCTGACCTGTTCAGCTCTGCATGTTAAAACCCAAACAAAGGTAAAGAGGAGAAGCCGCAGCAACCGAGCGCAGCAGGAGGATTTATCTCTGTGTGAACATCAACCCCAGATTATCACACAAAGGCCGCCAACATCAACTCCTGTGTCCTTTGACAACTGCTGCTTCAATAGACTCATTAAAAACATGATCTTGAAAGCAGGAGCGTAAAAAAAAAAAGTACCTGAACGTGATGCTGGTTAACAGCAAAAACAGATGAAGAGAAAAGCTCTTTTTCTTTTCCTGCATTTTAAAATGAAAAGAAAATCAATGTATTAAATTAAACTGGACTTGAGTCTGACCTACACTGTTATGCACATGTGACTTTATTACTGTGGACATATTCTACTGTATTAACTTTCCACCGTCGGAAACCAGGTGAGGATTATTAACACACACACCTGTTGAATGACGGCGTCTCAATTTAGGATGAGCCGCTGGAAAATAACTTTATAATAACTTCGGCACCTTTATTAACAGACGCACACAGGATGCAGGGACATAATGGAAACACTTAATGTACACAGCTTTTCAAAAGCTTTGAATAAAATCAGACAACACCCTCTAAACCGATCGGACAAACCTGTCACCATCAGAAGCAGACGTTCATTAATTCAGTCATTTACTGCAGGATGCACACACCCTTAAAATATACACACGTACATTCACATTATATTTAGTCCATCAATCACACACACACACACATCCACACACACACACACACACACACACACACACACACACACACACACACACACACACACACACAAACACACATCCATCCACACACACACACACACACACATATCTAAAGACACAGCCTGAGCCTACAGCACTTTTCTATTATCACCTAATAAAATGTGCGCATGGGTTTCACAAATATTATATGCATCGGTTTGGAAAGACCCTATTTTTGCAGTAAATTAGAAAAAAAATATTTTCAAGCAAAAATGGCAAACCTTTGCTGAATCCAGCTTCTTAAATGTGAGGATTTGCTGCTTTTTCAGTCACTAATGATTGTGAAAGAAGAGTCTTTAGGTTTTTGGGCTGTTGGTTTGACAAAATAACGGATTTCTAAAAAATTTTTTAGCAATTTTGCAGTTCAATTAAGCGTGAAAACAATCAGCAGATTAATCAATAATGAAAATAATTAGCTGCAGCACTGCTATGTACCAGATGAGATTATCAGAGATACTAACTGACAGAAGGGAGGATGAATGATTGTGTTTGTCGAAGCTGAGAGTCAAATCTACAGCATCCGGCGTCTCACTTTACCTTATTTTTTGTGCAAACTCAGTGGGTTTGCTTTTCGTCTAAACTGTTTGCACCTGACGAGCTCCGTGTGTTGATTCTACCCGGTTTCTTAAGGACGGGTGTCCTGCAGGGTTTGGTTCAAGACACATATTATTGTACATGCAGATGGGAAGGGTTGTGGCTTAAGTAAAAACCTGGAAGACTCAATCTGAAATCTAATTTCTAAAAATACATCATGTGGAGGGAAACTCTGCAGCAGGAATCGCTGGAGGTTGGAGAATGTCAAGTAAGTTTAATAACTTTATTTGCTTTCCCAACCGGTCTGCCTTCAGTTTCTCTCAGCAGCAAACACTAACCAGGATGGATCGGGTATAATTCAGGGTTAAGGCCAACAGATAGTGGTTTTTAAAGGCTGATATGATGGTTTTGAGAAGGAAAAAGCAGACACTCTAGACTAAGTGGGTAACTGTAGAACAAACTAATAAATACCTAAATAAATAAATAAATCTGGAACTGAACATAAACTAATAATCTAGGTGGCCCCTTATGGAGCCAATGATACCACTATAAATTCACTCAGCTCATTAAACTTTTAACTCAACTACCTTCATTTGTAAGAGTCAAAAGCCTTCATAATTATCCAGAATAATTTAAAACCCACAACAGGAAATTGAGCGCTCATTACACAAGGCTACTGATTTTCTGAGATATTTTTTCATTTGTTCTTGTACCCATTGAACTCGCAGTAACTCATCCTCAAACTGGAAATAATGTTCTTGGCATTCCTATTGTTTGTTGCAAAAGAGCCGAATCCTCATAGTGTGTTTAATAAAATCAGTTATCACAGAAGGAAATCAGTTGAGTCATCATGTGCCCACGCATTATCCACAACAAAATAAAATCAGACTACGTGCAGAACCAAGATTTCACTGAGCTCCTGAGAGGAAGACGATGAAGAGGAGGAGGAGGAGGAGGAGGAGGAGGAGGAGGAGGAGGAGGAGGAGGAGGAGGAGGAGGAGGCAGACAGTCTTTTAGCTAAGTGAAGTCAGCTGAATCTCAAATAATTAAATCAGAACTTAATCAGCGTCTCACTGTCAAACTGTCGCTTAATGCGGCTAACTTAGGAAGAAGACAAATACATTAAGTGCCATTTGGCCGCCACACTATCCGTCCCATATAGAGACAAGAGAGAGAGACACGCTGCTGATATCCAATCGTGCAATCTGTCCCAATCTTGATAATGTCTCTGCTTGCATTTTGAAGGTGTGCCAGCCTAAGTTGGCTCAAATAATGATTGATGACTTTGCCTAAAGTTTGGGAAACACACCTTTAAACTTTCCAAACTTAAGAAGTCAGTCTGCTTCAAACAAAGAACTTTTCAGGGTTTTCAAACAGTGTCTGAAACCTCACCGCTGTACAGTGCCAAAATGTGGGGGAGTCTCCTTCTGACAACTTCAGGATGACTTTGCAAATTTTTTTTTTTTTTTCTTTTGATGAACAGTGCACAATACATTTATGGCAGCAGATATATATATAAAATCCACAAGAATAGGCAGTAAAAGATCTTTTAACTAAAGGAAACTGCCATAATATGCCAAACTCCATTGACAAAAGCAATAACTTTATCTCACAGGACACAGATGTTGTTGGTTCACCGCTCCTGCGATCTGTTAGTTTGTTTGTGTTATTGCGTGACCTCTGTCTTTCAAAAGGTTAGTTTGGATTCTGAAGTCGCACAGCAACACAAACAAAACAACAGACCAAGGCAGCATTAGACCAGCAACTGGCATGTTCTGAGAAGTAAAATTATAGATTTTGTCAATGGAGTTTGGCTGGTTTGGAGAAAGCGACATTCGGCTGGTTTCCTGTAAGAAAATGTTGTCTGGCTGCAAGTGAAAAGAGTGAAAATACTCCAAATATAATGTACACTTAAAGTGATACTGACTTTTTTATGCAAGCTTTTTTTTTGGGTGGCTAAAATATGCTTTGCTGCAGATCCTGTGCCGATTCTCCTGCTGCTTCTCTAAACTATAGAGCAGTACCTCCTATACCCTCACTTCAAATCATCTGAACTATCCCTTTAAGCACTGATGAAGGTGTATTTCTCTCCCTTTGATCCGAGCTGCAACTCACTCAAGAACCAGGATATTATTACAAAAACAGGCAAACCCACAGACACATAAAAGGGTACTCTTTGTGTAAGAGTGCAACTTCCTAAAATTATCCCTTTAAGTAATTCCAAGTAAAAGCTAAAATCCCCTCTTACTTTTTTAATTAAATCTAAATTAATCTCAGAGGAAGAGAGGCAGTTGAGATGTGGCTGCAGATCAATATGAGGAAAATCCCACTGATATTTCACTCCTCAGTGAACAAAACAGATGGAAAGATGGGGGGGAAAGCCGGAGAGCAGAGGCAGCTAATCTGATTCTGAGGACATTAGGGCTCTTATAAATTTACAATGCACTTTCATATTTCTCAAACAGACCCCCTTAATGAGACAAACATCGATAACTGAGTGCCATGATGGCATCTAATCACCAGGAGCTCGTCTGAAATGTCCCCACCTCCTGCACAGACCCATTATCGGTTTCTGAATGCAGTCTGAGGTGTGACTCACCAGTATTAAGAGTTTGTCTGGTTCTTGGCCACCAGCGCCGGAGACATAAAGCTCATTTGGTTGGTAAATTCAGGGAAATTTCTCATGACTCGGCACAGTCGGTGTCCTTGAGCGTGATGCTGATGGAGCTTTTGTCAGCGTTTCAGGCTTTTCCAGAAGTTCGGGAAGGAGCTGTTTGTTTGGCGTCATGTGCAAACCTCCCCTGCTGCAATCGTGGTAATTTTCACGTTTTCACCGCTCATGATGAATCACATGTTTCTCTATGTCAGGAACTGTGGTCTGCGATCATACAGAAACTGTGACAAATGTCATCACTGTAACAGCTGCTGCTGTCGCGAGTCATTTGAATCAGGTGCACTGCACACTCAGGCTGGGTTAAAAAAAAATCGATTAATCCTTTGCCTGGTCCGATAACGATTCATATATATATATATGTATATATATATATATATATATATATATATATATAAGTCATGGTCATGTCTTCCACGGTCCATAAAAGAGATTTAATTTTCTATTACATAAGAAAGAAAAGTAGCAAATCCTCGATTTAGAGAAGCTACTATCAGTTAATTATTTATAGTTTTCAGCAGCTTAACAAAAGATTACTGAAATGATTAATGACTTAAGACAACTGGTGCTGATTAATTTTCTGCTCATCTAATGAGCCTCAGTTGCTTCAGTATGTGTGCACTAGTTCACTCTAGAGATTTTGATGGATGTGATTGGGATGAATCTCGTTTTTTTTTTGCCTATGTAAACAATTATATGCATAAATGTAAGGACAGCCTTCTAATAAAGTGTTTAAAGCATCTTCTAGTATGGGCCGCAAGAGTTTTTGGAAATATAATTCATGATATAAAGTCTTTTGGACTGTAGGATTCAATTTTTCCCCAATATCAAATGTTTAAAAGAAAAAAAATACCAGAAAAAAATTTTTAATATTGAATTGGCACCCATGTATCATGATAGTATCAAGGAGATAAGCATATCATTCCAGCCCTGCTCTACAACCAGAGATATTTATTATGAGATCATCACTCTGACTTTGAACTATTTTTAGGATTTTGAGTGGCATTTCCCTTTAAACCACAGAATCCCACTGAAGCGTCACTTGTTGAAACCTTACAGGCCTTGTTCCCGTCGACCTCTTGTGTTTCTCATGCCGTAAACAGGGCTTGACCCCCTGTCGCCGTGGTGACCAGGTCTTGGGAACCCTGTCACCACGGAGACTCCATCACCTTCACTTCCTGGCTCCTAATATGGCTGTGTCATTCACAGAGGGCTTCCTGTTGTGGGGTTTGTTCAAACTAAGGAAAGCTTTGTTTCTGCCCCTTTCTGTCTTTCTCTTTCTCACACACACACACACATGCACACACGCACGCGCACACACACACACACACACACACACACACACACACACACACACACACACAGCCTACATGTGAACATACCTGCCAAAATAAGACACTAGCATAGACACATACACTCTTAGTAATAAAACTTTTAGGGTTTTCTCCCCATAGGACTATAACTCTTTTTGGTTCCTGGTAGAACCTTTTATAAAGGTTCCACTTGGAACCCTTTCAGAGAGTTCTACCTAGAACCCAATATATTCCAAGGGTTTAATCTAGAACCCACCAAGAGCATTGTCCCAAGAACCCTGTTTCCAGGTTTTCATGTAGAACCCATTCAAGGAGTTCTATAGAGAACACTTTTATATTCCAAGGGTTTCATTAGGAACCCACCTTTGGGGTTCTAATGAGAACCCTTTTGTATTCCAAGGGTTTAATCTAGAAACCACTGAGAAGGTTCCACCGAGAACCCGATAATATCCACGTTTTCATGTAGAACCCATCAAGTGAGTTCCACCGAGAAACGTTTTATATTTTAAGAGTTTAAACCTTTTTTCAAAAAGTGGTTCTTCAGAAGAAAACGGTTCTGGGTAGAACCTCAGCCCTTCAGACAGAACCCTTTCAGAACCCTTCTTTTATAAAAGTGCAGAGCCCACAGACACACAACAATACCTGTTAGAGCTCAAACAGCAGCACAGACATAAAGGAATAAAGGAGGCGACAGAGCAGCAGATAGGAATCTGTCTGTCTGTAGGTTTGTCAACATGAAAACAGGAAAACTGTGTCTAGTAAACAGTTCCCTTCCACACACACACACACGCACACACACACACACACGCACACACACGCACACACACACACACACACACACACACACACACACACACACACACACACACACACGCTAATAATTCAGAAAAACACAGTCAACACCTAGTAAATAAAGACATGTCTCTGTTCCCACACACACACAGAGACTCACCTACCAAAACAAAACACACACAGCTGAGTTCCCACACACTCTTCTAGCACTGTAGGTACAAACACACACACACACACACGAGGAACAATACTGAGAGAACAGAAACGCAGGAAGTATTTTCAGAAAGAGAGAAAAAGAAATGAGTGGAGCGAGGGAGGAAACAAAGAGAGAAGGAGTGTGAGAAAGGATTAAGATCAAAGAAATTCAAGAAAAGGGAGGACAGGGAGAAAGAAAGAGGATAAGGTAAGAGAAGAGGAGGAGGAGGAGGAGGAGGAGGAGGAGGAGGAGGAGGAGGAGACAGGAGGGAGGTGGGAGAAAGCCGGAAGGATGGAGAGACAGACAGAAAAAGTTCATATCATCGGGCCGGCGCAGGCGGTGCAGCTGATTGATCGTGGGAAAGAAAAATGTACAATCTGCTCCATCTATCATCAAAGTGCTCATTTTACTATGCACATTTCCTACACACACACACACACACACACACACACACACACACACACACACACACACACACACACACACACACACTAAATATGGAGCTGAATGTGTGACTGTTGGAGTACAGACTGCCCATTCATCACCACTAGACGTTGAGTGTGTTTCTCCGCGTCGGGCCTGCACTCAGAAAAACACACTGACACTAAAACTTTGTAGCCCCAGCTGTTTTCTGGACACATTTTGGATTGGACACAGCTTGTTTGAGTCTCACTGCGCAAAAAAAAAAGGAAAAAAAAGAAAGAAAAGTGAAAAATAATAAAACACAACACATCTATTACTTGAGCTTTTTTTCCTGTTTTCAACCCGCAGACTTTAATTTTTTAGAACTATTTCAAACAAATGATGCCCACTGTTTCCTTCTTCAAAGAGAAGCCTGAGCTGAATACTATGAATCGTGACGCCGACGATTTCACTACAGTCCTCTCTTTGTTTTCAGGAAATCCTGAACAACAATTACACTATGTGTGTTTTAGCACTTCTACGATTTGTTTTGACAGTCTTTCCCGAAGCATCATGATGCTCGGATAAAAATATTTCCAACATTGCAGAAAGTGCCCTCTGTATTCTGCTGCAAATAAAAACAAACAGATATTCCGCTGCCCTCTGAACATTAATGCCAACTTTAATCTTTAAAGGGATAGTTCAGATTCCTTTGAAGTGGGCTTGTATGTGGTTATTATCCATCATCAGGATATTATTATGTATATGCACCCTGTTTGTAGGAGCAGCAGGAGTACTGATGTATTAAGCTAAGCAATGTACTGCTGTGGATCAACAGAAAAATATATTGTGGCCACCTAAAAAAAAGGCAAACCTAAAAAAACGTATATCCATGTAAGGGAAGCTAAATTTTGAATATTTTCACTGCTTTACCTTGCCATCAGACAGCCTTTTATAATGAGAAACCACCATTAAATCAACCAAACAGCGTTTTCTCCAAACCAACCAAACTCAATTGACAAAATCAATGATTTTGCCCTCCAGCACACAGCAGTTTCTGGTCTACCGCTGCCTTGACCTGTTAATCTATTTGTGTTATCGTGTGACTTCGGTGAATCCAAACTAACATTTTAAAACACAGAAGTCACACAATAACACAAAATAACTAACATATCCAGGCGGAAGTAGACCAGCAACGTCCGTATTCTGCAAGCCAAAATTACTGATTTTTACAATGGAGTTTGGTTGGTTATATATGTCGGAAAAGTTTGTCTGGCAGCGAGGTGAAGCATCAGCATCAAACATCAAATCATAAAACACTGACTATGGATAAATTCCTCCTATAATCCAGCTTCAAATAATCCTAACTGTCCCTTTAAGAGTGAAATAAAAAGGCGTGCAAGTTTATCCAGTGATGTCTGTGGCGTGGCGGTTTCCTGTCGTCTGTGCAGAAATGATAATTACGTGTGAAGCTGCATCAGATTTTAATCTGTAAGAAGTCAGAACCTATTCTTATTTTTTTTTATTGGAACTCATAAATTTTTTTTTTCAGTTAATGTGCTCAAACGTGGAGGAAACTAGGATTAATGCAAAAAATGCAGGGCGCTCGGAAGCTTTTTTTTTTTTTTTTAATTAAAACTTTAAAGATTAAGGCGGGGAATATTCACTCGCTCTCATGAAAAGACCAAAAACCAACAATGAATTGATCCTTCTAACAAGTTCTGTCTGTGTATCAGAAGCCGTATATAGCTTGTTCCTCTGTGCCCTGGAGCTCCATTGTTGTCAAAAACTATTAAAAACACATCTATGAGTCACAGTTTTGCACCGGGTGACACGTTCATTTATTACCTTGTACAGGAACACTTTATTTTCAGTCAATCCCAGACCGCCCTGCTGCCATTAATATTTCCACACTGAATGGGTATTATTCCACTGCTGACAATAGTTCCCTAATACTGCACTATTTTAAGGAGGTAATAAACCTTTTTTAAATGAACGGTCACATAGGTGAGATGAAGATTTACAGCTTCAGTAGGAACAAAGAAGAGTCACAGCTGAGTGCCGCAAACGGGGTGAGACGGACTAACACATTGTTGGTTTTAGTCTTTTCACTGCCAGTAAGAAAAATACAGAATATTACCGATCTGATCCTTTCATTTTCTTCCTTCTACTTTTTTCTTACTGTACAAACTGAAACTACTTTAGAACCAACCAGAACCGCTTTCTCTTCTACCAGAAAGAAAATAGTTCCAACATGAAACTGCCCACAACAAGGTCTGTGGATTATCTTCAGTAACTGGGTCATGATTTTTGGGAAGAGATGCCGGTTTTGATTTTTTTAGAATGTATTTTGTTGTTGCTCTTAGCACCACAAGCCATTTAGTCCCATTATACTGGAGAGACAGCAGACATCGCCAAAAATCTGCAACTCAGACCAAAAAAAAAAAAAAAAATAGATGGATAAATAGCACTACAGGCTGGTGGAAAAATATGTCGTTTGAGGTACTTCTTCATCTTTTCTTTTCATGCTACTACTTCTACTTCATTACATTTAATTCTATAGGGTAATTGTACTTTTCTGGACTTGACTTTTTTAAGATTTGTGCGTGCAACCCATGACAATCTTCAGATATACTGCAAATGATTAGTCGATTAACTGACCAGAACTCTGATACATTTGGCATTTTTTTCATGCAGAAAACATTTCATGGTTACAGCTTCTCACGTGTTGGACACAACAAGCATTATGACGGGGTCAGCAGGTATTTGTGATGGCATTTCTTACCATTTTCTGAAATTTTACAAACCAAATAATCAATCAATTAATAGGGAAAAGGACCTGTGTCCTCCGTATATATTAATAGCTCATTCTCAGGTAACAAAAACACAACAATTCTCATTTTCAGGTGATTTTACACTAATGGATATTGCTTTCTGCCATATTCTACCAATAAATCCCTGTAAATCTTACACACTGTACTTTTAATTCATGTGTAATAATGACGTAAGTTGTATAATACATCATAGTCCACCAGTTAAGGGTTCATTTTTCTGCACTCAGTACTTTACTTTAATATTTTCTCTTTTTTTCTGATTATACGTACATACTTTTACTTTTACTTACTTTTCCTTACTGTGGTATTTATTTAGTACTTTTACTTGAGTAAAGGTTTGGATTACTACACTTTTTACTTCACCTCTCATGACCAATGTTATGTTTCTATGCAGTAAACAAAACGTTTCTATCCTCACGTCCACACCTCTCCATCCCTCTGTCAGACCTCACTCCTCCTCTCTCTCTCACACAATGAGCTGAGAGCGAGCAAACAAAACTCTGATATCTCCTTCCAGCTGCTATTTACTCCAAACTGAAATCAAACAATCCAACTTTTCCTTAAAGAACCAGCAAACATCCACCTCACTCTCTCCTCCGTCCCCCCTCACCTCTCCTCTCCGTTCCCATTCTCACATACACAAAAAAAACAATCCTTTCATATCCTGCGCCGGCGTGAGAAAACCGCAAGAAAAATGACAAGCGTCCCCCGAAAAGAGCCAGAGAAATGGTGTGAAAGTGAGAGTGGGCCAGAGGTCGTGAAGGGAGAAAGTGGGCAGGAAGGAAGGAGGGTGAGAGCGAGAGAATGACAGACAGAGAGCACGAGGAGAGGAAAGGAAAGGAAAGGAAAGGAGAGGAGGAAGCAGGTGTTTTTGAATAAACAAAACATGTGAACTGAGTCAGGTGTAGTTTTCAGAGAGGAGGAAAGAAATACGACAGATGGAGTTGGGGAGCAGATTTGAAATATTAACACCAATATTTTATTATTGATAAGCGTCTGGTTGTGGGTTTTATGCCAACAGTAGCTTCAGGCCAACTTTGTCTCTGCAGATAAACTAGATCACATTCGGTATCTTCCTCCTCCTCTTACAAAAAGGACAATTTACATCAGCAATATTTGCATACAAAGCAGGAGTTTGGATTATTAACTTTTTTATTCTTTGTGAGCAGTTTCATGTAGGAACTACTTTTTTTTCTGCAAGAAAGTAGATTCTGCAGCAGACAGGAAGTAGTTCCTACACAAAACTGCTCACAACAAGGTCTGTGGATTTTCTCGAGTGCCATTTCGTTCCACAGTATCGCAGCCAAGGCAGCTTCTATTTCCAAAACTCTGCAACTCACACCAAAACAATCTTTCTTCCAGGGGGCGAACTGGCACCTCTCCAGCGACCAGTCCACTCCGTACTATTTGGTCCGAGCTGGATTTGATCCTGCTACCCTCCAGGCCCCAGGTCAACTCTTTACAGACCGAGTTACTGCCGCCCACTAGTGAATATCTGGGGTTTGTTGGTCAGACGAAACAAGCAGTTTAAAGACCTGAAGGATGATATTTACTGACATTCTAGTGATGAAATGATAATAATATTATTAACAGATGATTAACCCATGCAGATGATTCTTCTGTTTTTTATTTCTGTGCCTAATTTAAGTCAATTTAGACATTTATTTTTAATGAACCGTGTAAAAGAAAGCTTCATTAATTCACTGGGATTCAAAGCTGTAAAACAATAAAACATTAGTTCAAGTTCATGGAGGGTGATAACATTTTATAGGCGCTGTAAATGTTTCTACCAAACACATAACATCCCTGCAGATATTTGTGAAACCATAGCGACCCAAACATCGCTGAGATAACGGCGAATAAAACAAGGTGACAGCTCGTGCTACCTGCTAACTTCATTCACGCTGTCAAGGACTGCAGAGTGGAAGAAGGCAGAGGAAAGAAAAGAGGGAAAGAGAAAAGGAGTGAGTCATTGTGCTTCCCAGCAGCGAGAGATGGCGAGGACATCAATCACACAACATGCAGAAACAGTACCCGCGCACACACACACACACACGCACAGTCAAGCAAATGCAGCGGTGAGGTATGCGAGCTGCACGGCCAAGGTCATCGTGAACAGAGCGCCGAGTACAGACTGAAACACTGAGTGATGTATGGCTGCATGTGGCTCCGCTGGTGACGACTAACTGCTAATCAAATCAAAGCAGAGAGGAGAAAAGTACTAAAAAAAATCTCAAGAAAGTAAATACTGTTGAGATGCAACAATATACTGAATAACATAATATCACAATTTAAAAACAGTCTCATTACTGTACCATTGTTTTTGTTCTCCAGTTGTGCTCATGTAATTCAAACATTTGTTGCCAAAGAAAATTCATGGCTCAATACTTTTATTTTATTTTATTTAAGAAGAAAAGCAGAAGCACTTGCTAATAATAATATATCATTAAGGGCAGGTACTTTCTGAGGTCAGCCTACTACCTCAGCACACAGCACTTTACATCTATTTATTCTTTTTCCTAACCTCAACTCAGTCCTCACCATCGTGTTGATGAACCTGCCTTTTTCTGCGCAAAAGCAAAGGCAAATCTACCATTTGCATGCAATTAGTAATATCTTTCTATTTTCTTTCTATTTTTCATATCAAAATTTGCAAGGAAAAGCTCCCAAATGAGAATATTTTAACTCACAAATGCGATTGTGCCATATGAACTTAAACTGTTTTCTTTCCAAATCTTCAAACATTTTTCCAAATACAAGTCTTTTTCCACTGAGCATAAGCCCATCATTTAGTCTAACATGTGGCCAGAACACATCTTTGAATTATATGTGTTAATGTATGCTTTTTATCATATTACTTTTAAAATTAATCTAAATTAATGCATTCAATTTGACACCCCTAGGAAGATGAGAAGTTGCCTGCTGCACAGACGGCCTGTGGAGCCGAGTGAAATTGAAACCTCGGAGAGCGACAACTTTTGCTGCATTTACTTGCACTCGGGCACTGGAATTTTGCTCTTGTAAATTTCCAAAAAGACATAATTTATTGTGTATATTTTTTTTTATTAGACTGTCTAAAGCTGGGGCAGCTACCACCCAATGCTACCCCTCTAGAGCCGCCCCTGATTCTTTAATGCACCGTTCTTTTCTGTACTGTAGAACTTTGTTTTAAAGGTCGCTGTATAGATGCAATTGTTGTTATGAAATATTAAATTGCGTGTGTATCCTCTCATTGTCAATGTCAGCCTTTAGAGGACACACACACACACACACAGCCCTGCTTTACATTGAGTGGAAACTGGTTTTAGAGTCGTCTATTCAGCTCATTTAACACAAAACAGTGCTGGTTGTTATCCGCTAAACGTGTGTGAGAGTGGGTGTGTGCATAGGGGTAAAAAAAAAATCCCCCACCAACCGTCCTCTCTATGTGAGAGGTGGCATTAAAATTGCATGAAGCCTGCATGTATGCGCACACACACACACATACAGCTGCTTCCAGTCAGCAGAGTTATGTTATGTAACACCACTGCAGTAAAGTGGCTACCTCCTACTGAGAGAGAGAGACAGAGGGAGAGACGGAGACAGAGACAGAAAATTAAAATCTGGTGAACTCACAAATCATCCAAATTTATTTATTCAGCTCTGTTTTAAAGCCTGTATAATTTGCCTATATCACGCTACATCAATATGCGACCATATGTGACTGACAGGGGGGAGGCGGGCCTCTGACTGTGGCTGACCTATCACACGCAGGAAGCTCCAACCAGCATCACCGGCTGCCCTTTCACTACCAAAGAAGCGATCAATAAAGCCAATCAGCAGCAATCACTCAGCGGTCTTACGTAACCACAAAGACACAAGGTCAGCAAAAAAATCCTCCTCATCGTGGTGCGTTCAGGTGTGAATTTAAAATGGCAGAAATGTGAGTTTGGTTGGTTATACTCATAGCTACAATTAAGGATGTTTCCTTTAAACTCATAATGAGAAAACAAAGGTTTGTCGTGACATATACAATTATTCAGTCAGATTCAGTCTCTGCATTTAACCCATCCTATCTCTTCTCTATCATATCACTAAAAAAAATAATATTTTCACATGGTAAAACTTTAAATTTTTGCAGCTGCAGAACAAGGGTGCAGATCTCATTATCATTTGAAGGGGGGTGCAGTGGCATCTCTATTTTGATTACAGTTTGAGCTTATTACATGACCTGTCACTAAGAGCCAAGAGAAGCAGAAAACAGGTCAGTTTTAGCTCCATTTCCACTCATACTTTATTCTGAACAAAAGGTTCACTATTAGAGGGAAGGTTGGCTCAATTTATGTGAATTATTAACATTAAAATACCCTCTGCTCTACGTGAGCTTTGAAGCAAAGAGACTGTTTAACCAAACTCCATCCTAAAAACCGGTGTTTTGTGGTAGGGCCGTATTTTCACAAAGATTCTTTTCTGATCCACTTTGATCTGCAGCCACACGTTATTTACTCAGTAACATTATTAACTAACCTGTTAATAAGTGTTTGAGCACAGACGTAGACAACTCATACTGAGGAAGAGGAGCGACTACATGCAGTGTTTGACACAAAAAGAAAAAGAGGCAACTTTCCGATATTTTCTGATTTGGGATTTCTAGGATTTACATGTGCATTACCTCCCTTTTCCACAGTATAATGTAGAATCAGTGACATCTTTTATTAATATTGACTAGACAACATCATGTACTGTTTCTGTAATCTCCTCCCTCTATTTTCATTTATTCTTATTGTCATGTTCTTCTAGTTTTCTGGCTCTTATCTCTTGTACTGTCTTGTATTGTTTTACTCTGTTTTAGTGTCTTTTGCTTGTATCTTAGCTTCACTTTAATTTTAGTTACTTAATGTTTTTTCTGCTCCTGTTTTGCTTTATTGTGTTGGCCTTCTGTTGCTTTTGCCTCTGGGGTATCCTGCTCTTTTGCTTTGTCCAACAAAGCACTTTGTAAACTCAGTTTTCAAAGGTGCTATATAAATAAAGTTACTATTATTATTAATGCAGCAACATATACATAAAATATGACTACGGAACGACAACTGAAAGTCATTTGCGCAGGTGATCCTTACATTTGCAGTTAAGACTTCAAAAATTACCTTTTTAAATAAACCTACTACACAAATTCTCATATTTTGTTGGTTTTGGAGGTTCCTGTGGGCAAAAGCAGTGGTGTTTCCACTGTAAGAGCCACAAAATATAACTTAAAAAGCAACCTTTCTATAGAAAAATCTCCTCCTGCTCCTTTTAAACTGGATAATTGGCTCCTCACTGCAACATTGACTGGATAAATGTAAACACTGGCTTGTTTCAAATTATTTCAAGGAGAATCCCAGCTGGTTGCAGACATTAGGAATAATGTAGGATATGTTGAAATATCCAGTCTTCTCTCTGATGTCCTTGTTTGTTTAGGTCTTATAGACGCATCAGTATCAAACTGAGACTCTTTTATAACCAGTTAAAAACTCCTCGTAGAAACTTTAACTAATAAATAAATGATTAAACACGGCTGAACTTACAACCTTTATTTTTTGTGCTATAGCTCACTTATTGTAGCTTTGCTGCTCTGCCAGCATTCGTTTCCTCTAGCAGGAGATTCAAAATTAGCCAGTAAACATACAAAGAAAACACACCCCAAAAACAAACCTTAAATGCCTCCTGGAGCGAATCTGAAAACAGCATCACTAACTTGAGCAAACAGATCATTTGTGGTTAAACTCCTACCACCATCGTCATTTAATCTGGATATACGTCTGAGCACCATAAGTCTGTCAGTGTTCATCCATCCATCTTTTCAGTTATATACTGTCAAAGCCAACGAGCCTCAGTGAGAGACAGCAGATGTTTTTCTACTCTCCTTCTTAAACACACAAACACAAACACACACACGCAAGAAATAAGCCTGAGGGCAGCCATTACTGCCTCTCTCACTGGCTGCTATTAGGCCCATTGTGTGTGCTTATGAATGTGTGTGTGTGTTCATGTGTGTGTGAATGTCACGCTGTTAGGATTTATAGATTTTCTAGTCTGTTTGACTGTCTAGTTTACTACAGTCCAACTTGTTCTGTGTTTTATGAAAAATAAGTAGACATGAAGTAGAACAATTATATGAAAACAGTAAAATTCATGCATAGACAGTAAAAATCCGCGTGAACCCAATTTTGTGGCTATTAAACATTCTTCATGCTCATAAATATGTCTTTCGTTGTAAACATGGTAATTATACTGATTTAATGTAAATATAAGATTTGTATCTTTCATGGAAATTTCTGTCCCTCCAGGAAGGAAGCTGCGATCACAATAATTAACGTCAACTCAACCGATCCCTCTGAACGCTGCACGACCTTGCAATTTTGTCCAATCGCCGCAATTTTTACGCAAATTTGACCGACCGTCGTGGCTTCCTGTGAGTCCTACGAGCAGCCCCACGCGCAAACGTCAAATGATCCGACTCAGTGTTTTATTCTTTACTATTTCATTTTGCATTTTCATTTTCAGAATTTGCTTCTTTGAGGCGAACACACCAGGTGCACTTCCTCATTTACAAATAAAGCAGATTTTGTTCGCAATTTTCACTTGCTCCCACAATTTCATGGCAAAAAAAAACACCTAAAAACACTCCAACATGCGTCACAATTTCCTAGAAAAGCTGCTGTGAAATCCGGCATTTTAGGCCACAGCAATCCCTAAAGAGCCCAGTGAAATCCTGGAGGGACTTAAATTCCCTTGCTCTCATTTCTGAGGATGATGATTTAATAATGTGTGCGCTGTCAATCTATCAAGGTGCTTCAGGGCCATCTAAACACTCTGAGCGGAGCCTCATGTCCCATTAGCCTCGTGCTGAGATCGCCGAGGTGACCGGCTGTGATTTTCTGGACAAGCTGCAGGTGAAGTGTTAATGCAGTGTGAGTGGAGTGCTTAAAACAAATCTATTTCCACATACGGACGATCTGGAGGCCACATGAATCTTATTAAATAAAACATCTGTGATGGGAGCGTCCTCACCCAGACGTCCAACCTGCACCTGCACAATCGCAGGTGTTTACTCAGACAAACAAGACTTATTACAACGACAAAACATGGAAACTCCATCTAAATGTTTGTACTGTCAAACTCTTAATTTTAATTTACAGATATTTTTTATTTATTATTTCTATTTTATTATTATTTTTTTGTTTACTTCAATATGGAACATATTTACTCAAGAAATACTCGATCAAACAATCTTATAGAGTTATGTTATCTGCGTTATGTTGTGATTCTTTAATATAACATACTATAAAGTCGCATATAGTACAAACATATTCTGCTCTTTTAGAAAATAAATATTTAAATTAGGGCTGGGCTATATGGACAGTATTTTTTGACCAAATACCCTGACATCAATATTGCAACAATAATGTAGAGATGACTATTGTTTTTTTTTTTTAAATAATCATTAGTCATGAAGGTGAATAATAGAACAGCTAGAGAATCATTTTACTGTAATGCAACCCCTAAAAGCAGGAAAAGACACTAGATCCTGATATGATATCCAAAATGTAAGACAATATCTAGTCTCATATCACAGCCCTATGAAATAGCCACCAAAAGCTACAGGTCTGACCAGACCAAGTAAAGTTTTAGCAACAAAACATGCATGCATGTTTTTGTTTGTTTTTGAATTCAACTTTTTATTTATAATAAAAATGTTATTTCTTCTTTCCAAAGTCACACACTCACATTTAAGCACAAGTTAGTTTGCATTCTTCCCCAAAATTAGCTTATTTCAGGGGGTTGAAGTGTTTTGTTTTATATGAGTACTGGGAAAACATTGCTGCTGTTTGTTGCTGTTGTTTGTTTAACATGTTTCAGGAAATTTAAGGAGCATTTGTTATCAAATTCTGACACTTTCAAAACTAAACCCAGTTACACAGCAACAAGTCCTTCAAATTAAAAGTATGTTGTCCATGCCCTCTTGGACAACAGTGTTTTCTGATCAGGCAGGACTCTTCAGAATCAAAATTTTAAGGGAACTTATGTTTGGGTTTTCTTTTTGTTTGTTTGTCTGCAGGATTACGTAAAAACTACTGACCTGATTTTCATGAAACTTAGTGGATGAATGAAGCGTGGGCTGATTAGGGACCCACTAAAATTTGGAGCGGAACCAAATCATAGAGCAGATACACAAATTGTTTTTCATCTTTGTTAAACATTGTGACATGGATTAAATTATAACACTGAATTCTTTGTGCATGCAAAAACAAAACAGCACTGTAGAGACAAATGCAGCAGATATGTAAGAAATAAGCAATGTCTTAATTATCCTTACTGTTTTTTCCTATTTGTTATAACCAGAATAAGCCTATTTAAATATATGCAGACATAAATAGTGGTTGCACTTTGCATATCATATAAAACTGGACTACTGGTCTGCGCTCTCCAAGTGCCCTTGTTGTTTTTAAATGGTTTTATCTTTTGTTTTTCACTCCTGTTTGTTCATGTGTGATTTTATCTTGCATGTCTGTTTCACTGCTGCAAAACCATTTGTCCTTTGGGGATTAATGAAGCAAATGATTGATTAAACTACGAATTAATCAAAACAATAATATAACGAAGGTATCATGAAAATAACTGTTAGTTGCAGCTTTAAAGAATTTGCTTTCTCTGATGTTTCTTTGTCCCTCATCATCACCTGAGAGCTCGGTGGTGGCTTGTTTTTGATGACCTCACCTCCCTGGAGGGGGAGGGGTGGGAGCAATGTGCTGACAAACAAATACACACACACACACACACATTCAGTTCTGCATTCCTCACATATCTTACACTAATAGCACACACATACCTAGCTTATCGCCTGTTGCATGGAAAAACATGCACACCCACATGGACACACATAATATGTCTTTGTCTTAAAGTGTCTGCTGACTCAGCATTTACTTAACATCACAAACGCACGCATGAATCTATCCTGCAACACAGTTTTGATTATGGTAGAACCGTCTCAACAACCCCCGTGTGGTCCATGGACCACAGCTTGGGAACCGCCGACATTCAGTCAACACATACTGGTGCTGCTGTTTGCCTTGTCCTTCACTGTATCAGTATTGCACCAATAATCTCGCCCTGCAACGCTGGTGATGTTGGCAAATAAAGCTCTGAAAACCTTATTGTGTCTCTGCATGTGTAAAGTGATAACATTAATAAATGAACAAAGTTACTGCAGCGATTATGTAAAGAGCTATGAATAGAAAGGTTTTAAATAACTGGCCGTGTGTTTGTCTTGCTCTGCAGAGACAGGCTCAAGTGTAAAAAGACAAGTGAGGGCTTTAGATTGTGGTTAAAAGGTCTTGCTGGCTGGCAAGAACGCAATTCACACTGCTTTATCTCACTTATCTCTAAATGGATGTTCTTCTCTTTCCCACATTCTGTATTTCATCTGCCCTTTAATAAATGCCCACGTCTTGTAGCGACCTCACACATGCAACGTTTTATCCGTCTATCCACCTACTCTGTCCTCCATCTACTTTGTCCCATGAATGACTGGGTCAGATTATGGTGATTACTCACTGAGTGACATCAGGCCACTCATTTATATAACCCTGCATTACTCCGTCTGCAAGGTCATCAGCTAGATTAGACCGGCTAACATGACAGGATCACTCAGTGGATTAGGTTACCTGGCATGCTAGGATAAACAATGTAAGATCAAGCTGATTTGCTGCACAATAAATAGCATGCTACATGTAGCATGCAGCAACACAGCACTATAAATGCTGTAGAACCTGCATAAATTAGCATGTAGCTAAAAACTACAAATCAATAACACTGGATCTGGCAGCTAATGTTGGTATGATGCTACAGAATGAAATAAAGGTAGGTATATCATTGTACAAATGGCAAAACCAGATGGCACTTTGCATTACATTGAATCAAGCATACTTGACATTTATTCTGAAAGTCTCAGGTGATGCCAGCAGAATGCTACTGGATGCTAACTTCTACAGATTGATCGCAAATTAAAGTAAAAACTAAGGTGCCCTTGTTAACTTAAAGGAGTGATATGTAACAATTGCACATCCAAAAATGTGTACAGCAGTCCAAACATCAGGCTGGAGCCACAGACGGTATATTAAAGAGGCTAAAATCCTTTTTAACATACAGTTTAGGGTTGAAGCGAGTGGTTTCCCACTGCCGCCTCCTCCCCAGACACAAGAAGGCCGCAGGAATGATGCAAGAGCGCAAGACATGTATAACGTTGCAATCTGACAATAACAAGCGACGACGAGTCCTACAATGTACGTTCATCAGCTGTGTTAGCTGTCAGTTGTCCGTCAATGTCAACAAAAGCCCACTGCTCTAAAAACACACACTCTGAAGCGACCCTCTGCCTGCAAGAATCCACTAACAACCTGCTCAGTTTAACTGTTATAAACATCTGCTTCTTCTAAAATGATTTCTTCAGACTCGTAAACAGACACCAACCCATTCGTCAAACATTCTGCATTAATTTGAACTCTAATTACCGACTCCCACGCCCACGCTGCTGTGTATCATTACTGTAGCCTATAGCTATTACTTGTTGGCCAAAACATAATGTTGTGTGACAAAAATACTCATCTAGCACGCCCCCTGGCTACCCAGAGGAGGAGACTGAAAATCCAAGCTGAACCAGCCTGTAGTCCCTCCTTAACAGCGACTACATCACTGTGACAACACTGGCTGCAGAAAGAACAACAGATTTTGCAGCAGATTTTGCACCATGAACATGAAAAGTGACAAATTTTCCCCTTAAATGACCCCCTATGATTAAATCTGCCTCTGTAATGTTTTTTACTTTATTTTGTTTTTCCTATAATTTGTCTGTTGTAGTTCTGGTGGCACTTTTTTTTAACTTGACTTGTTAAGTAAGACTATTTCCACTAACATCATATTGAAGTAATGCACTTTTATAACATTTGCGTTCAGGGGAAAACAATCTGCACACAAGCACAAATGCCACGGACTTAATTAGTAGGACTATTATCTAGACCAAGGTTTTCAACGTGCAGCCTGCAGAGACATATTTACACCCTCCAAATGTTAAATGAAATGCATGCATTATATTTTAATCATTCCATTTCAATACATTCCCTTTCAATAGCCCACATTTAATACATGAATAATACATCAAACTGTGTCCGCCTAACAAGCATCTGTCAGGTAAGAAATGACAGCTTTCAGAAAGCTGCTGCTGTAATTTCAGTTCACAACTCAGCAGTTTAATGTGGAAGTGAGCTGGGAAAGTTACTGTGGAAAAAAAAAAAAACCCTGTATGGTACCATCTCTCGTAATCTCATTGACTCAAACTGTCTCTCACTCGTATCTCACTTTCAGCTCCATTAAGTCATTAGGTGATGCTCTTACTCAGGATTACGTTTTTAAAAAAGGCCAGTAGTAAAATATATCTTGAGACAGAGAGGTACAGTAAATCAAAGTCACTGCACAAGAAACAAAATCTTCACATTTCAGGTTGTTTTAGGAAATCATGAACGTTGTGTCCTCCAGGCTAAAGAAGTAAAGGACCATCGAGATCGTTACCAGCGCTACCTTCAAAAGCCAGCATCTGTGATGGTATGTGGGTGTGTTAGTGCCTGTGGCATCATGGGTAACTTGCACATCCATGAAGGCACCATTGATGCTGAAAGGTGGAGGAGGTTTAAAGCGGAGGTGAGCTGGGAAAGCCGCCACCAAAAAAAAAAAAAACACTGTATGGTTGACAAGAAAAGATGGTTTCTGCAAAACGGATCAACTCAGATACACAGATTAAGCGACGTGCTTTCTCTGCAAACAGCAGCCATAAATCATATGAAGGCTCCTTAAATTGGCACTGGGTCATCAAAACTTTGAGAACCCCTGTTTTTGTCCTCTGAGTAAACTGAACACAAGATGCATCAGGATGTGGGGCATCAGTCAGTCTGAACACAGTCACTCTACCGCTGTGTGGTGCGTCAATTAGTGGTTTAGCCCGAGAAATTAAATAAAGTTAAGGTCAAGACACTAATACAGTGAGGCTTCAGCCACAGAACCTGAATGAATAGAAGGACATTTCCTCTTGGATTGTAGTAATCTCCTTTAGTAAAGCCAAGACGGCCTCCAAAGACGGATAACGTTGCTGCAGAGCTGCCAGCCCTGGACTGCTATGGGTACCACATTGGTGGCATAGCTGCTGCTGCATGCACTGCTAGTTAGTCAAAGAACCAAATAAACAGATCAAGAATGAACAGGACTATTGGTGAAAAGGTGCCATTTAGGTCACCTTCAGACTGTCCCGATGCCCAATCAGACTGCCTGGGTCACACTACAGGACTCTTAAAGTGGTCAGATCGCTGTGCTGTTCACACCACACAACTTTCTGCTTTGAGTCTTGGTGTTGTTGTGGTTTTCACACTACATGACTGATCAGCAAGATCTTTCACCGGGATGAATCTCTGATGAGTCTGTCTGCTCTCCAAACTACTGTTTGTCACAAAAACACACACTAGAAGTGATTTTAGATCATTAATACTGGAGCATCAGTGTGCAGCATGTTACTGTTGTAGCTGCTCTAGATGGAGCAAACAACTTTATGACTACTTCTACTTTGCTCTACTGCTCTTCCCCATTAAGCTGATCCAGTGTTAAATATAAACTTACACTTGATGAGGTTTAACTTTTAAAATGGCTGCTATTTTTTAGATGAAAATAATCAAGTCTGTCAATTAATTCAGCCAATGAGTTTTTCTTAAAGGAGATAAATTAGAGCTTCTCCACTGAGCCATCATTACTGAGCTAAATAACTTTTTAGCTAGCTGGCAAACAATACAGTGTATAGTTTATTTTTTAGCCAACATTAGCTTAACAAACAATGCAATGTTCACATTTTAGCTAATGTTAGCTTAACAAGCAATGCAATGTTTTGTTATTTTTTTTAGTTAGCTGACAAACACTGTAATGTTTTGTTCACTTTTTTTTTTTTTTACCAAACTCATAAACAATGTAGGCTAATGTCTTGTTAAGGAATACAGAGGAGCCAAAAGTTTTAACCTGCTCGTTTGTACTTACTAGACCCAAACAGAATTTGACTTTATTTATTTTTTATTTTAAGCAGTTATTTATCATAAGCAAAGTCTATTTAATGATTTCTGTTTATATCACTGAACTTTTATTAGAGAGATTACTTTTTAATTGTGCAACAGCGCTCCACTTCATTTTAAATCTGGATTTATTCATGTTTAACCTAGTTTTGCTGAACTCTGAATAGAACTAATCTTAGATTAAAATAATCTTTGTTTGTGCAACACAGTCTAGACACAATAGCTGGACAAAATGATTTGACACGATTTTTGCAGAGCCTCAACATTAACTGAATATAATTTAATAAAATCTTCACTCTGCATTAAATTATATTTTATTCTCTACTGGCTTAGAGTTGTGTCCCCTCACTCATTATCACCTAATCCTAATTTTAACTCACATGTATTCATTCATTATATTCTGAAGCACTGCCTCATGTCTTTATTTGACTCACATAACAGGCTTTGTAGTCTCATAACATCCCTAAGTGGGAAAGTGAAATCGTGACCTTTTTGTATTTAATTCTACTGTTCCTGCTGTTAATGTGGAGCTGCTGTTAAAACCAAACACGAAGGCATTAGATGAAGTTATTTTTGATTTGTCTTCAGTGACCATCATGGTGATTTAACAGCATTCTCTGTGTCACTTTGGGCTCAGTTCTGAGAAAGCTTGTTGTTACGTAATACACCAAGCTCCTAACCAAAGAACAACACAGCACGCCGTCTGTACTCATCACCTCCTCTCCTCCTCGTTCCACTCTCTGCTCAAAAGCTGTTCCTCTTCTCCCTCCCTCTCTTTTCACTCCTTTACCATCTCTCGTAATCTCGTTTCTCATCATTGACTCAATCTCTCGCTCACTCGTATCTCACTTTCAGCTGCGTTAAGTCATTAGGTGATGCTCTTACTCAAGATTAGGTTTAAAAAAAGGCTGGTAGTAAAATATATCTAGTGACAGAGAGGTACGATAAATCAAAGTCACTGCACAAGAAGTAAAATCTTTACAAAAACGCCCCTGACAAGTCCACATATCAGATTGTTTTTGGAAATCATGAACATTGCGACCTCTGCACAAAAGAGGAACCAGCACTAACTTCAAAAGCCAGCATCTGTGATGGTATGTGGGCGTGTTAGTGCCCACGGCATCATGGGTAACTGTCACATCTGTGAAGGCCCCATTAATGCTGAAAGGTACAAACAGGTTTTGGAGCAAATGACGTGTTTTTCAGAGACGTCCCTGCTTATTTCAGCAAGACGACGCCAAGACACATTCGGCAAATGTTCCAGCAGCGTGGCTTCATGGGAAAAGAGTTCAGGTACTAGACTGACCTGCCTGCAGTCCAGACCTGTTTCCCAAATACAACTGGGACCCCCCTGCTCCTGTCCCAACTTTTTTGAAAGGTGTTGTTCATGAATTAGTGTGTATTTACAAAAAAAACAATAATCTTAATCAGTTTGAACATTAAATATCTTGTATTTGTACTGTGTTCAACTGAATATAGATCAAAACATTTTGCAAATCACTGCATTCTGTTTTTATTTACCTTTCACGCAATGACCAAACTTTTTTAGAATCAGGGTTTGCACATGAAAACACTGCTTTCTGCCAAAGTTAGATCTGTTTTGGTCATTTAACATGACAGATTTCTGCATTTCTCTGCGCATATGTTACAGGTTTAAAATAGGCAATGATGTGATTGGTCCAGCGGTCTCTTTATGAATGTCCCTGCCTTCAGGGGACGAGCCGGTGTCCTGTGAGTGACTGCTGCCAGCAGCTCAGAGACAGAACACAAACGGGCTCTGCATGACTCTCCACACAAGACCTTGTAAGGTAGAAGTTTCTTATCCTTTCTCTGCGTTGTGTAAATATGGGCTCCTTAACCAAACGGTGTCTGCTGCACACACACACACACACTCTCTCTCTCTCTCTCTCTCTCTGTGACCCCAGTGTTGTGGGGGTTACACACACACACAATGGCTTCACTCAGGGTGAGCCAACCAGCCAGCTTACCAACTATCCAGCTAATTCCAGTAGCTACAGTCAGTCTCCAGCATGCATGAGGCATTAAACACATGGAGGGGGGGTCGATATTTGTTATCCCAAAGCTTGGACCCCTGCCCACACTGTTGGAAACAGGGTTTGTTTTCATCTCACTGTGCCTGTTTGTTTGTCTGTTACAGTCTGGACAAAACAAACCTTTGTGGAAAAGTTGGTCATGATTGGTTGAAGAGGTGGGGGTAGAGGAAATACATGTTTGAAGACAATACAGAATCATTTTTAAGTGAATTCACTTTACAAAATTCACCTTAGTGAGCTGACCATGGATGTATTATGAGCACAAGAAAGTCATTGCAAAGAAATCTCTCAACGGTAAATAAAACACACCTTAAGATCACCTTAAAGGGCAACTATCTGTGTTTTCTTCTGGGGTTTTCATATGGAAACTCCCACTCAGCTGTTAGCAGAAAGCAGTGACACAGGTTAGAGCAGATTATATAGCAACATCATATAGAAACCACATCAGATTTTAGAAGGGTTTGGATGGTTTGAGATTTACCACTTTGTGGAAAACTGTGTGGGCAAAAGGTCCAAAAGAAAAACATTTTTCAACTCAAAACTGCAAGAATTTATGGATTTCACCATCTACAATCCGTAATCATCATTAAAAGCTTCAGAGAATCTGGAGAAATCTCTGCACATGCCCTAAAACCAACACTGAACGTGACCTTCGGCCCCTCAGGTGGCACTGCATTAAAAACTGTGTAAAGGAAACTACATGAGCTGTGGAACATGGTCAGAAAACACAGTTTGTTGCTGCATTTACAAATGCATGTTAAAACTCTGCCATGCAAAGCGAAAGCCATACATCAAGTACATCCAGAAACATTTCTCTGGGGCCGAGCTCATCTGAGACTGACTGACACAAAGTGGAAAAGTTTTCAGTTTTTGGAAATCTTCCTCATGGCCTCCAGGGTTAATCCAGATTGGTATCAGTTTAAACATCAAAAGTCAGCATCTGTGATGCCACGGGGGTATGTTGGTGCACATACCATCATGGCCAACTGTCACACCTGTGAAGGCCTCATTCATGCTGAAACATTGTGCATGCGGCTTCGTAGTAAAAGAGTTCAGGTACTAAACTGGCCTGCCTGCAGCCATATCAATGTAAAAGGTGATGATGCGTTGTTCCAGTGGTGAAAAAAAGAATTATTGTCATTTTCAGGTCACTGAAACATATGTGGTGCTGACTGATCTGAGATATTGATGCTGCAAACTGCATGGATCTCATGTCGCTCGTCACATTTCAATTACAGTCAGTGCAACGCGTAGCATACAACAAAATATTACGGAAGTTAAACATGTTGCACTGGTGTGTCTTAACAACTATAGTGTTTTTTTGGAGGTCTGCCATCTACTGATTGCAATCTACTTTCATTCATTTGGATGGAGGGCAATCCTCTCCACCTATGATCAGCATAAAAGGTCAGATTGAACAGCAGTCAATTGGCCTGACATGACCGGATTACCTCGACATATCAGTAATGAATCACAGCGAGACACGGCGAGTCTCTGTCCGCTTTAGTTTTATTTATTTCCCTGGACTAATCTGTAGCAGTTGTGCCTCCCAGTGGTTCCTAAAATCTTCTAAGAGGGGCTCATCCTGATCTACAAAAATAGGTTAGAGCAGCTAAATCGGGGCTAAAAATAGAACAAAAAACATGCAGCAACTCCCCTGCTCTAATACAACCACAGGAGGCAAGCCTGATACAGTAATTAAGATTCAAAAGATTGTTTTTATGAATGCCGCCATTATTTTTCAGTCCTGCATTGGAGCACAGCACTCCTCTGTAAAGCTGGAATTTTTTTTAACTTCCACCACTTGGCAGATCTCCGGACCGTCATTTTGAAACAACAGAAAATTGGAAGCGAGTGTCTCAAAGCCCGGTTTCCTGCGGCGGCTCATCCTGGGTGAGCCAGCCAGGAGTCACACGGTGGCCACAGAGCGACCTGCCACTCATGTCGCCTTGGTTATGTAAGATAGGAGATCACACTCAGCCACCGAGGAGGGGGGAAAGGAGAGATTTACAGAGAAAAGGAAGCAAAAGTGAGAATGGAGGGTTTGCATGGGAAGCGACTTGGAATTATAAACAAGGCTACGGCTATTTCAGCCTTTTATCTCCCTCCATTCCTCACTCTTATGTTCTTCCCCTTCTGCCCTCCCTCCTCTCCTCCTTTTCTCTCTTTACACCCCCTCCGTCTCCCCCTCAGGGCTCCAGTGTACTCCAGACAAAATTGGACATGGCAAAATCTCAAAGGCTGTCAAAGGCGACGCTGAGTGCAAATGACGGTACACTCACTGTGTCTGTCTGTGTGAGTGTAAGCTATCTAATCTCCTGGAAGATCCGGTGGAAGTCCATTTGAACAAGGTGAACACAAGGTGGGATACATCCAGCAGCTAAAATGCCTCCTTAAATGTCAGAACAACAAGACTCCCTGTTCTCACTCACAACCTATTTGATGTCTACAGTCATACTACTGCTTATTACTGTTTACAGGGCTGCAACATTTATATCCTGAATAAAAAGTTTATTATTCCTCGACTAGATGGTTGCAGCTTTTTTTTTTAAATAATCAGAATTATAATCTAAACTATTTCTTGACATTCTACAAACTTAAACAAATCCTTATTTACGATAGCTCTTTCAGGTCAAGGTCATTTTCAGCAGGCTAGTTAATCATCTAGCTTCTTTGCAGAGGTTTTGAGTAGAGCGTAAATAATTAATCCATTACTATTTTGATTATTTTTTTAACTGCTTGAAGGTCCACTGTGTAAGATGTACGGGCATTTATTGGCAGAATACAGCAAAAATGTAATATAATACTCAAAAGTATGTTTTCATTAGTGTGCGATCGCCTGGAATGAGAACTGTTGTGTTTTTGTGACTTTGGAAAGAGTTGTTTGTATCTACAGGGGGCACATGTCCTCCTCCACGGAGGCTGCCATGTTGCAACACCGCGTCTCTGCAGCAGCCCAGTGTGGAAAAATTAAACCCTGGCTCTACAGAGGGCCTTTAGGCTGGCTTTACATGCTGAAACTGAAGCTGAAAAGCCCTCTTTAACACTTGAAACTTGTTTGAAACACAGTGGCAACTGTTGCAAAAACTACTTACCTGCAACAGCCAATCAAAGCACTGATAACATTCTGACATTTTAACCGATTTTTACTGACGGATTTCAACTTTAAAACAGCTCATCACTAAAATGAACAGATTAATAAAACAGAAGATGATCTTTTGGATGTTTTCAGAAGGAAATTATTGTCATAAACTTCATGCAAGGTTAGTAACACTGTCAACAAACAAACATGAGTGAGGCAAAGTTTGCTTACATTGCAGATAGCAAGTGACTAACAATACTGCTAGCTTAGCTATAGCTATGCTTCTCACTTGATATAATTTAGTGAGAAGTTATTACTAAAAAAAAGTTACCAAACTAGCTAGGAAATTGTAGTGAAATTAACTATTTTGCAGTTAACGTTGTGTTGCATGAAACTTTAATTATTTTTTAATTTCCAAATGCTTCATGTCAAGTTGTACAGAAATTATTTCATGCAGTTTGCAACCTTAAAATAGTTGCATTTAAGTTTCACCAGGTAAAGTCAGCCTTATCATTACATGTGATTGGTTCCATTGTTTGTTTTTTTCTGCTTTTCAGTGTTTTATACAATTTTGAACTGACTATTGTGGGGATTCAAACTGCTAGCTGGAGAAAAGAAGACATTTAAAGATGTCATCATGAAATTTGGGATACTGTGGTAAGCATTTGTCAGCATTTTCTGATATTTTATAGACCAAACAATTTATTATTCATGTTTCAATTAATCAATTGTAAAGGTAATCGTTAGTTGAGGCCCTGGTTTTGACACTGCTGCATTTTAAAGGGTCAGAGGGCGTGTGAGCTGCACGACATGATGCCACTGCAGGTAGCAGGTGACTAAAGAGAAATTTCATCTGAGATTCACCACTTCCATCTTTGTTTTAATGTAAAGCACCAGTGTTTGCATGTAAACACAGAATATATGGTGTGAATCTGTGTGTGTGTGTGGGTTCTTCACTGACCTATCTGCAGCAGCACGGGCGTCACCAGCGCCGTCTCCATGGCGTAGCAGAACTCCCGGCCGAACATCACGGCCCCGTGCATCACCCATCTCTTCAGGGGGATGCCTTCGAGCGACCCCTCGCTCGCTGACTCCTCCCCTCCTCGACCACCTCCTCCGCCTCCCCCGTTTCCCAATCCATCCGTCTCGCCGGCTGCTCCTCCCTTCTCCTCGTCCAAGCCTGATGCTGTGGAGTTTTTGGCGTTAACCCCGCCCACCACAGATCCGACCTGCATAGCGTCAGCCTCTGTGTTCTGGGGAGGCATGGTGCAGGGCATGCAAGCAACGAGAAAACAAGCGCACCCCTTCTAACAAATCTGAGAACAATTACTTATAGCTAGCAAAAAAATAAATAAATACTTCCCTGCTTCCACAAACCACTCGTATCAAGGTAGTTACTGTAAAACTAGAAGTGACTTCCTGGAAGTAACTTAAATACAATCTTTACAAGCTACAAACTGCAACCTGTCGTAGTAACTTGTCGGTTTTATAGTAGTTAACCTACTACTGCTTCAAAAGAAAAGTAAAAAAAACTGTAACAGATAGTGTCCCAGCATGCAAGGTCTGAAAATCGAGGTCTAAAACTGAAAATCGAAAAGGCTACAGATGCTAAAAAAAAACATGAAGAGAAGCAATCGGTTGTCCTCTAAACAACTTGTCCTCCAAAAACACTGCAGCTTCAACACGTTTTAATCCTCCTTTGTTTCCCCACAGAGTCCAAAAAAAAATTAAAATCGGCTTTCCAAAGGCTTGTAGAAAATTCCCGAAGAATAACGGAAGCGGTTGAATTTTCACAGGAAGAGTGAGCGGTACATTCCAAGAGTGAGTTTGTGCATTTGCTTCTTTCTTTGTGTGTCAGGTGTGTTTGTGTGAGTGTGTGTGTATATGTATATGTATGTGCGTGTGTGTATGTGTAGGGGTGTGTGTGTGTGTGTGTGTGTATGTGTGTGTGTGTGTGTGTTTATGGCTTTTTTGTCATTGAGGTTTTCCCCCTCTTTATCTTACTGTCTATTACAAGCAGTAAAAATCCATATAGAAGACCATTCGGTGAGTTCCAGAGTCATTTTGTGTATTGAGGGCTGGAAGAGGCTGCAGGGGGAGGGGGGAGGAGGAGGAGGGCAGGTAGCAAAGGTGGGCGGAGCTCCTCTGAAAATCCCCATCGAATGGCTGATCAATCTGTAGCAAAACACACCAACGGGTGGAGAAGAGAGGGGGAGAAAAGAAGAGAAAACATCACAATTAGAACAGCAATTTAAAAAAAATTGTTAGCTTGGATTATCTGAAGTGGGATTATATGAGGTACTTATCAATTGTCGGTGTATTAGCTACAGTAGATTGGAGGAGCAGAGAGAAATACCAGCACAGAAGTGAAGCAATGTACCGTTATGGACAGGGTCAACAACAAAATGTATTTTAACCATTTAAAACAGGTCCACCCGAAAAAAACAAAACAAATCAAACTCATTTTACTTACTTTGCCGTTAGACAGCCTTTTCTGATGGAAAACTGCCATTATATACGCCAAATATCCCTCTCTCCAAACCAACCAAACTCCATTGGCAAAATCAGTCATTTCACCTTGCAGAACACAGGAGTTGCTGCCTCAGTCTATTCATTTGTTTGTCTAATTGTGTGACTTTGGTGAAGCCGAATCAACACTTTAAAACACCAAAGTCACACAATAACACAATCAAAATATCAGATCAAGGCAACAGTAGACCAGCAACTCCTGTTTTCTGCAGGGTAAAATTATTGATTTTGCTAATGGAGTTTGGTTGGTTTGGAGAGAGCGCTATTTCACTTGTTTAACAGCCATTTCCCGTCAGAAAACGTTGTCTGAAGGCAAGTTAAAGTGGTGAAAATAGTCTAAATACAGCTTGCATTTAAACTGGACCTTTTTCTAGGTGGTTAAAATATGTTGCATTGCTTAACTTCCATGCTGGTGGTCCTCTCTGCTTCTCCAAATGGGGGGCATGATGGACTGACAGCTGCTGTTGCTGTTAAGGGGGAAAATGTGTAGGATGATTTGTGCAATCTGGAGGAACCAATGTGTTTAAATCTTTGATACCACAGCTCAGACAAGCATAGACACTGATTATCAAAGTACAACATTACCTCAAATAACCCCCGACTATCCCTTTAATGTTCCATATAGAGCAGAACATGGGAGGTGTGCTGCGTATAAACAAAAGACAACACTGTATTTCTCCCGTCATGCCTGTATCTCAGGTTTGTCAACACCAACATATGAGATGCGTAAGCAGAGCGTGACATTATTTAGTATGCATCAGCTGGCACGTGAAGAAGAAGAAGAAGAAGAAAGAAGAAGTGGTGAGGATGTACCAACCACGCTATGTAGATCCCCTGGGCAAAAATGTCTGCTTTTCACAAGAACTGATATGCATAAATGCTCAAAAAGAACAACTGACAATTGGGCTTCTATAAAAAAAATGATGTCTGTGGGTGTTTTGACGCACATCATACGCTGGCTGTTATTTATTTATTTATTTATCCTTAATTGCTTTATCAGTGCTGCCTGAGGAAGAATACCATGCTTCAAACACGTTGCAATCCAGAATCGTTCCAAGTCCGAGCCTTTCTTGTGTGTTTTTCAGGCCCTTAAACATACCGTATCAAATGTTATCACTTTTCTGCATTCAGTGACTCCAATCCATTTTCTCTACTCTCAACACATTGAGCATTTTCTAAAAATGCAAAAAAAAAATTGCTTAATTTGGCGTTACTTTTGTGTGTGAAAAGGTTGCACAAATTACCAAAAAAACACCTTGTGATATCTCATGTTGCAGAGAAATGTTTTGAAATGTTTGCCTCCACTCAAATACAAGTGAGATAAGTGGAACAGTAAAATACTTTTTTTAAATTTAGTGCCCCCCCCCCCCCCCGACATTAAAGGGACACTTCAGATTATTTGAAGCGGGGTTGTATGAGGTGCTCATCCACAGTCAGTGAATTACCTACAGCAGATGGAGGTTGAAGCATAAAGGAAGCTAAGTAATGTTAAACAGCAAATTAAGAAGTGAAAAAATTCTAAATATAGCGAACACTTATAATAATATTAATTTTTTTAGGTGGCTAAGATTGCTACAGACCCCCACCATAGCAGTACACTGCTTGGCGTCTATGCTTGAACTCTTCTCTTGCTTCTCCAAACTGAGGCTGTACTGTCCTCCATCTACTACAGGTAATACACTGACTACTGATAAGTGCCTATAAACCATAAAATACCACCACTGTGGTTAATCTAGAGAAATGGGCTCATTATTTCTGCATATAGATGCTGCTTTTTTAAGTTCAAGCCCATGAGCAGCAGGCTAAAAGCTAACTAAACCTGGACAAAACAAAACAAAACTATCTGCATGACCCAGTTTTACAAGGATAAGCTAGAATAATGTGTAGGCCTATTTGTGCAATCTGGACAAAGCAACCCACATGTGTTTGAATCTGCGAGTGTTCAGACACACACACGTGTTCCCGCCTATGAAAAGAGTCCATTTTTAAACAGTGTAATTGGTTTGAGCACATGATTCATCCTCGCAGACACTCGGACAGTCTCTGAAACTGGACGGGGAGGATGAAAAGCACGCAAACAGAGGGCTTGTGTGTGTGTGCAGAGGAGAAATGAGAGATATGTTGACAGAACAAAAAACAGAAAGAGGAGAATAAGGCGCTAATAACATGCCTCATAGAGAGAGGGAAAGAGAAAAACAGCCTGCATGGATGTTCAATACAATTTCCCGCAGAGTTAAATTCCAAAGTATGTGTTTTTTTGTGCAGCGGGCCACTGGATTATAACCCATGGAGACAGCACGTTTCGTCACACCCAACACACACTAATGCTTGCCACGTGAACTGCACACACAAACACACATCATAACAGTGCTAAGACCCTCATCAAGCCTCTTAGGGAGAGATTGAGAAAGAAAACAAAATGAAAGAGAGGGAGGGAGGACAGGAAAGGAAAGGAGGGGAGGAGGGTTTGAGCAGGTGGAAGGTGGGAGGAAGCACGGAGGAGAGTTTGGAGGAGAGAGGAAGCAGAGGTAGAGGAACAGACGGACGCAGACGTAGAGAAGAGACAGACGGACATATGGGAGAGGGCGGAGGTCGGAAATATTCGCCTCTCCGGCCGTTCTTTACTTTCTCTGGTTCATCTCTCCTCTCCATTTTCAGCACTCTCACATGTCCCCATTAACATTCACGAAGCACTCAAGATGGTCATGAATATTTTATCCTCACACACACACACACACACACAGCCCCCTCCCCACCTGACCTCACACACTGCAGCAGATTACATAACAGCCCCCTCCACTTTACAGGCACACATACTGTAGCTATATATACGTGACAAATACACGCTAATTATCTGCTAAATTCTCTTAAAAATAGAGGACGACCACAGAGAGAACACCACAGCCTTCACGGTCGAAGACAGAACACGATGTGACGGCATACAAACAACAACAACAACAACAACAACAACATGTTCAGACCCAGCTGAGCGCTGTTTTCAAGTGGGAACAAGTTACGATCGAGTTGGGAAAATCCGAGGAGGGTGGAGATGCTGAAATTATAGGTTTGGTTTGTCACGCCTTGTTGAATGGTTCGCATGTTAATGTGATGTTTAACATTAAAAAGCAACAGCTGCAGCTTACAGTGTAAACAACTGGGAGTTTGTTCCAACACAATCCTGCCCAAAACAGTAAGGTTAAGGTTATGATCTGATTTACAACATTTAATCAGCTTAATTTGAGTGTCAAATTTACAGCATTTCTGAATAGCAATTACGACTACAACTTAAAATCATTATCATTATGAAGGATTTATGGAGAAAATAAAAAGCAAAAAAATGTTTGTTTCAGGCGCACAGCCACTTGATCTATGGTGGTATCAACTTTTTGAGGGCACAGGGGCCAAATGCCAGGGTCGTCAAATAAAACCATGATTTTAAGTTCACAGAAATAATGAATATACCTTAAGGGTTAAGGATGATTTTATTGGCAGCAAGGGAGAAAGAGACAGAGTGAATGGAGACAGACAGACTCCAGTCCAACACAGTTTGTTTCACATGAACACTTCTGTCCCTATTCGCACACTCCCTTTCTCATGCTCGTCCTGAGCGTCCTGTCCGTGCGGCATCGCACTTAAATCGCACTGCGGTTTTCCAGTGATTCATATCAGGTTTGAAATCTAACCGACCAGTGGTTGTGTGCCCAGGATTTCACTTGATGTTGCCCAATCAGAATCTCAACAAAAGATGCTAGTGTCTAAAAACTGTCGTGACACAGAAGAGGCAGAGGAGAGAACAAGTCACTGACGATGGGATGTTTTTTATGATTGATTGCGCAGCCCGAGTCAGCTGCATTACATTTACAAGCCGTGCCGTCTTAAAAAACAAACTCAGAAAAGCAAGAAGCAAACAAGGCAGTCGTGAAACATGACCATCTTAATTTATCTGCAGTACTGCAGGTACCATGAATGCAGTTGTGGTCTCTTAACATATTTCATGAAACAACATAAAGCATTATTTGCATCAGTAGTTGGGCGTGTTGCGAGTTGACACCTGCTCGGAATAATGAGGCAAAGAAATGGTAAACAGCACATGTTGTCGGGGTGCAAACAGAGATGAAACAGGAGCTGAATTTATTTGAATAATTTTGTAAACACATGAGCAGTGATTAATTCATCTGATCTGACAGGGAGACGTTTCAGTTGGAGGCTGTTTTGAAGTTTGCAGTAGAGTTTAAGAGTCTAATATCTAATAGTAGGTCATGTATGTCTGTAAATACACGAAATATGCAACCGTAATTGCATGCCGACAGGTCAAAGTAAACAAAACAGAAGTGAATGCGCTGTTATGCCTCCATGCATCTCTTTCTCTCAGCTGACTGCACTATCTGGCCTGCATCTGTAATTTTCACACACAGTCACACACAAAGCACTGAATGCTATCTGATTATAGGTGCGTATACGTAGCACCTGTCAGTTGTCCTATTGTTTCTGGGTGTTTGTGCGTGTGTGTGTCCGTAACATGAGCTCAGCTTATATTAAATTTCACCTCAGCTTTTCTAGGCGCCAAAATAAACAACATGCAGTCTCACGTGAGAGCGAAGGAGGACACAGGGGAAGGAAAGGTGAGGGCAGAGGAGAGATGAGAGGGTGGGGGTCAAAAATGTGCAGGAGCAGGATGGAGGTACGTTTTCCTACTCAATCCAAACAAACAGCTCGATCTCAAAAAAAAAAAAAGAAAGGAATCGACAATCACAAGTTGTTTTCATTTGGAAAAAAACAATTTCCTCTTTAATTTGATACCAAACATGAGTCATGTGTAGCTTTTTAGACCAAGTTTGATGCAAAATACTTCAAAAAAACACCAAGCAAAACAACAAGTAGCACTAAAACTGCTCTAAATAGCCATAATGAAATCAATGTCAGTCTGCCTCAAAGAAGACAAAGGAACTTAAGATCAGTTTTATAACACCACAACATTTCTCTGTTTGCTTGCCAAGTCCACATTCAAAGTCTGACAACCACAGATCCTGCGCTGGATAACACTCCGGTTTCAAAAGAAAACAGAAATGTCCCGCACTTTACCGTGTTTGGCCACGTTTTAATAATAAACAGCAATAACGTGGCAGTGTTTTTGGCAACTTATTTGAGAAAAATGCCTCATTTATATGTGGAAAAGTCACCACAACCCAGACAGCTGTCCCTACCAAGAGTTTGGCAAAGTTCTTCCAGGAAGTCTTCAGAGCCGTGTTTTTTTTTTTTGTTTTGTTTTTTTTTTACAAAAAACTCACAATCGTTTTCCACGATGCTGTAGTTTGTAGTGTGTCCAGCAATTTATGAGAAAAACTGCCAAATTTATATTTGGGAAAGTTGAAACCTGGTCAGTCACTTCTGTCACACTTTCCCCCTGGAAAACTGCATCAATCTCCGATGAATATTTCCACCTCCAGTTACTGCTGACAACCTAAAGTATCTACAATGCAAAGCTCAGGGCTTTTTTCATGTTTTAATACACTGGAAATTATTTAAAAATGATGGGTGCTCCCGGGTGCTTTAGTGAAATATAGAACGGGTGATCTAGGGTGCTATGGGGACTAGAGGGTTGTTGAGGTGGAAAATAGCCAGGTAATGTTAAATACTTGCCAAATAAGAGCCTTTTTTTTTTTTCCTCCGGCGAACAAAGAGAATTTAAAAAAAAAAAGAGACAGAAGATGTTCTGGAAACAAGCAGGAAGGAGAAAGGAGATGCCTGTGAAGTCCAAGGTCACGGACAAATTAAGAGTCTGTCGTTTCCTGTGTCTCACAGATCAACACACACACACAAGCTTTCTGATTCTGCGAACACACACACTAAATACACATAACCCAGGTCTATTTTAGTGAGTGTTTATTCTTGCGCCACAGACCAGATTACCTGTAACACCGGCGTGAAATCAGGCCAAGCTCGTTCTTTCTCGCTCCGTCTGCCCTCTCCACTCCCCTTCTCCGCCTTCTTCTTCTTCTACTGTAGCCCTCTCTCCATCTCTCTTACACGCAAACACGAGAAAACAGTCTGCAGCAAGCCCGGTCATGTATTGAATACAGTACCAGATTACCAGCGCCTTGCATTGTAAAATGCTCGGCATGTTGTCTGTGCTCTTGTGAAACTCCTTTGGCGTCCTTGAACTACAGGTAACATGATTCGTTTCTGCAGCGAGCGTTTTTCTGCCCGTCACTTGCCTTTTCAGTGATCTAAAGCCAAGAAATACTTATCTGGACAAAGAAGTGAAGCTGGGGAGGGATGAGTAAACGGCAACCTCAACAGCTAAACCCAACTACTTGATTTAACTGTAAATCAAGGCAAAGGGTCCAAAATAAAGTTGTACTTAAGCTTAAAGTGGAGCATTTCACCAAAAAAAGTAATTCAAATTAAGTAAAGTTAAAATTTTAAGGCAGCCCTGACACTAACTTTTGATAATAATAATAAAAAGACTTTCTTGCTTCTATGATATGAAGTTACTGCCATTGTAAAACATTTGTAGTATTCATATTATCATAAGAAACTCCTTGCAAGAAAAACCTTTAAAAAAATGTCCCAGCCCTTTTTCTGCAAGAAAAAATTATTTTCACAATCAATCAAATTGTTGATTATTTTCTCAATTAATCATTTGATCCATAAAGTTTCAAGAAAGAGTGAAAAAGAAGCCAAAGATAATCAGTTTAATATCACAGAAGACTAAGAACTATCAAATATTCACACTGAAGAGGTGAGAATGAATTTTTAGAATTTTTGCTTTGAGAATTTTAATTAATAATTTAAAAACCTTCAGAAAGAGGAAGGCACTAAATCACAAACTGCTGACTTGCTTTAAGGCCACTAAATGTTTGCATAGCTTGGTGTGATAAACCTGGAAACAATAGATCATATATTAAATACGATTTCAACTTATTTACTATACTGTTTTGGCTCCAGCTCACTATTAGGACTCATTTTTGTACATGCCATTGTTACATAATGCTCCTCTATGCTGTGACTGTTCTGTCAAAAATCAAGAAAAGTAGTTTTATTTGCCTGACTGCAACCATCGGCATCATTTTTGTTGATTCAAGCAATCAGTCAATCAACAGAAAACAATTTTGATCATTAATTAATGCAAAAGGTCAAACATTTTTGGTTCCAGCTACTCAAATGTAAAGACTTTGTGATTTTCACTGTTTTATATGATTGTAAATTCAATATATTTGGGTGCAACAAGCAATGTGAATGAATATAACCTCCTTGGACACTTTACAGACCAATCAATGACTCTATAAAATATTAAATAATCTTTAGCTGCAGCCTCCATCTGTGTATATCAATCTTTGTGAGTCTGTTAATGAGCCTCTGTGTGTTTGTTTGTCTACATCTTGTCATCCGACTTCGAAAACCCCATCACTATTCCATCGGCTTGTGTCTGGACATGAGTTCAGGCGTCACACACACCAGCGAGGCACGTGAACGCTCTGCCAACACGAAACACAACAGCACTGACCCATACAGAGCTGGATATACATTACAAAGCTGAAGACCTCAGGATCAAGTTCACATACTGCTGTGGCCAATGGATGCTTGTGTCTGGGATCTACATGTGTGTGTGTGTGTGTGTGTGTGTGTGAGGGGGGAAAAAAAGGAGAGAAAGAGGAAAGAGGGACAGACAGTGAATGAAAATAAAGAGAGCAGTATTTTGTTACCGTGAGAGAGACACTAGATCACGATTTTTCAAGCAATGACCTGATGTGACGCTTTACCTGGTTCGATTTGGGAGTATCTGTGGGCCTGAAGCGCCCGTGAAATCCAAGAAATCCCTTCAGGTAGAACAGATAGGTTCACACCAGAGGCACAAAAGCCAGAAAATAATGTAATCTTGTTTTATAAATTGCCACTGGGAGCTATAGGATGTCCGCCCTCTATTAACTCTCATTTCAGTTCAGACTCTTGTAACAAGAAGCTACTTTTCAGTTACTCATGATAAGAGTGTTTAAAATTGTTCTTTAGTTTTGTTATTGTCTCTTTGTTAGTGTCTCATTACATCAACTGGTATAATATCAACAGGTGTACTGTATGAGCATATACTTTTTGACTTGTATTCAACTGAATATAGTATAAAGACAAGATTTTTTATGTTCAAACCGCTAAACTTTATTGTTTTTTGTAAATACACATGCATTCTGAATTTGAACAAAAGGCTGGGAAAGTAGAGGAAAGCTTGAACGCTCATGCTGAGGCCAGACTACATGATATCAGCCAGATTACAGCAAAACCCTGAAGACACAGGCCGTCGGATAAGTTCAGAAACGATCGATGGGCACCAGGCGTGACAACCGATCATTTCATCCGGTGTACTGTGTCATAATGGACGACAACCAATGCCGCATCTAGTGGCCCTTTTCCATATACAGAGCTGGCCTGGCTCGACTCAGTAGCCCAGCACGGCTGTAAAGCGGTGGCTACACCGTTCATATACGTCTCTGGGACAAACACACTCTTTCCTTACATTCTTCACAATAAAAGTGCTTTCATTATGAAGCAGCACAAACAGGAAATGTTTTCATTCAGAGGTTTCATCAGCAGTAAGTTAACACAACTCTGACACCTGGAAGCGAATATGAAACGGCAAAATTGCTGAGCTTCAACACATTGTGAAAAACTGTGCGGGCAAATAGTCCAATGGTTTAAGAACATTTTTCAACATGAAACTGCAGGAATTTATGGATTTCATCATCTACATCATAATATCATTAAAAGATTCAGAGAATCCAGAGAAATCTCTGCTCATAAAGGGGCAGGGCTGAAAACCAACACTGAATGCAGATTACCTTAACCCTTTATTTATAAACAAATAAAGGATACTGCATGGACTCAGGAACACTGTTGCCAGTAAACACTGTTTGTCGCTGCATCTACAAATGCAAATTAAGATTCTAGCATTCAAAGTGAAAGCCAAATATCAATAACATCCAGAAAACACTGCAGACTCCTCTGGCCTGAGCTCATCTCAGATGGACTGACACAAAGTGGAAAAGTGTGCTGTGGTCTGACGAGTCCACATTTCAGATTGTTTTCACAGATCAAGGACGTTGTGTCCTCCAGGCTAAGGAGGAAAAGGATCATCCAGATTGTTACCAGCACTAACTTCAAAGGCAAGCATCTGCGATAGCGTGTGGGGGTGTGATAGCGCCCATGGCATCATGGGTAAGTGTCACGCCTGTGAAGGCCCCATTAATGCTGAAAGGGTAAATACAGGTTTTGGAGCAACATATGCTGCCATCCAGTCTATTTCAGAGACGTCCCTGCTTATTTCAGACAATACGAAGACATACTCTGCACATGTTACAACAAAGAGTTCAGGTGCTAGACTGACCTGTCTGCAGTCCAGACCTGTCTCTCATTGAAAATGTGCGGTGCCTACCTATATTCAACTGAATACAATGCAAAGAGAAGACATTTAATGTTCAAACTAATTAACTTTTTTAGTAAACATGCACTCATTCTGCATTAGATACTCACAGAATGTCCCAAAAAAGTTGTGACAGGGTCATGTTTTCCACTGTGATCCATCACATTTTTTTCACAACACTCGTTAAGCATTTAGGAACTGAGGACACTAATTGTTGACATCTTGAAAGTGAAATTCTTCTAACTCTTGCATGATGTTGATGCAGGCTTTATCTCATGGTTGTTCGAGCATTCAGGATCATTTATGCATTCTTCTGTGTATGGAGATGCTTTGCAAAACAGGTCATGTGGACAAAATTTTGTTTGAACACAGGGGGAAATATCCATCTTAAAAAAAATACTCATATATACGTTAACGTTGAGCACAAAAGAAAGTTGAGGACATGTGATGTTTGTCAAAATCAGAGACACACCTTTGTTGATATGGAAATGATGTGGTTTTAAAGTTTGATGCTTGCCCGTGTGTGTGTGTGTGTGAGCGAGAGAGAGAGAGAGAGAGACAGAGAGAGACAGAAAGAGAGAGGAGAAATTCAGCTAAATGTCACTGACAGATGTTTAGTCTTACTGGCTCTTCTGTCTGTTACTGGGATAGAGTGACTGGAGCACAGAGGCTCTTCAGTCTTCAGTGGCATACTCTTTCCCTGTTTCTTACACACACACACACACACACACACACACACACACACACACACACACACACACACACACACACACACACACACACACACACACACATATCTGACAGAAGAGAACACAGCTTCAGGACGTCTACACCGACAGAAAAACATGTCAGCACATAGGCTGCCCTTGCAAAACAACGCATGCATACAAACACTTCAACATTCTCATGCTGCTGCTTCATGATGATATTCCCATGAAAAATAACCATATTCCCAGCTTTGGGAAGCAGATGGCCGGGATAAGCACCAGAAAGAGGGAGAGAGAGAGAGAAAGGGAGGTAAACACAGAGTGGATGTGTGCATTATGGTGCAGTGCTGCTGCAGTGCAGAGACCATGAGGGGGGGCACATGTGTATCAACGTGCACTCCCGTCAATGACAAATCCCTTACTCATAACACAGGGCTTATATCACTATACTGGCTGGTATGAATGTGACGTAATACACCTGCTGTTCACATACATGCACTCACAAACACAAACACAAACACACACACGGGCGAGTACATATTAAACATTGAAGAGGACCACCCACTGAGTTGGTTTTATCCCCATGACGCCCTCGCAGATCTAAATTAATCTTCAATCTCAGCCTCACCTGAACCTCACAGCTGCCTCCTCTAAAAATAGAAGCTAAACGTCTTCCCTCACTTTAACATTTGGCCGTCATGACTGACGAAAGGACAAGATGAGTGCTGACATTGTTTCTGAGTCCAAGGTCAGTAAACGTCCATCATTCCTCCTCCTACAGACAGGATGATCAAGTCTGACAGATCAGTGCAGATCTATATCTGCACACAGCAAGTGCAACCTGCACTGCACAAAAAAACACCACTTTGTTGTGACACATTAAAAATGCATTGGAGTACAGATGCTTTTTTTCCCTATTATCTTATTATGTAGATTTAAACCCTTCTAAGTACTGAGTGCACTCAGATCACTGTTTTACTCATGAACGGAGCCATTATGCAACACAAAAAAGGGTATCACTTAATTAAAAATTTAGCTGATTGTATAAAATTATAATCAAAAAAAGAAAATATATAAAATGATGTTTTTCTACAAAAAAGAAAAAAATATTTTCAACCACTGACAAAATCTACAATAGGCTACAAAGCTCTCTAGTAAAAATATCAAAAACCTGTTTCTGCTGTGTTTTGTCAGCCTGTACAGTCGTCTAAAGCATCTTAGAGGGCTTTCATACCACCAAAGTCCAGTTTGATTGGTAAGTGTGAACTCTGAGTACTGGGGATGCTGTTTGTTGATTCGTGCCCGCCTCTGTCTGAAAAGGTAGTCTGGGGCACTGGTTGTGCGTGCTCGAGCACGATCCGCATCGGGTGTGAAAGCAAATGGACCAAAACACGGAAGTGGGCCCGCCTCATGCTTTTAGCCACAAGGCGAGAGGGTCGTTGCTGACAACGGTCGACTCCAGTGCATCTGAGATCTTGCAGTACAGACCATCAAATTAGACACTTTCAGAGCGTTTGAGAATGAAGTCTTACAATATTGCATGATTGCAGCATTAAGTCAGTAATGTTAGCCAATGCTAACTACATTAATAGGTTCTTCTACACTCTTCATGTGTACAGATGTGCAAACCGAGATAGTAACTGTGAGCTTACTGATTAATCTTTCAAGAAAACTTTAGTTTAATATAAAAGTTATCAAGTGTAACAGTGAGGAAATGATAACACAAGACATGTCTGACCTGACACAGCCACTTTTTGTTAGCTAACACACGTCACACACCTGGTTCTCCAGATGTTTTCCTCACCCTACAACTCCTTTTTTCACCGACTATAAGACATTGACCAGTTTTATGTGTATTATTGATGAAACCTCATAAAGCTAGCATTGAGAAACATGTTTACTGTAGTTAAACTTGACCTAGCTTGGCTGCTCTGCTTTCTGTAGGGTCAAGTATACTGTACGGGTTATGTTCAACTGCGGTGTTAGCAGGTCTGCCACCTGAAGCCTTCTGTGGGTCAAGAGGCCTGAGGCCCAAAATGGGACTCAGGTCTATTTTGGTGGTGCTACAGGTTCAAGACATATGTTAGCTATGCTAGCATAAACATTAGCAGAAATTATTGGACAGGAGAGGAGAGGATTCTGCTGTGTGTGGTGTCAGCTAGATTTGCAGACAGTTTTAGCCCAATCATCCCTGTGTTTATTTTTACCCTAGCTGGCTAATAGGCTAGCTAGTTAACACTCTGACTGGCCCACACCCACAGGTCACACCTAGAGCAGTTAGCACAACACAGTTAGCTAGCTATCTAAACCATCTTGCTTTTAAACGAAACAAACATCACTAACTTTTAGCTTCCTTCAGCTCATTTTGGTCTTTTAGCCAGTTAGCTAATTTCTCAACATAGTTAGCTAACTAAACCATTTTTATTTTAAAAGAAAAACATCAGTAACTTAGTTTTCTTCAGTTTATTTTGGCCTTTTAACCAGTTAGGTCATTTTCCAAAAAAAAGTTAGATAACTAAACATCCCGATTTCAGTAGAAAAAAAAATCTTACTTTTAGCTTTCTTCAGTTCATTTTGGTGTTTAACCCAGTTAACTAATTTTCCAACACACCTAGACAGTCAAAGCTTCTTGTTTTTAAAAGAAAAACATTACAGACTTTTGGCTTTCTTCAGTTCATTTTGGTCTTTTAGCCAGTTAGCAAATTTTCTTGCTACATTAACTACATGCTACTGTAGGTTTAGGCTAAAGCAAAAATAGCATTTCAAAGCCTGTATCTACACAGGTAGAAGGTGACAAGAGCTTTATTGAAAATACAGTTTTTAATACACTATTATTCATTAAGCAACAGCAGACTGTCCTGGAAACTGAGGGCACACATGCAAACATATACACAGTTATTTTAATCCACTGCCTGCTGATCCCAGCCTGTCTAGACAGTGTCAATGTAGTGCCTGGTGTCTCAAATTTAGTTAGATTTTTATGTAATCTGCTGACCCAGATGCTTTTTTTTTCACCCACAACTACTTAGTTTTTGAACATTAGAAGTCATGATTTGTTAGCATGGTGTGTTAAAACTCCTGCAGGTCTGGATGTTTGAAGCTGGTTACAGTGAAGTTTTGACAAGCTGCTGACAGCAGCCTTGGCCTACTTCTACATCGGAGTCACGTTACTGGCTGTGTGTCACCCTCACCACAAAACCACACACACACATATACACAAATGCACACACGCACATACACAGGGCTATATAACTCACCACCCCAACCCTCATTTGTGCCCCCTCTGACTACAGTTACCCCTACCCAACATCACATTACTGCACCCCCTACATGCATCCTGTCTTGGGGGGGGGGCTGCTGCATTTTAGAGGGAATGTGTGCGTGTTTGTGTGTTCGTTTGTGTGTGCATGTCAGTATCCTCCCCCTTGCAGCCCCCTGAGGCCTTTACCCACAAGGGAGCAGCCAGCCAAACACAAGATAGGAGAGAAAAAAAAAAAAAAAAAAGGAGAGAGCGTGCAAGGAGGTGATACAGATCTACTTTATGTGTCTCACCCTTTGTGGGTGTGTTTTTGTGTCTTTACAGCCATTAGTGCAGTTCAAAACAAAAACACAACCCTAAACCCGCCTTAGAGTAAGTTCAGACCTCATTAATAGACTCTCATTCTGTATAACCTACCACACAGTTCACCACATGAGCCAACTTAAAGCAGCTAAACACTGATGTAACGGTAAAAACTGTCACAAACACAACAGCAGGTTTGAAAACAAGCCGCAAGATTCATAGCCACCTGCACAGACCTGTTCAGGACCGTGTCAGACATAAAGATTGTTTTTAAAGTTTTTAACCCCACCCACACGTCTAATGGAATATTCCACGGTAAAGCTCACATACATACACACATGCACACACACACACGCATGCGCACACATGCTTGATGCTGATAAAGGCCAAATGAAATCCACAGCACCAAACTGCTTGACCTGCATCTCTCTCACTTAAACACAAAAAGTACAATCATCAAAATGTGCAAATAGATGATTTGAAAAAAAAACAAACAAACTCACACTGCAGCGATGATGTCCATAATAATGTATGGAAATTAATCTTCATATTATATGTAGCCAAGTGAACAGGGGTTACTGTGTTTTTTTGTGTTAGCTGAGCCCTAATAGAATGTGTACTGTCACTTTAAGGCCAGCCAGGTTGAGAATCCCATGAGAATTAGGAAGTCACACGAGACACGATAACTCGCGCGAACCGTCGTCTTCCTAACACAAACAATGGAGGAGAGGTGTGTTTCTTGTCTGTGAGAGTGTTTGAAGAGTGTGAACCGAGAAAAACGTTTATCACAGAGGAAATAAGTGACCGAGTGAAAGAGTTAGAGCGGACCGGTAACTGAGCCGTCTGACGAGCGTGTGTGACTGAAGACTTCGTGTTTAGTTCTCATCAGTCGAGGGTTTGTGTGTGGTCTCCAGTGTGTCGGGAGCCGCCCTAGACGACCACGGGTCAGCGTAAGTGGCATATAGTTTACTGAAACATTAGTTACGGTTACATTTTCGGTGTTAAATGTTGTTTATTAAGCTATATGTTGTGTTACCCATATAGAGGGGAGACAGAGAGCCGTGTGTGCGTGTGAGCTGCATCCAGGTGCAGGGTGAGGCTCTCAAGCTACAAGCTAGAGTAAGTGAGCACATGATTTTGCTTTCTGAATGTACTGCAAGTTCATTAAAGGTCACAGTAAAAACATATTTTGCACCGAGATATATAAAAATGTACATTAAAGTTATTTCATGGTGCATATTAAATTAATTCATGAAGTTTACTGAGTTAAAACCTCATGTGTATTGTAAAATGTGTCTGATAAAATGAGGAGAGTGGCTTAAAAATGTATTCATGTTAATTAATGTATTTTATTTCCTGTTTACATAGGAATAGGCCACTACTGTTGTTTGTTTTACTTGTTTTTGTTTTGTTTTGGTTGGTTTTGCTTGTTTTATACGGAGACATTCATAAGATATTCAGAAAAGACAAGAAAGAACTTGTTTTATTTTTTTTTTATTTGACTGTACAAACATTTCTCTCAAAATTAGAGAATTAATGCTGTGCTCGTTTGAGGGCAGTCGGGGTATTAAAGATCCTACTAAAATTTATTTTTTGTGTCCGGTCTCCTCCCTCGTTGGCCTGGCCACACTAATTGGTGTCAGAAGTGGGATACCCTGTTTAATTTTGAGATTTTAGTCAGACAGAGAAGTTACATAGAACAAACAAACAACAGTAGTGGTGAAGACTGGATCAGCGCGTGGTGTTCCTGAAGTGGCTGTGCGGGCTGGTGATCCAGGACGAGAGGAGCGTCTGCATCGCTGACGTGGATCGCTGGAGGAGCTGATCGTCTGGTGTCCCCGTCCCAGAGACTTAGACTGAGAGACATAGAACTTGCTACTGACTGTGTTATTTCCCTGCAATAAAGACACAATAAGACTTTTCAAAATGTCAGAAGAAGACAGGGGAGCGGCTGCTCCTGGAGTGTCCAGTGACGAGGAGATGGACAGCGCCACTGCTTCTGTGCAGGGGGATGAAGGTAACCCTTTGGTACAGCAGCTGCAGTCACAAATCCTGGAATTAAGTAAGAAACATGATGAAGTTTTGTCCAGCATTGCTAATTTGGGTGATGTTCAAACAAGATCTATTGTTTACATTCCAAGAGAAAAACACATTGTACCATTTAGTGGTGAACCAGGTAAAGATGTTTATACTGTAGATGAGTTCATAGAGGAGGTAGAGAGGGCAATGAGAACGAGGGGCCTACGCAATCAGGATCAAGCAGATTTTGTCCTCTCACTGTTAAGGGGTCCGGCCTTAGAAGAAGTCAAGTTGTGCATGAGGGGACAGGTGTGGGAACCAAGTGATCTATTCACGTGCCTTAGGGGAGCCTTCAGGGAAAAGCGCAGTACCCCACAACTGTTGCATGCGTTCTATGCCCGTAGACAGTTAGAGGGAGAGGACCTAAGAGATTACTCCCATGCACTCTCACAGCTGCTTAACTCCGCCCTCCAACAGTCCTCTGATGCAGTAGCTGACACGCAGTTAGCACTTAGAGACCAGTTCATTGAAGGTGTGCGCGATTCCGCCCTCCGACGCGAACTCCGAAGGCTCGTTAGAGAGAAGCCGCAGTCTAGTTTGTTTGATGTCCGTGAAGAAGCCATCATGTGGGCTCTGGAAGACCGTCCTCGGAGCTCAAATGTAGCACGAAGTAGAAATCTAGTTGGTGCTAGCCCCAGTGAGGTGACAGAACAGACCACTGACTCACCAACTGACTTGAGACTGGCATTGCAGGAAGTGGTTAAGATAATCACGCAGCAGGGTAAAGCTATTGGTGAGCTAACCAATGCAGTTCGTGAGCTCACTACCCAGAATCTCAGTTCAGGTGGTGGTAACAAGGGTAGTAGACCCAAAGTTCAGCCTAAGTACACAAGCGATGGTCAGCCAATCTGTTTACGCTGTGAAGGGGTGGGGCATATTGCTAGACATTGCACTACACCACGTAAATCAGAGAGCAAGCCTAATGTTACCATTTCTCCTACAACACAGGGAAACGAGATCCCTCCATTGCTATGAGCCGAGCAATGCGAGGCAAGTCAGAAGGCTCAGCAGACACTTTAACCAAAGAGCGTTTTTTTAAAAATGCTGTAGGTGAGTGCCCCGAGGTAGACATTCAGATAGATGGTGTCCCTCTGAGATGCCTGTTAGACACAGGAAGTAATGTTAGCACTTTGACAGAAAGTTTCTTCAGAGACCACCTCCATGGAGAAGAAGATGACATGCACTGCACTGCTAAATGGCTCAAATTAACAGCTGCAAACAAGTTACCGCTGCCATACTTAGGCTATGTTGAGCTTGACATACAGGTCGCTGGACTTACCATCCCAGAGTGTGGTTTTCTCATAATCAAAGACGATGACACAAACGAACCAGACTCTTCTCTACCTGGCATCATTGGAATGAACATTGCTAAACGGTGCAGGCAGTTAATGCTCTCAGAGTTCGACACAACTCTACAGGGTGAGCTGGACTCTGTTTGGAGAGAAGCCTTCAACCGGGTGCAAGAGGCAGAGCTCATTAAGAAGATGTCCGTGGCTCGTGTAGCTGGCAAAAACAAAGTACATGTACCTGCTTCATCCGTCTCCACCGTCCATGTAAGAGGCCATAAAAACCAGACAGAGGGTGGGGGCGTCATGTTATTTGAACCGGGAAACGTTCCACTTCCTGGTGGGTTGATAGTTGTTCCTACAGTGATATCATCCAACAATCACATTTTTCCAGTCCAAGTAATCAACTTTTCACCAGAAGATGTTTGGCTCTCCCCAAAGACTAGGCTTGGTATTCTTGGCCAGTGTCAGTGTGTTGAGGGTGACCCCTATGAGGTAAAGTTCCAGCGTATCTCTGCTAATCATGAGGAAGTGGTAGTTACCCGGAAAGATGATCAGGGATCTGACAGTGACGCACAGACTTTACTTGACCGCTTGCACTTAGGTGGTACACCAGAGCAACAGAAAGAGCTAGTGGCAGTTTTGATGAAGTACACAGATGTGTTCGCAGCTAATGATGAGGATCTGGGATACACTGATCAAGTGAAACATGAAATCCCACTGCTGGATGAAACACCAGTCTCTCAACCGTACCGCCGTATACCACCTAATCAGTACAAAGAGGTTAAAGAGCACATTTCTGACCTGTTGAAGAAGGGAGTGATTCAGGAGAGTTCAAGCTCATATGCTTCACCGATCGTTCTCGTGCGCAAGCCTGATGGAAGTTTGAGGCTGTGCGTAGATTACCGGAGGCTGAATGCGAAGACAAGGCGTGATGCGTTTCCACTTCCACGCATCGACGAGAGTCTGGATGCCCTGAGTGGTGCAGCTTTCTTCTCAACCATCGATCTCGCAAGCGGATACCACCAGGTTGTGATGCATGAGAAAGATAGAAACAAGACAGCGTTCACAACACCATTTGGGCTATACGAGTATCTACGAATGCCCTTCGGGCTATGTAACGCCCCTGCAACGTTTCAACGTTTGATGCAGGCCACGATGAGTGATTTAGCCTTCCAGATTGTGTTGATTTATTTGGATGACTTGCTTGTGTTTTCTCCAACCTTCCAGGACCACTTGGAGAGACTTGAGACCGTTCTGAAGAGGTTGAAAGAGACAGGTCTGAAAGTTAAAGTGGAAAAGTGCCATTTTCTCCAACCTGAGGTTAGGTTCCTTGGCCACCAGGTCTCAGCCCAAGGCATAGACACAGATCCAGAAAAGATAAGTGCAGTCAAGTCATGGCCCATCCCTAGCACTGTAAAAGAGCTTAGGTCATTTTTGGGGTTTTGCAGTTACTATAGGAGGTTCATAGAGGGGTTTTCACAGATTGCAGGGCCTCTCCACGATGTTGTAACTGCATGTGTCAGAGAGAGCAGCCAGGTCCGGGCTAATCAGCTGTTCAGGTCGTCCTGGACCCCAGAGTGTCTAAGAGCTTTTGAGCATTTGAAAGAAAAGCTAACAAGTGCTCCCACACTAGGCTATGCAGATTTCACTCTCCCTTTTATACTAGAGACAGATGCTAGCAGCCTGGGTTTAGGGGCGGTTCTGTATCAAGAACAGGGGGGGAGGAAGACAGTTATAGCCTATGCCAGTAGGAGGCTCAGAGGGGCAGAAAAGAATGATCAAAACTATAGCAGCATGAAGCTTGAACTCCTAGCCTTAAAGTGGGCAGTCACTGAGAAATTTAGGAGTTATCTTTTGGGGTCAAAGTTCACTATCATCACCGATAACAACCCCCTGTGCCACCTCTCCACAGCCAGTTTAGGCGCTGTTCAGCAGCGGTGGGTTGCTCAGTTGGCTGTGTTTGATTTTGATGTAAAGTATCGCCCCGGCCGGTGTAATACTGCTGCTGATGCCCTTTCTCGGCGACCAGCAAATGGTGAGCCAGAACCAGATAGTGAGGATGCAGAATTTGATAGATGTGTAGCCATATGTAACACTCTCAGGCCAGGTACAGCCCTAGACCTAGATCTTGTGACAGCAGGTGTTGAGTGTTGTAAGCTCAGACAGTTAAGTGCAGCTGAGGTCAGTGAGACAGGAGTTAACAGTGCGGCCCAGGATAATACTCCCACACTCCCTGGATATTCCAAAGCTGAACTCCAGAGCTTCCAAGAGTCCGACACAGCGCTCAGAGTTTTGAGAGGGTTCTGGGATAAACAGAGGAAACCAACTTACCAGGAAAAGAAGACTCTGACAAAGCCAGTCTGCTCCTTGCTGAAACAGTGGTCGCGTCTACAGGAGAAAGATGGACTTTTGTACAGAGTGATTGAAGATGCTCATACCGGAACCTGTCATCAGCTCCTGCTGCCGGACTGTCTCAAGGAACAGGTTCTCAAAAGTGTTCACGAGCAAATGGGACATCAAGGAGTTGAGAGGACGTTGGGCCTGTTGAGACAAAGATGTTTTTGGGTGGGTATGTACAGGGATGTTGAGCAGTGGGTGAAGAAATGTCAGAGGTGTGTGTTAACAAAAATGCCACAGCCAAAGATTCAAGCACCACAGACTCCATTCTTGGCCACTCGCCCACTTGAGGTGGTTGCTATGGATTACACAACACTGGAACGTGCCACAGATGGTCGTGAAAATGTACTTGTAATGACAGATGTGTTTACTAAGTTCAGTCAGGCCTTTGCCACACGTGATCAGAAGGCAGAAACCACTGCTAAAGTCATCCTGAAAGAGTGGTTTCTAAAGTATGGAGTACCAGAACGCCTGCACTCTGATCAGGGCAGAAATTTTGAAAGTGCGGTGATTGCAGAGTTGTGCAGATTGTATGGAGTTAAGAAAACCCGAACAACACCACATCACCCTCAAGGGAACCCCCAGTGTGAAAGGTTCAATCGCACTCTGCATGATCTTTTGCGTACACTTCCCCCTGACAAGAAGCGGCGTTGGCCTGAACACCTGTCAGAGCTAGTGTATGCGTACAATGTCACACCACACTCGACCACGGGGTATTCACCCTATTATTTGCTGTTTGGGGTTCACCCTCATCTTCCTATTGATGCACTGCTGGGCCATGAACAGGAGAACAGTGATAAACCAGACTGGTTGGCTGTACACCAGGAGCGTCTTCAAGATGCGCATGCCCGAGCGAGAGAATGTGCAGAACGAAAGGCTGAAGGGAGACTAGCTCAGCAGCAAGAGCGCGTCCACTGTCCAGATGTTGAGGTGGGACAGCTGGTTTATCTCCGCCATCGTCCACCAGGCAGGAACAAGATCCAAGACGCTTGGTCAGCCACGGCGTACAAGGTTGTGGAGATCCAAGGGACCACGTACACAGTGGAGCCCCTAGAGGGTGGGCCGGTAAAGAGGGTGCATAGATCTAACCTGCGGCCCTGTGTGGGTCCTGTGCCAGCGCCGAGGCGACGTCGCCATTCAGCTACTCCTGTGGATGAACCTGCCCCAAGGCAAGAGTTAGAGATGGAGTTCATGGAGCCTGAGTTCATTTTGGAGGAGAGAGTGACATATCCAGCAGCTGCGCCGGTTGCAACTCAGGAGCTTGAGAATGTGGATCCAGTGATTGTTGAGACTGAATACCAGGAAGAGACTGAGAGAATGGGAGAGAGTGAGGATGAACGTGAGAAGGAGATGAGTGACATACCTGAGGAGAGCTTGGAGACGGAACCATTGCTCTGTTCTCATCCACTGTCAGGATCTCCCTCTGCACCTGCAGAGAAGCCAGAGGAAAGGCCTGTGCCTGCTCCCCGGGGGAAAAAGGAGGGAACCTTCAGTGGTGACACACCCATTTCCCCTCCACGAAGGAGCCAGAGAACCACAGCTGGAAAGAACAGAAACCCTTTTAACTTACCCAGGTCTGCATGCAACGCAGTGTCCTTTAGTCCAGATCTGCTGTCTCAGGTGTTAGCTGGCATGATCTTTTATTCATCACAACTTAAAGGGGCTATGGATACAGAAGTCACCGAGGACGTTGACTTGTAGCAGGGGAGAATGTAGCCAAGTGAACAGGGGTTACTGTGTTTTTTTGTGTTAGCTGAGCCCTAATAGAATGTGTACTGTCACTTTAAGGCCAGCCAGGTTGAGAATCCCATGAGAATTAGGAAGTCACACGAGACACGATAACTCGCGCGAACCGTCGTCTTCCTAACACAAACAATGGAGGAGAGGTGTGTTTCTTGTCTGTGAGAGTGTTTGAAGAGTGTGAACCGAGAAAAACGTTTATCACAGAGGAAATAAGTGACCGAGTGAAAGAGTTAGAGCGGACCGGTAACTGAGCCGTCTGACGAGCGTGTGTGACTGAAGACTTCGTGTTTAGTTCTCATCAGTCGAGGGTTTGTGTGTGGTCTCCAGTGTGTCGGGAGCCGCCCTAGACGACCACGGGTCAGCGTAAGTGGCATATAGTTTACTGAAACATTAGTTACGGTTACATTTTCGGTGTTAAATGTTGTTTATTAAGCTATATGTTGTGTTACCCATATAGAGGGGAGACAGAGAGCCGTGTGTGCGTGTGAGCTGCATCCAGGTGCAGGGTGAGGCTCTCAAGCTACAAGCTAGAGTAAGTGAGCACATGATTTTGCTTTCTGAATGTACTGCAAGTTCATTAAAGGTCACAGTAAAAACATATTTTGCACCGAGATATATAAAAATGTACATTAAAGTTATTTCATGGTGCATATTAAATTAATTCATGAAGTTTACTGAGTTAAAACCTCATGTGTATTGTAAAATGTGTCTGATAAAATGAGGAGAGTGGCTTAAAAATGTATTCATGTTAATTAATGTATTTTATTTCCTGTTTACATAGGAATAGGCCACTACTGTTGTTTGTTTTACTTGTTTTTGTTTTGTTTTGGTTGGTTTTGCTTGTTTTATACGGAGACATTCATAAGATATTCAGAAAAGACAAGAAAGAACTTGTTTTATTTTTTTTTTATTTGACTGTACAAACATTTCTCTCAAAATTAGAGAATTAATGCTGTGCTCGTTTGAGGGCAGTCGGGGTATTAAAGATCCTACTAAAATTTATTTTTTGTGTCCGGTCTCCTCCCTCGTTGGCCTGGCCACATATACTTGCAGTAATACTTTAATTAAGTCTTAAGTGCAGCTTTGCTCAAGCTTGGCACTGGCACTGTTTTAACCACAACGGAACATCTTGTTCTCTATAGTTTCCTGTTGTCAAGAAAAACAAAACCTACCAGCTAGTAATAAAAAAAAAGCATTATATGACAAAGAAAAGGGATAAAAGTTAAGTTTTTCTCCCTTGTTTCACTCCTCTACTTGAATGCTGTTTCTCGGTCAGAGCAGGACAGGAAAGAGTAGCGGCTAATTTAACTCGTGGTATGATACGAACCAAACTGTCCAGTGATCTCACCAAAACCTGCAGCTTCAACAATCCTGCAAAACATGCCCAAACTTCACACACACACCAGTGTCTGTTTGATATATTGGCAAAATGGCGGTAGATGTGTGCCAGCGGAGCCCTGTGGCAAACTAACTTGAGGAAAGAAAATCACAGTCCATGAAAAATATGTGATGCTTTTTAACAAGTATTGCAATCTGATCAAACTTCGATAAGATAAACCAGAAATAGATGGTGCATGAATGAGACTAATTTTATGTGTAAACTCAGTGCAGATCCCCGCCAGGCAACCCGAAGGATGTAACCCCTTTGTAGAGTACTTTTTGATTAATAACTGTAATTTAATTACATATTTTTGTCAGTAACTGTAACTGGATTATAATTACATTTATTTAATACGTTAATTTAACTAGTTGCATGTAAGTCTCCAACACTGCTAGTATCCTATTAGACATTTGTGTGAGATTTTTGTTGTAATTTAGCATATAAATTCTTGAATTACGGAAAGTTACAGTGACTTTTGACATTTTCCCACCAAAATATAAGCAGTTCATTCTTGAGTCTGAGTAGACAGTTGTACCAAATTTGAAGAAATTTCCTCCAAGCATTCCTGAGATACGCCGTGTTTAGAAAACATTTTAGCAACTGTTTTACGGAGATAACAGATTTTTTTCTCTTTTAAAAACAACTAGACTCTTTGAGTTTTAGAAACCCCCAAAAAGTGTATTTAAAAAATTATTGTGTAAACTCATTGAAGCGAACATGAATGATGGTTAATAATTTAATATTTTTGATTGAAACCATATAATGTTCAAGCACTGAAATATGACAGATGAGGTCTATCTCATCAAAAGATTACAGGTCATTGTTTAGTTTCTTTTTTTCTTTTTTTTTTTTAAAAGGATTAAGTTTGATTCAAAACTCAAAAATCTAGTGAAGGCAGTTGCTGTTTTTTACATTGTTAAAAACAATCCAACAATTTCTTAAATTGTTGAAAATGTATCTCCAAATTTCAAGGGTCATCTGTTTTAGTTAAAGCACACCACTCTAAAGAGGCCCCGATGCTCTGCTATTCTGTGTTGCCGTCCAAATTCTGAATTATTATAATGCTTTGGGAAATAGCAGAGTCATTTCCCAAAGCCACAATGCAGTGAAAAATATATTAAAAGGGCAGTGCGATCGTAGACTCTTGCAGCCAGCAACAACAAACTATAAAAGGGAACAGACAAGATGATGTTATGGTTGAATCTGGCACGAGGTGAGCTGTGGTGACTCATCGTGCCTGACTGCACCAAATACTTCACCAGGAATCAGAGAAAATAACCTTCTCTGAGAAAATAATCATAAACATGCCCACAAAAAAAAAGACAGAAACGGTCCAAATATCAGTTTACCATTACAATAACTGGGCCACACAAACACGCAGAGCCGATTAAACTATTTGGTGGGGCGTTTAAACCAAACCAAAGTGCTTTAAAGTACAATGAGTGCGCACATTTTCATCTGTGTGAGGTCACAATAAAACATGTCGCAATCCCCACAGGGAGACAAAATAAAACCAAACAAACACACAACAATAAGACAAACAGAGACAGACTATGAAAAAGGAATAAAGTTTCAGATCGCTGAGGGACGGTCGACGTCCTAACGGGTGTTAAACCGATGCGTCACACTGAGTTGTATAATAAAACATTAGTTTGTATAATCCATCCGCTTCTGTCATCAACTTTCATTTGTAGAAATGCGTAAAAGGATGATCTTCTTCTGTAGCAGGAAAATCAGCTTAAAGTGACCATGTGTGCACGAGCGTGTGTCCATTACTGTGAGTGCAGTATTACTAACAGTGTTAATGACATTACTGGCACACAGCCAGTCATCGTCTCTCCTCTTTCACCCTGGATACCTGACTACCTGTCTGTCTGCGCAGCCCCCTTTCAGGCAATAAAGTCCAATTCTGCATAAACATATACAGTATAGAGCTGAAACTATCTGTCGACAAAAAATATTTTGATAATCTTAAGTTATTTCTGAGCCAAAATGCCAAGAATTCACTGGTTTCAGCCTCTTAACTGTGAATATTTGCTATTTTTCTAGTACGACAGTAAACTGAATATACTTGATGAGGATTTGTTATTATTTCCTGACTTGTTATACAACAATCATTCAGTTGAGTAATCCAGAAAATAAGAAGCAGATTAATTGCTTAGCCTTAATTCAATTTTTAACTTTGTTCATCATCATCAACATTAATAAATCCACAATGAAGAGACAGGCTGAGTGAGGAGCATTCAGCTTTCATGCTTAGTCAAACCAGCAGGTGCACGTCATTATAATATGATATACACTGAAAACATGAAGGGAATGAAAATAATAAATAAATAAAATACACTGGAGTAGTGGAGGTGATCTCCAAATCATCAGAATACCTTCAGTTTTCAAGCATTTATTCAAATTGTTTTAACTTTTGGATGGAATGTTTCAACTCTTTTCTGCAATCTGCCCAAAGTGCACCACTTTATAAAAAGTTGTTTTTTTTATGCAGCAAAAAATAGGCAATTGACCCTTTTCCTGTTGTCAGTAAACCCTTTTGTTTTGCTGCTTTTTTTCTAATGCAGCAGAGGAGAGAGAATTTTTGAGAGTATTTTTGTAGCTTCTAACTGAATCTCTGTGGTTTGAAGTCAATTCCTCTCCTGCGTCACTATTTGTACTTTCAGGTATCTGCTTTATTTTACCGTTTCATGTTTTCTTTCAGCTGACAGGAGCTGCTGTGTTAAGTTACTGCTGATGAAAACCAAATATTTCCTGAACAATACTCCTGCAAATATGTGTGTGCCTGATGAAGGGCTGGTGCCCGAAACATCACTTGTGGTGATACTATTAAAATTTCCAAAAGGAGCAGTTTCTGGTGTGCAGACCTATTTTTGCATTTTTTTGCACTTCAGTCGTTTGACCTGAGAATTAATGCAGATTGTGCCCTTCCCCACAGAAGATAAAAGCCAGATGTGACAGACAACACCAGGTTTTGTTAAGCGGCATGTTGTGGTAAAATTTTGTTTTGCAGATTAACTTCCTGTGCTGCCTGTTCCAAATATCCAACAAGTACTGCAGTTTTACTTGTAACACAGACTTCCTGTTTAAAAGCACATATAGCCTGACTTGCATGTGTTTGCTTCTGCAGTTCACCAGTTCATTCAGCCTTGTTTCGGATTTACTTTAAGACGCTGTGACACGCTGACACAATATCAAAGGGCGTCGGCCGCCACACCCGCCTTTCAGACAAAAACGACATCAACACAGCACTACTTCTAACCTGCCGTGAGGGATCTGTAATGTAAATAATAAAGGGAGAGGTGTGTGGTGTCCCAGCATCACGCTGAGGAGATCCGACTCTGGCACCCAGTCAGCTCTCTAGGTAATTTAATTGACATCATTGTCCTGGGACATTTTCTGCTCAGGATGAGTCAGTGAAGATGGGAACAGTGATTGGAGAAAACCCAAAAAGACGTCTTGAGGGTGAATTTTCATTATTTGATTTAAAGCGGACGTGTCCACTGCGGGATAAAATGACTCTGGAGGAAACTTTGGAGAGAGCAAACTTCAATGACGTTCTGCAGTCTGTCCACTGAACAACTGGCTTTGAGCGCAGATGTTTCACAACAGAACCCAGCTCACTGACGGACTATTAAAATTAACCGCAGGCAGCCGAGGCCAAATGGCTCAGAAATGCGGTGAGGCCACATTTGTCCAAGTTTTTCACGCTATCTGAGTTCAGACCTGCCTTAAGGAAAAGCCTGACCTTTACCATAACTTCTTCTGCATGTTTGCAGTTAGAAACATCTCTGCAAGCTCTGCAGGAACACCAGGCTGATATTCCAAAACCCTGAATGGCAAGAAAAACGAATATGGTAACCTTGAGCAAGACACTTGCATTGTTTTTGAAAGGTCCAGATTTGGGTCTTGCTGCTGCTGGCTTTGCCAATCTGGCTGCACATCTACTTTGGTGGAGGTGAACAACACTGTTCCTTCACATGTGATTATAAACAGATCTATTAACAGGATTTCACACCTCAAAAAACTGCTGAAAAACACAGGGACACGTGCCAGCTCATTGTTCTGTTCTGACAGCAATAACTAGAGCTACAAGAGTATCAAACTCTGATATGAGTCAGATGTTTTCTACATAGTGTACTCTGGATGGCAGGTGACCTTAAACAGTTCACTGAAACAGAAAAAAACTTATGAAACCAACTTGCATGTCTCTAAACTGTCCAATCTTTATCACCACAAGGCTGATTTAGCAGCTTTTCTGGAGCTTTCAATCATACCACATGATCTTCAGTTTGCCCAATTGTCATGGAATTAATTTTCCATTTTTCTGAGCATTTTAAATATATAGTTCAGGCTTTTTTAAGTGGGGCTATAAGCTTAGTCAGTGTATTAGCTATAGTAGATGGCAGTCAGCTAATTTTTAGTTTAAGTGCACGCTATATTCAGGATATTTCCACTGCTTTACCTTGCCATCAGACAGTATTTTCTAACTGGAACTCACCCTTATATAAGCCAAATATCGCTCTCTCCAAACCAACCAAACTCCATTGGAAAAAACATGCATTTTATCTCACAGAACACAGGAGTTCCTGGTCTACCGCCGTCTCAATTGGTTAGTTTATTTGTGTTATTGTGAGACTTATGTGTTTTTAAAGGTTGGTTTGGATTCACTGAAGTCACACAATAACTTAAACAAACTAACAGATCGAGGCAGCAGTCAAGCGATTGCTTTTGTGTTATGCGAGGTAAAATTACTGATTTTTCCTATGGAGTTTGGTTGGTTTAGTTAGAGCGACACTTGGTTTGTATAACAGTGGTTTCCCATTAGAAAAGGCTGTCTGATGGCAAGGTAAAGCGGTGATAATATTGTAGACGTAGCATACGCTTCAACTGATTTTTATTAAGTGGGAAAATACATTTTGTTGCTGACCCTGTCCATAGTAGTAAATTGCTCAGCTTCCATGCTGGTACTCCTCTCTGCTTCTCCAAACTGTGAGCGTGCCAACCACCATCTACTGTAGGTAATGCACTGACTATGGATAAGGACCTCAATCAACCCCACCTGAAAAAACCCAAACTATCCCTTTAAGGACTTAAAGATCTTGTGATTTGATTAAAAGGAGCTGAAGAGCTACTTAATGGACCTTGAGTGGGAGATTGTTTTGTCAAGAATAAAGTCTGCTCAGGCGATAACGTGAACATCACTGCTTTCTTCAAACCACCTGAAACAAACTACAGAATTCAAGAGGCCTCTGGGTGCAACAACGGAGCTCAAGCTCTGTAAAAATGGAAACAAAAAGGGAAGAAGAAACAAATGAGAAAGACACAGACAAGACAGAGGGGAGGAGCGCTGACAGGAGACCAGGCAAACAGTGGAAAGTCTCTATTCTTAGAAGACGTTTTGTATTATTGACAATCTCTCTGGCTACAGAGTGCGTCTGAGTGTGTGTCCTCTAACCCAAAGGCAGGGCTAAATACAGTACAGACATCTGATACTGTCTTTGATAAAAGTCCACCACCAACAGAAAACCAACCAGCCAGCCATGCATGCATAAACACACACACTGGACGGCACATTAATCAAACTGTAACATCTACTTTCTGTTTTACCTCAACATCGATGTTTCTCCTGTTCTCTGCTGTCTGAAAAAAGTAAACAAACCTGCAAACCTGTGAAAGCCCGTGACCGAACTTAACGCCATATTTAACTGTTGGGTCAAAAAACATTAAAACATAAGACAGATGTGGACAGACCCCACAGCAACTTGCCGTCTTTTTCCCAACATAATTTACAGCTGCAACAAGTGTGTGTGTGTGTGTGTAAGATCTGGAGGAGATAAGGGGAGCTATTGATGGCATTGATGTAAGTGAGACGGCAAACACGCACACACATAAACATACAGTGCTGCTCTCAGATCAGAGGTGGGAAAACACACCGGCTCACTCTTTTCTTTCCCCTCTCTGTCTCTCAGGTTTGTGTACAAAAACTTCACACCAGTAGGAAGTGGGTTATCTACACACAGGATCAGGGTCCAGGATACAAAGCCAGATCAGCTGTGTCTGTTTGTGTGTGTGTGTGTGCGCGTATGTGTGTGTGATGGACAGAGAAACCTGGTGAGAGAGAGTGAGGCAGGCTACGTAGCTTCAAACTAAATCAAACCGCTTTTCTCTTCAACTTCATACAACACATTTCAGTTCGACTCATCTTTTGCAGCAACACAGTGTGACGCTGACTGCAGCACTGGCCAATCAAGTACCTGCAACACCACATTTCTGGTGGGTTACTTTCAACACGAGTGGTGAGAATTCACGCCTTGGTCGAGGAAGAGAATGATGATTGGTACATAAAAATATTCTCCGACTAACGCAACACTAGGGTTGGGTAAAATATTTTAAGATATTAATTAGATTGGTCTTTTGCAAGTCAGACTATTTTACAAAAACAAAGACTAACTGTAAACTAACACCTTAACCACAGACTAACCCAGGCTTAAGAGCCATGTTACCGTGGCAACAATCAGCGTCACCAGGAAAACATGGCTTGTAATTTGTGCTTTGCTAACATTGTTGTGGAGAGAGCAATGATTTCTTTGCTTCTTCATCTTTGACGCTCCTCTCAACAGTGGGATTAACACCGTTTACTGTCACTGCGATTTTTTTCCCATATCAGCAGGGGTTTTTTTTGTATTTTTACACTCTTTGCTAAACTTTTTCAAGTAAAATGTGCTTATAACTTTTGAATTCCTCCAAAAGAGACACATATTTTCTGCTGGGGTAAACAGAGCTGAGGGGTTGGATGTGGTCACTCGGTCGGCCAGTTTTGTATTTTGACAGATGTCTTAATTTACCCAGAGTTCGTTGTGCTGTAGTCCTACTTAAGACAGACTAAGCTATTACACAATGCCAAACTGCATTGTGCAACGGACAGATTTAGTTTATCTTTGTGAAACCGGCCCCTGAGCTGTTGTTTGCTGCTCTGTGGTGCGGATGTTACAGACGCCTCACCAAACCACTAGTTACCACTGCAGCAACTCCCTCTCTACATGGCTCTGGCAGCAGGTAGCCTTCTGTCCGACTGCTCGCGTGGCCCCATGATAAGCTCATCGGCTGGCAGTGAGGGCGTCCCTTGTCCCGGAGTTGATGGTCTACTGCTGCCTCGATCGGTTAGCCTGTTTGCATTAATGTGTGACTTTGTTGTTTTAAAAGGTTAGCTCAAACTCACCAAAGTCACACAGGAACACAAATTAACTAACAGATCGAAGCAGCAGCAGATCAGCAACTGCAATGTTCTGCAAGGTAAAACTGCTGTTTTTGCAAGTGGAGTCTGGTGGCTTTGGAGAGCACGATTTTTGGCTTATTTAACTGTGTTTTCTCATCAGAAAATTTTGTCTCTAAATATAGCTTACACTTAAACTAATATTGTTATTTTTTCTGTGGCTACAACACTAGTTTCTCCACACCGGGGGCGTGTCGATCGCGATCTCTAGCAGGTAACACCCACTATGCATCAGTACCTCATACGAGCCCACGTCAAATAACCCAAACTATCCCTTTAATGTAGAGTGTGTTTGTATGTGGTTAGAATAGGGTGCCTTACATGTAAACATCACAGCACAGATACAGGCTTATAACCCTTGTCATACACTGGAATGAGAGGTAGCACACTAAGTCATTATTTATATGTTGTTTATGGAAATATAATCCAGCTCTGCATGCAAATTATCTAAATATCTGTATGTGCGCAGATGATTAAAAACCTTCCTATGTGAAAGTATGCATTTGGGCGTGTATGTGCTGTTTGCATAACATTTAGGTGCATGAGTGTGTGTGCTCATGTGACTACCTGCGTGTGACCAGCTGTGTCTGGCTACATTTTATGCGCCTGACTGTGCGGTAATAACCCATCGCTAATGCTTACTCAGCACCAGTTGACAGTCAGCACACATTTCATCAAGAGGAAGTCGACTGCTTTCACTTCAGCTGTAACGGCCGATCTGAAACCGAGGTGCCATCGCAAGTATGTTGAAAGCAAGTGGCTTACACAAAGAGACACGGATTTTTTTTTTTTCTTTTAAAAGGAGGAAGTGTGCGGCATGAACGTGTCTGTGTGAGCAAATCCTGTCAGGTCGGTCCAAACCAAGACCACGACTGGATCTCACCACAGACTGCTGAATATACTTATTCCCTATTGTTCTGCTTGTGCTGGTTGTGGTTTTCAGCAGAATAGAAACACATTGGACTTTAAAGAGAATAGAGGAAGAACATCTGTTGACCATTTACATCTCTGTTTGGCACCTTTGTTGTGTTTTTGAGCAGATTTATTCCACCAAACAACAACACAACAGGCATAAGAAGGGCTGTTAAAATCTTCAGAGTGAATTAAAGCGCACTCCACAAAAATGTAAACGCAACACTTTTGTTTTTGCTCCGATTTTTCACGAGTTGAAGTAAAAAGTCTAACACTTCTTCTGTGCATATAAAAGGTTTACTTCACTCAATTTATATAGAGATGCTGATTAAGCAACACGATTAAAAGCCACTTTAGGCACTGAGTTATGGCTGTTTCACAGAGGGCTACAGGTACCAAATTTCTTCTCCAGGAGGACAAAGTCTTGAGGGTTTGCACTGATGTCACTTTCCCACTGGGAGACGCCCCCTCAGTCTGAGTGAGTGACAAAAATACCCTGTTACTTGTCTGCTTTTAGTCAGGGAAACTGCAAAAACAGGAGTAAAACAAGCAATTATTTGTATAAATTAAGGGCAGTGTGACCTGACAGTGATCCGTACAACTTATCAAAGACACATGTGACCAAGAATCGTGTTTCCTAGTATTTAACGCCTGGGAAATACACAAGGCAAAGAAGGCATACAAAAGTAGTTGCTTGGCTGAGTTTCAGGGCTGGATTTGTTGAGGAAATTAAGGATATTCTGGTTGCATGTTGGACAGGTGTGTCGCTCCGATTTCTTGTAGAATCTATTTGTCCAGTCAGTCGCACAACTGCTCTGTCCCGTCTTGGTGTTTTTTTGTGTTTTCATGGCATTCAAGCCGAGAGCTAATGCTGCCACTCAGTGGGTATAACCGCTGTAACTCCGCCTACTGTGACACTGCTTGCATAACCTCTAAAGCCCTGTGTGAAATACTCATTGTTCAGTGCCTCATTTATGTCTTTTTTTTTCCAAGATCAAACTGCACATTTTAGAGTGGCTTTTTATTGTGACCAGTTCAGGGAACGCCTGTGCAATAATCCTGCTGTTTAATCAGCGTCTCTAAATACCACACCTGTCAGATGGATGGATTATCTTGCAAAGGAGAAGTGCTCACTGACACTGATTTTAACAAATCTGTAAACAAAATTTGAGAGGAAATACACCTTTTTGTGGGAAGAGAAGAAGTCTTAGATCTTTTACATCAACTTGTGAAAAACAAAGGGGGAGGACAAAAGTATTTTGTTTATATTTTTGTTGCGTGGTGGCTCACTTCCTAGTGTTTGCGTGCGTGCACTCACCAAAAGGCCTTGAAAGCTTCATAAATGTCGCTGAGACGTTGACGTTTTGGTCCAGGCTGCAATCTTAAGCCCTGCAGTTGTACCTGAACACACAGACAGAACTAAGAGTTAAGACCCAGCACAGTGCAAACACACACACACACACACACACACACAGTAAGTCAGGTTGAACTGTACATTAAATCAATACAGCATCCAACACAGCAAATACGCACATCCACTCTGCGTTCGCACATGAAAATAAATCAGTGGTTGTCAATAAATCAGAACACACAGGCGCCAGCGAACAACAACTGTGTGCAGAATCCTTCAAACACATCTGATAGAAACAAACATCGAATGGAAAGAGGGTTTAATAAAACAAAACATAAATGGTTTCTGATGGCAAAAAGGTGGAGGAGCTCTCTTGTTGCTTCAACTTTGACATCTATATTATTTATTTATTTATTTTATGTTGCATAGGGACGGGTGTGTAGCATAATCTAATGCCACGCAACAAAGCATTAAACTAATCTGCAATGCCCGTCCCTCGCTGGACCTTTAGAATACATAAAGCTCAACAACAAACACACAACAGATAGTACACAACACAAACAATACTTACATTAAGAACACAAAACTCAAGACAAAATATAGTCAGAACAATACAAGACACAAGTGTAACACCATAAAACAAGAACCAACAAACTATCACAATCTCCCAAGAACAGCACAACTCGAGAGCCTAAAGCTCAAAAACATTCAGTTTGCTATTATTAGATTATTATTAGATTAGATTTTTTTTTTTTCACTATAACACCATAAAGCAAGAAGCACCAAATTATTCACGGCTGCATGACTGACCCCTCTTCAAAAACTGCAACAACCACTGTTTATATCATCCTTTTCAATCTGACAGTTATTTCCTGGTTAAATCAATGAATCGCTTTATCTACAACATGTCAGTAGCAAGTGAAAAACAGCTGTTTCTCAAGCACAGCACGAGATGACGTCTTCAGATTCCTTTCTCTGTCAGATCGGGAGTTTAGAACCTAAAAAATATTAAGTTTGCTGTGCTAAAACACTACAAAAAGCAGCAAATACTCTTATTTAGGAAGCTAGAACTGGAGATCATTTGGTAGTTTTTCTAAAGAAGCTGCTATAATGATTAAGCATTTGGTGAAATTGTTGCTGGCTCATTTTCTTCTCACTGATCGACTCATCTTTTCAGCCCCACAAATCTAAATATCTTTTACTTTTATGGTGAAACCAAACTGCTTGCAGGCTGGTTACATCAGAAACACAAGTGGTGACATTTAAACGCACCAGTGTTATGATAATGATGATAAAGTTAGTTTACAAAGCAGGACACTCCTCATATTTTCCATAAAACACTGAGAAAAACAGCAAATACTCAGTGCTAGAACCAAACATGTTTTTGTTATCTTTCCAGAAGAAATGACAGTAATGACTCGGCAGCTGCTAAAATTGTTGCTGACTAATTTTCTTTTGACTGATGGACCCATGTTTGCAGCCCTATGTAGTTTTGTTTTCGTTTCCAAATAAAACTGCATGCAGGCTGGTTGCACAAAAATGCACCAGCAGACAATAATAATGATAATGTTTATTACAAAGCAGGACACTACTCATAATTCTGTATAACACTAGGAAAACAGGCAAATACGCACGTTTAGGATGCTAGAAACAGTTATTTTTTGGTATTTTTCCTAAAGAAACGATTCATTTATTTGTAAAACTGTTGCCAACTAATTTTCTTTTGATTGTTCGACTCATCTTTTCAGCCCTACATAGTTTTTTTTTCCATTTCTAAATAAAACTGCATGCAGGCTGACTGAACAACTGATAACATTAAAACGCACCAGCTGACAATACTAATGATAAAAAATAGTGATGATGAAAACACAGTTAATTAGAAGGCAGGACACTCCTCATAATTTCTTTCATTTATTTATTTTTTTAAATGACAAGCCCAGAATCCAAACATACGAGTCACAGGTGTGTTATGATTCACAACAGGAAACTGCTCCTGCCTGTTTAATTACAAAGTGATGAAGAAAATTAAGCTTAAACGTCCTCAAAACTGTGGAAAAAACGCCTTTCACCTTCTTTACCTGCTTTATATTTAAACACTCACTCAGATATGCTAATTATAAAAGACTTTATAATTAGAGCAGCCTAATTATACAACCTGACCTGTCCCGGGCGGTGGGCACCTCCAGCTTCTGCTGTCTTTTTGTTTTTGACACAGGCCTACAGAAACTACTGTATATGCCTCCCCCTCCTCCTCCTCCTCCTCTCCCTCCTTCACCTCCTCCTCCTCTCTGCAGCAGCAACCTGAGATGCTGTGTAATTCCGCCCGCCGGAGTCGACCGACAGACAGCGGCTACAAAAATGCAGAATATATCCGTCTCCTCTGCCGACGACGCGGAGCTCACCTCTCCGGGCCGGTGGTGGTGTCAGCGGCCGCGGGCTCCGGGTGTGTGTCCGCTGGGCTGTCGGTCGGAGAGTCGCTCGGCTCTGCGGCAGCTTTTGTTGCATAGGTTGTCCGCTGCTCCTGCAACTGAAGCCAGGGCTTTAAATACGCCTTTAAAGGAATATCTGTCGGAAGAAGAAACGTAGCGCTGGCTTCCGCCGACGACACGGCTCATTTGCATAAAGGGGCGGAGCCGTGGCGGTGGTATACAAAGAAGTGACTATTTAAAGGGAAATACCGTAAAAAAAAATTTAAAAAAAACTATGTTACTGTGTGTTTATATACATTAATGTGCTTCATGTTCAGCATGTTTAGAATGTATTTAATGATTTGTATTTTCTTTTTTATTTCATTGTTATTGCATTTTCATGTACAGTAATGCAAATGTCATGCAGGTGTGTGGAAAAGGTACTGAAAATCTGTGCTCAAGTAGAAGTACTGTCACACCGCTACAGTGTTACTCAGTCGCAAGTAAAAGTACTGGTGTTACAAATAAACTTAAGTAAAAGTACAAAGCTCTTTCAGTAGAGTGACTTACTGCTGGAGCAAACTAATCTTTGGTGTATTTTGTGTGGGTACTGTTTAGTAAAGTCTTCACTTAAAATTGATTCATGAGACCGTTCAAGACAAACGACTCTATTCAAAATGTGGCCGAACTGGATCAAAGTCATGCTGCGGTGTAACTGTTTTTTAAGCTGCCCTTTGTGAAACTCAATCGTGGCAAAATGTTCTTGAAGCATCCAGACAATGAAAGTCTTCATAGAACGTAACAGCAAAAGATGTGTCTAGGATTTGTCAATATTTGGTATTACAGAAATAAATTCTGACCACATTGAGGAATCCTATCTGGTATCCTACAGCATTTATATACCTTTATGTCTGTTATCAAGCAATCAACATCAGGTTAAAAAAAAAAAGAAAAGAAAAGAACAAAAAAAGAAAAGGAAAGAAAAAACCAAAAACAATGATGGGCGCTTAATTCAAGACAAATAAGTAAGAGGTTTTGGTATATAAAACATTTTTTATTTTGGGGAAATTTACAACAATGCTAATTTAGGAGATTAAAAGAGAGAGCAGCCAAATAGATTAAACAGTAAGCTAACACTAACATTAGCTGCTGTTCTCTAACGCCACTGTTAGCTGCTGTTAGTGAACATTACCATTAGCTACTCTTAGTTAACACTGCTTTTAGCTACTATTTATAAGCTTTACCATTAGCAACTCTTAGCTAACACTAGTATTAGCTTCTCTTAGTGAACATTACCATCAGCTACTTTTAGCTAACTCTACCGTTAGCTTCTGTTAGCGTACATTACTGTTAGCGCCCTACTGTTAACTACTGTTTATGAACAGTACTGTCAGCAGGATTGGCAGGTTTACTTTATAAATGTATTCTGAGACAATTGATTATCTTTTAAAAAATATAATCAGTAGTCCTATGACACTAATGTTAGTGAACATTACCATTAGCTACTCTTTGCTAACACTATCATTAGCTACCATTACTGAACATCACCATTAGCTACTCTCTGCTAACACTACCGTTAGCGTATGTCCGCTGACACTGTCATTAGCTACTGTTAGTACCATTAGCTATTCTTAGCCAACCCTACCATTAGTTTCTGTTAGTACACATTACTGTTGGCACACTACCATTATCTACTGTCAGCAGGGTTGCGATGCTTGATTTTAAAATGTGTTCTGATACGATTACTGATTACCTGTTAAAAAATACAATCAGTAATCTTTATTGTGCAGAGATGTGCATATATACATCTTAAATTAGCAGAATTGCCTCCAATAGTCTTTTCTTTATTTGGGGCCCCAAATGAAATCTCCTGTGACCCACCTGTGGGTCCCGACCCAGTGTTTGGGAATGACTGCTCTGTACTGTAGGTGATGCCTGCTGCCTCCAGGGGCAAAACCGCTCATCTGTTTTCCTACAGCCCAGGTGGGTTGAGCCTCTTGGGTAATAGGGTATATGACAGCTATAATTTGCCCATGAAAAAACATGTGATATTGAAACTGCCAAGAAAAACAACAACGACAAAGAGCAGAAAGTGCAGCAAAACTATGCAGCCCTATGAAAGTTGAAAGCCTGGGGGCTTGGCTCTCCCTGTCTATTAGCATCTGTACTGATATACTGATTACATGGTTTGGCTTCTGTGGCCTCATTAGAGGGCGAACTGATACCAAAACAGACAGAGACGTGAAGCAACAGAAGAAACAGTCTGATGCGAGAAACGACAGAGAAAGGAATGTTTTCCTGGTGAGTGAAAAATAATTCATTTTGCGCGTTCAGTGTCAGACAACTGAACTAGAATCTGAACACACCTGTTTTTCTTGGGGAGCAGATGTACAACAATAAAGCAATAATCCAGAGTTAAAGATCTGTCTGGTGTCTGTACAAAATAGAATAGAAATGTCACTGACGTAGTATCTTTAATGCTCTCTGTCATTTGTTTTGCCCTGGAGGATACTGTGTTCTTCTTCTATCGTGTTGCCTGTCATAACTTGCATCACCACAAACCCTAAAAATATAATATTGTCAACCATAAATCTTTGTCAAGGGATTGAACCTGATGAGCCGTCACTCTGATGAAATGGCATTTATCCTAATATCTGTTATCTTTTTTATTTTCAATTTGGCTTATTTTATTCGCTTCATGCACCTCTGAAATGTAAAACATGCCCTAACTTTGTTTTGTTCTGTATAAACAAAGTTTATGTTCGTGATGATGATAATAAAAACTATTTAAGATACATAAATTAGTTTCTTCATCACCATGAACATGTTTTGTTTTCAGTCAACACCTCATACATCATCCTGCTGCTGTAAATACTCACTAAAGAATAAAATGTTTATAAACTGACTGGTAATTGTTCCCCCTCTTTGAATAACATTTGCTAAACACCATAGTGCTTTTTGAAATAAACTACAATCACCATGAGCCATTTTAAAAGCCAGTTTATGACAATAACTGATGTGAGTCTACGTGACCAGTTTTGGCTGTTTCTCATAAAAAAATATTCATAATCGTCTTTTTTTTTTTTTTGGTCTTCCTTGTGTTGCTGGTTTGAAGCGGGCGCGGCTCAGTTGGCATTCAAATGTAATGATGAGGGCTTGTTCGGGTCTGTCGTCAGACTGTAAATCCAATGTGATCGAACCATGCCTGCAACATCTGACAAAGAAGACTCACCTGAGGCTTTGAGTGTTAAAGGGATAGTTCACCCAAAAATGAAAATTCAGTCATTATCTTCTCACCCTCATGTCGACTGAAGGTCGGGTTTAGTTTTTTAGTCCACAAAACTCTGCTGGAGTTTCACAGGGAAACAGTGTTGCAGAATCTCCCAAACAGTGGAAGTGAATGGTGACCAAACGTCAAAAAAAACCAAAAAAACAACAGAATGAAAGAATAAAATGCCTCTATATTGCTCATCTAGTGTAATCCGAGTCTCCTAAAAGGCCCCAACATGCCAAGTTGACTAAAAAATGTTATTCACACCATGTTTTTTGTCTGAATCTTCACTGTAGATCCTTAGCTTGGAGCCACGTTCAAATGCACACTGTCTGAACTGGGTGTGGGCGGTGTGACGGTGCATAAATGGCGTGTCGGGGCTTTGTATAAAACAGCACTCAAGAAGTGACTTAACAGGTCAGACCAAAGGTCCTGTAAAAGCACACTTACAAAAATGTGTTTGTAAAAGAGATTTAAAAGATTACAAGGAGCTTACCTTAAATGCATCAACAGTTTCTTGTTTCCTTATACATCAAATTACTCACTAAGAAGAAAGTTACGTGTAAATGTGTGCTTTATCATCATTTTGCTTGTTTAAAAATGTGTCCTTTTTTCATCTTAAAACAAATTGCCCGTGTTTTCAGTAACATGCCATCACTGTTCCCAACAGAGGATCATTTGATCGCTTCCATGCTTGTGGGATTTAACCGATCAGCCTGATTTTTTGTGCACATTCATCACTGCACACTGATGGACCTCAGAAATGATGGAAAAAAAACTGTTTTTTGTTTGTTTGTTTGTTTGAGGCTCCATGCCGAGGACGGCCGTGGCCACAGGCGTCGTGTTTTCAGGTCATCCCACTCCTGCGAATGTGATATCTCAAGAACGCTTTGATTTTGGCGATCAAAGGCCAAAGTCACAGCGACTTCAGTAAACACATTTTTGGCCGTAACACCAGAATTAATTCGCTAATTATGACGATGTTCAGCGCTCTATTGGTCCTCTGTCCTCCTCAGTAAAAATAGTTTCTAATTGAAGACAGCATGTTTCTCACTGGAAATCATTCACTGGAATCACACATGCAGAACAAGAACTTCCATTTAGCCAAAAAAAAAAAAAAAAAAAAAAAAATACACTTGATACCTTTTATTGAATTCCTTTAAAGTTATAGGTCGATATAGTGTTAAGTTCCAGTTTAAAGTCCTTAAAAGTCTTCACTACAAACTTTATATGAGTCTGGACAGACGTGGATGTCAACTGTGACTTGACTGGTTGGTGGAGACAAACAACTCTGAGGCAGTAATTCTATTTTTTGACTGCTCTGATTTGTACGAACATTGACAGCTGACTTCTCGCTCTTCTACTTGAGTTTGAAATCCTGTTTCAGCTCCGGACAGCATATCTGTATGTCTTGTTAATGTCGGCAGAACTTTGAAAACCTCCACCGGTTGCATCTGGCAGTTACAGCGGCATTGCAGTAGGTGCTTCACCGTCTGTTGCCTGGCGGGGATCTGCACTGGATCTGCATCTGGTTTATCTTTGTTTCCTTTCGATTGTGTCTAATCTAAGGTTGTAACTCCATCTGCAAGTGTTTGTTTAGGACGCCCTTGACAACAAGTTAACACATCTGGATAGATTTATCCCGAGATAAAATATTTCTGAGAATAAATGATAACTAAAAATGTTCCTTTTCCCGGAAAGTCTAACTTTGATTGTTGCTTATTTTTTCTTGAATGTATTAAAATATGTAGCACTTGCATGATCTTTTCAGGGCCTTAAAGATTTACATCTCCAGCTGCAGAGAGACAAAGAAAAGTCAGAAAAATGCATTGATTTTTGTGTTTTCATGGCATTTATTGACAGTAAGAAAAATATACAACATCACCAGTCTCGTCCTCCAGTTGAAAGGCGGTCTCTCGAATGACGAGTACTACACACCTTGTCATTTTACCTTTTGTTTTGTTTTGTTTTTCTGAGCAGCAACAAAGAGTCAGAAATAGAACTAAATGCTGCACAGGCTGCTACTGCAGCTCTATGAGAGGAACCTCTATCTTTGAAGCATTGCACTGCAGAGCGCTGAGCCTCTGTTGACTGGAGCTGCTCCTTCTACACTGCTGAGGTTTAAAAGTCAGGACCGTATACATCAACAGTGTGCTTTTTTCTCTCTCAAATCTAACTCTTGCTTCCTGTAAGTAAAGGTTTATAGATTATTGTAAACTGAGCTGCAGGAGATGCAGAAAAACAACTTATCTCCCGCTGTAGCCGGGGCATGAGTGGACCTGCGCGGTGAGAGATTAACAGCTGCTCTCTTATAAAAAAACAGCTTTGCCCGGAGGTCAGAGGTCATTCACAGAGCAGCGGCCCCGCAGGGACTCAGTGTTTTGCTCAGGAACACCTGATCAGTCTGTTCTAGCTTTATGTTATATCACGCTGACACCCTGCAGCTCGAGCAGGTGAAGCAGGAGTCAGATAGCTTTTATGTTTGCTGTGGAGGTCAAAGTACTTTATTTTACATAAGAATAACAAGACATACTTTTTATTAAATTAGACAAAAAAAAACCCCAGAAATAATATGTTCTTCATTTGACAGTAGTTACACCCTTTATTTGGGGGCAGATTACAACAGACCTGTACTGTAAACTAAAGTGAAATCACGTATCTGCTACCTCCCCACCAAGTAAAGTAGCAAAATTATAAAGGTAGAGGAATATTTTATCTGTGGCTGACTGCACAGACGTACTGTAATACTGTAGTCAGATAATGTGATTTTGATGAAAGACGCAGGCATTGGTCTCTGCCGATTGTACGAGACCAAACAATCAAAGTGCGTCTAAAATAGCAGATACATGATTTCAGTTTAGTTTCCAAGTCTAATAAGAGTTTCTTAAAGGACCTACTACTGTCTAATAAAGAACATATTTCCTAGTTTTTGTTCACTTTGATGCAAAGTACATCTTGTTGGTGTACTGTAAAATAAAGTGTGAGCATATTTTCTTGTTGCATCCTCTAAAATATGAAGATCTGCTGCTTTTCTTTGACTCATACGTGATAAAAACTGAATATTTGAGGGGTTTGGACTGAGAAATTGAAACAAGCACTTTGAAGATGTCACCTTTGACTCCTGAGAACTGTGATGGCCCTTTTCCACAGTTTTCTAACATTTTATTGACGACCTGGTTAATAATTCAGCAGAGAAAATAACAGATGAATTGACAAAGACAACGTCTCTATCATAACAATGATATTGTCGGTTGTGATCCGTGAAACTGAACTTCTGTCAACTCTCACAAATAAACCGGCTCCCTCTTTAACTTCTCTTGGTATCAAACAGCGCCCTCTTCTGGTGAAGTTTAGCAGGTGCAGAAAAATTAAAATCATTTGCATACAGCATGTAGTTCTGGAATGGAAACAGCAGCAAATGCGAAAAAATCTATAAAATCATTGCATGAAGCATCGGTACCCAACTCGTTCAACCAGATTTTTTTGTTCGTTTATTTTTCTTTTTTCTTTTTATTTGATTAATTTTCAAGTTATTCTCAAGTAAACACTTAAAAAGTCGACCTCCAGTTGGCGAAGACATTGACATTATTTATGACACATTTATGATGGGGGAAAAAAAAGCTGGACTGTATATATTACGCCTGTAGGACCACAATTTGTTTAAAGTGAATTTCTGTGTTTTGTTTTTTCTTCCCCCCATTTCTTTTAGTAAAGTGATTTGAGTATCACAAAGGTTTATGTGTGCATTGATTGTACTGACCTTGTACTATAACTTAATAAAAATAAAATAAATTAATAAATAACAGGAGAAGTCAGAGGAAAGTTTGAAAAGTTGCTCCTGGCTCCTCTGCGACCCCGCAGGTTGGGAAACACTGGCATGGAGATCAAAGTGAAACTTGTTCTGGTTGTAAACAAACACAATCTGAAGACTTCCTTTAAAAAAGTGTGTATTTTCTTTGTTCACTGTTTGATCAAATATTAGAAAATCTGGTTAACGGTCTGATACAATTTCATATGAAGTCATATAAAAACTCAGAGAAAACAAAATATATAAAACAAAACAGAAAATACATAAATGTTTGTGTGGATTGTTACAGTTTAGTTTACAAGAGGAACATATCTTATGTTCACCAGTTATTTACAGTGTATACATACATTAATAAAAGATAAGCTGAACCTTTGAATGAAACAAAATTATCGCACTTTTTGTTAAACAGGAAAAAAAACCTTTGCGTGTGTACTTATTAACTCTGGTTGCGAAAGTTGTGAAAGAAAGAAAAAGTGAATATAAATAAACTTCAGTCTGTCCTGTTGCACGTAGTTGATAAAAATTGCACTGTAATAACAACGAGTTAGAAATTCTTACAGAATGCACAGGACACAAATGTCTGCAGAGTATAAATAACTTTTAACATATAAGATGCAACTTTTCACTTAAAATGATTTTTAAAAAAAACTACATTTTTAATATGCATAAAGCATTTTATAGCCAGAAATCTTGACTAGATCCTTCACATCTTCTCTCAGTCCACATTTTAAAACATTTTGTGTTTGCTTGTTAAAATCAACTGCCCGGTTACACAGATTAAACTAAATTTATAGGAATATAAATATAGAAAAATGTAGCAACTTTGTTTAACAGTGAGGTAAGTATTTGGTAAAGGAGCCCAGCAAGTGTGAAACATTGTGGACATATGTTGTGTGTTTTTATCAGACTGCTATGGAAGCCCAGTGAGAAAAACAATTCGAGGTCTGATCTTAAATTGTTTTCCCTTCTGTGTTTATGACTTTAACTTAGAATATGCAGGATTTGTCAGCTGCTGTTTGTAAACGCACCAGAAAGACGGCTGATTGTTGAGTCTCATTCCAGGTCATTAAATACTGACATTCTGGGTTGGTAAAATGTCCCAAAAATGAATGAAAGGCTGGAAATAAAGGTCTCTGCAGATCTAGACACCACCACACACTTCTAGTGGGTCATCACTGATGATTAAGAAGGATTATTTCTATTAGTCTATGCATCATTTTATAGGAAAATCCTGCTTTGAAAAGGGCTCTACCTATCTTCTGTCATTTTTCCCACCGAGCACTGATGTTGTGTAACTAGCACATGTACTTGATCCTGGCATCTGTGCACCCGCGGGTGTGTGTTATGTGTTTGTGTTGAGTGTTTTCTTTGATGATTTAACGATTAGAGAGGCTGCAGTCTTTGACTTGGTGATGTTTCCATGTGCACCGTCATGTCAAAGCAGTCACGCTACTGGTCCTGTGCATGTTAATGCGCACAGAGAGAGAGACGGTTCAGCCTATTTCACCTGCAACCCTTCTGCTATTCACAATCATAAAGTTAATTTTTATGACCCAGCCCTCCCAACCTGCAGGTTAACCGCAGAGTCTGCATCACCTCCAGTTTGTCATTTCAGCCTCTTTGCTCGCTTCTCCAACTTGCTGCAATGTGCCACAAGCAGGTGCACCTGGCTGGTAAAGAGAGTGGAAGATGACACTCCCTGTTTCATTCATGTTACATCCACAACCTATGATGACTAAACACATAAATATATTAAACACCTTTGTGCATTGTGCCTTACTTAGATTCTAGCTGTTTAAATAGCCAAGTAGAATTGGACATGCCCTGTTTGCATGTGTGCCGTGCACTGTCGACCATGCACTATAGATCATCTAAAAACTAAGTTTAAAGACTACATGGATGCTTTAGTTCTCTTTAAAACATGCAGTAGTAGTGTACTTAAGCTACTTTTGGCTGAACAACAACAAAAAATACTTTTAACAAAAAAAAAAACACCATCCAAAACTCCTCTTTTAGCCATCTTCACATATGAAAAGAGGCAACTTAGAAAATTGTTCCTGGCATTTTTTTTTTTCACCTGTTCTTAAGTCATAAAACTATTTAGATCAGACTTTTTTTTTCAGATTTGGCTCTCAGGGCTTCCATAGCGTCCAGTTGTTGCAGGACTGAACCTTTTTTCTCTTGAGATGCACTGAGTATCACGAGTCCAGCTCCTAACTTTGTCTCATATTTCATCGTATTTCCCATCACTCTCCTCTGTACATTATCCATTAAAGCACAACGTCTATGAAAAATAAACTGTTTTCAGGGATTTTCCCACAGCGATGGTGAAACCTCCGATCACAGGAGCTTGTTTTCAGGGTAGTTTGACTCCTTTGAGCCGTAGAAACTCAGCTGGAGAAGAGGCTCACTCACACGGTGTTCCCACATAATACTAGTGTGATCAAACTCAATATAAAACAGGCTGCAGCACTAAATAAAGTATGACAATACTGAAAAATAAACCCTCAGTAAAGTGAAGCACTTTGGAATAAAAAACATGTCCAGCGGAACTTTTTTCAGTCTTCATTTGTCCTTCATATTCCCGATAAATAACGTGTTAGTACTATTATTATCATTTCTAACTGCAGGTCACCACTTCATAGCAGGCGGGAGAAGCTGCTCAGTTGGTGTCATTTTGAGTAAACGTGTTGCTTCACTTGACGGTCATGTGATTCCATCGCGTCTCTGAGATGCAAAAGGCAAGTCGAGTTTTCAAAAACACCGTTCTCCGCTCATATTCCCACAGATTCTCAGCACGGGGTCCCTTATTAGTTCACAGTGTGATGGCGTTAAGAGCTCCAGCTTCTCAACCAAAGTTTGTCCATTTCCAGACGGTCGACCGCTCTACTCCACCTTCCAGATGGCGACCTTGCCATCGTGTTTGCCGGCTCCACTGAGGACGTAGCGATCCTCAGCAGAACAGAGCGCCGTCACCTTGTCGTTGTGGCCGTGAAGCTCCTTCAGGATCTGGTAGTGTTCAGTGTCCAAGATATAAATCTTCCCTTTGGTAGAACTGCGACCGACACCGCCAACCCACACCTGGAGGGAAACAGGAGGTCAGTGCCAGGATTATAATGCATTATAAAGGGTTTTATGTGTTTTATGTGTATTAAAACTGTATATTAACCTGGTTTTTAACTTTGATCATGCAGTAACATCCGGTGCAGTCCTGTAGAGCCACGCGGTGGAACGGTTTGCTTGTGTCCTTGATGTGCCAAATGCACACCTCTCCTGAGTCCACACAGATGCTCCACATCTCCTCCATCTGAAACAAACAAACAAACACAGCGTGGAAAAGGAGTCACACTCAAATACAACAAAACACGCCAAGATACCAGAGAGATACAGTCAAACTCTGTGTGTTTGCCTGTGCACATAGGTGCCTGAGCAATGGAGCAAACAGAGTAAGAAAGTGTTTTGGTGAGAATTCTTAATTTTTGAAACTGTTCGTCTCTCATTCCCACCGTCTTCTCCCACTAAAATAGCACAGCTGACCAATGGAGGCTGGTTGAGTTGAGGTGACAAAATCAGTATAATAATGTGTGTATTGATTACTGTTAGTGGCTAACATGGGCGCCAACTTGAGTAGAACACGGGGGGCAAAGTCAGTCCAGGGCACTTTTTGCCACAGCCAGCTGCTGAAGGTAAATCCATCAGATGCTGCACTGTTTCACGCAGATGTGTTTTTGGATAAAGTATTTTTTTGACCTCTTTTATAGGAAAAAGTTATTAAGTTCTTGGTTTATATTGCTTTGCATTTTTTGGCTAAATTAAAACCATATTTTTTTTCAGCAAACTTTTGTTCTCTTCATTGCCTCACTGCTTGGTGCCTGACAATCACACAAACAATGAAAAACTGGTATTTTTACTGCTTTACTGGTGATGACTGAAGGCTCTATATTGCAAGAAATTGCACTATGAAGTGTTAATGAAAATTTTCCTGCCATATCAATCTCACACCCCCATTTTTAATATAGCTTGGCACCTGTATGCGTGTGTGTGTGTGTGTGTGTGTGTGTGTGTGTGTGTGTGTGTGTGTGTGTGTGTGTGTGTGTGTGTGTGGTACCTCAGGTAACAGCAGCACACAGCTGAATGTAGCAACAGTTCCTCTTTGTTGTTCTGGCAGATTCAGACGATGTTTCACTGAACCGTTCCTCCACACCTCCAGTATACTGTCCCTGGAGCCTGGACATACAGACAGAGACTGTGAGATTATTTCATTTCCATCATTAAGTTCCTTATTTTGATGCTCCAGCGATGAGATGTGAAACTTACAGCACCAAAGCGTCCCGTTACAGCTGGAGACCGACTGCAGACGGTCGCAGGAGAGGCGGAAGTGCCTCTTCACCTGAGCGGATAGGCACAACAAAGAATCAATATCATGAAAAATTTATCTGAAAATTTTGGTATGAAACAGGAAAATAACTGGGAAAAGGGAGGAGCAGTCAGTAGAAGTGTGACCATCTGAATGATCAAATGGCTGGACTGAGGCCAGTAATGAACCGTCTGTTAAAATAGAAAACCAATAACTGTTTTTGAACCTTCTCCAGTCAAACAAACTGTTTGTTGGAAACTGACCTGTAGTGTTGAGACGTCCCACGCCATGACGGTTCCCTCTGCGCTGCAGGAGTACGCCACCTTCTGGCTGAAGAACAAAGTACAAATCTAGTGAGATTTAATTTTTTCCCTCAGGAGCTGCAGCTCCACTGACAGAGAAACTCATCTCTGTTAAAATCAATTTAAAACAGAGCCTGACCAGTTTTGGGCCTGTCACAGATATATCGGTATGTTTACTCATATGCATGGTATAAACACTTTTTTTACAGAGCATATAATGCATAAAGTGATCCTTTCTTCTATTTATTTTATCTTTAATTATTCTTTATTTTCTCAAGGTTCCTTTCTACAGCTGGTTGGCATATGCATATGTTAATTATTTAACGTGTTAAATAATATGTACATAATATTCTTAATTGTCTCAGCCTCCTGTGTACTTCTGCATACTTGTATCAGTACAGAACTGGTGCACAATCCACAAAGAAGAGGTCTATTTTCATTACAGCTGAAAAATTCACTATATCGACCGTTACACTGGTAATCTGAGTAGGTAGTGGTCTCAAAAATCCCACAGCAGTCGGCTATTATTCAAAACTGCATTTAAAATTGTATAAAATCAAAAACACCATCAGTATAAGTTGCTTTCATGGGATCAAAGCCAAAACATTTCCACTGAGCGCATTAGTTTCTCTATTAGGACTCCTAAGAGTTTATTATGGCCATTTAAAATTTACAACCTATATTCACTGTAGAAATATACAGAAGAGAAAGAGAGTATGTTTATAGAGTTGAAGTGGTTTGTTCTTTACTCCTGTGTCATTAATTGTGTGTGTGTGTGTGTGTGTGTGTGTGTGTGTGTGTGTGTGTGTGTGTGTTACCTATATTTGTCAGTGTCAAGTGCCAGTCCGGTGACCTCCGCCCTGTGTTCAGTCAGCTGTCTGTTGCAGACCATCGCCACCATGCTGATGATGTAGATAACAGAGTCCTCAGAGCCCATCCAGACCTGGTCCTTATCAACTCCCAGCATGCAGTTCTGCAAACAGAGACACAGAAAATCAAATTAAAGCTTTTACGACTAATTATACAGAGAGGCTGCTGAGAGGAGGCAACGTAAGGGACAGTAGTTTTCTTTAGAACAAGGTAAGTGATTAATAAATCACTATTTATTTGCAGAAGGCCTCATGCAGTTGGGTTTCTCTTTGCAGGTTAACAAAAAAGTGGAGCTGAAAAAACTAGTAGAATAATTAATCCGATGATTTGTCTTCTGTGACAGTGAATTAATTACTTTTGGATCTTGGACAAAATTGAACACTAGTCACCCAGTTTTTTTTTTATACAAGCAAAGAACTCAAAGCATTGCAACTTAGGACAACACACACGTCGATGTCCTTGTCTGTTCTTAAGGTGCAGTGTGATAGACTCTTAGCCACTGTTCTTTTCTCTTGTTTCTAACATTTTATGGTCCAAAAAATTCACAGATTAAACAAGAAAATAAACGACAGATTGATTAAGACTGAAAATAATCGTTTGTCCTTATGTAAACTGGGTACACCTACAGTAGATTCTTTCATACACATGTAAATGTAGCAGGTATGTATAAGAATAAGTAGATCTGAGTTTGCATAATGTGACAGGTCTGACTTTCGTTAGGAGCGCCAGCCAACTTGTTTTCCTTTGTTTTTTTTTGCTTTGCAACTTGTGTGGTTTACTTGTATGGTTTATGATCATTTGTCTTAAAACTACTTTTTGTTCCTTCAGGTAAGTCCCACCTGGGTTTTTTTATGTGACAGATTTACATCCTTTGTGTGATTTGCTTTAAAGTTGAAGAAAAGAAACTGCAAGTGAAACTAAACAAAAACCTCGATCTCAATAGAAAAGACAAGTCAAAAATCTACACCCTGCAGAGTGAAGAATGTCCACAAGTCACAGTTCTACAAAAACAGCCCAAACACAAAATTTCAGAATGAATGTATTTCGAAAACAAAAGCTTCATCTATTCACAGATACTCCCCCAAATCCCAATCCAAAGTACCAATCAAAAACCAAAAACAAAAAACAAAACCCTCAAAAATCCACTCTGGGTTTTCTTTTCAACTCAGATCACCACAAAGAAAAAACTATTCAGTTCAGTGCAGTTTTTATATAAAGTTAATTCAGTTCAGTTAAAACAAACAACTTAAGTTAAAATAAAAATAGTTAAACTTCTATCAACAGTAAGCATTATTTTGTGCAGTACCTAAGATCTCCACTAGGTGGAGACACTGTATAATAATAAACTTCAGCACTTCACTACAACATACTGTCCTCTCAACAGCAGTGCAAATAATAACAATCATCACATGATATCTAATAATTCAATACTATACTGTATTTTTACAGATGCAAACTTAAACAACATAGAACTGTGTAAACAAATCATCATCAAATCATCTGTCATGCTTCATGTAAACACTGCAGAGCACCGTCCAGGTGTTTCATACATGACCTGGGAGTGAACGGTGTGCAAATATTATGGTTAGGTCCAGAGAAAACACACTCTCTCTGTGTGCGTTCGTGTGTCTCTCACACACTGGTTAACATATTTCATGTGACTGTGACCTGCATGCTTGGAGTAGAGGTCAGTGATTAGCACAGTCCTGAGTGGTGCCTTAAAATTTTGCGGTCGTCTTTAACCTCATTTAGCACGGACATTAAGACACAGCTGACAACTTTCACTTGTTCAGAGTCAAACAGAAAATGTTTTGGTCTTTAGGGGAGGAAATTAAAACTATTCAAAAACACACTGTACACTCCCCAAAACATGTGCTTACACGTCTGAAGATAATACTGACACTGTTTGAAGAGAAGCAGCAACAGGAAAATAAATAAACGTGGGGAAAACAGTTTTATCTGTATCTGATGTCAGAGGTATGTGGGTGCCGTTTATCTGCTGATTCGGTCCAGCGATGTGAAAAAAAAAAAACACGTCAAACATCCAGCCAAGTGGTTTTTAGTACTGACTGAAGAACTAAGGAGGAGCCGTGGCTCTGAGAAACTCTGGTTACTTCTACAATCCAATCAACCACTTGGAGAAATTTTTGTTGGATTCTGTTTTGTCACTCAGAAATCAAAATGAAGCAGGAGCCAGGAGTCTTTTTGGAGATGGTGAGGATCAGGATTAGGGATGTTAATCACTATGACTGTCAAGAATTTAACCAGTTAAAAATGAATAAATTGATAATGTGTCAAGGGTTATTTCATGGTCTGGTCTGGTCTGCCTTGTTAAGGGTGACTTGTGAACACACCCCAAATCTTCTTTGTGTGTCCCGCCTCCTTGTGTTTTGGTTTGCGGTTAAACTAGCGTGTTAGTGTGTTTGCAGTGTGTGTCTTCTTTACCAGTCTTGCATTTCCAACATGACAGGTGTGTGTGAGGGACCAGCTGGAGGCATCAAACACCATCACCTTCCCCCCGCCCACAGACACCCACAGCTGACCTGAAACAGACACACACACACACACGCAGTATTTATCAGTTATTTCTCAATACCTTATCACAAACTTGTGGCTTACAGCTGCCAGTGTTTACTCTCCATGGAGGCCAAGAAAAACCGTGAATATCAACCAAGAGTTTGAGTGGAAACACTATTTTTTCTGCTGCCAGTCTTCACCTAACGGTCAGATTTCCTCCAACGTACTCACTGCTATTTAAAAACGCAGCTGGCGGGAAAAAAACGAAAGTAACATCCTGTCTTTCATAGAAGGAGAGACGGAGAGGGACAGTGGGACGTAGAGGGGAAGGAGAGAGCAGGGTGTGTGGGGGGGGGGAGCTGAGTGTAAAGGAATAGAGAGAATAGAGAGTGGAGAGGAGGGGAGAGAGAGGTAGGAGTGAACTGGACATATGCCAGGAATTCAATTCAGTGACCTATATACAAACCAGAGTCAGAAAGAGGCAGGCAGGGAGGATCTGAATGGGCAGATTTGTTCTTTTCACTGACTGCCATAGAAGAAGTGAACAGTGTGTGAATATGTGGGCATCACTGAGTATGAGTGTGTTAGTGCTGGGGGTCAGTCTGCCACCAGCCGGGCATCTAAGTGGCCCCAGATGGTTGGTGCAGAGAAGGCCGCGGTGGCTTTATAGTTCTTTTTAAGCTCAGTCTTCCTGCCACGTAACGCGCCAGTCTGTCTGCCCCTGTAATAAACTCAATGGACTGTATACAAAAGGCCAAACAACAGTAAACAGAAATGTGTTTTAAGGTCAAAAGTGATGACGGGAATTTCCTGATGGGTGACAGACTAAAATAAAAAACACATAAAGAGTCTGAGTAAAGTTTTGGGCCGCCACGAGCTGCCAGAGCAGCTTCAGTTTGGGTGATCAGACATCCTGAAAACTGCAGGACAGTCCGGGATTTTGAGCAGTTGTCCTGTATCCAAAATCCTGTCCTCTATTAAATTACTTATGTAAGTTAGAATTCCTGTTTTAAGTTGCTTAAAAATGTCCAGTTCGTTTTTTGTAAAATATTAAGAGTATATCTGATGTCTTTTCACTTGTCTATTGCACTGACGAGACTCATAAAATATCAGAGTGCAGCCTCTGTGATGAGAAAATATCTAAAACTGTGTTTGTGAGTTCCTGCCTCTCCTAGGACTTTAAAATAACTGTACCACAACAGTCCTGTGAACAGCCTGGACACTGTGCTTCATATTATCTTTAAAACCTCTGAAACTGATATTTATATCAATAAATTATCAGGGTTTTATTCTAAAATGTATTATTCTATACATTTTAATCTTAAACTTCAGTGCTCCTTGGTGTGAGTTTTTGCAGATTCTGCTCCCTCATTTGATGCGTTTATGACGTGCGGGAGAGCGTTGTCTTAACATATTGTCATTCCAAATTCCCACAGAGGTGTTCAAAATCTGGTGTAACATATTCTTTCATCTTCATTCTCATTACACTGTTCAGTTACAGGGCGCCATGGAGGCCGATGGGTCGACCATTAAAAGCAATGTCTCCAGGTTTGTGTCTGACCAGGGGCCATTTTATTGCATGTCACCTCGTTAACTGTTGGCTATAAATTCAGACAGAAAATGGCCAAGAAAATATTTTAAAGAGGTTGAAACTTCTGATTTCAAGTTCTTTATCCAAAATCCAAGCAAACCATGAAAACATGATATTAAAATTTAACTGTTTTTAAGGATTTCTAGAACCCTTAAGAACCCTGTGTATATTTAAGACAATTCAGTCTTGAGGAGAAGCTTCCCTCTGCACACATTTGTGTATTTCTGGTTGACTTCTCTCTATAGTTTTACTCTAAAGGAAACCGCAGGAGGAAGTGCTAACTAAATATGCAGATTTATGACTTTATGTCCGTCTTTTGTATGTTGGTGGGACACAGAGAGAGTGTGAGACAGAGAGACAGCAGTGATGACAAAGCAAAGGTCGCGTGAGCGTCTGTGTGCATATTTGTCAACCAGAGTTGATGTCAGTGACCATGTGTTGTGTCACAATTGAAACTCTGGATTGTGAAACTGCTAAGAGAGAGAGAGAGAGGAACCTGACACTTGTCATCACACTGATAATATCAACACTGTAGGAACTGCTTGGCTACAGGTCTCACTTGGGAACAATGTGTGTGTGTGTGTGTGTTTGTACCTGGTGTGTATAGAAGAACATCTACAGCCTGAGGTGCAGTAAGTTCCAGCGAGGGGTTAATTTTGTGCTTCAGCGTCTCTGCAGTTGTCTTGGGAACCATCATCGGCACTAGAGACACACAAACCGCTGTTAGAGGGAGGTAGCTAACCTCAAACAGGTGTAGAGTGCATAAACACACGCTGAAAAACCCCAAACGGCAATAAAATTCTACACACATCCTCTGATGAGTCACTGTACATTAAAAAACACTTAAAGTTTCTAAATCAACTTAACTGAGAGTCTTCAGTATGCAAACTGGAACGGAAACAAAGTCATTACAGGGATATTTAAGGGATTTTTTTCAAGTGTGGTTGTGTGACGTACTTATCCACAGTCAACTGGAAACCACTGTTATATAAGCCAATTATCTCTCTCTCCAATGACCAGACTCCAGTGACAAAATCAATAATTGTATCTTGCAGAATACGAGCTGCTGTTGTGTTACTGTGTGACTTTGGTGTTTTAAACCAACATACAAAACAACAGGTTGAGGCAGCGGTAGACCAGCATCTCGTGTTCTGCAAGATAAAATTACAGACTTTTTTGTTAAAGGAGTTTGGTTAAGTGTTGAAAATATTGTAAATATAGTGTACATATAAATATATATATATTTAAAGTGGGCTTTATTTGCTTAGCTTCCGAGCTGGTGCTCTTCTCTGCTTCTCCAAACTGGGGGGCGGGGTGACTTCCATCTACTGTAGATAATACACTGACAATGGATAAGTACTTCATACAGCCCCACTTTAAATAATCCGAACTATCCCTTTAAACTCCACGACCCACATTAATTGTGTTTTTTTGAACCGCAATCAAACTGAATTCATAATGCTTTCCATGTTGACAAAAATGGATGAGTTTAATAGTGCAAGCAGCAAATCTACGACAATATTTATCATCATCATCATCATCTTCGTCTACCTTCCATCTTGATGCGGTCAAAGTGAGCCAGCTTTGAAGCAGCGTAGATGGCCTTACTGCTCTGAAGGCTGCCCACAACTGCGTCCATTAACAAGGCGTTGGTCAGAGCCTGCTGCATGTACTGGGGGTCCTGGAAACAAACATCCATTTACAATTACATTTAAAAAAAATAGAGAGAATGAGTGCTTCACAAAAAAAAGCTTAATAAAGGGGATTATGAAAAGAAGAACTATCGAAAGAATATGAATTGTCAACTATTATGATAATTAGTTGTCTCAGTCATTTTTCAAGTGAGGATTTGCTGCTTTTATTTGTCATTTTATGACAGTAAACTTAAGAGTCTTTAGGTTTTGGACTGTTGGTTGGACAACAGAAGCAATATGAAGACGTCACTCTGGTCTCTGGGAAACTGACATGATATAGACGAAATAATTTATCGATTAATTGTGAAAATAATCAGCAGATTAATTGATAATGATTGTTAGTCGAACCCCTGTCTAGATGCATTACAGATTATAGTCAGATATAAGGCTTCTGTGATCAAAAGTTTGAAAATATAAGAAAAAAACATTAAAAAAAAGTTAAAGCCAGTCTAGAAAATTAGATTTTAGGTTGTGAGTAGTGGTGCAGATTCAATTATAAATATCAATAGGCTTTGACGAGAGAATACGTCATTATTTTAAGGTCTTACAAACAGAAGGAGACAAGCTGGATTCACTTTCATAATATACTGGAGTGCAGGAGATGTAGAGGAGAGAAATGAGAATAACAGTGAGAGAGAAAGGAGACGGGGGAGAGACAGAGATGTTACAGTTACATCATCTGGTTTCACAAAGGAAACCCTCTGTCTTTGTTCAAGGGTCTGTATTTATGTTCATGAACGCCTCATGGAATTTCAACCACACCTACAAAGGTCACTGAAGCCAACAACGACTAGCACACACACACACACACACACACACACACACACACACACACACACACACAGTAACTGATATCTAGATAAAGACAAGGTGTAAGTAATAAAAGCACATTATAATTTGAACTTGACTCACCAAATTATCTTTCCTTGTCATGCATTTATTCCTCTCTTTTCTCCCCCACATGTATACCCTCGCACCGTCACAGACACATGTACCCTTCAGTTACAGATTTACCTTGTGCTGGTCGGCCATGTTGCGGCCGGCCCACATCTCTTTGACCATCAGGTTCCACAGCTCAGTCTCCGTTTTCAAATTGGCCTCGAACGCCTCCTTTCGGCCCCGGACACGCAGCTTCAGGCTCGGGATTCGCAGGAGGAGGAAGGGAGCCGAGGACACTTTCACCTCCTGCAGAGAGAGACAGGATCTTTATCACTATGCAGGATCAACATCAACAAGGTTTGTAGTCCAGGGCAGTGCTTCATTAAAATAATGTTTTATGACACATTTCTCCTTTTTCCTTTATTTTTCTCATTATCTGTGTGTTGGATATTGCAGTTGGCCATATTCCCATTTCAATAATGTGTCCTGACGGCACACAAGTCACTCATCTCACAGGTTCTTTTAGTCCTCCCTTTTTGTCTCACCTCTAAATCTCGATACTGTGCCACCTCCACGTAGCCCGGTCGTCCGTCAGTCAGCAGGAAGAGCCGCCGCTGAGTCATGGCGATCTTCCCCACGCCGCGGCTCGTCTTAACAGAAGAGGACAGCTTGAAGACGCACTCGCTGGGCTCGATGTGCTCCAGCACAGACGCTGGCAAACACACCTGAAACCACATAAAAACACGAGTCAGCTGATTTCACTGACTCAAGCAGAATCCCTTCAACGAATACAGGTCTTTACTGGCCTCGATTCAGAGTATTGTCCAAGTGCGTCACAACCAAGTTCAGCTCAGTTACCACAGAGTTTCTGGGTTTAAGGGTGATAACAAAACTAAAACTAAAACTCACAAACTGCACATTTCTACAGCAACACAACTTGTGTAATACTTGTCAAAACTCTACAGAAATGTGAATTTAACGATATTATAAATCAAATCTTGTCCATGAAAAGTTTACTTGTATCACACTGATTCAGTTGGCAGTTAAGATCACAAAATCAGTTTATATTATTGATTAGTGAAACAGTTTCTTTGATTGACAGTTTAGTTTATTCATGGCTGACATACTGGAACATTGTTTGAGTGGCTACTCTCTCCATCGATCCTTACAAACATCCTTTCTTTCCAAAAAATATTTTCCAGACTTTCTCAGAGTTCCTACACATTTTTGCATGTTCTTCCGAACTAATTTGGTTGTGGACGTCTGTTTTTTGCACAGCTATAAGACACCTGGGGCAGAAGTTGTTTTGCAGACTCTCAGGTCATTCAGGTCCAAAATAAATATATTTAACATGTGATTTTATAAGCAAAGGTGTTTATCAGTCAGATTTGGTCAGACTCAGCTGTGGAGTAACATCATACTGCATCACAATCTTCCTCATTTATACATAAACTAATACAAGGTCTAAAGCTAACACTGCTTTCTCTTGTTGGTTGTATACGTCTAAACAGAGGTAAAATAAGCGTTTAATTTAAATTATGATCAGCTGACAAAGACAAAATGCTGATTTTCCATTGATATGTGACACTACCCCTCTGTGTGCTGTGAATGAGAATATAATTGTAATTCATGTCACATCTGACAAGCAAAACAAACGCACACACACCTCCTGTGCTTCGGCCTCGGTCTCCTTCCAGATGGTGTAGAAGACTCGAAACAAATCTGGACCGATCTGCTTCTGATGACCTGCAGCAAATAAACACAAACTTTAACAGTGAGGATAATTTGGAGGCGACGCTGACTTTAAAAACTATACATTTGACCTTAGCGTCACACTCCTTTTCTCTCGCACATACAAACATCTGGGAGCTGACCGGGCCAAAGTCTTTTTTTCTCATGCAATCTAATCTGCCTGCAGTCGGGGGTTGTCATTTGTACTGTATTACAACAATGACTACATACAAAGCCTGTGTGTGTGTGTGTGTGTGTGTGTGTGTGTGTGTGTGTGTGTGTGTGTGTGTGCTCCCTCACACCCAAACAACATCCCATACACACAGTCCTTTGTTAACAGCCACCGAGCAAGAGTTGAGTCTCAAAAGTCTTTCATTTTGGGGCTTTATGTAAAAAATGCAGCATTTTACTCAGTGTGTAGCAGCAGGCGTAGGTGTGGACTCGAGTCACATGGCTTGGATTTGAGTCAGACTCGAGTCATAAATTTGATGACGCTGGACTCGACAAAATCAAAAACGACTTGCAACTTGACTTAGACTTTAAGACCAGTGACTCATGACCTCACTTGGACATGAGCCTAAAGAAACACCCTTTAAAAATATTCCACCACAGTGGATTCTTTTTGGAGCTGATAAATTCCAGTTTTGATTAATTGAGCTCTTGCGTCCAACCCTTTGAACAGCGTGCATCTCTTTCAGAAGAGGAAAGGAAAACCTGATAATGCTCTTAACACCCAGCAGGACATGAATGCCTTTTTCCTATAACAGAGCATGGAGGGCAAGATAAGCTCTGACGTGTCTTCCTGAGGAAAGATTTTCAAGCACGTAATTTTTTTGCTAAAACCTCAGATTTTCAAAAATCCCGAGCTCTTATCTTAAATTAAAAACAAATTATTCACAGCTCTCCTGACTCCAACACGTCTTCCTCGCCTTCCTGTTTCTCTCAATCCGAGATAACAGGAATGTGGTCAGGTCGCTGCAGCTCTCACACTGCCTGACAAAACTTACTACAGGCTGCTTGTAATGCTTACTGTGGTGTTCAAGTCTGCTCAGAGAGAGAGAGACAGAGCACTCTCTAAAGTGTAAAGTAATTTAATGCCAGTGGTGAAAGAACTAAAGGGATTAATATCAAGTCATGTTGCTATTTTCACCACAGCTACAAGGCCAGTAAATGACCACTGAAGCCCTGGTTACACCTACAGCACCAAACAGCCCCGCCGGACAAACTCTCCTTCTTCAAGAAGGAGTGAGGTAATGATTAACCTGAGGAATAAATGTTTGCCAGGAAAAAGTAAAGAGGAGGGAGAGGAGGAGGGGTATAGTGGAATATTTTGTGTGAATGAGCGTGTGTGTGTGCTGAGATAGCTGAATGTAGTGGAGCTTGAGAAACTACAGGACAGGACAACTCTGCATTTACAGAATATAATATGGATTAAGGCCGCAATATTATCAGAATCACATCACGGCCAAGTAAACCTGCATTTTTTTTCAGTGAAAATTATGATGCAAAAATGACCATTCCCTCTAATCATAAATCATACTGTATGTATACACAGTGTACGACACTACTTACCTACAGTCAGAGCATCAAACAGTCTGTGTATGGTTCCTTGGTCTTTTACGATGCCGGACTCCTGAACACACTTCACAAACTCCTCCAGCTGCATGTATTTTTTCGGCAGCTGGAAGCGCTTCACGGCACCCTCCTCGTGGCCGTTGTTGTGGCGTGCGCGTTCCCGCTCCTCGTCCCTCTTGACCCGACTGATGAGCCGTTTCAGTTCTGGCCGTCTGTCCGCCTGCGGAGAGATTTTTGTCAGTTGTTATTACAGCGCTGATCAATATGGTTATTATGGTTTCTTCTTCGGTCACTGTGGGTCTAAACTCTGGAATCTTTTACCAGCTGGAATGTGATCTGCTACAACAGCATCATCTTAAAAAAACAGACTATAAACATGTCTTTTTTGCAAGCTTTTAGCTTTAAATTGTGTTTTTTATTTTTTTGGAATCAGTATTATTATTATAATTATGTATGTTTATATCTTTTTCTAAATGTTTATATATGCAATCCTTTATCTTTTAAGCTGCTTTAGATGTTTTTGTCATGTACGATGTATCTTTACTTTTATTTTAAAGCACAATGAGTAACACTCGTCATATGAAATGTGGCATATAAATAAAACTGACTTGACTTCTTTGCCAGATAGTTAATATGCTGTACACCTCAATAAAATACTGTAATTTCTTTAGATTTATATTTTAATTTAGACATCAATATTCCAACTTTTCACCCCAGTGTTCACCGTACACACCTCGATCAAATCAAAGTAAAACATTCAAAACAGCCAAGAACATAATCTGAATAAAACAAACAAAAACACAAATCAAAATGAACCTACACGTCCACAAATAAATGAATGCATTTAACTGAAGTGAATCTAGATAACAGTATTATAACTGCTGTCATTCATCATGGCCTGTACTGACCTGTAACCGTTCAACTTCTGGCAGACAGTCAACCAGTGATTTAACCATCTGAGACGGGAAAATATCTGAGTCAGTCTTATACAGACTCTGGAAGTCCTCCAGGGCATCCAGACGCCTGTTGGAGACGGTGTTTACCAAACCACGCAGGTAGTGATACCTAGAGACAGACAGATGAGCAGGATTGGGTCATTTAGTTTTCTAGAAGCCATTTTTTTTTTTACTTGAAATATACATACTCTCTGTGGAGTTTAATTTCTATTCAATTAAAGTCTTTGGCCTTTCAAAGAATCTAATTAATTTCAAAATTATTCACAAAGCCAAAACAATCACACATGACTCTATGAAAGTTTAAAATAAATATCACAACTCACAGGATGCAACCTATTTTTCTAGTTAAGTATTTTCTTAGAAAACTATGACTCAGCATGAAATCTGAGATTTCTGCTGTGCTGCAGTCGTAGCTTTGCACCTTAAACAGAAGTGAAAGCAAACAAGGGCACACTGCAAACAGCAAATCCTGCAAGACTATTTCTTACAGCATTTTCTTTACTTTATTTGAACACTTCTTATGAAAATTTTGTTTGGTGTTGGAGTCACTGCCTGCCGTTCACAGTTCAGGAAGACAACAGTCAACAGTCATAAACACTGATAAAGACTAGGGATGCGCACGATTAGTCAACTGGAGCAACATATGTGCACATTAAGCACAGACATGAACATTAGCCTGCTACCTAGCTGCTGCTCTGCTAACATTAGCTATGCTGTTTGTCAGGCTGGCAGCTAACATCAGCTTCGGTCTGAAAAGTTGAAGCATTTAGTGAGGTGTTGTTATGTTTTGTATGTAAATGTGTAATGTTTGTATTGCACAGCGCAAAGTAGGTGCATTTCAGCAGCATTTAAAGTACGATTCAGTGATTGTAGACTGTGGTTCACGGCTTCAAATGGCTCTTAATACACACTGTTTTTTTTGGACAGTACAAATTAACAAACTGCTCAATTTTAACAGATTTTTTTAAGGTTTTTTTCTTAATGTTAGACTAGTCGACTAGTCTAAATTAAATCGTTTAATCGACAGGGAAATAAGTCGCCAGGATCATCCCTAATAAAGACTCCTTCCTGTTTATTATAGGTATCATGACATGGTTATGACAGTGTAATGTAGTGTTAAAACATTAAGCTAAACAGTTTCTTTATGCCTGATAATGTCAAGTTGTCATAACAAGACATCATTGGCATAATGACTGTCACATTCTCAAGACATGACAAACAATGCCAACTTTACGTTAAAAATGACAACTGACCAAATGATACTTAATGACAACAGTCATAAACATTTATAAAGACTCCCTCGTGGTCATAACAGGTGTCATGACGTGGCTATGACATTGTAATGACAGCCTTTTGTACTAGAGTTGGGCAGATGTACAACGGGATCATCCATCCACTGAGCCCTCATCCATCATTATGTGACTTAAAAGCTTTATGTACGTATAAGACATTATTGGCTTCAGTGACAACATGACAACAGTCATAAACATTTATATACACTGCTTCATGTTCAAGATAGGTGTCATGACACGATTACGACTCTGTAATGACAGTCTTATGCACACCTCTTCAGATGCAGTGTTACCAAATGATCAAACCAGCTTTCTTGTTTTCATTGTCTCCTCCTCACAGTACCTGGCCAGCAGAGCAGACTCGTCAGGCGGTGTAGTGTTAATAGCCTTCCCCAGGGAGGCAACCATGTCAGAATAATAGTTCTGGACGTAATGATAGGCCAGCGGAGGGGGGAACTCTGGCAGGCGGAAAACTTTCACTGCTTTCTGAGCGGATTTCAACCCTGGAAGGTGACACAATAAATTAGAAACAGTTCAAAGTCTGATTTTAACGCCTTTGCTCCACCAGTACTGACCGATATCAGGAGTCATCTTCCTGAGGGAGGCTGGTCTGTGGGGGCTGATGGCCATCGTCATGTCACTGGCAGGTTGCTCCAGGTTCGGCAGGCTGGCTCCCAGCCTCTTGCTCAGCCTGTCGTCGGGGCTGGTGTAGCTCCTGTAGCCAGTCCTGGACAGGTCAGACATGAGAGGACGTCGAGGAGACTCTGTCAACGCACGATTCCTGGAGACAGTTGAGGAGGACACAGATGAGTTGAGGTTGAGTTGAGAGTAAGACATCAGTCACAGTAGTTTTAAGCAGGTTTAATTATTATCTTTGTCTATATTTATATCAATACGGACAATCTGATATGTATTTATGAGAGGCAGGCTGTACAATAAACACAGATGATTAATGTTTATAGCTGTGCGAACATCAACTATTCCAGGTGATGATAGGAGTTTCTTCCCTTTTGATAAGCACCGTATTATTTCCTTCTTTCTCCAACACCGTGAGCATTTCTCACTTTGAACAGATGGCAATGTATGAAAACTAGACGCAGTGTTCCTACACCTTTTCTAAAGACAAATTCAAGCACTTCTTAAGCATTTTCAAGCTTTTCCAGCACCATACACAGTGCTCAAATTAAGGATTTACCATCATCCTGGGGACAGTAAAAATAGCACCCGGGACAAACCAACACTCACTGATACAGCAGTCTCCCAGCAAACTGTCTTCAATTTATTTCTTTATCTAAAAAGCAAACTGTTCAGTCCTACAGATATTTATTAGAAAGTAATGTACTTACAATTTCAAGCAGTTTTAAACACTTTATCCAAAATCCAAAAGCACTCTTCTAACCTTGAAAACGCTAAAATAACATTCAAGTGCTTTCAGGGATTTCCAGCACCCATATGAACCCTGTAGATGAAAGCTTTGTTTTTCCTGGCTTTAGAACCAATTATTATTTTCATTACCCATTCATCTGTCAATCATTTTATCAGCTAATCAAGCGATTACTTGGTGCACAGAAGCTGATGTCTTTTCTTCTTATTTAAAAGGAAAACATATCATACAAGACAAAGAAAAGCCTCACATATGAGAAGCTTGAATCAACAAATGTTTGTCATATTTGCTTGAGAAATACCGATTAATTTTCCGCTGATCAACTAATTGTTTTTAGCTCCATCAGGTTTAACAAGTGTAACAACTCTTGGGCAGCTCTGGCATCTGTGGCAGGCTAAGGGCCAGATCATGCTCAGGAAATTATTAGTCCATGCGACATGTTGTTCAACCTAATCATAATTAAAAGTGTTTGTATTTTATAGCAACACTTGAAGGCGGGGTGAAAAGCCCACTGTGTGCCACTTGAATGTTCACACTAAAACCGACATAGATAGTTATGTAAACGGTGAAAAACTGGAGTTAGGGAAATAATTTTAAACCCAGGCTCTTTGTCGGACTAATTTTCCTTTTTTTTTTTTTCACTTGGCTTGCATTTTTATCCCCTCCCCTGGTTGTCCCTCAGTTATGACATCATACCTGTGACCATGGCTACGCGTGTTCTGCTCCATGCGGCTGAAGGAGTCCCATTTCCTGTTCAGCCTGTCTCGCAGGAACGAGTGGAAGATATGAGTGTCTAATACCTGAGGACGAGAACAACAGAGAGAAGTATGCAGCACCGATTATCAGAGTGTTGTGTTTGTGTGTGTGTGTGTGTGTGTGTGTGTGTGTGTGTGTGTGTGTGTGTGTGTGTGTGTGTGTATGTGTGTGTGTGTCCATGTATGTAAATATGTGAGCGTACCTTCTTGTAAAAGGACTGGTCTGCTGGCTCTCTGGTCCTCAGAAACTCCTCACTATTAAAAACTCTGTGTTCATGGTTTAGAAAGTCCTGGACGCCTCTGTCAAAGACAGCTGAAGTTAAATTATTTAATATATCCTAAAGGGATAGTTTGGATTTTTTTTAAGTGCAGTTGTATGAGGAGCTATTTGATAGTAGATGATGGTCAACACGCCCCCAGTCTGAAGAAGCAGCATGAGTACCGGTGCAGGAAGCTAAGCAATGTACTGCTGTGGACAGGAATCAGCAGCAAAACATATGTTAGCCGCTATCAATCTAAGTTGGAGTCCACACATTTCTCTGTTCAGCTGAGGTCTGAACAGAAGTGTGACATTCACTCGGTCACTGCAGTGAGTTAGAGGGATGCCCAAGACAAATTAACCAGAGAGAGAAAGACATGCCGACACGGAGGAGGCCAGCAGGGAACAGTTGAATACTAATTTGGCGTTGAATACCATGGCAATGGACAAAGCTTCAAAGCTTTGACTCATTTGATACAACCCTACTATATCTAAAATATTTCCCCCATTTCCTTACTGTCACAGCCTTTTCTGACAGGAGAACGCCATTATATAAGCCTTTCTTGAAAGCAACCAGGCTCCTTTGGCAAAAACTGTTCTTTTTGGGTCGGCCTTTTCTAAGTGGCTAAAATACAGTATGTTTTGTTGCTGATCCTGTCCACAGCAGTACATTTCATAGCTTCTCTGCTGGTGCTCTTGCTGCTTCTCAAAACTGGGGGCGTGTCAACCGTCATGTCTACTGTAGGTGATAAACTGACCATGAATAAGTACCTCATATGACCACTTTAGTTCCCAAAATCACACAGCTGTGAGCAGGACACACACACACACACACACACACACACACACACACACACACACACAGCCTTACCTGAAGATGTTGACCACTAGTTCCAGAGAGATGTTTTGTATCTGTGTGTTGAGACGTGTCTGCCACTCTCTGCGTTGACATCGCAGGGCGTTGGCATCGGTTCCCGCTCCGAGGTGACACAGCTCCAAGTCATAGTGCAGCTGCAGACACTCTGCCCTGCACACACAAACACCAAGAACCTCATTTAGTCATCGATTTAATTTAGTCACTGAAACTGAGTTCCCTTTGTAATTTGATTTAGTGGGCATTTAGGGGGTTACACTGAATTTTAGTTCTAAATTTGTTCTAGCTTTGACACAAGCTAAGACGTTACTGGTGGTTCTAGATGATTCAGATGTTTCATTTACTTTTACAGTGCTGTGTATGTGTGTGTGTGTGTGTGTGTGTGTGTGTGTGTGTGTGTGTGTGTGTGTCACCTTGACATAAAGCTCTCAGCTGCAGCCAGAGGGATAGCTGGTAGGTCGATGGTTTCAGACCATGACGACTGAATGATGCCATCATCAATGTTCACCAGGATTAGCTCCTCTGTCTCCTACACACACACATAAATACACACACACACACACACACACACACACACACAAGTATTGTAGGTACAATGGGTACAATTCATTGCAACACAGTCTGACTGTACCCTGCTCTGCGTGACTAACAGACAGCTACTGTTAAACATGTGAACTGAGCTTCTGTAAGATACTGAATAAAGATGACTGCAGTGGAGAATCAACTGTTATTGTTACTGTGTGTGAATCAGGACAACTACAATGACTTACACACATTCGCAATTTAAACAATACTTGTGACAAATGATGATCTGATGTTAACTGTAAGGCCAAGAGCCTCGTTCACTCTGGGAAATGGCCAAGACATTATAGGGCAAATCTGCAGCAATATTTGTTTATCTCCAGCATATAAATCTATCAGTGCCATCAAATAAACAACAAAAGCTTGATAGCACCTTTAATGGTAACTGCTGTAGTTTTTTTTTTTTAACCTGGACCATATTTTCCTATGTCCTTGTGTCTAAGTTACTAATGGGGACAACAATTTTTGAAATTGGTCCAACAAAACTGGACAAATGGAGTCTGGTGGCTTTGACCAGAGCAATAAAACGTCTACTTCTGATTAATTAAAATCGATCTTCCCCTTTAACAAAAAGGTCTATCTCTGTCAGGCTTGCTTCCATAATGTTATCAGACACACAGAATAATTTGAGCCTGTCAGTGGACATTACAAGCTGTATGATGTATTTAAATAAGAGAAAAAGTAGAAATAATGTGTGTTCTTAATTAGACACTTAATAGAGTTTATTAGAGGGTAATTATGGACACATTAAAAGTCTAATAAAGGTCTAATACTGTCTAATAAAGAACATATTTCTAGTTTTTGTTTAATTTGACATTAAGTATAACTTATTACCTCTAATTATTGTACCTTTAGGTCTATAGTGTCTGATTAGGGTATAACTACTGACTAATAAATAATATTTTACTTCTAGTTTTTGTCTTGTGTAATATAAAGTGCAGCTTGTTATATCTGACATATTTTTAGAGGTGAAACCAAAACAACCATATTTGTGGATATACTTTGACTGTGTGCAGTTGCCCATAAAGATTACACTTCTGTTTTGTCAGCTGAAGCAGCCTTGCTCAATACTGGACCAGTTTCATAAACTGCTTTCCCTTTTCGTCACTTAAGACACGAAAGTACAGGAAAATAGGGCCCATGTTGACAAATACTGACGTTACCTTTTAAGATAAAATCCCAAAGCAAGAAAGCCAAAACTTAAATCTTAGATATTAATAAGAACAAAGTCTGGTAGCTGAATAGTTACAGTGCATGCCTGCAACCTTTGTTGCATAACGTCATACCTCTCTCTCTCTTCAGTTTCCCCCCGTCTACCTCTGTCCTTGAATGAAGATAAAAATGTGCCAAAAATCTAAAAAAAAGGTGGAAAGAACTAAAGTCCATAGCTTGAACAGAAAGAGTGAATAGTTATACTCACTGCAGCAACCTCTTCAAAATGACTGATGTGACAGCCCATCAGGAAAGCTGTTGGAGCCATGAGAAAGTCCAGCATTCCTCTGGCCAAGACAGGAACATACGGCTGCTGCCAGGACAGAGGCTGGACGAGATGAACAGAAGAACACATGAGGGAATACTTCTTCAATGTAAAATAAAAACTGCTGCAAATGTAAGACACAGCGTCCCTCCTCCACCGACCTGCAGGTACAGCAGCAAACTCTCTGCAACCAGAGTGAGTCTGGCCCAGTCAGCAGAGAAGATCACCATCCTCTGCTCTTGAAGGAGGCAGGACAGCACCTAGAGAAAGCAGGATGTACTTTATGGCTTGCTTTAAATCACTGTTAGGAAAAAGAAAAGTTTGTAGCACTAAAGAAATATTTTATATCACTCCAAGACTCCTTGTGCTTCTATCGGTCTCTGTGTGCTGCATTACCTGGAGCAGGGTTGTATGGGTGAAACAGAGGAAAGGCAGGTGCAGGTCGATGTCGATGAGAGGACTGTCCTGATCCTCCTTTGATGGAAGAACCACTTGGAGGGGACGGAGGCTGAAGCACTAACACACACACACACACAAATATATTACTGTAAATATCAAGCAATTGACAATGGTCAGACAAATTAAAGAGGTGGCTTGACACAGAGAGAAAGTGTTTTCTGACCACATGCAGCTGTCCAGGAGGCGGTAAAGGGACCAGGGACAGCTTGGCTGAAAACTCCTTTATCGTCTCCTCGAAGTCAGCTTGTCTTGCGGGACGCAACTGGACCAGGAGACTGAGAAGACGGAGTCAGAGTGGGAGACACAGAGAACGGGTTTAACATGTGATCAAATCACCTTCACTGAGGCCAGGTCAACCATAGGCTTTATAGAAATTCTTACCATGACAAGCAGTCTCTCAGGGCGCTGTAGTAGGGGAACTTGGAGATGACACACACGGCGAACGGTGTATAGAGACGAGCCTTTGATGAATTCCACCTGTGGCCATTCTGGACAGCACCGTCCTGACAGGACTGACATGGTAAACAGAGAGAAACAACCATCTGCATTCACTGGATTCAACAGGGTTTTGTTGTGTGTGTGTGTGTGTGTGTGTGTGAGGGTGTGTGTTTGTACCTGTACAGCCCTGTAGTATTGCGCAACAACTCCATGGGTTCGGTTCCCAAAAAGGTCAGTGAAAACCAGGAAGTGGTAACTGTCTTCCCTCTGCTCGCTGGCTAACTGAAGACCACCTAGCCAACGGAAAACGAGAAGTCTCAAGATATGCCACAACGCAGAGTGGAGCTGAATGCCAGTTTCATGTCATATAAGAATTACAACAACAAGATAACAACTCAAGATTATGATCTGGAACCTCGGCTGTCCTGGTGCCAGACTGGCAAGAAGGTGAGCCATGATGGTACCATAGTGCAGCAACATCAATCACATCATGACATTATCAAGTTAGATCAGAAGCAATGAGTCTTTGAACATGTAAGGCCATGTACTGAAGAAATGGACTGCTGTATTCACAAACAGGTGTGTGTTGTTAAATTCAAAACATGCTGATGTGCAGTTTGTCACAGAGGAAACGGACCATACCAGGGAAACAGAGCTGCGGTAAGGCGATGAGGTCCAAATCCTTTGGGACGCTGATGTCCTCTGTTGCTGAGGACACTTCCGAACGATTGACTGTCTCTCCATTGGGCACCTCTGCAGCACGATCTCGCCTCTTCTGCAAACAGACAGACAATGGATTTCTGGTTTATTTGATCAGTACAGAAACAGTATACATAAGATAAACTGAAAAAGCCGTCTGATGCATCTATTGTAGTGTTTATAACGGTTGCTAATTTGTAAGACTCCTCCCTAAATGTGATCTGAAACACCCAAACCTTTATCCACATGTAAGGACTTAAAAAAAACAGTATTTGTATTGTATTTAAAGAAAAAAAAATGTTTACCTTCTTGATGAAGCTTCTCCTCCTCTGCACACGACTGAAAGCTGGACCAATCGACTGGCTGGAGTTGGTTTCCTTGGAGACAAAAGGCGGGGCGTGGACCTGCAGTACCTCAGCTTCCAGCAGGGGGAGTTCATTTAACTTACTCTGCTGATGTAGCTATGACACAGTTTGGAAATATTTAGGGTGAGAGGTTTGGCCACATAGAAGTCATTGTACACATGAACACACAACACAAAATGTATTCTACTGTCATAATAAAGTGAAACTGTGAAGAATCAATGCATAAGTATAAGTGGAAGAAGCTGTAGTTTTGTATAGTTTTATATAGTTTTGAACCAATGTATCTAAAGACAATGGGCCTCATGCAAGAACATTTTCATATTCTTATCTTAAAGTTCTCTTACTTTTTTTTCGTACTTTTTTTTGGCTTGTACAAACACGCCACGTCAGATTCAGTCTTACACTCTTACCCTCAACTAACTGTGAAAATTACCTGTCTGTGCTTATTTGAGTGCACATGCATGAGAGCTGTAAATTAGCATAATTAACACCCAATATTATCTAATACTAAGCCTATGGTTCCTGCCCTATATGGCAGAAAGTGTTCATTTAATTAAAATGGCATCAAGGAGTAAAAACAAGAACTTTACAAGCTTTCAGATCCATGAAGGAAAATATCATTTTAACACTGTCATCAGTGGAATTGAGGGACCTGCTAAAGTCAAGAAAAGGGAAACATGAAGGATGTTAAGGCTGTTTCCTGAAGATAGTACTGTCACTGAAATAAAGAGGAAATCGTTCAGTATGAAAATAGCTTAAGAGGGGAAAAAAAAGCCTCACCACAGCAACGACTGCTAAAAGGGGAGAGGGTCAAGGCAAAGTCTCATTCACAGAAATGGACAAAAAAAATTCATGCTGTTACAAACGATGTTCTAACAGAGGCCGTTCCCCTGGACGGCAACTTGCATAAACCCATGTGTGAAGCTTTGGACTGACAGGAGATCATCTCCATTTTTAAATTAATGACAATATCATTGGGCTATATGGAGAAACTTAGATTTTACATTGTAATTCAAAATGCAGAGTCAAACTAATCTAATCATCTTCAAACTAATGAAATATACAATCATTAGTGAAAACTTTGGTTGTGTAACAGCAGATTAACTGAACATGAGGACATAAGGTCCAAACCACTCGAAAATTGTGTTCATACCTTAAATTAAATTCAAAATATGAGAAAATATGTGAATACAGCAAGTCCTCCGAAATCACTCGTACAAACCACTTTAGACCAAATCTGTTTGTAAGAGAGGATCTTGCATGAGGTGCACTGTTTCTATTTTCACACTGCAAATAAAACCTTTTAAAACACGTTCTCTTTTCTGTCTTTTTTTAGCTTTTTTCTGCAATTCAAAACATAACAGGTGTGATTAAGTTCCCAAGTGCAAAAGTATTAACTGAAATCCACAAGAGCGAAAGTACAGAGGAGTGGTTCAGTGATTCAGATATCTCTGAAATGTTCAAAATGTACCGCTAATCCTTAAATGGAGCCTATGTTGACATAAGAAGCATGCACAGTGTAAATGCCTCTGTTTATTTGCATACTTTGTGTGCACATGGTTCTGCTTCTGTCTGTGTTTCCGTGTGTATATATATATATACCTGGTGTAAGTCCCGGAGTTTATCACTGGAGGCTCCGACCACTACACATGCCTCCAGCAGTCCAGACGGGAGCTCTGCCATCACACAAACTGCCAGAAACACACACAGAAAGTGCGATGAGATGAGATCACTGTGTACATTTTTCAACAACTTTTATCTACAAAAATCTCTCAACTAAATTAGCAAATGATTTACTGTATCATGATATAATGCATACTAATAAAATTACATGTACTGTGAAAAGATTTTATATATATATATCACTTACTCTTACTACATAATTACAGAGAACCAGTGGCAAAATTTGGCAACACTGGTGACCACAATGTCAGAAGTAGCTGTGGTGGGTCAAAAATTTCATATTTTGACTATGACTCACAAAAGATTCCCAAAGCAGATGCTGATCTCATCTGAGGTAGAGTTCAGTTTAACAAATGTGTGCTTGAGTGCTTGAGCAATATAATGCGTAAAATATAGCATGATCCAAATAAAAACAGCTCAGTATTGGGTCTTACTTAAAGCATTACGCACAACATCAACACCCACACACACAGACAAATCTCTTTTTCCCGTAAACTTCCTCCAGATGTGTGTCGACACACACACACACACACACACACACACACATAATGGCACACCAAGACACATCTATAAACATTTAAATCAGACACACACACACAGCAGATGTTAGAGTTTAGCGATTGATGCAGTAATCCAGTTTTGTCGTTGCAATCACCGATGGGAGAACCAAGTTACAACAAGTGTACTTGAAAGTGGGCAAAGCAGAAAACACAAAAAGCTGCAGCACTTGCTGAGCACATTCTCGAGAAGAATTGCTCCATTCTGTTGAAAACAGAAGTCACAGTAATTTTGATTGTTATCTTCAATGTAACTGACGAGCATTCGCACTACTTGGAATGAGAGAGGCTGAACATTTCAACCAAACCATTTCTGCATTACTTTTTGCTTGCGTGTGTGCATGACCAACGGACCTGGAGCGTGTCTGCAGCTTGTGAAGGCAACATCTGAAGAACGCCTTCAGGGAATTTCCTCAAACTTTGGCAGCAATGGACCACGTGGACTCCAGAATGAACTGATTAGATTTTGGTGGTCAAAGGTCAAGGTCACTGTAACCTCATGTCCATCCCACTCCTCTGAACGTGATATTTCAAGAACGTCCTGAGGGAATTTCTTATAACTTGGCACAAATTCCCAAGGATGAACTGCTCATATTTTGGTGGGCAAAGGTCAGAGGTCACGGTGACCTCACAAAACATGTTTTTGCTCATAATTACACTAATTATGAGCAAAAACTATTACAAAATTAATCAAAATGTTGGTGATTACAGAGGGGTTCAGGTTGCCTGGTGGAGATCAGAAGCACTTTCAGTGACCTCTAGTTTCAAAAGCATCCACTTTGACTTCCCTTCTCACTTGCTAAGTAGTTTTCACACACTTACAAGTGACACCCATTTCTATTCCTATTCCTTCCTGTTTGCAAGTGCATAATTTCAGGTGGGGATGAAGGCGACCTCATGTGCCTCTCACTTTTATTGATGGTTTTAGTATCGACAGATACTCACGGTTGAGGTATTAGTACTGGACATGAAAAAGTAGTATCAAGCTACGCCTACTTGATTTGGGTTGATCTTCTTACTAAACTTTGTTCTTTTATTGTTTAGCCACTGAAGTTCAGATGAGAGAAATCTAAGCTAATGAAATGTTGATACACTCACCTAAGTGTGCACAAAAAAAGAGAGCACTTTGCACACTTCATACTAGTTGTTGAGTCTAAAAGGGTCTTCAACTCGGCACCACATGTCCAAAACTTTGTTGTGTTTAAAAAGAAAATGAGAAACATGACATGGAGACATAGTGCAATGACCTGGAGCAACAGCTTTGCTTTATTTTCTCACCTACGTGTCAAAATCGGAACTTAGGCAACAACTCTGCAGCAACTCTGAGGGGACAAACTCAAATACAAACCAACAGACGATGCCCCACCACTATTTTACTATTTTACCCTGAAGGGTCGCAGAGGGAGAAATCATCTTTTTTGTTTTAAAATATGTATTTCATGAAAATGTTTGCTCTTTAAAGTCGTGTCCCAGGTTTTTGTAGCTCTGTCAGATTTCTAATTTGCAAAAAAATTGTGTTTTATCCCTTCTCAAGAATGAGTGCACTAACCCTATTTAAATTAATTTACGTAACTAAAGTGTAGAACAGAATTAGTGCATCAAGAAGCTACATAGCACATACCATTTACCAAATTATAACTTCTATATATATATTTTTTTTTTTAATTGGCCAAGCTACTCTCTATGGGGGTACATATATCCCCCAGAGGGTACGTCTGCAGTTAGTAACTGCAGAGGTATAAAGGTATAAACACACTTGTTTGGATAACACCAACACAGAGTACTGCTTTAAGTTCTTATTAACCAGCCTACCTCAAACCAGACTGTGTATTAGCAAGAATCTGGTAATATAGTACGTATCATGGTACATTTAATATATTGCAATATAAGAGTGAAAATGATATATTAAATCTAATTTTAGTTAAACAGTCAGTATAACCAACAGAGCCCCATATGCATTAAATCTGAGTTAAATGTTTACTTTTTTTTAGCAATTAAAACAGTAAAGTTGCTCCTATCTAGGTGGTTGAGTGTATCAATACTTTCTTACAATCCTAACCTACCCACCATCCTACCTACCTATCTGTCTGCCCGTCTATTTTTCTGGGTCAGGCAGATCCAATAATAAACATCTGACTTGCATTAGTTGCAGCTACAAGCGAAACCCAGAGGATTGCATCCTTTTTCTCAGCTCTCTCTCTCTCTTTCATGTCTATCAGTTCTTCCCCTCGCATCTCACCTCCCTGCTTTTCCCATCTTATCTACTTTTCACCTCTTTCATCACATATTTGTGCGCTCTTTTTGTTCCCTTCTCTGTTTTGTCTTTCTCCACCTTCGACGCGCTTGGTTTCGTTCTTTCTCTCAGTCTTCAGGCCATTCCGGCCTCTGACTAACTACCCTGCTGTGTCACGGAAACACACACACACACACACACACACACAAGCTGAAGTAATTTATTCCCCGACAAACCCCTAATTTTGGAAACCCCATGCGTGTGGGACTGTGCGCTACACTTCTCGTAAACTCTGCCAAAGTCCAGCATCATAGTCGTTTTATAATCATCTGACACAAATGAACTGGGAGGAGAGTCTCTTGCGCACAAACACACACACACTCAAACACTTAATAAAAGGCAGATGTCATGCATGCGAGACTGAGACAGACAGAAACAAAAGAGAATCTATCGTCTTTCTGAATGGAACCAGTGCCTGTCCTTCATGCTTTCAGATTTCACTTGAAAAACAGCACAGAGTGCAAGAACTCTACCCTCAGTTTACCTCACAATAATACAGTTAAGACTCGAGTCTCGAGTTTAGCTTTGAGGAGGTAGCCTCCACGCAGACGTGCAGAGGCCGACCGTCCTGGAACTTTAACAAACAAGTTTGTCTTCATTCAGACACGAGGCAGCTTTGATAGAGCCAACATCAATTTCACCAAGCAGGTGCTGCCTGGTAAGCAGGTATTTTATAGAACTGAAAACACGTACTGTAGACTGCTGCTTCCAAAATGGAAGTGGTTAAGAGAAACAACACGTTTATGGAGTAATGAAAGTAATTTTGGGAATCTGCATATGTGATTTCTGTGACACAGGAAAGTCCTGCCAGTAACAGTAAATCAAACTATTATCAAAATCACAATATGGCCAAGTGCAATATTCATATATAATAATATAATATAATATTTTTTATAAAGGAAAAAATGTGCAACAAAACAGCATTATAATGAAGTACTGCACTGCTGCAAAGATGACCTGGCCTAAAAACCTTGTCATCCAGATGTAAGAAAACATGTTTCTCAATTTTTTTTATATCCTATCTGCCAGTGTCAAGCTTTCCTAAATTTAGAAATCACGTGGAGTTCGTTTTGAATTCAAATTTGGCACAGTCCTGTGGTCAGTAAATGGGCCAATGACTTTGTTGACACATTATTTTTGTACAAATGAGGCTTCCAGGTTTTGGTTCACACCTTGAAGCAATGCTAGAATTTTAACTTCAAACTGCCTGGAAATATTCATCACAAACACATCAGCGCACATTCACAGGTGTTTACTGACTTGTTCTGGAACACAGGAAGAGGCCGACCTCTTAAAACGGGTGACATGTCCTTTTAATGGGGAGCAGCCAACATTTACTAGGTTTTGGGTGGTTTGTGAGAAAACTGGAGCTAATCATTCCTGACCTGAACCGGTACACAAAATAAAGAAAGTCATGCACTCAGAGCTTCAAATTGGCACGAGCCAAATGCTGGAAAAATATGCAAGTGGCACATATTTGAACATTCACTGCATTTGTCTGGTGGACAATAAAGTTAAAGGGATAGTTCACCCCAAAATCAAAAATACACATTTTCCTCTGGCCTATAGTGCTATTTATCCACTGTTTTGGTGTTGAGTTTCATAGAGGTGTCTGCCTTAAATATTCTTCATATAATGGAATTAGATGGTCCTCAACATCAGTGTCTATTCCAGAAACAATGACCCAGTTACTCAAGACAATCCACAGACCTTGTTGTAAGCAGTTTCGTGTAGGAACTACTTTATTTGTAGCGTAGAACAAAAATAGGTCCTACATGAAACTGCTCACAACAAAGTCTGTGGATTATCTTGAGTAACAGATCACTATTTCTGGAAAGAGACACTGCTGTTTCTGGCGCTTTTGGCAGCACAAGCTGAGTGCCGTGTAGTTCCATTACGATCAAGAGAGCGCCGAAATCTCAAAAACTCAACAACTCATATCAAAACTATCAAGTGGGTGGCGGGCCTCCCCAGGGAGCATTCCAACCAGTTTCAGGGGAGACTCATTACATTACTTATTACATTAGGAGATCGCAAAGAATAGCCTGAAAGTTTGGGGTGGGGAGTCTACAGTCTACAAGCTGAGTGATATCTAGTTCCATTATAATCGAGAGAAGGCAGACATCTTTATGGTTGATATCCGCACAACTCTGCATCTCACGTCAAAACTAGATCAGAGGTTTTCAAAGTGGTTGGCGGGCGCAAACCAATTTCAGGGGAGTTTCAGCGAATGACAGTGGAATTATTACTTTAGCTGTTACGTTGGGAGATCACTTAGGCAAAATGTGTGTCAAAAAAACTTTTAAATGAATGAATCTTGTGATGCAGAAATGTCCTGTCCTACAAATCAGATTCTGCAGACTTTTTTTTAAATCTTTGTTTGCTACACATTCCTGCAAATACAAATAAATAAATAAATGTAAAAAACACAATAGAATTTTTTACCATGTTTTTCAATCAAAATAAGAATAATGATGTAAAATTATCTTTACCTCTAATATAATAAATCATATCGCAATTGCAGTATGAGTCAAAATAATCGCAATCAGATATTTTTCTCTAAATCAATCGGCTCTGGTTAAGAGATGCAGTAGTTTGGGTGAATTTTACTGTTTTCCCACGCTCCCAGAATCAGAAAGTAATAAATGCCTTTGGACATACATTTTTTTTTTATGTATTTGGTGTAGTCTGACCTCATGCAAAACAGCAATATTAGGTTATCTTGGCTGTTGAGTGTCTATGGGATCAGTCATGACCCCACAGACATTCAGGACTTGAGTGAAACTAAGCAAGTAAACTAAGTGGGGGTGGTCGTCTTCTTCCCAGCTTTGTCAGAGAGGAGGCCCACAGTTTCAGATCACTGATCTAAACAAAATTAAAACCCCAAAATCTTAACTGAAGTTCTATTTATCTAACTTTAATTTTGCACTCTGCATGCAGTATGAAAGCATGTAGGACAATCTCATATATTTCACTGCTTTTTCTTTCTTCAGCTTGTGACACTGCACTAAAAAACTGCATTAATGTAATCTCAGTGTCATTAGTAAAATCCTTTTCATTTTGGCGGGCGGATGGAAAAGTAATTAAAAAAAAAAAAAAGAGCAACGTGCGGTTTGTGCCAAGACACATCCCACTAATTCATCATGTACACAGCCCAAACAAATCACACAACACAGGATAACTTTTACCAAATCATCTATTCGTTTCGATTCATTTAAGGTAATTTTAGATGTGAACGCCAGCATTAAGAGCGTTATAACACTTCATAACTGACAACTGGCATTACCGTAAAGTTTGTTATAGAACACGGAACCGACTCCTTAAGACCAGTCGAGCCAGATTCTTGACTCAGCAAGGTTAAAATCAAACACTGACCTTAAGTCACTCGATCATTTCCACGGGCGGACGGTTAAGTTACACCGGTGAGGGAACCGCTTCGCTCCGGCTCGCTGTCATGAACCTGTTGAACCGTCTGAACGCTTCAGGAGACACTTCAACGCGGTCTCTAACTTTTACAGTAAGCTGTGATTCAACGGCTTCACATATACACTCACTCACACACACACACACACACACACACACGTTCAGTGTGGTTTACCGCTGGTCTGTCAAACTCGGCGCAGCCGCCACATTCGTTGGACTTCCTGTATCCTACATTTCAAAATAAAAGCTTTTGGTTTTATAGTTCATAGAGATGCGTAAAGAGTGACATTGCGCCATCTAGTGTGTGTTTAGTGAACTGCTATATTTAAAGACAAAATACATTTTATGTGATTGAACTACCAAACAAATAGAAAATAGAGAAAAAATAAGATAGAAAAGTACAAAACATTTAATTTTTTTTACTTTTTAAATAATTTAAAAGGGAGAAATAACTCATGGATTAGCTGTTAGACTATGTCTTCTGTTCACAACTGTTTATAAATGTTTTGTTTTTTTGTTTTTTTTCTTTAAGCAATGTTTGTGTACATGGACAAGAGAACATTTTGTGCTTCTTGATTTGCAGTATTTGCTTTTTTTTATAATCTTCCTTTATATTTTTCTACTTTCTATTTATTGTTATGCACAAAAATAACAAAGGCAAATTCCACATATGTATAAACCCACTACTCAATATACCTGATTCTGATTGTCTAAATTGCACCTGAAAACTACACAAACTGTAATGAGAATAAAACAATCTGCATTCTTCATCTCCTACTTAAAGATGTTTTTTTCACTGATTTTTGTTGTTGTTTTTGTTGTTTTTGTTGTTGTTGTTTGTTTTGAATAAATATTGATTTAAACAAAGGCATACCTACCTGTTTACAGAGCCATGTCCCAGGAACAAACCCTATATACAGATTATTATATAAAAAAATAAACACAGATAAATAACATGCTGCAGATGTGCACAGTCTTCTCATGTGCACACATAAATACAGATCAAAACATACAAACATTTGCACATGCACACAGCTCTAGGAACTATGAATCTAGCTGCAGATTAGAGACAGGGATTATCAAACTGGATGCAGATTAAAGTAGATTATAGAGAAATTTAGCAGTAAATCACACTTTTCATGATTTAAATCCAGCCCTCATATGTCTATTATACAATATGTTACATTGTTTTATGTATCCCAAATATAATAAGGTGAGCTTTGTTATGATGTCATTTTATGTTCCCATCCTGGTTTCTCCTGGTGAGATTATGTGAAATTAAATAAATGCTGTATTCATTTCTAATCTAGCTGCCTTACTTTTAGTATATTATGAAATAAAAGGCTACTTAATCATTTTGTTCCAAAGATTACAGATATGAACTGTGTTGTTACTCTTACACGCTTGTCTTACATGGAGTGTAGGCTTTTGTAGCTTATTTCACTCTCATTCCAGTTTTAGGAGCCTTTATGATGATGTGAAGGACTCTCAAAGGTTTTGTTCACACATCTGCTGTAATGGCTCAGTGATCAACCTGATTGTTTGAATTGAAGTGGTGTTTTTACATGTTTACCTTGCAGAGAAGGAACTGTCTTATGTTTTTTTGGTTGATTTTTATTTTAACAAGCAAGCATAAAGATAAGAGACAAGATATCTGCCCAAAACTGCTTTTTTAAAAACTCATCTCCACTCTCTTACCCTCCACTCCACTCTTATCTCCTAACAGAACCAGGAGAACTCAGAAACTAAAGTTCATGTTGTTTTCATCTAAATCAGAATAAAGATCAGGCGTCAGTCAGACTCAAAGGTTCCCAGCACAGCAATGATTTACGACGAAAGATGAGAATGAGTCTAATTCTGACGTGTTTCCACACCAGGAGCGACAGCCAGCCGTGATCGTATAGTGGTTAGTACTCTGCGTTGTGGCCGCAGCAACCCCGGTTCGAATCCGGGTCACGGCAACCTCTGAGCTGGTCGTTTTAAAAGGTCAGACTCGCTGAAGAAAGCTTCAAATGTGACGCAGTTTATTGAAATAAAGTACAGGCCATTTGTGTTAAGAATTAATCATAAAAAGCAGCTGGATTGCCAGTTGTTAAAAATTGAAAGTAGGCCTTGTCTAAATACCAAATCGACAATTTACAATAAAAGACATTTTATTAATTTTTTTTATCAACATTTATTAATTTTATTAAGACATTGCACATAAGAAATGTTGATATCGCACAGTCAAAATTATAAGAGTGCGATATCGATATATTTATAAATACTGAAATTGTAATATACATCAGGTAGAAAGGACCTGTAACACTCCTTTACACACTTGGGGTGAAGCAGCCTGTTGTTGAAGGAGTTCTCCTGCGTTGCTGTCAGTTCATGTTGATGTAGACGGTCATGTGGAGCTCAACTTCGGCCTCGATGACCATCAGCCAGCCGTGATCGTATAGTGGTTAGTACTCTGCGTTGTGGCCGCAGCAACCCCGGTTCGAATCCGGGTCACGGCACGTTTTCTCCATACGTGGAAAATGGTAACTTCTGCAATCTCCTCTTTCCTCACGGTTATCAAAGTATCCTAAGCTACTGTGGCCACTTTATTACGTACACCAAGCTAAAACTGATGCAGTCTACCATCAGCATGAAGATTATCATGTTTCGTTTATGCTGAAACTGTTTATCTTATCTTATCTTATCTTATCTTAAAGGACATTTGACATAGGACAAGTGTGATGCAATTTAATTTAATTTAATTTAATTTAATTTAATTTAATTTAATTTAATTTAATTACATTGATGAGGGTGGTAATAGTACCATCTCTCTGTATATAACGCAATACAGTTCAAATAAATTGCCCAAAATTATTATCATCGAATCAAACAGTTTCAACTGTTTTATGCTGTTTTATAGAAAGCACAACTTCAAACTGAAGCGTTGGAGGACAATATTCTGTGCATTATTTCTTTATATCGCTTGTATTGCTGTATTACTTTTTTCAATATTATATGCAATATTACTTACTTACTTCAATACCAGGTGCAATATCACATTCATTACCATGTCCAACATTATTCTTATTTTTTCCATTAATACGTTTCATGTACAATATTACAATCAATAGCATATATTATGTTCATTACCGTGTACAGTGTTAATTTCATTATTGTTATCATGTATCAAGTACAATATTGTGCAATAATACACTCACTATCATGTGCAACATTACTTTTAAGTTTTTCTTTTTTATTATCATTTTTAATATTAGGTCTGATAGGCAATATTATATCTTTTGTTGTATTGATTTTATTCAATGTTACCGTGATTTTGGAGCAATTTTTGGCACAATAATTAGTTAATTAATAATTAATAAGTTCTATCTTCATGAAGGCAGAATTTATTGCAGGACTTTGTTCTCAATTGAAACAGTCTGTGACTTCCAATTGCAATCAGCTGAAGTGGCGAGCCGTGATCGTATAGTGGTTAGTACTCTGCGTTGTGGCCGCAGCAACCCCGGTTCGAATCCGGGTCACGGCAGCCTGTTTTGACACAGACAAGTCGCACGGAGAGAGAAAACATGTTTGATAAAACACGTCTGTGATCCCGACTTCAACCAGATAGCGTCTTCTGTGTTCAAGGAGAGGTAAGTAGACGAATCTGTGACCTGTTCACCCCGAGCGTTTGTCCTGATGTGACAGACAGCAGATTCAATGAACTGTTACCTACGTCAGGATTTTAACGCTCGCCTACGTGTTGGGTGACACCTGATGAGAGTTTTAACTAACTGGATCTTTGTGAGCTCACAATACCATCAAATAAGTTTGGAAAAAAACTATCCCATAACTTAACAGCCAGCCGTGATCGTATAGTGGTTAGTACTCTGCGTTGTGGCCGCAGCAACCCCGGTTCGAATCCGGGTCACGGCAGCCTGTTTCCCCAGTTTTTGCAGTGTGTGTGTGTGTAAGCAGTCTGTTTGGAAAGTGACAGTTCACCCCCCACAATTTATATGTTTCCTCTTGCCTGTAGTGCTAATTACCCATCTAGATAGTTTTTCTGGCTCCACCAGACAAAACATTGTCAGCTGAGGCACATAATTATTGATTAATACATTTTTAATCGGCTTAATTCTTAATGACAATTTCTGATTAATCATTAGCATCCCTATCATAATTCATGCCCCAGTTACTCTAGAAGATCCGCAGACCTGGTTGCAAACACTTTCATGCAGGAGCTATTTTCTTTCTAGTGGAAAGAAAGTAGTTCTGGTAGATTGTACCATAGAAAGAAACTAGTTCCTACATGAAACTGCTCACAACAAAGTCTGTGAATAATCTTGAGTAACCGGGTCGAGATTTCTGGATAGAGACACTGGTGTTTGGCAACATTTCTATGGCCAGTATCTCCAAAAGTCAGCGACTAACACCAAGATAATCTAAATGAATATCTAGCACTACAAGACAGAGGGGGAGAAAATTTTGGGCGACCTGTCCCTTTAAAGGAGAGGCAATCATACTAAATGATAGGATGGTAGCACATACACAAGTTTGATGATATAAGTACATCCAGCATAGAGCTTCATATTGAGCTGTTGAGTGATTGGTTGATTTGATTGCCAATGACTAAGATAGAAATCAGTTTATTTGTGCTTCACAGTATTATCACGACAGGATGCTTTCAAAAATAATTCAGTTTTTCAAAAGAAGTCAACATGTTGACAACTGTATGAACTATCCATAAGTTCTGTAGCGTTCACCTGATCGCACAGACCTATGTGTCTCATATCCCCCATCACTGAGAGATCTGAGGATCAAAAACAAATATACTGATCTTGACAAATGTTGGGCCTGGTCACTAAATCCATTGAGGTTCTCCCACTAGGGAACATGCACATAAATAAAACTGCTATTTTGCTAAATATGTGGAAATCCAGCCAAGGGGCATTACAATATGTAAACCCAAATATACTGCGATAACAAGTAATGTCCACCAGATGTCGTCTTTGAGCCTGTCATCAGAGGGGAGACTTAGAAAACTCATATATAAACTGTATTCACTTGCAGAAGAGTACCAGGTATTGACATAAAAAGACCCTCTCTCACCAAAAGCCTCAGGATCACTCCATATCAATTAGCTGTGAGTAATTTGATTAATTGCAAATTTCTGAGATACTGAGATGAGATTCTGTTGCAAAATACTGAGATAGTTATGCTCATTTCAGACATTGTACTTTTGATCTACTGCATTTATTTCTAGTGACTTTGCAGAGTCATTATTATGCAAAATGTAATCATCTGATGTATTATTATAGATTAAGATCATATAAGATTAAACTTGATTGATCCCTGAGGGTAAATTCCCACTACTCAGCAGTATAAAGTTATTAAAATTACCCTAACTTTCACCAGCTGCGACATTAAAGAGATTTACAAATTAACGCATCAATACATTACTACATTATTCTGAAATGGTCCATTCTGAATAGAATGGAATAGAATAGAATAGAATAGAATAGAACAGGATCTGATCTGCAGGACAGGACATCTCTGTCTCATGACATTCATTCATTTAAAGGTTTTTTGACACACATTTTGCCTTTAAGAAATGTTGCACCTCCTGCCATTTGAAAATTGCAAAAAAAGCCATATCGCAATTTCAATAAAAACTTGATTAATTGTGCAGCCCTACTAATGAATGTTCAATTTTTATTAGCCATTTTACTTTCAATTGGTATGAGGGTGAGTAGGTAATGACTGAACTTTCATTTTAGGGTGAACTATACCTTTAATAATAGCCACTCAATGGATGCTGGTAATTCTAACCTTCAGACTGAAGCGTTGGAGAACAATACTCTGTGCAAGTGTGTTTTATGTGTGTTTTATTATCATGTATTATGTACAATATTATTCTTAATATTGTACATAATACACTCACTATCATGTGTAATATTATTTTTAATTTCTTCATTATTATTATTATTATTATTATTATTATTATTATCATGTATAATTAGGTTTTATTCTATGGTACTGTGATTTTGGAGCAATCTCTGGCACAAGAATTAATTAATTAAGAATGAATAAAGTTCTGTCTTGTTTCATCTTAACCTCATGAAGGTGGGATTTACTGCAGGACTTAATCAGTTTTAGTTAGGTGTACCTAACTGTTCCCTGAATAAGAACCTAAAATATTTACTTAAATGCAATACTTGAGTAAATCTACTTAGTTACTTTCTATTGCTGTCTTAAGGATATTTTGATGCTAATACTTTTATATTTTTACTTTCTTAAATTTTAGTTTACATTTCGTCACTGTATTGCTACTTTTAGATAAGTGAAAGTGTTTAAGATAGCAATACTACGCTACTACTACTACAGATAGTAGTTCTCTTACTGTAGTATAATTGCCCAATAATGACATGTGAAGTATGTACACATTCATTCATTCATTCATGGTAGCAGTTTGCTGAGCCTGCGGCCAGGCTTTTCTCATGGGGAGCAGCTCCCTCCCTCCTTTCCTCCCTCCTTTCCTCCCTCCTTCCCTCCGTCCTCCCTCCTCCCCGTCCGTGCAGCAGCAGCAGCCATATTGGAATGCTGGATGTGGAGAGAGGGGAAGCAGGAACAGGCGACGAGAGAGGGAGAGAGAGGGGGGGAGACAGGCAGGAGCGAAAAAACACTAACTGTAACTACTCCCAGCTCTACAACTGAAATAACGGATTATTTACCGACTGTTAACAGCTTCTCCCGCCGGTAAAGTCAACACAAACCTGTCGGACGTCCCCTGGAGCAAGTCGACGTGAGTGATGTTGTGTTTATGGGTTTATTTCAAAAGCTAAAAGAAAAGTATGGGATGCGGTTGGTTTAACGTTCGTCCTGGCTGGGTTAACGTTAGCTGTTTCCTCTCCCAGTTTTTAGACCCACTCCAGTGTTTCTTATAAACAGGAAAATAAGTGATAAGTTATCTTGTATTTACAGGAACGTAACTAGGTCGCACTTTTCCTTTTTGGTAACTTGCAGCAGTTGAAAAGAAGTGTGACCTCCTACTGCCACTGAACTCGTCGCCACAGTCACATGTGAATGTGGAGTAACGTTAAATAACGTTTAACCTGCGGTAAATAAACGCAATGGATTAGCCTACATTTAACACGAGCTCTTAATCTCTGATCTCAGGAATATGTTGTTCCCTGTGTCGTGGATTCAGGGCTGTGTGGTTACCTTGACTTACCTCCTGATCAAACTGAACTTACTTAACTCTCCTCAGTGGGTCATTTATCTCTCTCGTTTCTTCGTGTACACTTTAGGGCTGCAGGATTTAGTCGCAATTGCAATAAAATCACAATATAGACAAGTGCAATATCCAAATCGCAGAACCAAGTTGCACTTTTTTTGAAAGAGTAAACATGCATGAGAAAAGGCCTGAAAATCTCGTTCTCCAGATGAAATAAAGCATGTTTGTTTGGTACAGACCTCAGTAAATATCAGGTCGTCATGATTTTAATAGTTTTTTTCAGTGGACATGAAAATTGTAATGGCATATCGCACTTGCAATTTCAGTCAAAATAATCGCAATATGACTAGGGCTGCAACAATTAATCCAATAATTGATTATTAAATTAATCACCAACTATTTTGAGTCAATATTCTCAGATTCCAGCTCATTAAATATCTTATGGTTTCTTTAGTCTTCTGTGACAGTAAACTGAATATCTTTGGTTTGTGGTGCAAAACAAGACATTTGAGGATGTCATCTTCGACTTCAGGGTTACACAGTTAGTTGCAACCCTAAATATGACTTCCTTTTTTCTTTTTTTTTTTGTACTAAATTGTGCAGCCCTAGTAGAGTTGTTTCGTCTCAAAACCCAACCAATTGACAAGTTTTTTTAGGGTTCTTGTTAATGTAGAATAATTGTTGTGATGTGATATGATATGTGTATGATATGATGTACCATCCCTACAGTCCCTCTCGTTTTGCTCTCATTAATAGACTAATTGTAGATCAGGTTCATAGTATTTATGTAGAAATATTCAAATAAATCAATTAGAGCTGAAACTATTGAATAATTGATTAGTTCACCGGTTCTAGCATCTCAAATGTGATGATTATTTGCTGCTTTTCCTAGTTTTATAGTGTTTTAAGAAGAGCTTGAAGCAAAGATGTCAAACATTTGTTTTTTACAGCTTATTAAATGTTTGGATCTTCTGCTTTTCTCTGTCATTTATGATAATAAATAAAAAGTATTTGAGTTTTGAACTGTTAATTGGAAAAAAGAATCAATTTGAACACGTCACTTTGGGCACTGTTTCACAAATTTTTTTTTTTAGATTTTTTTCACTAATTGATTAATCATGGGAATATTCTGCAGTTCACTTTACAGCCTAATTAAAATAATTACTAGTTGCAGCTCCAAATATAATCTTGTAAACTAGAGCCATGGAAAACATGTCTTTGGTCCTGTGTTAACACAAACAACATGTGATTGTTGGTGCAGTTCATTCATATTTCCTTGCAGGCTGAATTCTTGCAAAAAAAAAAACAGCCCACTGTTTTAAAATATGTGTAATCTTAATCTCTGATGTGACAAATAGTTATATGGACATAAGTAGACACTCAAAAGTTTAATCACTATATCCAAGTGAAACATCTCAGAAACATGCTGCCCTGTCTTCTGTATGAAAGGCTGCTGGAGCCTGATTTGCTTCTACTTCATATTCCAGATGCAAGAAAATGCTAATGAATTGCAGTATCCTGAGGCCACTGAGGCTTCAGACCCACAGTATACTAATAGGAGTGCTGCTCTGCACCCTTATATTTGCAGTTCTGTGGCGTGTGGACAAGCTACACCTTTGTGTACTGATGAGATCCATGACTGTAAGTGTAGGGGATGCCGACTTTCTTTAAGGTTGAGGTTTGGTTTTGGATTAACATCACTATTGTGATATTGTTATAATATGCTGAAAATATTTAGAAAGTCCTGATTCACTGAAATAATTTCACCAAGTATTATATTGAAAACCTTCAAACAAATTGCAGTGTCGATAGCTATGCCTACATGGACAAGCTTTCTTAAACCTAATTGAAATCATTCTAATAAGAAATTCCAACTTAACTGTTTACATGGACACTAAATAAAGATCTGATTAAACACGTGTTTGCTAGTGGTGTAATGATACTATGATATGGATAGATATATTGATTAAGTGTTCAACCTTCCAGTATAATCAGCGCAAAGTGAAACTATCAATTTGTCATCATCTGTAGGATACACTCTTATTTTGAAATTCTCATGGCAAGTCTGTGTCTCAAATGCCTGTAAAAGTTCAGTTATAAAATTGTCGAATCATATTTTAGTTGCTTTTTATATATATGTAATATAACATAAGTGTAACTGAATGTTTTAAATTGATTTATGATATTGTCAGATGGTGCAGGCCCCTGAGTTGACTCTAATCGAAATTATTTCGTGACAGACTTTGTGATATCAAAATTTATGATATTGTCGTCCAAAGATCAATATAATATCATATCATGATGAAACTTTACAAAGGATTAATGAGAATTTAACTTTTTTTTTTTTGTCATGCGCACGCTGTTGAGAAGTGTCTAATCTGTTGGAAATAAAACAGAAAAAGAAATGGATCTGGTGTCTAGTGCCAGGAAAGAAAGAAAAATTGTTTCCGCAAATTAGCACTGAAGTATCTTTAAATCTTTCACGGTTTTTAACAGAAAAGTTGTAAAAGTTTCCACCATTTTTCTATTAATTTCAACCAGAGGGACACGATCAGATTACGTGTTAAGTTTAAGTTTTTAAGAGCGCAGTGGCCGCGGTAAATGCGATTATCATGATAACTAAAATTTGAACCAGTATTACCAATCATCTGTAATTTTATCACGTTTTTGTGTTGAACCAGTTGTCGCTTCATCCCTCCTCATGTTGCTGTCATTCTCTGTTTTGAGGTGCTGTAAAGTCAAATGGGCTGTCAGTTACTGAAACAAGCAAAATTAGGTGGTTGCGATGGTGTGACAATAAACTCTGGAAAATTCTTGTCATCTGAATAACAGCTACAGTGGTGAGATGAAAGTCTGTGTCCTGATGACGTCCTTGTTGCTCGTTCCAAACACATAGCACTAAGTGCTGTCAGCTGTACGACTAATTCCTCTCACCCAACTATTAATTTAAACGTAAGTGATTGGAAATTATGTTCACGGGACTTTTTACAGGCTTGAGATGGCATTTCGTAATTTGCAAACAAGACTTGCATTGCTAATTAGCTTATTCACTTGATAAGCTTGCGTTTAGTTCCACTCCGTCTGCATTTGTTCAGCTTACTTACTGTGACCAAGCACTACACCACATGCAGAACTACTTTTTTTTTATTGGTCTTCAATGGTAAATTTGTGTGGACAGCGACAACTCGCCATTTTGCCGAGTCATACAAGTGATAGCACACAGCCTTGTTTAGAAGTTAGACCAGTTTTATTACATTAAACTCATTCCATCCCTGTGTGTTTGGAGCCTGTGGTAAACTACAGCCTCAGTCTACTAATTTGGCATCATAGGACCAAAATGCATGCAGCGCAGTCCTTTATCTTCAGTAGAAACATGTCATTACCTTCAGTGTGTGAAACAAGCAGAAAACAGCGTTGTCTGGCTTCAAGTTGTAACATACATCATGTGGCTCTAAGCAGATCCTTCATATGAACCTTCTACTTTAGTTTTTAGTGGTTTTCTTTTTATATTTTTGTGTTATCAGACTTTTGTGATAGATGTGGGCAAGTTGTCAGTAAGTAAGCTGTAGCTTCACCTTGCCGGCAGGACTCCTCCTGTGGCTGGTCTACAGCAGGGCTAATACAGGCGTGGCTGTGGTGTGTGTGTGTGTGTGTGTGCTTGTGCTTGTGCTTGTGTTTCCGCGTGTGTAAATTGCAGAGCAGTGCAGGAGGCCAGTATTTATAGAAACACTTGACTACACTCAGAGATCTTACAGAAGCAGTTCACTACATTGCAGAGAACCCTACGGTTTGTATTCCTGCAGGGTTGTGGCTCCGTTTTGGTCTATTTGTTAAACTTTTCTCCTCTTTGCAGCCGTTCTACTATGTATTCTGCTCGAGTTTGTTCTATTCCAGACAGACGACAAGTCAGACAGAGACAGAAAAACTGTAGAGAAAGACAAGAGGGTAACAAAGCCTCCAGTCTAGTGTCAGTCGAGTGCACTATGTGGTGTGACTCGTAATGACTCTAACTAGTGATAGCAATCACTGTGGACACATACTGTGTGTATGAAGGTATGTAGAGGTCCTGAATAAGAGTGTGTGTGTCCTTAATATGTGTGTCATGAGGAATTCATGATAGCAAATGAAGTAATTTGTCTTGGGAGGGAAAAGAACGACTCCCTATTTCAGTTTTGGCATTTTTTAAATAAGTTGTTTGCTGTTTTCCGAGCAAACACGGTGGCTTTTTCTCCCCGGCGATTGGTTACTTCATACCTACTGTGTAAATACTCCCAGCTGTGTGGAGGTCTGAGCTGCTTTCTTACATCTTGCCCATAATGAATGAATGAATGTTATTTGCAAACTCACCTCAGGAAGGAAAAAAAACATGAATGAACAGTTCAACCGAGCAAATGGTGTTCTTTGTTTGGAACCGGTAACTTAATTGGGAAGTATGATTAACTTTCAGCGTGTGTATGTGTGTGTGTGTCGGTGTGTATGTGACTGTATGGTTCTATAAACTCAGCTTCTGTCTTCCGTGGGACTTATTCCCCTGCATCCTCCCACATGTGGTTTCAGCTGTGAAGGAAAAGGAGCGTGTCTGTGTGTTTGTGTGAGTTTTTTGGAGGCTGAATGAAGGTCCATTCCCTTTGCTTCTGGATTGGTTGCATTCAGGAAGCAGCCCCCACACCCCTCCATGCACACACACACACACACACACTCACAGAGCACTTACTGTACATCCTAAAACATGCTGCGTCCCTCAGGAGCTGAAAGGAAAACGCCTTCTTCCTCTCAGCAGCAGCAGCGACGCTGTTCAGATCTCTCCGGGTGTTTATGTGTGTGTCGGTATGCTTCTGTGTACCTGCGTGTGTGTTGCTTGACTGTGATAATGATGGTGTTTACCAAAGATAACATGAGTAAACATTGTCTTGGTTTTATCAGCTGAAAACATTTTTGTACTCATTATAACTTGGTGTGGTGATGTGTGTGTGTGTGTGTGTGTGTGTGTGTGTGTGTGTGTGTGTGTGTGTGTTTATTCTTGCACTTTTATTTGTGTGTGATGATTTAGGCAGAGTTTGACTGTGTGTAATTGTGCGTGTGCATTTGTTGCAGCAGGATTATGAGTATATTTATTGTATAGAATTGCAATAATTGGTTGATTAATTGATTAGTTGATCAAAAGAAAATTCATTGTCAACTATTTTGATAGCTGATTAATTGTTTCAGTCATTTTTCAACCAAAAATGTCAAACATCTGTTCGTCCCAGCTTCTTTAATATAAGGATATGGTGGTTTTCTTTGTTATTTATGTTAGTATACAAAGATTCTTTGGGTTCTGGACCGTTGGTTGGACAAAAATATGAAACTGAAGATGTTACTTTGGGCCCTGGGAAATTGTGCTGGTCGTTTTGAACAATTTTGACATTTTATTGATAAATTATGAGCATAATTGCCAGAGAAATCGATAATGAAAATAATAATTTCTTGCAGCTCTAATATCAGAGGCAGACTAATAAATTGGCTAAGCAGCTCTTTATATATCATCCAATATGAGTTCATTGCAGATGTCTTAGTATCTGTGTGCATGCTGGCTTAAAAAGTAACAAGAGACTGCAATACAGAAATGCTGAAATTGGTTTGAGGTCATTTCTAGACACTACATTTTAGAAATAGGATGATCATATATTTCGCTCCCCTGCCTAGTCAGTGATGTGAAAACATCAGATTTCCTCACAGTCAGAGAAACTCATCAATCTGCCGATTATTTTCTCGATTAATCGATTAGTTGTTTGGTCTGTAAATTGTGAAAAATGATGATCACCGTTTCCCAAAGTCAAAGATGACATCCACAATGATGTCCACAACCCAAAGATATTCAGTTTGCTGTGATAGAAGCCATAATATATTCACATTCAAGAAGCTGGAATCAAAGAGTTTTAACTTTTTTTTCTTTAAAAAAAAAAGTACTCAAACAGATTAACAGATCATGAAAATAGTTGGTGAGAAAAGTCAAGGTGTGCATCCTGCTCATAGTTCAGGTATGAAATCCTAGCAAACCACGTAGCATCTTTCCTGACAGGCTGCTGACAGTGCTGTCAGCCAAAGAGCTTATCACACTGTTAATCACATTCTCAATCCGTCCCAACGCAAACACTGAATATAGTTATTGAATGAAGGGTGCAAATTATAAGAAAGTCAACCCCATTAGTAATCAATTAATTATTGAAAGAAAGGCTGTCTTGAGTAGGGATGAATCAATTGGGTATGCAGGATCTGTATCAGCACAGATACTGACCTTATTAAGTAGATCAGATAGTGGCCATGATGTGACCAATCCACATTAAATACAGTTTTCTTCATGAGTTTGATTTCAGTTGAGTGTTTCCACTAACATTTACATTCATTCAGTCATGGTGGGCCGCTGACTCTTTTTTTTTTTTAGTGACACAGCAGTCTGAGGTCCTCACAGTGAAGTATACAGGGAGGGAGATGGCACAGGCATGGGGTCAGTACTTGATATTAGCAGATACAATGAGCTGAGGTGTCAGATACTGTATTGCGAAAGACAACGCTGAATTGATGCATCTGTAAATCCCTGTGATTTGGACTGGGGCTCATACAGGTATGATGGATGGCTCTATGAGGCCCAGATGTTTCCTATCCATTGTTTGTTCTGGGCCAGTGGTCCTTTAAAGACTAACCAGCATTGTTAGTAATATCATGTAGTGGCAGTATTAGGTGGTAATCACATCAGACAGACATTTGTGAGTCTATATGTCAGCCGTCAAAGTCCTTACAGTTGGATTTTCCAAATATTTCAAAAGGAATTCACTTACTTGCTTGTTCACACATGAGCCAGACATTTCAGAAATGAAATTTCTGCAGAATATTGCATTCTGATGGTATTTGTATTGGTCCCCAATGATGCAGATTGGTGCATCCCTTGTCATCCTAACCTGAAACTATATTCTACATCTGTGATGTTTGAATCTTCTGAACAATGCCGTTTAATGATTGTATTTGAGTGTGGATTTATTGCAGTCTTTCTGTTCTGTTTGTACTGCAGTTTTTTATCTGCTGTTGCAGTTAAAACGTGCTTGAGTTTAATGGAAGACAATATATTAGCAGGTTTTCTGAGCTTTTCCTAACACAGTTGTTTTAGTGTGCATGTGAACAGATGGACCACTGTGTAGCGTAGCATTCTTGCTGTGTGTGTACTGAAATTTGCTACAATGGCAGGAAATGACATCGTAGTTAATGACTTATCCCTCCTTGGGGCATGCACACACCAGGACACACATACTCTCACACACACACACACACACACACACGCACGCACGCACACTTGGAGCGAGCCACCTTTGGTCATGCAGGTCACTGGTGCAGCGTGTCAGCTAGTGATGAATGGAACTGGAGCACAGCGATTCCCTCTGGTGTATATTTGTGTGTGTGTGTGTGTGTGTGTGTGTGCGTGCGCGCGCATGTGTGCATAAGACTGACTCCTTGACTCAAGCAAAATGACTTCACAAACTAATGACCGCTCTCTTGTTCCCTCAGTTTTATCCAAGCGAAGCAGTGATTGAACTGCAGTCCTCGAAAAGAACAATCACGACCACAGATATTGTAAATAAGTCACCCCTCTCCCTCTGTGCGTGCGTGTCGCGTTTGAGCGGGCAGTCAGTGTAATTACATTGCGATGAGTCAGAGCAGGAAAGAGAGAAAGAAGTAATTGTTGGGCTTTGTCATATAGACAGAGAGAGGAGAGGTGGGAGGAGGAGAACACTGGGTGGAGAAAAGTCAGAGAAAAACAGAAATAGAAAGATGAGGCAAGAAGACAGGGGGAGTGAGCGAGAAAGGGTCCCAAGATGTCCTCTTCCACTAGATTTTTAAACACTTGAAAACTATCTCTGGATATAGAAATGGTGTCATTACCTATTGGACACGAATCTTTATTTAGCTTGATTGGCAGCCATGGATTGTAGGTTTCTTTTGCCCCCTACTGTGCCTGTCCACATCTCAGGATATGTCTCAGACACCAGAGGCTCTTTGTTCAGCCAGCTGCCCTAACAATAGATAGACTGGGGTAATTGTGATACAGTAGTTAAAGGAATAGTTCGTCAGTTTGGGACATACGCTTGTAAGGGCTGTGACGATAACTACATTAGCGCGATCAGGTGATGTCTACCGCAGGGTTGGGCTCATTACAGTTGTCACTCCAAATTTTATTTTGAAAGGCCAGAGATCAGTGCATGGATCTATCAATATATCTATGGATCGGCAAGTCAAGAGCTCAGTGTCTGATTGGTCGACACAACCCACAACACATCTTGGGATTGCTGTTGGGCAGCTAACAAGATGCTAACAACAACTGTTGTCAAGATGGAAAAATCAACAAGTAACCACCAACGACATCTCCAAAAAAGAGCTCACAGCTGGATTACAAAGCTCCTGAAAGGGGTGTGATCTCACTGAAGCCAGCGTTGTAAAGGCACAACATTAGCATTAGCATTAGCTTAACGTCAGCCTGCTCAGCTTACTTACTTTGTCAGCAATTGGGAAATAACATGAGGCTTTTCTTGGTCTTGAGAAGCTGCAGCATTTATTAACTTACAGTGTAACCTGAACTGTACATTTACTGCCAGACTGACAGCTTTCTGCTCTGCTATGGACATCACTGTCAGTCTCAGTCTGCCACTGCCACATCTCAATGCTGTTGTAATATTAATAAATATCGATATCAGGGTATTTGGTCAAAAATTGATTGAGACTGTCCCACCAGCCCTACATAAAACTTTGGTGCGGTAACTCTCTGATTTGCCAGTGGTTTGGTTTTCCCTTTTTTGTACATATCAAACAAATGAGATGCAGATTAATGTGTTAATTACACGTTAAATCAAATGAATGCAACCGCAGAATCCTTATTTTTAAACGTCAAATCTGAATCCAGTGACTTTTGTCTGATGTGAAGTTTGACTGACAGCACAAAGTGCTTAAATAAGGACTTCATTCTTTATAATGGATGACAGATTTGCTGTTGTTTGGCCACCGGTTTAAAATAATTCTCGTTTTGTTCTTGTCTTTATCTGAAATGACAGTTACACAAGAGAATCCTTAAAGCAGACTGACAATAAATACAGACAAGTATTCCCACGTTACTACTGTCATTTAAGCTTGACTGACTCTGAGAGTTTGAGATTTATAACGTTGACATTTAGTTCAGAGTCTTACTCAAAATGTCACACAGCCCGTGTGGTGGCAGAGCATTTACTAAATGAATGAAACTTTTTTTTTTTCTCTGACATTACAGCTCAGACATTATAGGCCAGATACTCAGTGCAATGTTTCAAGTCCATGAAGATGTCACTCAATCATCGGTTGTATATATTAGTTTAGAGAGACTGGTTTCTGGGTTAAAACTGGACACAAAGTATTGAAGCTGCAAAAGCCAGGTACTTTACAGAGAGAGAATGAGACCAGAGCAGACATCAGTGTCTGCTTGGCCAATCATATGACCTCATCTCTTCACTAGATTCATGCACAACCACACACACCCACAAAAACAAAGTCATAATAGATCACAGAGAAAGACACACACACGCACACACACACACAGAGATTAGCAGTGAAACACCTGGATACGAGCCATAGGTATGACATCACACACACACATATTCACAGACTGGTGAGCTGCCATAAAGTAGTGTTGCTGAGGTCAGATGTGGGTATAATGCCACAGTGTGTCTGCCTGTGTGTCAGTGTATATGTGTCTGTCTGTGTGATTAGTCACCAGCAAGCTCACTCCTGTAACAAAGGTTCATTGAAGAAAAGTCTCGAGGCTGTCTTTCCTTCTCTCTCTTTTTTCTTTGTCTGTTAAAACATTTTTTTTTTCTGTTGTTAAACTGTTTTAACATGTTTTTAACAATAGCAGCTGCAAATACTGGAAACCCTGGCATAGGCTTATTTGGGAAAAAAAGATGTAATTAAAAATATTTCAGTTGATGTGATTGTTTTTGCACAGAATAAGTTTCAGCATCACAGAGAAATTAATCAGGTGCGAAACAAACTATACTGGACTTGGACTGGATTTTATCACAGTGGCTAATTTACTTTGCCGTTTTATCAAGTTTTTATTAAAGGAAGAATATTTAAATCTGTAGCGTTTGCAAATAAGTATTGCAGTCCAAATTAGAGATGAAACTGGATAAAAATTATCAAGGTTATAATTATTATCACAATATTGTTAAAATGTGCTGTAAATGTTCAAAACACACTGAAATAATTTCACCAAGTTCTATAATGGGATCATGACCTTTGCGATTTCAGTGTTTTCACTGATGGAAAACGAACCCACGTTGCTGCTGCGCCTGCGTCCAGGAGACTGTTGCTAATTTTGTTTGACGCTGGACAGTATTTATCATGAGTTTTTCAAAGTAATCAATCATGGTTCTGACAGTAGTTAAGATTTGAAGCTGTAATATTAATCATTCAGAATTTTATCACAGTTTATCGTGAAATCGAATTGTCTTATCCCTAGTCAAAATAGTGAATTTAGGTTGAATCTCTCTTAAATAGACAATCTATGGTTGAAAGAAGTTGAAGCACCGCCTCATCCCCTAGATTCGAAGCTCAGGCAGGTTGCTTACAAGCTGCGGAGACATTATATAATATTATATTTTGACAATGAAAAGCCACGAGTCCTCCTCTGTAAGCTGATCAGCTGTTAATAACGGTCACTTGTCTGTCAGTGTAACATTAAGCCCATTATTGCAAAAACAAAAGCGCATCACTCCAAAAATACACACTTCGGAGTCTGAGTTCAGTGACTACCTGCCTTACTGCCTGCCAGACTCCTTTAAAATATTGCTCAATTTAACCATTAACATAACAGACATCTACACCTTTTAAAAGATTTTTAATGATTTCTTACAACTCATGAACAGACACTAACTCATTCAGTGAACATTCAGCATTAATGTGAACTCTTACTAATGTGAAACAAGCAAAAAAAAGAAACGGTTATTCTGGCCTGAAATGAAATTTTCAAAGAGAACATGCTGGCTGTAGCGTTATTGTCAGAGAAGCCAGTATTTCAACTTGTTTACTTCTAAAATATCATGATCAGTTTATGATTTAGTGCAGTAAATATTTTACAGATTTTCCCTTTAATGTTTTGAATGTTCAGATGAAGTAGAGAATCGCATTAATCCTGACACACGCACCGACAAATACACTTAAAGAAGCACCGTGCACAACGACAGCGGCGGGGTTGTTCTAGGACTTTGTGATACGTCACTTGGAGATGCATCACCACTAGAGGGCGATGCTGACACACCAACTCATGCAGGGATTCACAGGCGGGAGGGAGACGGAGATGGAGGGACAGAGCTTAGATCCACCTTCTAAATGAGAGTCGGAGTATACTAGGGGCTGTGTGTGTGTGTGTGTGTGTGTGTGTGTGTGTGTGTGTGTGTGTGTGTGAGAGTGTGTGACATCTTGGCCTACTAATCCAGTGGCCCATTAATCTGCTTTACTCCTGAGCAACTCTCATCTTGTCTGTCTGCCTGTTTGCTTGCTTGTGTGTGTGCGTGACAGAGAGAGAGACGGCGCGCATTTGCCTCTGTCATGGCTCATTCATAGGCCTTGTGTTGAGTCTGCAGTGTCAAAGTGAGCATTTAGTGTAGCATACTGGATATAATATCAAGTGCCAGTGATTTTATGGCACTTTGAGCGCATTTTCTGGCCCATATCTGCAGGCACAAACAGTGGAAAACAGCCATGGATGGGAAAGTTCCAGCAACAACAGATTTCTGCCTTCGGGACAAAAAAGTTGACGCTCTCAAATGCTGACTTCTTTGGAGTCTTTTGTGATTCGAGACAAAACTGCTTGCATATCAGATGTCTTTTACACGCTCAGGATTTTAATCAGCATTTTATTTTGAGAACCAACATTTTCTGCCATCTTTAAAATCTGTTTTACGAGTGTGGGAACAAATCGAACGTTTTGAAAGTGTCATACACCAGAGATCGCTGACTGTTGCTGACATAATTTTTCTGATTATTTCACAACACACTGATCTTTATTAGCAGACCTGACAACGTGAGGCATACAGTTATTTTGCTTCGTTTCTGGTACAAAATGAAACAAAACTGCTTCAATCTTAAAATGAATGAGGACTTCTGTTACTATTAATTTCAGAAACTGAAGCCCAAGTTCTATTTTCTGCATCCTATGTATCTACAAGGGTCTGTGTGATGTAAGTTTAGTCAAGTCTGAAAGAGTCTGAATGATCCGTATATGCCGACAAACGTGTTAACACATTGATGTATGCAGACAGTTTAAACACAACCTTGTCCGAGTCCATTTTTATATCTGGGCCTCAAGCTTGCAGTTTGTGGCAAATGAGAGAGGTTACAAAAGAGCTGTCCTCTGACCTCTTTGGATGATTTTTCACAGTCATTACTTTTTAAATTTGTGACATTAAAACATCGTAGTCCTGGTGGCTCAGTTGTTGGAGCATCGGCTGGGTCCTCTTCTGTGGCCGTGGGTTTGACTCCCACCCATGGCCCTTTGCTGCATTTGTTACCCCCCCCCCTCCCTCTCTATGCGATTATAAAAAGATTATTGTTTAATCCTTGTTGTAACAAATTTTTGATTTTTATTATGTACTTATTTTTTGCCCCCTCCATCCTCTGCCCCTTCCCTGTCATATATCCAGCTGTTGTTTCTCAATTCAACTCCCACCACTATATTGCTGTATTTAACTATGAAGTAATCAGTTTTTGATATGATAAGGGGTGAGTATAAAGTATTCTGTTTCAAAATATCTGTAAAATTAGTTTCGGGTGGATTTACTTCCCTCCGGTTTGATTACAGTATAATTGGATTAAATGTGCAATCCTTTCAAAACAAAGACAGGGGAACAATTGACGGTCACTGCCTGTGTCTCCCATTTTCTGTCTTTCTGTTTTGTTCTGAAGATAGATGATTTCTGCAGGACTAAGTTGAGTTGAGAACACTGGATTATGACTAATTGAGTCGCACAGCAGGGGTGCATTTGTGTCAGAGAAGCAGAATAGCCAAAGGCAACGCAGCTCACACACACGCACACACACACACACAATGTTTAAATAACCCATACTCCTGTCCCTCCCTTGTTATGTCATTCTCCGCTCTGCCTTTTGCTCCTATACCGTCTCCTCCGCACTTTCGCTTCTTTCTTTCCAAAGTCTACCACTACGGTCTCTGTTTTTACTCTGTTTCTGTTTCTCACCTCTTTTCATGAAGTTTCATCATTTTTTCTCATCTCTCCTCTTCTCTTCCCCTCCTCATTTGAGTCTCCTCCTGTACATCTGGCTCCCTGTCTCACCCTCCATCCCTCTCCTGGGACACAAAGACACCCCTCCCCCTTCCCTCCCCTCCTTGCCCCCCCCCCAATTCCTTCCTCCTTTTCTCTCTTCTGTCTCCCTCCCCCCTTTCGCAGCCTACCCATCATGTCCCTCCTTCCCTCGTCCCTCCCCTTCCCTACTCCCACTCGGGCTGCTGTGTATCTGTGAGTGTCAGTGTAGTAGCTGTAGTTGTAGTAGTAGAGGGAGGAGGAGGAGGAGGCTGGGTTGTAAGCTTAAGCCGACATTAGCCATCATTACTGAGTTAGCTGGCTAGCGCATCTCAACGCTAGCCCAAAGACCACAGAAGCTTGGGATTTTGGCTTTTCCCAATTAAGCTGCCTGTCAGGGGAGAGAGATTACACTCTCTTCTGCTCTCTTCTCTTTCTCTTCTCTTTGGGACTTTAAATGGAAGGACTCTACCATGGTAGGAATTTCAAAATACAGTAGTGTGTATATGTGAGTGGGTGGTTGCATGTGTGTGAAACCATGCCATGTTATGTTCATGCATTTTTAAGGTTCAGTGTGTGTGTTTGAAAATGTTTGAATGAGCATTTGTGTTTTCATTCAGTAGCTTTTAAACTGTTTGAGTGTGTGCAGGTTTTAGATTTGTATGTTTCTGAATGTACTATCAGAAAAGGTCAGAAATGTTTAGTTTTAGCGCAGATGTTATTATTAATTGAAAAGTATTAATGATTTGATGATGAAGTGTAGTTTCGTAGTTGCTATAATAATGATGATGATAAAGAGAAGGTGGAAGAAGAGGTGTAAAAATATATTGAAATTTATTGTCCATGAATGTGGTTTTCAGTGGCTATAAGACTGATGAGGGGAAGGAGGAAGAAGAGGTTGGCAAAACTAACAGACACACATTTGGATGCACACAAGCACACTTCCAGTTGATTGAAACTAGAGCTGTGAAACAAACTGTAACTGTTTTCTGATATTTTATACATGAACTATTTCTATGAAAAGAAAATCCTGCACACTGGTCTTGCTCAGCATCACAATTTATTGATCACACTAATGTTTTGGTCCCTCTGGACCTTCGTCAAGATGAAGACCGAGCAGTGTTCAGGATTTGCTTGCACTGCACCTGAGTTAGTTGGATGTACGAATATCTCCTTTGAGCATAGATGAGTAATCAGTTACTTGAGAAAATAAATGGCGGATGAATCGATAATGAAAGGAAGCTACTTGCAGCCCAAATTGAATTTTCAAGGTGTTTTTCTGTTCTGTATGATTCGGCTTTGATCTGCCTCCCTTATGATGAACGATTTGGTATGTGTGAGAAAGGACATGCAGGGTTCCACGTTAACCATGGCCACAAAAAGTTACTCTGCATGTGAACAGGAAACGCTACTCGCCGCCAGCTAGCTACTGATGTGTTGCCACAGCTGAAGTATGGGTTTACTAAGCCTACGCAAACTGCTAACGCAGTCCTTACAGAGGGACAAGAAACACAAGATGTGGACTGTGAAAAAACTAAATGGCAATTAAAATTGAGGAGTGAATGGAAGCAGGAGTTTACGTCCTTAGAAGTGTCATATTGAAGACACCTAATGTATGAATAATGTTACAATTCATGGAAAAAGTGGACAACACAAGTGTAACAGTTAAGAGAGTCTGTGTTAAGTTGGGTTAAATTGCCTTTTTTTTTAAAACATAAGTTTACATTTGGGTCACTAAATTCCCTGACATGCAAGTGTTTGGTTGCTTGCAGGTAGGAGGCTTCAACTTGAAGCGTGCATGTGCAGTGAAGGGCGTTAGTGATGCCTGTGTGTGTGTGTGTGTGTGTGTGTGTGTGTGTGTGTGTGTGTGTGTGTGTGTGGGTGGGAGGGAGGCAATATGTGTGAGATGATGTGTGTGTCAAATTAGTGGGTTGTGTTTGAATACAAGTGTGCATCCTTATGTAGAGAGTGTTGCCCACATGGCTTTTTGTGTAGGTGTTAAGTGTGTATTATTGTGTATTTTGTGTACGTGTGTGTGTGTGTCTGTGTGTGTGTATGTAGGCATGAAGTAGCAATCCCCCTGCGGCATTTTGTTTCTAGGTTATATCATCTATATTTCAGCGTGTTTTAATATTTCGATTGTGGTTCATAATTGATGGAAATTTGCTAAACATGAGGCATAGCAGCTTCCCTCCCTCACACGCACATGTATACACACACACACACACACACACACTCACACACAAACACAGGATTCTGCACCTTTACCTGTCAAGCATGCAGGCAACTCAAGGACTGATTATATGAAGAATAAGTATTGTGTTGTTAGAGTTAATTACCCATTAGCATGGTGTAGTAGCGCTCTAATCTAACAGAGCACAGGGCCAAGCCAGCAAGGATTTGCTTTCATTGGCCAATCAAAATTGATTATTCATTTTTAACGTTGTAAACCAGTTCCCTAGTGTTTGCTCTCATAAAAAGTCAAAGAAAAATTAAATATTTATTGTCATGTTTGATTTTCTTCTTACTCAGAAAAAAAGCAAGTGTAAATTATGCTTAAACCACCAACTGGGGCTGTACTTTAGTTGGTCATAAATGTCAAGTGTGTTTTGATTTACTTAAAAAACAGACACTGGTTTCATATAAAATCGCATTTAAACCATAAAGCGTATTTCACCAGTTCATTCGTCCTAAATCTGCCGTGATGAATTAAACATAGCGTATCTGGTCTGAGTGTGATACATTAACAAGCGTGCCGCTCCAGTAAGCCAGTTAGCTTTATCACTGCACCTGAACTATACACACTTGAGTGAATGTGTGTGTGTGCGCTTTTGCAGATAAATGTGTATGAGCAGTCATGCGTTTACGTGACCTTATTATGTTGCATGCATGTAGGACTTATCTGGAGTATGCGTCATCTGTGTGTTGGTGTGTGTGCAGTGTATTTTGTGATAGCGTCAAAGGTTTTGAATAATTGCTTGATGTTTATCTGAATGTGAATAATGAGGAGGTGCACATGTGCTTCTCTTTGAGCACATTAACTTAACAGCTCACCATGGCAGTATTTTAGATGTTTTACACTGTAAATTGAGTTATGGAAAGCACTGATTTGTCCTCCGTTGTATAAACGATACGTAAAGCACGTTATGACAGGGTTGCACCAACAAAGATTAATTTAATCTAAGAGTAATTATTTTTAACAAAACTAGAAGGAATGTGCAATTAATAGCAATATTATAAAAATCCCAATATGGTTAAGTACAATATTCTAATCACAGAACCCTGCAATTCTTGCCTGGAACTACAAGTCTTGTTCTCCAGATGTAAGAAAACATATTACATTGTTTGCCAGCTAACTAAGAAGTTAACAAAAATGTTGGCTGTGTCATTTAATTGCTAGCTAAAAAGTTAACAATATGTTGCATTGTTTGCTAGCCAATTTGTTTTTAAAAAGTAAACAAAATGTTAGCTTCGTTGTTTGCTAGCTAGCTAAAAAAGTAACAGAATGTTATTTTTTGTGAAAAAAAAAGAATAAATGTTACATTGTTTGCTAGGTAAATAAAAAATTAACAAATTGTTGGCTGTTGTTTGCTAGCTAGCTAAAATGTCAACAAAATGTTACATTCATTGTTTGCTAGCTACCTAAAAAGTTAAAAGAATGTTATATTGTTTGCTAGCTAACTAAAAAGGTTAACAAAATGTTAGCTTCATTGTTTGCTAGTTAGCTGAGAAGTTAGTTAGCCTTGTTGTCAGTTAGCCTGCTCATCATGACTCGACAGAGAAGCTGTACTTTATCGATTGAAATTGGTTATGTTGCTCAATCCATTTCAAAAAGGTAGCCATTTTAAAAATGAAACTTCTCAGCTGCAAACTTAAAGTTAATGCTAGAGCAGATGTTAAATTGGAGTTTAACGTTTTCGTGCAGCAGAATTAAATTTAATCAATGTTTAGAGTAAAAAACATAACTAAGATTTAAAATCTTTCCTCATTTTAAACTAGTTTGTTGCAATATAATTTAGAGTTGAACCATGATGTGATAGGGGTTAAACATGACTTCTTGTTGCAGCAATGATCCCATGTGTCACTTTCAAAGTCAAACCTGTGCTCAGAACCTTTCCATGCTAAATATATTTTCAAGGACAAAAACACAGCGAGTGTGTGTGTGATTCCATGCATTATGTTAGTGTGACTGGCAGGTGTGATCGGTGCCTCAGGGGTTATGTTGTTGCACCGTAAGACTGCACGCTCCAGTAACACCCTATTGTCCAGAGGGTCACACACACACACACACACACACACACACACACACACACACACACACATTCAAGCGTGTGCCAGCTCAGCTTGAAGTTTAACCAGTAGACACAGAGCAGCGAGGCAGAACAGCTGACTGCTCTCATCAGGTTAATTCAGTTGATCCTTGCAGGAGTATTGTTTTATTTTTTGCAGTAAAAAGAACATCTGTCCCTGTTCCTCCTCAGTCAGCTTGGTCCATCACTGTCGCACTGAGCTGCACGCAGTTTTGTTAAATTTCTCAAACTTCCTCAGTCTACCTAACACAACAGCTGCTGTTGGTAGTCATCAGCTGCTTCAGTCTTTCTGCTTAACATAAAGGTCTAAACTCAGAGAAACACAAGCTGAATCTGTGCATGGTGTCTGATCATGCAAAAACAAGGATTTGTAATAGAAGCGGACAATAAAATAATTGGGAAAAACATCTGGTTGTAAGTTGAAAAACAATATTTTGCTGTGATAACAGTCATTTCATTGTGATGATGGTAATTTGCTCTTCAAACTGAGCTCACCTTTTTCTTGCCTTTCTTGTCTTTTAACACCGTTATGTTAAACGTATAACAAATAACTTTTATTTTTAATTTCAGTTAAAGAGGATTTTATCTTGCCTTGTCTTTGACCTCTCTCAAATGGTGGATTTTATTTAACTGCTAATCTCAGACCAGTAGTTTAGACATTATTGCATAGCAGACTCTCTCTCGATTGTTCTGTCAAATTACTGTCACCAAAAAACCTGTGGTTAAAATGCAATTATACACAGCTCGCAGACATGGAGACTGTCCACAGTCTCCGTTTGTAGATAAATCAGTCTGTAAAGGTGTCTGTGTGATGGCGTTTTGTTTTCTTTTTGTTTTCTTTTTGTGTTTTTTTTTTAGTTTTTTTTTACTTTTTTTGTGTTCAGTAATAACAAGCAGGTATGAATATCCACATACTTAACCTTTACTAATGCTGGTTCATGACACAGGTGTGGAAGAGAGAAAGAGAAAATGTTCTGGTACCATTATTTTCTCCCAGATACCAGTTTAATACCTGAACTTTGCATGTCAACCAATACTGAGTACACTGTAAAAAAAAAAAAATCCTAGAGGAATTTGAATCGACTAATCTTTTGTTATTAATGTAAATAAACAAAAAACCTTAAAAATTGTAACCACTGCACACTTAAGACATAAACATGAGTTCCTCTAACTTGAAATGATGAGTTGCATAAATGTCCCAGGCAGAGTTCTCCCAACTTGAAACATGATCGCCAAATTAGCAGACTTCCCAGCATGCATTGTTAAAGAATGAAAACTCTCCTGAGACCATGATGAAACTTGATGTGTGTCTCTAATACACTTAAAACAACTTTTTTTTTGTCTGATAGTCTGATACTTGTGTGTTTTAAAAAATATATATTAATAAATTTTTACCAGCTGTATTAACCCCTGTATGATGTGATATGATTACTGTTGTTGTTTGGCCTGGCTCTGGTCTAACCCTTTGAATGAATGTCATGTCATAGGACTTCACCATCCTGGGAGAACAATAGAGTACGGGATGCTGTTGGGAATTTGCAGGCTTTTGGGATGAATAAATCGTAGTGTTGGATTGGTGCAGATTCACTTGTACTCCCTGATACTGATACCTGCATTTTAGGCAGCATCAGAACAACCCTAAAAATTCAGATTGTGGTGACATTAATCCAAATTTGTTAAGCAGTTCTTCATTCTGTCTCTTTTTTAGCCGACAGTGCTGTAAATCTGAGGGCAACTGTTTGTGTTTCTGCTTGAACTCTTCTATTTATGTTGCTTTCACTCCTTCACAGAAGCTCATGTATGTCACAAGCTCACAGCAGGAGTTTTCTCCGCCAAGTACTAAATGTGGACTTAATTGTCTTTTTGACAACACATGCTAATAATTTGTCGGACAGACAGCAGTCTATCACGGTCCTTGCTCCTCTCGTCTCCTGCGTATGTGTGATTTTTGCGGACAGCTTGAGGAGCAGGTGTTTTGGGCCGCCTGCCAGTCTACAGGCAAGTGTGTGCACATGTGTGTGTGTGTGTGTGTTTGATATATGTGCAGTGGAGGCTGTTAAACAGACTGGTATGTAATTAGCACCATGCTAGCACTCCTGCAGGATATTATACGGTGAAAAAAAATCACACAGCGAGCTATAGTTAACAGTTTTCAGCTCAGTGATGATTTAAATCAACAAATTATATGACATTTATCACATAAGGTTACACACATAAAAGCGCTGAGGGCTGGTGTTTAAACTGATTATTTGTATAAAGACAGCAGTATGTTTTTTTTTCCAGCTCTTCAGGTGCTGTCGAATCCTGTTTGTCAGACATAAAAAGGCCACAGACTCCTATGGTTTTTAGTCTAGACTTTAGCAACGCCAGTTTGTCTCCTGATGTGAGGCTACACAGCACTTAACTTGCATTGAACGCTTACAAGAGAGACGGACAAAGACGAATAGACAGAGGGAGCATCCACAGGACAGATGGTGTGTGTGTAGTGTCGATATACCGTAAATGTCATTATAGACACTTTGAGATTTAAGCTGCGGCATAGAAACTCCTCTGCTCTTGTTGATTTGTCGTGACTATGGGTGTATTAACAAGAATTAAGTTATCAGATAAATTTAACTTATAAAATTGAAACTGATCACCTAAATATTGTGATCAATCGCCTGTATATAATCATTGTGTTTGCAGGGAGACGAGTTAACAAGTTCTCAGAGCAGGTTGTGTGAGTTATTGGAGGAGTGTCAATAGTTGTCTTCCTGTGATGTTGTCTTATTTGGATCCCATTACCACCACACACTCACTATAGGGTCCTGGTTTCATATTTCAAAGGGTCTGACGATAATACACACACCATGAGTCACCTTTCTGGTATTTCCTTTTGGTTTGCGGCTTTTCTTCTCACCATTACATCATTTTTGTTGACAACCCCTGCTGTCATTTCACCCTGTGTGTGTGTGTGTGTGTGTGTGTGTGTGTGTGTGTGTGTGTGTGTGTGTGTGTGTGTGTGTGTGTGTGTGTGTGTGTGTGTGTGTACATCAGGGTGTCTAAAGCACTTAGGCACTTATCCTCCTGACCTCCTCCTGCAGTCAGCTCTATCACTTCTCTAACTGGGTGTCAGGTTTTCAGAAAGCTTCTCGTGAACTTCCTGTGGGAGTTTGAGAGCTGCAGTATCGATGTAGTTTAGTGTACCTAATGTAGTGTAACAATATACCAAATATTGCAAAATCGCAATAAAAAGTGTGAATACCGTACCGGACTTATATTTAATTTTTTAAATTTATTTTATTTTATAACGCATACGAAAAGAAAATACATAAAAGGTCAGTAAAAAAGAAACAAGATGCATACAGTACATAATGATTGGAAAGTTAAAAAAACATGCAGGAGGTGTCAAAAAACCCCATAAGGGCTGAGTGGTCCTCCTAATGTGAGAGATTTAACATAAAGACAAACAAATAACATAGTCAAAAAAAGCATGACACAGCTACAGTGACAAATCTATTGTGATATTACATGGTTAATTATTTTATTTTATTGTTTTTATTGTATTTTATAAAAGGACTGCTACTGACTGCTGCATTGTTTTTGTTTTGTAAGTGATTAAATCATTCATTGTCAAAGACAATAGATGCTATTTTTGGACATATTTAGATCATGGCTGACTACTTTTACTTAATTCTATGCAGGAAGGAAAGCACAACCACTTTAACTTAAAAAGAAAAACAAATTTTATATGAACGAAAAATGTTGTACACATCACGTTTAATAAAGGGCATTCTTATGTTTTTAATAGAGCTGACCAATACTAGATTTTTGAAGCCAATACAAATATTATAGAGTAAATAATTATGATTTAGATATATATTGGATGATATTCCTTATTTGGTTGTCAGTCACTTAAGTCAAAGGTATGTAATGGTGGCAGGATTTTTTACAGTTTATTGTCCAAAATGACATCAGGATGCTGAAACTATAAACTTGCAGTTGTATTTCTTAATAATGACAAATAACTACAAAAGGGCAAAAAAATCAGCATATAATAAACTTTCATTAAAAAAATAATAAAATGATGTGTACAAAACTAAAATATTAAAACAATCTGCGTTAAGTTGGGTAAAAAAAAATAGCTTTCATATTGGTGCATACTGGCTAACATACATATTGATAACAGCGTAGACTGATAAAGCTGTGATATGCCAAATATTGGCTTACTGATATATTGATCTGGTTTTTATTTTATATTGCCACATGGTATCGTGGGCTCTTTATTGTGGTGTTATTGTATCTTGACTGCCTCTTTTAGTCAGCATTAAAACTGTGGGTTTTATACTGTTGTGTCAAAAAAAAGAAGCATGTAAACTCTGCAACCTTTAAGAGTACAACCACATGTCATACTGTAGCGTAACCAACAAACAAATGCAAGAAGGTTGGCATTTCACAGTTATCTCTCTCAAACAGTGAAGCTTCAGCATGTCTTAAGTGTGGGGGGGTAAATCGTGTAACAATGGGATATTGATTCTAAAAAACTTAATCAATATCCTGTTGAAAAGTCGACAGGATATTGATTGAAGCTGTTAAATTTGACAAATGTTGTTCAGCGGGCACAAAGCCATCCCCTCTGCAATTCACATTCATTAACTGAACCGTGAGCCCCTGCTGTGGGGCTTAACTTAATAAACTCTAGTTAGATTTTTTCTTATTCTGTCTTTATTCAGTGGCTCATAATTAAATAAACCAGCTAACCCTGTTATTTCTTTGTTTGTCTTTCAGATATTTCCAGGATTGCCTACTACACAGGTGAGTGGCTGACCCCCCACAGCACTGATGATCAGCTGCTTCTCTCACTCACACACAGTTTGTAGCAGCTCAGGTTTTCTCAGGTCACCACAAGGGGCCCCTAACAGGGAACACATGAGGAGAAACTCCATTCATGATCTTGGGAATTGTAAAAATGCTTCACAATTTCCCAGAGCCCAAAATGGCATCTTCAGATTGCTTCTTTTGTCCAACCAGCAGCCAAAAACCCAAAGACATTTCATGTGCTGTCATGAATAAGAAAGAAAAGCAGCGAATCCTCATGTTTCCAAAGCTGGAACCAGCAAAGGTTTTGTGTTTTTGTTTCAAAAATGGCTGACTATCAAGAGCAACTTGTTTTCTTTTGGCTGAGAAAGTATCGCAGCTTTAGTCTTAACTCAAGGACCCCTTAGTTAGCTTTTTTCTGTTTCTGGAGCTTTCAACCATGTGTCATAGTCTTCATCAGGACATTGGAGTTAGCTTAGCCATGATGCAAATTCAAGATCATGATCAAACTAAAACAATGTATTGTGTATCTGTATTGTCATCCTGTGATTTAAGTGTGAAACTTGCATGCTTAGGTCACATGATATCTGAAGATACCAATACTATACCAATACCAGCACTATTTTTTCTTGATTAGTACCATTATTATTATTATTAGTAGTAGTAGTAGTAGAAGTAGTAGAAGTTGTAGTAAGCTGAAACTGAACTTAAGTTTAGTGTTGTTCTGTTTTCTGTGCCAGTTGGTGCTGATGCACATCCAGTCTGAGTTTTCACCGTCTGGAAAGCTTGTTTAGTTTGCGTAATGTTACTTGTGTAATGGCGTCTTTCGGCCACCGCGGGGCACTGTAGGATTCTGGCTTTTGACATTCTCATGTGGCTGAGAGACACCCGTCATTTGCATCATTTCCCCTGATGCACTGCTGAGAGTCAGAACATGGCGGTTTATGTTGGTTATTGTCATTTTTGTGCTGGTTTGCTGTGAGGTGTCTAGTACATTAATTCCATGACGTGAGTCCAATACCAGATAAAAGACTAATGCCAATATCGGATCCTGATGCCAATATTGGATCTGATTGTTACCATCTCTAGATGACAAGTAATCCAACTCAAGAACAACTGATCATTCCTCAATTCGCTGATGAAGAGCATTAGATGCAGTCGAAGTCTGAGGAAATTAAAACAAGCCAGGAGTTAAGGTTAGGAGTTAAGGTTAAGGAGGCCTTCTGTAATCCACTAAACAGTATTTAACTTTGTCGTCATTTACTTTATTTAGAAAATGGGAAAAAATTGGCAATGTGAGTCAAGATTGAAGAGAAGGAAAAAATCATATAAACTGCAGGTTTGATAAGGATAGGTGTATGTGCTAATTTATTGTGCGTGTGTGTTGACATCCTCTTGTGAGAAGAAAACTGTTTTTGCTCGAGGTGCTGATAATCTGTGTTGGCGCTGGTGAGAAGACGCACTAATTGCACGTGAGTCATATTTGCGAGACAATTAAACAAGAGTGAAAACAGAGTGGGACTTCTTATCAGTGTGTTGTTGTTATTATTGCAGACAGGGGTTGGGGAGCGTCTGAACATGGCCTTATTTGGAGAGCGTGACTAATTGCCATCTTCACACTGTAGATACCAGAAACAAAATATGTTCATTGAAGGCAGTCCAAGTTTAACTCCCGACGACCTGAGGGTGTTTTTGTTTCCTTTGAGTTACTGAAATAAAACAAGCAGGGAAACATATTTATGTGTCATGGCGTTATGCCCCGAAAGGCGGCCTTGCCGCTGCGAATGTATTTCACAGCGCTCGTTGCCAGCTGCTGTGAGGAAGCAAGATAATAACAATGGAATTGTCAATACAGAGGCAAAGTTGAACAGGATGTTTTCAGGGTAATTCCAGTGTGTGTACCAGTGTTTTCTGTGGTTTTATTGGCTCAATTAAAAGACTGCTTTCTTGTAAGTTTAGTCAATAAACCCTCAGGTGTGGGGTCTTCATCACTACGCTCCAGAAATTTGTCATTGGTCCACTGATTTATGTATTTATTCATTTGATCATGTTAACCTGTCGATACCAATAATCACTTGACTCAGAGAGGAAGAAACGGAAAATGATTCCACATTATAACACAAGAACACACACACACTCTGCACACATTATTGACACATCCAGGTGTGCTGATTTAAACCAGTTTTATTGGTTTGGCTGTTGAGCCCAGCTCGGTCCAGTATTTGACAACCAGGGAATGAGACTCAATAAGCATCTGTCTTTCTCCAGAAGCACTTCCTGCAGTGGTTTGCAAACTGGCGTCTGGGGACCAACAGGGGTCCTTGAGTGGGTTTTAGAGGCAAAATGAGAGAGAGAATATTTTAAATATTAGCATATTTTTTTGAAAGTTGAAACAACAAGAGAAGAAATGGGGTTGGTTGATTTGATTGATTGTAATTCATAGTGTAAGTGTATATATGTAGTCTTGATTTTGGTGTGAACTGTCACTTTAAGACAAAATTCTTTCAAACTGGGGGTCCATGGACTAATGTGCTTTTATTGTTGGGGTCTGCAACATGAAAATGTTTGGGCACCACTGGCTTAATCCATCATTCATTTAATAATACAGCAGATAAAATAGATACAGTAAAGTGTGTTTTAAGAACAATGGAACCTAATTCCACCTCACTGCAGAATCACAAATGGAAAGAGAGAGCACTAAAGTTGACATTGTCAGTAGTAAATGGACTGTGACTCTAAAAACTATATTGTTACTGCGTATTCAGCAAAAGCATAAAGTAGTAAAGTAAAGAAAAAAATAAATTTATGAGGTGAAATACAGTATGTTTGTAGTTCAAATAGCTTTTGCATTTTAATTTTACACAAGGCACAGATGTGGACACATTGTTCCCTGATAAAACATATAGGAGGATACATCAAAGTAGCTGTTACATTTCTGAGGTTTACCTGCACCTCTGAATTTTGCATTTAGCAGATACAGTGTGTGTGTGTGTGTGTGTGTGTGTGTGTGTGTGTGTGTGTGTGTGTGTGTGTGTGTGTGTGTGTTTCCCTGCTAAAATAATTATGTGTTCATCAACACACAGCCAGAAAGACACAGAGAGAGACTTTGGCACAGTCCCAAAAGAGCGCTTCCCATTCATGGCAACATCCGGCCCTCTGACAAAAGGCTTTGAATGGTACACACACACACACACACACACACACACACACACACACACACACACACCCCTGACTGAAACCCCCTGCTCCCACCAGATTTTCATAACAATGGCCAATGCCTGAGTTAGAGCACAAATTATAGGAAACCCACATGTGCACCCCCCCCCCCCCCCCCCCACACACACACACACACACAAGGTAGCATCAAGCCTTCAGGTTTCTGTGACTGCGCTGTGTGTATTTTTCCCTGAGTGTGTTCAGTAAGTCGTTGTGGTCTGTTCAGCCATATAAATGTCCGTTTGATTAATGGAGGCTGGCATCTGGTCGGCAGTAACCCTCACACAGATAGGTGCCACTCGCTCGCAGGATATTGTCGGCATGTTGCCGTGGAGATGAGCCTCCGGGGCAGCACCTCGAGCCCTCTGAGAGATAGAGAGCGTCCGACCCCCAAAGTGCAGGCGTAATGACTCTGAATGTGGATTATGAAGTGTGATTGATTGAGACCTTGAGGTTTGGAAGTGGATTGGTTGGCATGTTGCTACCAGCTGCTAGTTTACATGCTGGGCAAAGCCAGGACGACGTCTGTGTGGGCAAAAATACTCTGTTCTCCTCTCTTCTCGTTTGCATTTGATGTGTTTTGTTAGAAATAAGGAAGGGCATGATTCAGTAATTTCACTGTCTGGGTTGGCTGAGTTGTCCATTTTTGGATTTGGGCAGCCAGAAAGAGTAGAGTTCAGGGGATGGTCGCAATTTATCTCAGTATGGAGATATTCAGCTTTAAATGGGGTTTTGGGGGAGTGTATATACAGTGGGAGATTAAGGCTGCACAATTAATTAGGGCTGCAAAAACATAACGAATATCTTGATATTGCAATTAAAAAAAATGTCTCAGTACCACACTGGACTGTGATGGGCTTTATAAAAGGACTGCTACTCACTGCTGCATTTTTCACGGCTGTTCTTTGTGGTCTTTGTTTTTGTGGTAAGACCTGTTGCTTTTAAACTAGGCGTTTGCATATGCATCATGGCTGTCTCTCGTCTCCTGTGTCAGTTTGGAGAGATTGTTGTGTACGTCCACAGATTTTAACGCTACTCTAATGTGCACTCAAACATGTGGTTAAACGGCATGCCTATCTCCAGCCTAACAGCGATTGCAGTTAAATCTAGTTAAGTCAGAGCTGTCGAATATTAAATCATGCATATTTGCCCAAAATGTCTGAGTCTTTCACAGCCATAAGTTTCCATAAACTACAGAGTATATGAATTTCTTTTTACAAAAAGATATACAGATTAGAATACATGAAAATGTTAAAGTATGGTTACACTATCTGTATTGGCCATGAAAAGCAAATAAATCTTGTGCAAAATTGTCCACACATAATTTAAACATTCATTGCTAAAGATAATTCATGCCATTTTTTGCACAGGCTTAGGTCATGACTGGTTGCTTTTATCTTACTAAAGAAGGAAAGCAGATGCACTACAAGTGAAAAAGAAAAACAAATTTTATACAAACAACAAGATTCTGCACACATAATTTAATAAATAAATGTAATAAATTACATGTCTTCTTTTTTTTTTTAAACGATAATTTTTCTTGAACTTTTTATTGTTTTATTATCAAAATTTGAATTGTAGCATCATAACATCCCAGCAATTAATCACATTATTGGCAAAATCCCAGTGTGGCAAGTGCAATATCCAAATCACCGAAGCTACAGTTACTTTGATAAAAGAAAGATGTGCAACAAAACAGCATTATATTGAAGCACTGTAGTGCTGCAGGGATTTCCTGGCCTTCAAATCCTTTTCTCCAGATATAAGAAAACATGTTTGTTTGGCACAGATTGCAACAAGTTTCACATCATCATAATTTTTCAGTGAAAATGAAAAATGATCATTCCCACTAATTGTGATGTTTTTACCATATGATGCAGCCCTACTTTGAATGTAACGTGTGAGAGGTGTATATCCAGTGTGAGATGATGGAGATGTAAAGTGTTTTTTGTGCCTCTGATCAGTCATCTGTTTTGGTCCTGGACTTTTTTTCCTTGTTTTTGCTTTTATCTTCAGTGAATAAAACACCGTAGATGTGTCTGGTAGTATCTTTGATCAGTTAAATTAAGGCATTTTCTCTTATTGTCTCTCCTTTTCTTGCAATGGTTGCAATAATGGTACAACATAAGTGTGAGGTCAGCTTGATAAACAGAAGTGGGAGGGTTTCTCTTTTCATTGAGACCACTGAGATTAGCATATTAATAGTTTCTAGCTCCTCCTGCTTCTCCAGCAGTCCTCTCTCCCTCTTGATGTCCCTCATTCCCCACTCAACTTTCTTTCAGTTCTGCTGCTGCTCTGTCCTCTTTTTCCTCTCATTCATCCTGAAACAATCGCTGCATTTCTCTCTTGTCTCCCTCTGTCCCGCTGTCTCAGTTTCCTTTGTTTTTGTGGCTCGCTCTTTTCTCTCACTTTCTTTTTCCAAGAGAAGAAGATAAATTTCTGTTTGTATATCACAGCCGAGCACAGTAATTGTCTCTCCTTCTGTGTGACCGCTAACTGACTGAATCTCCACTGGATCAACACTTTGCACGAGTTGGATTTGGCTGTGAACTTTCAGTCTTCTCACCATCACAGGGACGAAATCCTCTCCTGAGCGATGGTCGCTTGACTCTTCCACGGCAACTGTGTAACTATGGTGTGCAGGCATGGGGCAGAAATTGGGCAAAAAACAAACAGTGTGTTGTCATCAGAGAGGGGCCGCTGAGGAGTCATGTAGAAGTGGAGAGAAAAAGAAGTTTACATCTGCGGGGATCTCTTCTTGACTCGTGCAACTGTGGATAACAAGAAAAGGATTAAGAAGAAAAGCGTTAACAAAGAAGAAACTCTTTTGGAGGATGGGATTTTCTTACGCTTTCGCTTTTGATGAGTTTTCTGGTGCATCTTTACACTTGAGACAAAGTGTCAACAGACCAGAAAATTGGCCTTTTTGTGGATTACTGCTGTTGTTACCCTTCTGGAAGTAAATCTTGGCTAACGAGGCTGTTGCCAAAATTTGGAGACAAAGATTTCTGCCTCAGAGACAGAGGGTCTGTGTTCTCGTAGTTGTGTCAGGACCTCGGTGTGTCTGTGTGAGTGTGTGAGTGCGTTTTATTTATGCAACTTGTGCACACGAGACATTCGGCGTGTGTGATGCGGGGTTGTGAGACCGCTAGCTGTCTGTCTGTCCTCGGTGCAGGCAGACACAGAGAGGGACAGACATGTGTTTCCATGGCGATGAGCGGCTGTAGCCCTTTCCCCATGTGTTGGGACAGAGGTATGAATGAAATCTCCTTTACACACACACACACACACACACACACACACACACACACACACACACACACACACACACAGAAACACAAACACAAGTAGCATGAAACCCCTCTGCAGTGTGACATCTGACTCCATGGGAACTGACTTGGTGTACAGCCAAAGCTACCGTTGCTCTGCAGAAGTTGTGTGTGTGTGTGTGTGTGTGTGTGTGTGTGTGTGTGTGTGTGTGTGTGTGTGTGTGTGTGTGTTTGTGTGTGTGTGTGTGTGTGTGTGTGAGATAGAGAAAGGGAACTTAAAGTGTTGAAAGATGTTGGAGTGATTTTGTTGACATAAAAGTCACTACTAAATTGGCAAAGTAACATGGGAATACTTTTTTTTATGTCACTGTGATACATCCCTCAACAGCTTTACAGTCCTTCTTCTTAGTGTGCAAGTGTGTGTGAGTGTGTGTATCCGCTCTCTCCATCTCTCAGGTGTAATTACCTGCTAGAACATATCAATTTTCCTTTAAATGGAGAACAGAGGAAGAGCGCAGGACAAAAAGGAAGCAGAAAAAGAGAGTGAAAGAGATCTCTGTATCTTTTTCTACACAATGTGTCGTGATTACAGCAGACACACACACGCAAATACAGACGTCTTGCACACGCACACACAGATACACAGAGGAGGCAGCTCTTGTCGGGCATTCCCAGATGAAGTTACCAGGAAATTCCAGGAAGTGTGTCAATGTCGCGGCTTCTTATTCAGGAAAAACGTCAGGCTGAGGTGCATTGTCTTCTTTGTGTTGTACGTAGACACAGGTGCTTATACGCCGAGGCTTGGCCATGACTGTTTGTCTCTCTGGTGTCTCATTGTTCAGTGTTTTTTATCTTGTTTTTTAGCTTTCCAAAGAACATTGTATCAGAAACACATGTTGTACACCGTTTATTCCAAGTAAGAGACAAAGAGTCAAGTTCACAACATCACAAGAGCATCAGTCAGTTAGTTGACTAATCAATAGTTGGAAGCTATTATTGGCGATGATTGAGTTGTTTCAGTCATTTCTTTAAGCAAAAATGGCAAAGATTTGCTGCTTCCAGCCTCTTATATGTGACCATTTGCTGCCTGCTTTCTGCTCTTTGACTCATGTGAAAGTGAATTCAATATTTTGGGGTTTTTGTTGGACAAAACAGGTGATGTGAAGTAGGGCTGAAACAATTATAGATGTAAATCTTGACAGAAAATTAACTGGCAACAATTTTGATAAACGAGTTATAATTTAAGGCTGGGTTGCTCCAACAAGGATTCATTTTCAAACCAAATTAAATCATGGTTTAAACCTTAAAACTTAAAATGTGATTCAGTGTTAACTTTAAACTTACACTCATGGAGGTTTAAATTTTATCACAAGCAGGCTAACTAGGCTAACCAACTTTTTAGCTAGCTAGCAAACAAAGTAAAGTTTAGTTAAGGAATACAGAGCACAGGAAAGTTAATGGTTGCCGCCCATATTTTGTACTAACTAGGTTCACACTCAAATTTTTGTTATATTTGTTTTAATTATTGTAAGCAAGCATCTCCCTATTAATTAGAAGCTATTTAATTTTCGTTTATATCAGTAAACTTGGATTTACTGAACTGATATTAGTTTTTAATTTGGTAATGGAACTCTGCTTCATTTAAAATTTGTATTTACTCATTTTAAACCTAGTTTTGATTAGAGCTAATCTTTGATTAAATAAATCTTTGTGCAACCCTGTAAGTGATTCTTTTTATTCTTTGGTTTCATCCTTCTAAATGTGTAGATTTGCTGCTTTTTTTGTTTTGTATAAACAGGATATCTGTGGGTCTTGGACTGTTGGTTGCACAAAACAAGCAATATGAAGATGTCACCTTGGGAATTAGGATATTTATAATCAAGAGATTAATCAGTGATGATGAAAACAAACAACAACAAACAAACAAAAAGTTCCTTTTCTCTCCTCTGATTCTGCTCTTAATTTGTCCTTGTTTCACTGATGTCTGGTTTGCTTTCTCCCGCCGCCCAGAATATGACAGACACCTAGCAGCAGCAGTGTCAGCAGGGAAAACCATGGCGACGGCCTACCTGGACCCCAACCTGAACCATGCCCTCCTGGGAGGCGCCAAGTCACGGCTGAGTGCGGGGGGGTCGGACCGAACCATTGCCGGCTCAGTGGACAGGGTCCTGAAGGTCTTCCATCACTTTGAGACCAACACTGAAAACAGCTGCTGGTCCTCCAACATCAGATATGGAGATGCAACCGATGTCAGGGTAAGAACAGACACAATACCGTGATTCTGATCAATATTTTTCACCTATTTTGACATTTTATCGATCAAACAACTAATCAGTTAGAGAGAAAATAATCAACAGATTAATCAACAATGAAAAAAAGTGTTGGTGGCAACCCTGTTTGTCAGAGGGATCACCGCTTCGTTGAAAATATAGAATATCCCTGCTAAAACTGAACATTATAACCTTAACAGTGGTAATATTTGCTACCTCCACCCTCTATATGTTGCAGTTTACCCCTTGCAGTAATGTTAAAGGTGGATTTTCCCTGTTTGCCCTCAGCTCAAGGTCCTAGCTGTCTCCTCTGATAAAGGACACTCAGCACACTGAGAATATTTTCCTAGCAAAATATATAATACCCTCGGGGCTCACGCTGTGTGTGTGTGTACGTGTGTGTACTAGTCGAGTTTTACTTGGCAGTATGCTTTTAGATTCACTCCCATGATGCAGAAACTACTTAGCACTACTCAAACTTTAGTGGTCGTACGAGATACTTCACTGCAAATATTCTCCTCTCCTCTCCTCTCCTCTCCTCTCCTCTCCTCTCCTCTCCTCTCCTCTCCTCTCCTCTCCTCTCCTCTCCTCTCCTCCTCCTCTCCTCTCCCCTCCTCCTCCTCTCTTACTCCTTCAGTATCTAGGTCAGACCCCCTAGCATTTTACATGGCAACACACATGGTGCTGTGAGCATTATCGTGCGTGTGTGTATGATGTCTGTCAACTTGTTTGGGTGGGAATGTCACGTTAAATCGCTTCAAGTAACCTACACACACATGCACACGGATGGACTCGTGCCCTCATTGCCCTGATGCAAAATGCCAGACGTAAACATTGGCACAGTTGGCACACTGAGGTATGGCAGACTGACTTCTTTAAAGACTGGCAGACTGTTTGTTTTTGTCCACCGGGCATCTGTTTAATTTTAGCACTCACCACAGTGATATACATGAGTTTATGCCACCACAACGAGGAGAGTGCTGCTGTAGAGGAAGGGGAAAATGCTTTGTAATTCAGCCGAATTTAGTATCATACACAGCCATACACAAATACAAGAGTAATGTTCTAAATTATGTTTTTATTGCCTTTTTTTAGTCTTTAAATTTAAAGTTTATGCAACTGTGTATGGGCAGTGGGTAAAAAAAAAAAAGGACATCACAATAAAATTGTTCACTCTCTGTTTCCAGGGAATCATCCAAAAGATTCTGGACATCCACAAAGTGCGCTGGACGTCTTGTTTTGGTCTGCGTCTGAGCAACAGCCAATCCAGAGACCAGGTGCACTGGCTCCACCCCGACATGGGCGTTTCCCACGTCAGAGAGAAATATGAACAGGCTCGACCAAACGAAGAGTGGAGGTGAGACGAGAAGAGCGTGTGTGTGTGTTTGTGTGTGTGTGTGTGTGTGTGTGTGTGTGTGTGTGTGTGTGTGTGTCTTCTACTGAACAATATGTTGATGAGTCATGATTGAACTAATGTAACATCAGATTACGTCAAACACAGGATTCTGAAGCTTGTTCAGTGTCACTGATTCAGGCTGTAAATAAAATGTCTGATACTGAGCTGTTGTTTTCTATATACAACAGTTAGTTCTGACCAAGTGATCTGATTGGACGAGAGACATTTTATGACTGCTGACAGAGAACAGCATCACTGGAACTTTTAACCACGTGTCACTCCGCCTTACTGTGTTCTAATACCTGTTAGGTTACATTAATGTTACAGTGACTTACCGATAGAGACCATGGAGAAGGAGGAGACAGGTGGCATCTTTTAATTGATTCGTAGCTTATTACTGTGGGATCGCTGTCACACACTTTCTACTTTGACAGTTGGACACAAGAACAGCAGATTGAACAGCTTTTGATCTGTTTTTCAGGGAAAATACCCGTCCTCGCGTGCACATGTGCATACCATTGTTACGAAAGGGTTGCATAAATATATAAATGACTCACACAGATCAATTACAAAATTTTTCCTCCTGAACAGATTTCACAACCAGTGGATGGATTTATTAGTAGTTTAGCTTTTGAAATTATATCTGCTGTCATAAAATACTGTGGTTAAAACCTTTGCTTTAAAACAGCAAACAAACTGCACCAGAGTCTGTTTTGAAGCAGACCAGATCCTCCCAAATCCAACTTCTTCAAGTGACAACACTGTCTCACTGAACACCAACTGGCTTCGGACACTTGGGTGCTTGTCTCTGCCACAATACAAACAATGGATATTTCCTATAAAAAAAACAGTCAATCTCACCTTTTCTCTCAAACTGGCTGGACTTTGAAGAGCCTTTTGTACATCACAGATGAAACGGACTGAAACGTGTCCCGCTCCATGCCTCACAGAAGTGAGTGCGGAGCAGAATCTGGTGTGACCCGAGGTTTAAAAACATCATCTGAAAAAGTTACCAGGCAGCACGGTGGGTGAGCTTTATTTATTGAGATGTCAAAGACAAAATGTAGTCCAACTTGCCGTCAGATGCTGGGGTGCGTGCATGCACATCCTCGAGGAAAGAACATCTGAGAAAGGCAGCACTTTCGCACTTTCTAACCAGTTTCCTAGACATTAAACATGACTTATTTGGTCTTGTAAATTCAGTCAAAGTTGCTGCTTGCTTCAGCAGTCTGCCCTATTGTTACCAAAGTAGTAGAAGAGATTTACTGCAAACGACGTCATGAAAAATAGTGCGGCCCGTCTGCTGTATGGTGATGGGATGCCTTGTGGTTGTGTTGGTTTGGCAGTTTGGATGTTAATGCACTGGTGTATATTAGGTTTATTGTGGCGGTCTTGGTGCTAATGCTATTGTGAGGTGGAGACCTTTAACACTGTGGACATAAAGAGACGGAGAAACAGATGTCCGCTTTGTCTGACTAAGTCAACAACTCCTCTGTCGGTCTCTCCTCCACTCATCTTGCAATCAGTCTTCTCATTTGCACTCTTGCATAAATTTTTTTTCCTCGCCACCTTCTGTCTCTTTCTCTCCCCTCTCCTCCTCCAAGCCTCTTTTTACTTATTCATGTCTTTCCTTTCCTCTCCACCTGGTGTAAATTCTTAAACTGACTTATTCCGATGTTTTTAGCACATAGAAGACGCTCGAACATCACTTTATCCCGACATTTCTTCCCGGTGGATATAGAAGCTTAAAGTTGTTGTACAGTACGAAGGTCGAGACCTTTGAAAAATGGTATTGTTACATAACACACTCACTCTGCTTTTCTGTCTTGTCCTCTGTAGGTATGAATTAAGGATCCGGTATCTTCCAAAGGGCTTTGTGCAGCAGTTTACAGAAGACAAACCCACACTCAACTACTTCTACCACCAGGTACACACACAAACAGACGTACAAACACACAGATGCACCCAGACACACTAACATATTTAATTTTCTGCCAGCAGCTTGTCAGCACCGAGACATATGGCACTGCTAGAAGAGAGTGTGTGTTTGCCTTTTGGTAATCTAGGTCAGAGGGACTGTGTGTGTGTTTGTGTGTGTGATAGATCGCTCGCCTTTTGTAATTTTAAGAGATAAATGTTTTAATAAGCATATTTATGTGAGGTGACTGTGGCTCAGGAGGTACAGTGGATCGGCCGCTGATCACAGGGTTGGTGGTTCGATCCCCACCTCCTGTCCACATGCTGAATTGTTCTTGGGCAAGACAATGAACGCCAAATTGCTCCTGATGGTCAGGTCAGCATCCTGCGTGGTAACTTGCAGCCATATGTGTATAAGTGCTGGCGTGAGTGGACGAATAAGCAGTAAAAACCTTGTCCAGCTTTTTGGAAAAGGCCATTAACCATTTTGTCTTGTGTATTTGTGTCCCCCAGGTGAAGAATGACTATATGACAGAGATCGGGGATCAGGTGGAGCAAGATGTAGCTCTCAAACTGGGCTGTCTAGAAATCAGGTAGGAAGCTCTCACACTAGAGAGGAACAGTGGCTCTTTTAGGACTTTGTCTGTGAATAACTTGTACAGTGTACCACAATATTACAGTACAAACTTTTTAAACAGTCACAGATGAACGCTTGGCCACCACAAGCCAGTTATCCCTGTGGTAACTTTTCTGACACCTCCTGCTTAAAACCCAAAAAGTCAGAAGGATCGTGAGGCCCCGCTTTCATGGTCTGTATTCACACTGAAAATCAAGATCAAGTGCCAACTATTGTATGGCCCCATTTCTTCCCTTCTGATGAAGCTGTGCATTTGCTTTTTCTCAGCCTCATTGTACTGAAAATGGGCCAAAATATCACCTTGTTTCTTTCTCCCAAGCCTTGTTGTTGTGATTAACTTTCTTTCTGTAAAATAGTCGCTGTTTAATGAAACCGTGTCGTCATTGTCTCATCGGTCGTTGATGAGCATGTTTTGTCATAGTTTTAGTTAACTAAATGAACACTCTGCTCTGCTAACATTTAAAACATGAGTAATTGTGTTTGGTAGACATTTACCAAGTAGTTCCTTTACTGTGGGTGTGTCTGCAGCGAGTATCTGACTGTGTTCTCTCACTCTCTGTGTCCCACTGGTTCCATTTCCAGGAGGTTCTTCAAAGAGATGAGAGGAAACGCCCTGGACAAGAAATCCAACTATGAACTACTTGAGTAAGTATTTTCTTCACTGTCAGCCCTGTGCACAAATTTTCTACATCACATCCCCCTTCCACCTGGAAATATGTCTTGTAACCCAGCAGAAATAACAGAAAAACAACACAGTATCTCAGTTTTTTAGTGCAGGGTTCTCATTGCAGTTCCTGGAGAAGTGGAAAACAATTTCAGAAAGAGTTTGCCCAAAAGTCTGGGAACATTTAGAGATCGATATTGTTCAGTTTTGATGCAGTCCAACTGCGATTTGACATGTTTTTACATTCTGTCTAGCTGCAAATATCATTTTCAACACCGTCGCAGCAACCTGTTTTTAATACTCTTTGGTTTTTGTAGATTTATGTGGGTTCAGCTGCTCTGTCTACAGTACGTTGGCTGTCTGGTTTGCTCCCTGGTAGATGGATGTCGATGGAGAACATTAACAAACTCCGTCCCTAACGAGGCTTGGCTCTAACGTGGTCTGATCCTAATGAGCTGCCCTCTTCCAATGAAGTCTTTCTTTCTGTCCCGTCAGCCTAATGAGCTCTCCAATTAACTGAGAAGAAAGCCCACTGTCTCCCCACCGATACCTCTTTGTCCTCTCGGTCTTTGTCCGTCTGTCCGTCCATCTCCCTTCTCTATGCTTTCAAACTCTATTTTTGTCAGAGTTCTTCCTTTCTGTGTTTTTTTTTTTCTCCATCTCCCCCGCGCTGCCTCTCTGATGATTGGAAAAAGATGTTGTGTCATGCATATTTTAAACCAACGAGAGACAGAGAGGGAAAGTGCTGTTGGGGCTTTAATACACCGAGCTGACAGTCGGCTGTCAGCGCTCTGCTTGTTGAGTGTCTGTGGTGGATCGCCGCCCATACATTTTCTCGTCTGGCACTGTTGGCTGTAGTCCGCCCTTATGGATGGTCATTGACCATTTTGAATCGCTGGCAGAGAAACCAGTGAGAGACCTGTATGTTCAGCTTAATAAATCAATGATTTCACCCATTTCTGTTCTACATTACTTCACCTACGCTTTTCCTTCTCGCTCTTCCAATAGCAAAAGACCACAAGTAGATGCCTCATTCTTAAAAAAGTTTTCTGGGAAGCTTTTGTTTCCATTTTTTTGCGTGTTCACTGTGTAGGTTTTGTTAGCAACAGAGTTCTGCAAGAATGAGTCCTAAAATCCAGAAATGAGGTAGCATTTTTACTCTGGCTCCCTCGTCTTGAAATCAGTTTGTTTTTTGAACAAGTTTTTGGTTAGATGCATGAAATAAGGTCCGTGGCTAACATGAGATTAAAAGCTTTTTCACATTTTGTTCAGTGACATAAAATACATCAGTAAATACACTCACTGAAGTCGTGTGACCGTGCTGCAGTTCCTTTATAGCCTTGGCGATGGCATTTTTGCTTCAAAAATCGTTGGAGTGGTGTTCATGTGCCAAAACAATCTTGCTGGACAATCCCATCGGCTTTTTGTTGAGAGAACCAGTGAAAGCTAACTTTCAAGTTGTCCTACAAAAAATTGTCATCTCTTCAGCACTCTATTAATTGGAATTAATGAACTTAGAAGTGCACCACTGGATACTTCAAATTTGTACCAGTTACAAAATGAGATCATTAAATTCTGGACCAAGTGGATCAAATAAGAAAAGCCCTCACAGCCAGTTTTTGTGGTGGTTTCGAACAAATGACCCTGTGATTTTATTTTACTTTAGCAAATCTCATTGATTATCATTTCATTTTTGTTGCAGGCTCCCCCTAAAGTACTTTCCATTGCACCTTTGTACACGCTTTAATGCAAAGGTTCTTACATTTTGTAAAAATCTGTAGAAGACAGAAGAAATTAAAGTGTCCTTGTCCTGATATATGCCTGTAGTATAAACATCTGTCCTAAAATAAATATTTTTTCCCCCAGAAACTTCTTATTATATTACGTTATTTGGAAATTACTGGGAAATTACAGACGAGTTTCATTTTTTCAAGATTGTGTCAACAGATGTTCATTAGTGTGAAAATATAACCAGTTTGTTTTCTTTTTCATTTCCACGCTGTTGTTTAGTTTAGGAGGACAAACTGCTGACTGGTTATTTCTCTTCTGCAGCCACTGAACATATGTGCATGTTGGAGATCAGCTGGCTTTAGTCATCTGTCGTCCTTGTGGTTTGTGAGCTAATGCAAAGTGTGTAATCAGTGGGTCTTTTGTCAGCGCTTGTTCTTTTGAGGTGTGTCATCTTTCAGAGCCCTTTATTTACTGTATCTGTTGCTTGATATAGCTTTGATTTTTCAGAATGAAAGAACAGTCTTAGGGGTGGCATACAGCACATTTTATGAAGTTATTCTTTCATGGACATAATGATGGAAAGCCCCAAGCGAAATGATAGTATTTGCACGTCTCTGTTTGCCCATAGAGGAGAATGTTTTAAGCTGAGGCAAGCTTGGTAGTTTAGAGAACCACAGGGAAGCATCTAAAAGTTTATTTATTGCATTTTTTCTGTGATTTATAACTTACTCAACACCATCTGAACTGAAATCCCAACCCTGTTGTTCACCACACACTATAATAATGCTATAATAATAATTGGAGACTGATATTTGACCTCTGGTGGAGAAATAAGATGATGTAAGCCCTCAGCGTTCACTCACTCTCTCCTCCTCCTCCTGTACTTGTCTTTTCTCCAGAGGAGTTTGAGTCATTAGCTAGCTTCCTGTTTTAGCCCTGCACATCTTTCTTTGTCTCTGCGGTCTCCCTCTTTGTACTCCTCCCTGCGTCTCTATCACTCTCCCTGTTCTCTCTGTTTTCCCTTCAGTCTCGTCTCTTAGGAAAAGATGAGTAGTGCTCCGCAGTCAGCACTTAGTCACAGCTTTCTGTTTCTGTTTTCAGTTTCTCTCGTCTTCAGTTGCCCCTCTGCCTAAATGCATCTGTCTGAAGCTGCTGTTGGTGATTTCTCTGCGGAGGAAAAAAATAATCTGCTGAGATTAGATAAAGTTAAAAGCGCTTGTCAATTAGCATTCCTCGGTGTAATGAGAGCGTAATAAACATGCCTCTGTATCTCTCTCTGTCTCTCTTTTCAGGAAAGACGTTGGTTTGAGGCGTTTTTTCCCAAAAGACCTGTTGGATTCAGTCAAGGTGAGATCAAAAGTTTAACGTGTCGAGTTGCTGAAACAAACACTGCACTCTTAAAATAATGGTCAATAAGAGGGTTTCTGATAAAACTGTCGGGGTAATGCTCGCTCATCATTCAGCAGCTGGTCTGGAGTTGCTCAGTTACCAAAAGTAACCAAACCTTGTTGTTTTATGGGCAGCTCAACAGCGTGACTGAGCCAGTTTTTAAATGTGTGACTTGATGTGTTGTCAGGTTTTGTCTGGTCGGGCTTACAGTGTGTGAAGCAGTCCAAGATTGAGATGAAATCTGGGCCAACTAGAAGTGAAGTTTAGGTGAATTTAGACAAGCAAGAGAAGGATGAGGAAAAACCTACTTTTAATCTGTAAATCAGTGAATGTGATGGATATAGAAACGGTGCGCTAGCTGGAAAGAAAGAACCACCCAGGTGTGTAAAACAAATATAATGATGATCAATGATGTAGCGATGATTTAGTGCTGAAATAAAGAGGAAAGTGTGAGTTCAGTGTTGTGTTGTCGGGTTAGTTTTCCTTTTTCGGCGATGACTTGGTGCAGAGGTTATATCCAGAGAAGTGGTAACTGCAGAAAAGTTCAGACAGCCAGGAAACAAACTGCGGTCATCCTCAACTATTGAGGTAAATCAGACAGACATTTATTGAATAAAAACACACTCACAGGCAGATGATTAGAAATCCGGATGCTTTTATCATCATGTATATTTCTGAAAGCAGAGGGTTGCATGTGGCATTCCACAGGGTAGTTGTATAGGACCTCTCCTCTGTTCTATATTTACAAATGATCTTCTGTCAGTATTAAATGGAACAATAATGATTATGTATATATATATATGCAGATGAGTGCGGTATTTACTTCATGCCTCACTGTAAACAAAAGATTACACTGCAGTCTTCTGCTGTTCTTCAGGTATTCGTCCTGAGTGGCAGGAAACCCCTGTGATTTTCTGAACAAGCAGTGTACATCAGACACAGACATAATCATCTGACTAGACAGGCCAGTTTAGGATATCGTTTACCACCGGGACCCAAGACAAATATCTGCAGATCTGCTGTAATTTACAGAGAATTTACGGAGCCATTACAGGATGGAGCTCTTTCTACTGAAATGTTTTCCATGTTGATAGTTAACAAATCCTCAACACTAGATAAACTCAAACATTAAATTAGTGCTGCAATTACTGATTTATCTGCAGGTTATTTTCACAATTAATCATTTAGTCAGTGCATTTTTTTTAAATGAGGTCTTCGGATTTCTTCTGTTCTAGAAAAATCACTTGATTTGTAGTCGGTGGGTTTTGGTTGCGTACGCCTGTGTGTGACGGCTGGCTGTGCTTGCATAATGAGCAGTGTCTGTGTCAGTGATAAATTTACGGCACGCGTTTATGGGGAGGGTCTTGGTGTGTGTCTGAATGTGTGTGTGTGTGCACGAAGGAAGGGCCCGCTGACCCGAAAAGGTCTTGATGTCAGCAGGCGGGCAGACAGATGCTCTGCTTGGGGACTGAAACTGTGTGTGTGTGTGTGTGTGTGTGTGTGTGACCCTCAGGTCATGTTTAAACCCACTTTCTCTTTGCAACAATGAGGAGGGGGGGGGAGGCGTCAACGTGCGTCTCCTTTTGGGCCCCCCCCCCCCCTTATGTCTGTCAAGCCCTGCTGACTCCCCCCTCATCAGCTGCCCACCTACGAACTTTAACTCCTCTTCCTCTCATTTTCTGCTTCTTTGGCAAACACGACAACACACACTCCTCTTCAGCCCGCTTAATATAAAGATGAAAATGAAGATACACAAAACAAACATCCATAAACTGGCACATCTGACTTCATGGTAGACGTCTGGACTGATGTCATTTAAGAACAGTTTATTAGGGCTTATGAGATATAGAGCTAAATATCATGATAAAATATCTAATTGTGATTATTTTGACTGATTTTGCAATTGCAATATGATTTACAATGTTAGAGGGAATGATCATTTATACACCATTATTCTCATTTTTACTGAAAAATTTATTAAAATAATTATGGTGTGATTTTTGCAGTGATCTGTACCAAATAAAGATGTTTTTCGTGAGTCTTTAGACTGATTTAAAATGGTATTTTCACTTACACTTTTGTGATTTTGATAAAATTTCAAGCCCTAGAGCTAAAGCAATGAGCCAATTAATAGATTGTTTTGACAATCAGTTCATTCTTTAAGTTGTTTTTTAGGCAAAAATGCCAAACATTTTCTGGTTCAAGCTTCTTAATTGTAAGATTTGATAATGCATTGACTATCTTTGAGTGCTGGACTGTTGGCAGGACAAGAAGGTGATGTGAAGGCATCACCTCGAATTTGAGGAAATTGTGATGAGCATCCTTTTTGGACCAAATGATTAATCGATTACTCAAGAAAATAATTGATAATGAAAACGAGACATAGAAGAGTTGGCTGTGCTCATGTTTGAGTATTTTTTATGCCTAATTGTATCCTGTATTAGCGGTTATAAACAGTTATAGTGGTGCTAAGCGAGTGATAAGTGTCTGACACATCTGCTCTTTTATACTTACATGGACGTGTGTTAGAGAGACAGAGAGCGCAGCTGTCATTTACGTTTCTGTGGTTCGCTCTGGTGAAAGAGAATGGTAGTCATTTAATGGGATTATTCTCCCTCAATGGACTCCACTTCCACACACACACACACACACACACACACACACACACACACACACACACACACACACACACACACACACACACACACACACACACACACACACACAGAGCAGATGGCTGTGGTAGTAAACAGTGACTGATGTTAGCAGCGGTCAAAGCGTTATAAAGAGCGGGGTCTGTTCATTCATATCGACAGGCCGGGCGGCAGGTTTACTGAAACTGACCTTTAGAGGCTTCAGAGATCAAAGTTTGAACAAACAGCCCAGCTTGAGCCCCGCAGTCTGTTTCTTACTGAATCACCCTCAACTTTATGAAACGACAGTTAGCACGAAACAATTAGGTGACGCTGCAGTGACACTTATTGTTACATGAAGAAGTGAAACCCAATAATCAATGAAATGTTTGAATAAAACCCTGAAATATTGTGTGGGTGTGCAAGTGATTAAAGTTTGACTCTGTTATTTAATATTCAGTGATATTTTAAATTATATTGTTTAAATATTCTTTAAACTGTTTTTTCAGTGCATGCAGAGTTCAAGTGCTCTTTTCATGTAGAGCAGGTACAGATTTATGTATTATTTTAATGATATCATTTAAAGAGACTGAACAGTTCCCACCATGAGCAAGCACTTGGCGACAGATGTGAGGAGAAACCTCCTTTAAACAGGCAGAAACCTCAAGCTAAACCTCAGCGTACTATTTATCACAGTGGTTCCTGGTTGTGTTTAGTCCAGGTCTCTTATAAGACACCAGTATGCTGCTGAGGATCACTGGGACTGATGACTCAAAAATCATAATAAACCATATATCAAATGTGAGCTAAGTTGAAGCCATGTTAGACTTGGCTCCTGGTTTCACTGTAGAACCATTTAGAGTTATAGTATTAGTGTAGTGTAATTTCAGAGCCCCACTTTCTGCACTGTAAAGAAAAGAAAAACTCATAAACTCACTAGACTTTTAAGTTTTGATTCAATCTCTTTAAGTTTTGAACTAAACTAAACAAAGTTTTGCAGACCTGAGATAATTTGCTCCTCTCTTTTTGATAAACTTGAAGCTTTAGGTTTCAGGTCCACCCCCCAAAAATTGTTCACAGTGAGTTGTGGACCTGATGTGTCATTATTTGGGTGGCTGAAAAATAAATGGTTGCAGTAGTTTGGGGTTTTTCTTGAACTCAAAGATTCAAGTCGGGGTCAAAACTCAAAAATCTCTTGAAGTTAAAGTTTTCTTAACTGTTTGTTTTTTCAGTGTATTATTGTTTAAGAGGCTTTTTTGCCATTAAATATCAAATATCAGTCAGATTTCTAATGTGTGAGCAGGCTGTAACAGTTTCTGTGTCACCTGTGACTGTCAGCACTGTCGCCGTAGTGATGGTCAGCATGGTGATGGGGAGGGTGATAACCACTCGCAGTATTTCCTCTCAGGAAGGGTGGACGCTTTGTACTGACAATATCCCTGTGTGTTTATGTGTGTGTGTGTGTGTGTGTGTGTGTGTGTGTGTGTGTGTGTGTGTGTGTGTGTGTGTGTGTGTGTGTGTGTGAGAGTGTTGTGGAATTCTAGGAATTAACACACTGATCCTATCAAGAGCACGTAGAACACACGAGCGCGTACACATTATATTCTGTCATCGCATGTGTGTTATCACATCTGTTTGAATAACACACACACACACACGTATCTGAACACACAGGAATATTGTAGATAAGTGTGTGTGTGTGTGTGTGTGTGTGTGTGTGTGTGTTTCTTGAGTCCTACAGGCTTAATGAGTAGACTGAAGAATAGATAGTTATGCTTTTGCTTATAAATGAATAGAGCTGCAACGACTAATCGATTAATAACGGACTATTAAATTAATCCCCAACTATTTTGATAATCGATTAATAGTTGTTGTTTTTTTATTTACTCCTTTATGACTGTAAACTGAACATTTTTGGTTTGTGGACAAAACAAGACATTTGTGGACGTTAACTTGGGTTTTTGGAAACAACGTTCGACATTTTTCATTTTATGAACCAAGCAGCTAATTGATGAATGGAGAAAATAATAGACAGATTAATCAATAATGAAAATCATTGTTAGCTGCAGACCTACAAATGAAAAATAAAATAGAAACAGATAGTTCAGACTTAATAATGATCACATGAATGATTCTGTCCTCAAAAATGTGAAAGGTTTAGTACACACACACTGCACTCTGAGAATAAAATGTTTGGGCCTCATTAGACTCACTGGATAATCTGTCAGTTGCTTGTGTTTAATTTGCATTTAAAGTCAATAAATCAGTGCAATTGATTGCTTTTATGTTGTTACTTTAAATATTAAACTGTTCATTTGTTTTGTGTAGAATGACCTTAATGTGCTGAACTAGTCTACTGTAAATCCACACATGCTTTTTTTTTTTAAGCCTGGTCTGTAGTGAACTAAATCTCCTCTAATCTTTATCTTAATCTATATATGGAGAGCTATTTATAGTTTGGGATTGCCTGTGCTGTATGTGGGCTTGTGTGAATCTGTATTTTCACTAAATGTAAAGTGTTTACAGGGTTCGTATGAGCGCTGCAAGTCCTTGAAAATTCTTGAATTTTAAAGCGTTTTTAAGGCATGAAGAGCTTAGATTCTGGATAAAGTGCATGAAACTGCCTGAAATTGTAATTGCATAATAAATCTCTATCTGACTGAAAAGTTTGCACTTTAGATTAAGAAATAAAATAAGTTGTGGAGAGCATAACAGACAGCAACAGGCTGAAATCAAAAAACTTTGTTTTTTACTTCCTTCTTCTTGCAATGAAGAAGTAAAAAATAATTTTGAGTATGAAAATGTAATTTTACCACAGCTGTAGGTTTAGGCCTCAAAATGAACTTTTTTTTCCTCAGTCTCCCTCAACTGTCCTGAATTCTACTTTCAAGTGTCTCAGGCTTGACAACCATTATTCCAAATTTAGCAAAAATGTCAGACATTCGCTGGTTCCAGCTTCTTAAATGTGATGATTTGCTGCTTTTCCTTGTCATTTGTGGCAGTAAATGAACACTCATTGGGTTCTGGATTCTTGGTTGGACCAAAGAAGCAATGTGAAGACATCTTTTCTGGGCTCTAGGAAATAGTGATGAGCATTGTTCAGAATTTTAGACATGTTATAGACTAAATAATTAATTGATTATCATCACTTGCAGCACTAGAAATGGCCATAATCCAGAGTTTTCTTTATTCTTTTTGTCGTTGGTTGAGTCACTGTTTCTTGTTTATTTCTGTTAGATCCAGAAATGGATTATTGCAAACTGTGGTGCAAATGTGAACCTGTTCCTAATTGCTATACGGTGGTGGAAATTTACATATACACACTTATATCTGACATCAGAAATTGCTTTATTTTAAACACCATAGTCATTTTAGTCTGCATGTGACCGTAGCATAGAGCTCATGCCGGTGCCACCTCACATTGAACACTTAATAATTAAAATGATAATTGAAATCAAAAGTTTCTGTACTGTCCTAGAATTGTCCCAGACACCGTATCTTTGTGCCCCAGGTGCTATTCTTACTGTCCCCAGGTTGACGGGACATCTTTGATTTGAAGGTGCTGGAAAAGCTTGAAAATGCTTTAAAGGTTCTTGAATTTGGCTTCAGAAGAGGTCTGTTTATGTGTGTTTAGATAAAGCTGCCCTCGATATTCTTAAAACTGCACATTTGTGCATACATGTGTAAAACACGTCAAGGTCATATGAGGGGGGAGAGGGGTTAAAAGGGTCGTTTTGTTGGCGGTGAATTCCTCTTCATGTAAGCCACAATGCCTTTAGATATACATCAGATGAAGAGGATTACACTGGATATAACGTGTGTGTGTGTGTGTGTGTGTGTGTGTGTGTGTGTGTGTGTGTGTGTGTGTGTGTGTGTGTGTGTGTGTGTGTGTGTGTGTGTGTGTGTGTGTGTGTGTGTGCGTGCGAGAATCCTTACGTCTCGAGTGATGAAGTATAGAGAGGATTGTAAATGACAGAATAATGTTGCTCGATGGATTCTCCTTCTGTCAGCTCCACATCTGTCGACTCTCTGGTGACATAACAGACCTAAAAAAAAAAAAAATCAGGTCTGACCATGTGAGTGTGAGGCCAGCAGAGAAAACACAACTGACACACACACTGGGGAAAAAAAAACTGTATGCATTACATGTCGTGAGATGAAAGTCACACTACAGATGAATGAGGAGGCGGACTGTGGTGTTTAATTGGGTGGTAACTAACAGCATCAATGGCTCTTTGTTAAGATATTGATCTGAACTAAGAGTGCCTCTGCAATGAAGTGCTGAGGTCAATTTGATTGGAACCAGAGTGGCCTATTAGTCAATCAATGTCTCTGTTGCACACAAGCATACAAATACACAGCACCCACACACATCCCATCATGCCTCTCCCACCATCTCCTCGCAGCTACAGATTGTCTGCTCTAACAGCTGCATAATACTTTACATGAAGTCAGTTTTTTTATTGTAATTTTCCTCTCTCCTCAGGCTAAAACTCTTCGTAAGTTGATCCAGCAGACGTTTAAGCAGGTGGCGAATCTCAACGACGAGCAGTGCATCCTCAAGTTCTTGGAGATACTCGCACCGATCTACCGCTATGACAAGGAGTGCTTCAAATGTGCCCTGGGGGTAGGTTTCTTCCTCCCTCGCCGCCACTCCGCTGTGTTAGTTAGTTGTGTTAGGGTGACCCCTTTTGGTGGCATTGGGTCCTGCATGTATCCAAGACACTCTCCAGTCTCTCTTCCTCCTTTAACCGGTGTCTCTCCTCTTCACTCCAACAGTCCAGCTGGGTGATTCAGGTGGAGTTAGCCATCGGGCCAGAGGAGGGGATCAGCTACCTCACTGACAAAGGATCCACGGTGAGCTCCTGTCTAGTCCATGTCATACTGCACAGCCAGGATTAAAATAGGTTATGAATGGATGAATGATTGTAATGCTCTGCATCATAAACATATTTAAACCAAATGTCCAAGCCAAGGTCTCCACGGATAAAATTAGACATAGATATCGCTCATTTGATTATGAATAAATATAAATAAACATAGCAGAGTTTACATGTTTTGTTTTTTTGTATTTCTCTCTCTATCCTCAGCCCACCCATCTAGCCAACTTTAACCAAGTTCAGTCCATCCAGTATTCGGCTATGGAGGAGAAGGACAGGAAAGGGATGCTACAGCTTAACGTAGCTGGAGCTGCTGAGGTACTATGATCCTGTCTGTCTGTGTGTGTGTCTGTGTGTGTGTCTGTGTGTGTGTCTGTCTGTGTGTCTGTCTGTCTGTCTGTCTGTCTGTCTTTCTATTTGTCTAATTGAGGAGCCTCAAACTTAAACTGGCTCAGGGCCACTGATGGTAATGTCATCTTATAGGACAAATACTACCCAAAAAAGCATAATATTTTTCTAAGTCTACTTTTTCATTTACACTAACTAACATATTTCATCACATTTGCATTGGATACAAACTCTTCTGTCCCTTCAAATTTGTTTTTAATACTTCTGATGAAAATGGCCAGCTGAGCATGATCTGGTTTGTCTGGTCTTAATAGAGAAATCTATTGCCTTTTGGTTGTACTACTATACACAGGGGTGACGTAGTGTTATGTGTATGTAAATACTGCCCTCTCCAGACTGTGTGCTGGTAGTGTAGCCTCTTATAATTTGTGGCAGAGCAGTTTTGCATTTTCACAGTAACAACTAAAGCGAGCACAAAAAAAGTGAGTTTGTAACACCTTAATTAATTACCATCACCCCTTCATTTGGGCGCCCGCAAGCACAAACTTTAATTGGCTCCTATGGCTGACACACTGTTAAATAAGTTTTCTAAACTCTATGAAAAGTACAGAAGACTGCAAAGTACATAAAGTTCTCTGACTCTAATGGCATTTTTATTGGTATTTGTTTGGTCATGATGACTGCTTTGGCCTTTAGTGGTTAGTAAAGAACTACCATAAGTTGTGCTCATCATGGTGCGTAGCTCGGTCGGCTCTGTGTGTGTGTGTGTGTGTGTGTGTGTGTGTGTGTGTGTGTGTGTGTGTGTGTGTGTGTGTGTGTGTGTGTGTGTGTGTGTGTGTGTGTGTGTGTGTGTGTGCGTGTCTGACATAGATACAGAGATTAGCTAATGGTTTTCCATGTATAGATTCCATATAATGGCTCCTCTCACAGAGGAAGGGTTCATAACACCCGCTGCTGTATGAGTGGAGTCTTTCAGTTTTATTGGCTTTTATAGTATTGGATTTACACACACACACACACACACACACACACACACACACACACACACACACACACACACACACACACACACACACACACACGCATGCACAAATACTATGAGACAGTGGAGTTTGACATAGTGACGCCGTGACATAAGGAGCAGCTGGAAACCCCCACTGTGCTGTTATGTGTAAGTGTGTGTGTGTCTGTATGATAATGGTTCTTTGTAACATGCCTGTCTGTGTCTGTCTGTGTGTGTTTGTGTGCACGTGTGTGCGCAGCCTCTCACAGTCACAACAGCATCACTGACCATGGCGGAGAACTTGGCTGACTTGATTGATGGTTACTGTCGGCTCATCTCCATGGAAACTCATTCCTTCATCGTCAGAGTTCAGAAAGGTATGAAACTGTAGATCCCTCCTTTCCTGTCCCGCCTCTTTAGGATGGAACAAAAATTATTAAAACAGGTGTGTTCACAGTTTTTGTGCACAAAGATATGCTATCAGAAGAAGTCTTAAGGAAAAACATGAGCTTGTGTTCAGTTCTAATGCTGTATAAGTAATGTGTTATACATTCAGGGAAGTATTTTGTTGTGTCCTTTGCATTGTGTATAACTTCCTGTTTTCCATGTTTATAATGAGTCTTGAAACATTATCAAATCCTGCATGCAGTCTTGTACATTTATTGTGTTTCACACACTCGTTCTGATCCTGTTGATGTGTGTTTCTGTCCTCTAGAGGGAGAGAGAGCGCTGCCTTCAATCCCAAAGTAAGTACCTGTTCTGTTCTTAGTGTTTGAGACTTCAGTAATGTTAATTCTACTGTAACAAACTAGTTTATATCACTGCTATAAGTCATCAGATCTTTAATTTCTATATCTGTTGCTCACAATGATGGTATGTTGGTTGTGAGAGGGGACGTACTGGTAGGTTTACCCGTCCTGTCACAGAAATCAGACATTTCTTAAGAAGTTCAGAAAAATACAGTTTTTACGTTTTTGCATGTTTGATTATAACAGTAAAGTGTTTAATGCATGAGCCTCAGTGCAGCTCTGCTTCTCCTGATCATTACCTTGGAAATCCTTTACGCTGCAGTTCTTCTGAAAATAAAAGGGTTTGAGTAACTCGCCTGTTTAAGAGGAACAGTCACAGGGGCTATTTGACAAGAGTCAGACAGAATCACTTTCCTGAGAATCTGTTGATGCAAAATTACTTCAACCTGCCGCTGGCCCTTAAGTTCCTTTTTCACAGAGTAAGGCATTTTGACATTTCTATTAGGAAACGTCTTTTTTGTAATACTGCCGGCACACCGTGGAGAAACCCTCCATTAAATCCCAAGCTGTCAAACAAAAGAGACTTATAGAGGTGAAGTTGGGCTTTAAAGTTCCTGTACGTGACATTCACTGCCACTCAGTGTTAATTTTGTCCACGAAAATTCTGATGAGTAAGTTTACCTTGTTTTATTTCATGACTAAATTGTGGTGATGAATTTGATGAATTTTATGAACTAAACAATTGGCTTCTCATATACATCAACATATAAAGCTACAATGAAAATAATCATCAGTTGCAGCCCACTTGTTTTATGGTGTGCTCCATTTGAATTGAGAATTCCCAGTTGGAAATTTTAACTGGAACGCCCCCCTGAAGTTGGATCAGCTGTATTGAAAGCTGTTAATTAGCACTCGTGTCTCATTAAATCAGTCGTACACACAGTACCATCTGTGGGCGTGTCGCTACGGTGTTTGTTTGCACAAAAATATGGTGAACGACATCACTATTGAGCACAAGAAAATATTTTAAAAGAACGCAGTCAACTCTCTGGTAAATGAAACATACCATTACATTGACAGAGTATTTCAGTGTGGCCATAAATTAATTACATGAAAATTCAAAAGGCTAATCATTAAAAAAAAAGGTTTTATGCTAAAATGTTTTACCCGTAATTCATTAATTTAATCCTTTTCTCTTAAAAACTGAGAAAAACTTAACTGGGACAACAAATACATTCTGTTTTTTTTTCCAAAATGCACCTTTATAGTGTTTTTGCCTGCAGAGATTTAAAAATGATTTTAAAGGAAACGTCAGTACCTTTTTTTTTTTTTTTTTTTTTTTTTTGTAGCATAGAGTTGATTGTGGTTGCTCATCTGTGATCACAGTAGCCTGGACGTTGTCTGTTCACATTTCACTGTCAGCTGACGAAAATTCAAACACCAACGTTTTGCTTACTTTTGGTCATTTCAGCTCAAATCTCTCTCTGTTTTTTTTTTCTTCCCCTTTCTCCCGCTGTCTCTGGTCAAATAAGGAGATAAGTTTAGGAGCCAAATATTTTCCACTTAGGGTTTTTAAACACTTGGGCAGTCTCCTCCTCTTTCTCTCGGTCTCTCACACTAAAGTTTCTCTCTGCTCGCTGCGTCTGTCTTTTTCTCTCTGCCTGTTGTGGTCTGTGATGTAAAGATTGTAGTAGAGCTCAGATGACACAGACGGAGAGACCGCAGCAAAGGCAGAGAGCGAGGGTTAGTTTACTGAAGCTCTTTCAGTGAGACTCATATGTATGTTTAAGAGGCTTCGATTTAACCTGCGTGTGTTTGGTTTGTTATTATGTGTGTCAACCGCTTTGATAAATGTGCTGTTTTTTCACTTTTGTCCTCTTCTTCTAGAGTGTCCAATAATGAGAAGAAGTTAGAAGCGGTCAGGAGTGGAGTGAGAGCCATCTCTGTCTCAGGTAGGACAGAAGTCATGCACACACACACACACACACACACACACACACACACACACACACACACACACACACACGAGAGTCGACTGGTGTAGGAGTCTGATAGCTCCCTCGGCTTCAGATACTGTCTTCTTTCTGTCTTTTCCGTTTCCTCCAACATCTGTTTTTTTTTCTCCGTCTCATTGTTCTCCTCTCTGTTGGGACTGCCGCTCCCTCCCTCCCTCCCTCTCTCTCTCTCATCCCGTCCTCTCTGTTCCTGCTTTTCTTTTGTTTACTTCCTCTCTCACATCTCCCCTCCATTCACTCTGTTTTCTTTTTTTTTTTTTCTTTCTTTTCCTCACACACTCTGGTCTTCTTTCCCGCCTGATTGGCTGCAGACCTAGTGACATCGACACCTCCTAAGCCAACCAAGGCGCGGCGTTTCCTCCTCCCCTTTGTCTTCTGTTCAGATTCGCCGCCCAATGGTACCCTCGGCTCTCATTGGACAATTAATGGAGGAGCGCATCCACAAAATTGTGATGTGGCGGAATAAAATGTCTGATTTGATGATCGTGTAACGGACAAAAACTAACCTGTTGATGAAATCTAACATAAAATGAGACAAAAAATATGGGAGTTGTTTTAAAAGTATGATTTTGTCTTCTTTGATTGATTTATAGCACCAGTTTGGTCAAGAAAAAGGTTAAAAAATAAACTTTCTAAATATTGACATGTTTTGGCAGCTTTTTTAAAAAGAAATCCCCTATTTTTAATGTTAAATTTAAACAATATTGAGGTTTAATCACTTTTATCTGTTGCATCACAATCTAGCTGTGTTTTTTTTTAGAGATGCTCTCCTCTATTAAACTGTCTTTGTCTTGTCTTTATCCCTCTTTGTCCTGGTTGCTTTGACTAATTCAGTCTTACACACACACAAACACACATGCGCAGACTCGTGCTTCAACCACAATAACTGCTTGTGTGTTTCTGCTTATAACCAAGCCAATTCTATTTAAATAAGACTGGAAAACAAACGGGAGAGACCGAACTGTGCAGTACTTTCTAACTAAAATGTATCTATATAAAACTTGAGGCTTGTGTGTGTTTGTGTGCAAAGACGGACATTTTTCTCTTTGCAAAATACTTTCATTCAACAGAATTTGACTGAAAGTAGTCGGGACTGACCCACAGAGTAAAACAGTTCTCTGGAGTCTCAGTTCAGCTCATGCCTTGCAGCTGAGGTCACAGTTTGGTTATTTTTAATCATTATTTTCAGTGTTTTATGTCAGTTAATTCAAAAGGGCAGAGCTTAATTCATGGCAGGGTGGCCACGTGGTTAGAAAGATCATTCTTCCATTAAAATGATCTGAGTTTAACCTCTAAGTATCTGCCTTGTTAAAGTGTTTTCAAACAGAGATGTAGTTCTGTCTTTTGAATTACTTATCGTCCTGAACCAAGATGGACATGCTGAATGGCTCAGCACACGTCCTCGTGTCTCCATCTATGGCTTTGGCAGCTTTCCTCAGTAGCTCAGAGAGAGCAATGGATCTGGACAGCAGCTGGTTTGTTGTTGAAACTTTAACAAACGATCCAAACTTTTTCTGCCGGAGGCTCCAAACATGACACGCAGGCACGGTCCACATCCTACTTTTAGAATTTCAGATTGCACTGTGAACTACTATATGACGACTCCACAGCTGCTTTAATGATAACTTTAATTGTATAGCATTTTTTTTTAAAACACTAAGTCAACAAAGTGCTTCACAGGATTAAAATGCAAGAGTTACTACAATAAAAAATGACAATACAAACAACAATAAGGACATCAAGTCAATTAAGGAAGAGAAGACATTTTTAAGAAGGTAAATGAAAAGAAAGGGAGGAAAATAAATTCTAAAAAATACTTTAAAACAGATAAAAAGCCTCACTAACCAAGTATGTTTAAAGATTTGTCTTAGAAACCTAAATTGTATCAATAAACTTCAAATTAGTTGAGCCACAGTAACTGAAAGCTTGACCTTTGTTCTTTGTCCGAATCAGAGGAACCAGTAGAACTTTGTTTCACGCACAGCAGTTTCTTCTCTCAGAGTTTATGGAAATCATCTGTGGTGAAGTGGGACAACTAGGACCCCTTTTCCATACACATGTGCTGTCCTGGTTTGACTCAGTTTGACTTTGCACAGCAAGGATTTGCACCTCCATAACAAAAGAGCTACCCAATATCCAGCTCAAGTTTAGCGGCTATAAAACAGCGAACAAATACTCCGAGAAATTATTCACAATAAAAGTCCTGTGCTTTTATTATGAAGCAACTAAATCAGGAAATGTTTGCTTTTCATCAGCAGTAACTTGACATGACTCCTATCAGCTGAATTAAATATGAAACAGTAAAATGAATCAGATACCTGAAAGTACGAAAAGCAACATAGGAGAGAAACTAAACTTCAAACCACAGAGATTCAGTTAGAAGCTACAAAAGTACTGACAGCACACACAAGCTCACTCTCGCAGCACACGTTTGTTTGAATGGAGAAGGGGGGGTTGTCGCAGGTTGGCCGCAGTCTGTGAGATGTCACCGCGGCCCGCTCAGAGGCGGGTCAGGCTCACTTTGACCCCTCTTTAAAGAACGTCCATCTCGGGCGTGACTTGACTCAGCTCGGCACCTTTAAACTGGTCATGTAAATGCAAATCAGCGCAGCACGTTTTAACTGAGAGCGGACAAACGCACCAGCGGAAAAGCCCCATAACTTCAGCTAAATCTCAGGTTTCCAGTAACATCCATGTCAACGACAGCCGTGGTCGGAGGCATCATGTTATTGGGTTGTCTGTTGTGATGTCTCAAGAAAGCCTTGAAGGAATTTCTTCAAATTTCAAACAGGACCAGCTGAAGGGAATTTCTTAAAATCTGGCACAAATGTTCACTTGGACTCAAGGACAAATTGTCAAAGGTCAGACATGTTTTTGGCCATAACTCTTAATTTCATGCACTAATTATGACAGAAATGTCTAATAGGATAAAATGATGAAGTGATGACATTTTATATCCAAAAGGTCAAAGGTCAACTTCACTGTGACATCGTAATGTTCAGCTCTCTATCAGTCCTCTGTCCTCCTCTGTAAAAAATAGTCTCTAAGTGAAAACGGCATGTTTCTCACTGAAAGTTATTCACTGGAATTAGTGTGTCAATTTTGTCAAAAAATACACTTAATAACTTTTATGAAATTCCTTCGAGGTCTTCATGACATATTACTTGACTCTGGACAGACATGGTTATAAACTGCACCTTAAGTGGTTGTCAGAGGCATACAACCACGAGGTAGAAATTCTAGTTTCTAGATATGTCAGAAACTTTGATCAAGCAAAGAGTGTTGAGGATCTAACTCTGCTCACTGTTTACATTATATCACTGCACCGTTTCACCACTTTAAACTCCTCTGTCTGCTAACCAACTCACAAATATTTGCAGCTTGACACAGACGTCTTACTCTTCATTGAAACCATGCAGGACTTTCTTGCATTACTTCATTTCACCCACGTGTGTCTGCTCAGCATTAATGAAAGTTGTTAACTCAGCTGTTTCACTGGAGATTTTTTTTTTTTTTTTTTATCTTAACTAACTGCTCGCTGAGCGTTTGGCTTTGCAGATCCTGCAACATCTCCCATGTTGTTTCAAGGCTTTTCGTGCTCTAACCGCTCTCTTCTCTCTCCCTCTTTTCTCCACTCTGCCTCTCGCTTTTCTCTCACTCCGTTCTCCTCCTCCTCCTCCTTCTCCTCCTCCTCTGCTGTCCCGTTTCCTGCATGCTCTCCTGGACCCTGCAGAAGATCTTAGCGGGGATGGTAAAGTTTTGCTGTTGTTTATCATTCTCTCTGTTGTTCCGTCTTTATAGTCCTCACTCCACCAACACACTGCAGCCTCCTGGGAAAGGGTAGCGTGTGTGTGTTGGTGTGTGGGTTGATGTTTATGCATGCATTCCTACATCTTTAACAATGGTGCTGTGTGTGTATGTGTAGACTGAAATCATTTAGAATGAAATTATTCATTAGCTGAATGTGTTTTCTCATGTTTCAGTGATTGGAAACATGAATAAATCACCAGTAGCTTGATGTGTCAGTAGCTAGAGTGGTTTACTATTTTAGTATTGTTTTTGGTTTTAAGTTGTTTGTGTGTTTGTGTCTATTTATGATTATTTTTAAAATGGTTTAACACTAAATTTGAACCATGTCTGCTTTTAACCACAAGAATGACGTAAAAAAAAAGCAGAATTTGAATATTAAGTGGTATTTTCTTTAAGGGAACTTCTCCAAACTTTTCTTGCTCTCTCTCACCACACGCACACGCACACACACACACACACACACACACACACACGCAAAATCATGCACACGTGTACTCACATATATTCACGCACACACTCATGCACACATGGAGTGGAGTTGGGAGAGGTTTGCTGGATTCAAGAGCGGGTGCATTCCTGGCTATAATGGGCTAACTAGATCTCTCTTTCTCTCTCTCTCACACACACACACACACACACGCACACACGCACACACTAACCCTCCACTGAAAACAGAGAGAGACAGAGTTAGACCAGTCAAACTTAGAAACGCTTAATTCTTTAGAACAAACCACATGGGAGCCAGTATGCAGCAATACAAACAATCAGCTTCACGGTACAAACTAAGAACATTGTATTAAAAACATTTTAATATATAGAAGTGAAACAATTTAAGAAAGCTGCAGATTTACAGGTGTTTAAGTTAAATAAGTATTCTATCATATGGAAATACTGAGAGCTCTGGCTGGATTGTGAAAAAAATAAATAAATATAGAAGTAAAATGATCTGTTGCTGAAATGTGTTTTATCATATAAACCATGAGTGATGAAAGCCACCTTTCACTGAATGTTGTTTATGATCGGTTTATCTAATAAAACACATTTTAGGAGCAGCAGCGGCAGAGCGCTGTTGCTTTTATTCCCGCTCCTATGAAGATATTTTTAGAGGTGCATTAAAGTCTTTCCTCTCCTCTCACGCGAAGCATAAATCATGAACAGCACTGTTTTAGCAAAAGTCAGGCCTGTTTGATTAAAAGAGTGAACATTTTCCAGCCTCCTCTCCTATGAGCCATTGTACTGATAAATTAATGTTAGTAATTTAAGTGCAATTAAAACCTTAAAGCCTACAGTGTTTTATTCATATTATCCTTAAAGGAGTAGTTTCACACTAGAGAGCCAGATGAAAAGATTGATATCACTGTCATGTCTAGTGTGTAAGATTTATAAGGCTTTATGGCAGTTACAGAATATAATATCCAGTTTTCATTAGTTTATAATCACCTGAAAGTAAGAATCGTTGTGGTTTTGTTACCTTAGAATGAGTTGTTTGTGTCTACAGAGGGCGCTGGTCCTCTTCCATGCAGGCCGCCATGTTGCACCGCCATTTTTCTACAGTAGCTCAGAACGGACAAACCAAACGCCGGCTGTAGATATGGCCCTTCACCTTTTTGCAGCCACTGTAGGTTCTTCTACATGCTTGGAAGGGGAGGATGAGACAAGATGTTGCAGTCTACAAGCTCAGAGTTAGATGCCACTAAAGATGGCAGGAGGTATAACATGTCAATTAGTGAACTTTAACTTTGGACAGTTAAACTTTTTTCCCCTACTTCCAGTTTTTATGCTAAGCTAAGTGTCTCATGGCTCTAGCTTCACATTTACCATAAAGACATGAGAGTGGTATCGATCTTCTCATCTGCAAACAAATACACATATTTCCCAAAATCTCAAACTACAGTGTTTTTTTTTTGTTGTTGTTGTTTTTTTTAACATTACACACTTTCCATTCTTCTTTATTACCATCCATCGTATTATTTAGTCTTAACATTAACAGCTAAATTCCACAGGATTCATATAGATGCTGGTAATCCCTGAAAACAGGTTTGAAACTTCTTAATGCTTAATTACTTTCATAATAAATCACTTCCTGACTGAATAGTCTGCTTTTACTACCTACAGACAGGTGACATATGTTGAAACGTGTAGAATGCTATCATGGTTGTTTATAGCACAGTAATATCTGATTCAGTGTAATGAAGAAGTGAAATAATCATTTTGAGAACATGTGATTTGCCACAGCTGTAAGGTGCTGGAAAATCTTGAAAATGCACCTTGAAATTTATTGCAAAGTGCTCAAATTAGGAAAATGTGTAGGAACTCTGTAGCCAGCACTTTTCTAGTTTTCTCCAGCGTATTCTACATTCTCTTGATGGCAGAGCTTTCCCTGAGAAAATCATCTGCAGGCTTTAGGACAGGATTTCTGATAAATTTAGGGACACGTTCCCACAGTGCTGAGATAAATCCTGAGCAGAGCTGCGAGGGCAGCGTTCAGGACAGCAGATGTTTGACTCTTGTTTCCAACAGCTGAGTTTGCACACTGATTTTATTTTAAACACCGCCATCTGGTTGGGATAGACTCGGTCCATCTTTCCCCTTTCTTTTTCCTGCTGGCTCCTCTCCTCCCTCCCCCCTCTCTCTCTGCCTATCTGTCTGATTCTGCACAGACCTGATCCTAAACGCTTCCATCTGCTCACATGACAGCTCTCTGTTGTTGTTATTGTCTCACTCCCTCTTATTCCCGCGTCCTTTTTAACTAGGTGCCCTTTCCTTTTCTATCTTTCATTTCCTGCTACTTCTTAAACTCTCTCCTCTGCGTCTTCGTCTCTTTTTCTTCCCCTCCTGTCCTCCACCGCCACAGTTACTCCGGGCAGCCAGCTGCTCTCACACAGACAGATATGCACAACACATGCTCAGCTGACACTCTCCGCCAAATGTGTGTGTGTGTGTGTGTGTGTGTGTGTGTGTGCGCAGAGAGAGAAGGAGAGAGGAGCTACGTGGGTGTTGCTTTGTGCAGGAGTTGTCGAAACTCTTGAGTTAGCTTCACACTTTATTTCTTAGACTTGTGGTGCAATTTTGTGTTTTTTTTCCTTCACTTGTGTTTTGGTTGTAAGAGTGACCCTTCATGCCGTAATGGACACACGGTAAAACTGAATATGTGCATGACTTTCCCATTGTTTGTGTTTGTATAATTTTAGACTTACATGCCTTTGTTTGCTTTTATTTTACTCCTCTTTCTTCACTGTTTTTTTTTTTTTGTATGTAATGTTACAGAGACTGATGACTATGCCGAGATAGTTGATGAAGAGGACACATACACCATGCCCTCCAGTAAGTAACTCATTCAGTCTTCTCTTTTAAGTTAATTTATACTGAAGAAACGAGCTGCAGTAAGAGAACTATATATTAACCGTTTGACTGTTATTCTTCTGTCAGATGCTTACCTTCTCATTTATTTGGTACTGCTATCTAAAAGCAGAGCGCGGTGTGAAACTTTTCCAAGAAACACACTCACACGCCGAACATCAGAGGAGCTGCATTAAACCACATTTAGGTTAGGTAGCGGATAATCAGATTCAGGCCAGTGTCAGCGTCTTATATAAACAGCTGGAGGTCAGAGAGGCTACAACTCATACTGTGTAACTCCGGTTGGTTGGACTCGCATTACATCTGTCAAATTCATTCATATGTTAGTAAAAAAAAACCTAAGTGTGCTGGTAAGTTTGGCTGCAGCCCTGTAAGTAATGGTGGCTTTAGCCCTCTGTTGCAATACATTTGATGTGGATGTTTTGGCCGGTACAGAGTGCTCATGTATTTGATTGCGTGGCCAACTTTTAAAAAACGGACTGTGTTCTCCTTTTCCTCCCACAGTCTTTTTCTATCTTTCTCTCTGTCTGGCTTGATTTGTTTGTCTCTTTCACTTTGCTTTTTTGGTCCCCTTCTTCCTGCGACTTCCTCTAAACAGACGGTCTGCAGACATATTTTCCTACTCTGCGTCTGAGTTTGTATGCGTGTTCATGTCATAACTGTCTGCTGTACAGTATGTTTAAAATGAAGCTGTAAAACTGTCGTGGCTACAGCAGACCTACTCTTTTTTTAGTCTGTCGCTGCATCAGCTTAAAAAGTCAGTCCAACAATCTCTGAATTTTATGCCTCAAAACGTCTTGAAGGAGAAATATGTTACATGTTTTCTGTACTAAATAACAAAATGACCGTGACATGTCATCACAGATTAAAGTTGAAATGCTGGCTTCTCCAAAATCACCACAGCCAGCATGTTCTGCTTTGAAATCTCTGTTTTTGTTTGTCCGTTTCATGTTTATCCGAGTACAAATGAATGCCAAATGTTTGCTGAATGAGTAAGTGTCTGTTTATGAGTCATAAGAAGTCATCAGTGATCTTTTAGAAGGAAGAGGATGTTTGTAGCGATTATATTCAGCAATATGTTAATGGAGTTTGGCAGACAGTCACTGAACTCAGGGCAGTGGGCTTTTGTTTTCAGGGGCTTATAAACAGCTGATCATTGCTTGTCATTGTCAGATATCAGTGTTGTACATGTCATGCGTTTCTGCTGTTCGTGCATCCTGCCTCAGCTTCGAGTCTGGAGAAGAGGGGGCAGGGGAAACAACTAAATTCAACCATAGACTGTATAATAAAAAGAAATTCAATCAATTTAATATACAGTTTATGGCTCCAACTTGTTATTTGGACTGCAGAACTCATTATTTTATATAAGGCTCCTTCATATTTCTCCTTTAAATGCGGTTGTCAGAATCAAAAATGCAGATTTTTCCACTTACCTGTAGTGCAATTTATCCATTTAGATAGTTTTGGTGTGAGTCACTAAGTTTTGAAGATATCAGCTGTGGAGGTTTCTACCTTTACTGGAACACAGTGGGACTGAATGGCATCGGTTTGTGCAACATTTGAAAATTTCACCACCAGTGTCTTCTTCCAGAAATCATGACCCGGTTACTCCACAGACCTTATCCCTATCTGCAGTAAAATCTACTGGAACTACTTTCTTTCTACTAGAGAGAAAATAGTTCCCCCAGAAACTGCTCACAACAAGGCCCGTACATTACCTTCAGTCACCAGGTCGTGATTTCTGAAGAAACTGCTGTTGAGTTTTTCAAATTGATATTTTTTTTTGGTGCTTTGAGTACCACAAGCCGTGTGCCAAGAGAAAATCAACAACTCTGTGGCTGATATCTGCAAAACTCTGCAACTCACACCAAAACTATCCAGAACGATAACTAGCACTTAATGTAAGAGGAAAAATATGTATTTTTGATTCTGGGGATGAATAATGAAAAAAAAAACTGATGGGGTTCTGAATTTGCTCTGTGTTTTGTAGAAACGTTTTGTAATTTCTGGAACAGCTACAAAACAAAGCCAACATGGAACCAATAATCACCAATGCTACCACGGCTCTTTGCGTGCACACGGTTCTGTGCAGTCACGTTCAATTGCATGTCAGGACTCTGATTTTCTTTTCATTTTCTTTCTTTCTTTTTTGCCAGCATGGACTTAAAATGTATTCACAAATCTTACAAAGGTCTTAAAAAGTCTTAAATTTCCTGCAGACCCACTGTTTTTATTCATTAGCTAATTTATCATCCAGACATCAGATAAAGAGAGACATGGGTCTGTATATATATGTGGATGTGCTATCTGAGCTATTTTCAATCTTAAAGCAGCTGTCTGGCTCTCTCCCTCTCTTCATCTCTCTTTCTTCCTCTTTCTCCCATCGCCAACACAGTCAGCTATGGAGTAGTCGAAGGTAAAACTTCCCCGTCTCTCTCTCTCTCTCGTTCTCTCCCTACGAAATGCCTGGAAATTTTACCTTTTTTTTTTTGTTGTTGTTGTTGATGTTGATATTTTTCTTTGCCGGACACTTGATTATGTTGCAGAGAAAAAGTTGCTTTCCTCATTAAAATGCATCTTCCTGCATGTTAGTTTGTTCATTTAAACCTAACAATACCCACTGATTTACATGAGTAACAGCATCAGTTGCGCCTGTTTGAGTAGTTTGGAACCAGGGGCCTCATCACAGACACTTCCTAAGTCGTAAATATTATCTTATCTCAGTTTTGGATGACATGTAGGAGAAGTTTCGACACTACCTGACACTGGATTACCTCAGTCGATACCTGTGACGAGGCCCCGGTCTTCTTTTATCTTTGGTATCTGGCAAAGAAAAGTACCTAAATATCCAGGTTGTTGTTGACTTGTGGTCGTTGGTGTTTCGTAGAATGCAGTTCATTATTCGGGTCTGGTGTTGGAAATGAAAGGGAGGACCAATCCATAAACAATGCAAGATGTTTCTTCATTAACGGTTGAAGCTGAATCCTCTGCAGCTTCGCGTTGTTTATTGGCTTGGTTCTCATTTCACCATCGTGTTGGTTATGAGATTTTTATTTCTTCATTGTGATTTATTATCATGGTTATGTTTTTTTTTTTTTCCTTCAGCCATCTGTGGGTTCTTTTGTGTTTGAAGCAACTATTAGTTTCCTACAATATGAATTAATTGCAGTAAATTTCCTTGTAATGGAATGTGTTTTGGTTTCACTGTTTTGATTTTACTGTTTATCTGTTGGTTGAGTGAAACAGCTGAACTTTGTTTAGCCCATCAGATGAGTAAACCTTTACAGAATAAGTTCCTGATGATCAGTGTCCTGCATAAACCTCTCGAACTCAACATTTAGTCCATTTTTTACTGCGGTAGTTTGGCAGCTGACACTGATGCATCTCTGTAGAAATGTTTCCTGACCTTTTCAACAAGGCAGAAATATTGATAACGCATAAATGTCAATGATAAAATGTCAAAGAACGTGGATGTCAGTCACAAAAACAACCGCTTTCATTCAGATTCTTTTGGACGTACTCACTGAATATGAAAAGGTTACTGCAGACATAAAACATATTGAATCCAGTGCATCAGGTCATATCAGACTTTTAAAGAATATTTCACTAAAAGGATTCAGGCGCTCCGCTCTACTTTGTTTGAGAATTGGACTCTTGACGTTTACTGCGCAGAGCGCTGCAGGTTTTCATCTCAAGTTAATGATCATATTGAGAGCAGCTTGTTTGTGTTTCCCTGTAGTCCCCTTTGTTACTGTCAACATACAGTTGTGATACTCAACTTGCAGCCCACAGGCTAAATTTGGCCCCCGATTGGGTGCTGAGGGGCCCTCCGACCATTTTCTTATTCGCAATGAAAATAAATGGATTCGCACAGTTTTTACCTGGAAGGAGGGTCAGACATGCCAGTTTTAGATGGCAGGATGAAGTAGATTCATCGCAGAAAAAATGGTCTAAGAAACGGAGCACGCAGACTAAGGTGACAAATAATATTTTATCAACATTTTGATGCACACTGCGTCTTCATCTGAGTCAATCAGAATAGACTTCCATCTTCTTAAATCACCTCCCCTAACCAGACACTGATTGAATCAGGCTGAAACTAAAGGCAGGGGCCAAATATCAACAACAGTTACATCAGAAAACAGATGTATCACAAAACACCAAAAGGGCACCCTGCAGAAAAATGCAGAAATATTGATTGAAGGGTGGCACTTGTAAGAAATCTACTACACAAGCTTAAGGCTACAAAAGACAAGTAAAGTAGCAGCGTCTTAATTAGAATTCGTATAGCAAACGCTGGAAAAATGGGGAGACGCAAAAGAGAGACAAAATTGTTAAACAGAAATGATGCTGTGAATGTAAACACTGATCTTTATGAACCGTACATTCTGCCTGTTATGTTGGTGTGTTTGTAATGTTGTGTAGCAGTGTGCATGTCAGAGTCAAGGTTTGTCAAGTTAACGGTGTACAAATCTGGGTCAAATGTATTCTTGTTAATTGTTAATGGCTTATTTTAATTTTAGTTGGGTTGCTGGTGGGTGGAGATTACCAAAAAGAGTTGAAAAGACTAGAAGATTAGAAATCATTTCAAAGTATCCTCATACTTTTACTTACTTTTTATTATTCAAAAAAATTGCCTTGTTCTGGTGAGCCCCATCCATGTGGTCTGAGAGAAGCATGTCAGATGTGATGGATCTTTCCAGTGTGTGAAAAAAGCAGGTAAAGTTTCCTGTCTCACTTTGTCCACTTCTTTCTTTCTTTTCTTTTCTTTTCTTTTCTTTTCTTTTCTTTTCTTTTCTTCTCTCTCTCAGCGCGGGATTATGAGATCCAGAGGGACAGGATAGAGTTAGGCCGCTGCATAGGAGAGGGTCAGTTTGGAGATGTACACCAAGGAGTCTATAACAGTCCGGTATGTGAAAACACACACACACACACACACACAAATAAGAGCAGGTGTTAAGTAGCTGTTGAGCAGAGCAGGTGTTCAGTCTGCATCCTAACAGTACAAGTGTAAAGATCAGATTACTTCCTGCTTATGATGATACTTTATAAGCCAAACATGTTAAGTTGAAAAGTTTTACAAACTTTTTTTTGTCCAAATATTTTCATGTAAATTGACCCTTCCTAAGTCCCGCCCCTTTTCACTCTGTGCTCCAATGACAGTTGCACATGCTTGGTACCTCTGTAAGCTTTCATTTTACTTGTTTCCTGTACTTAAATTAAAGATTGTTTAAAGCAAGTTATCAGATATAAAAGTGATTAAATTAGCAAATGTTAACTAAGCTAACTAGCTAGAAAATCTGCATTCATCAATGGCAAGCTGATTGTTAGTATTTTGCTAGCATTAGCTAGCTAGTTAGCTTGTGTTTTGCTGACATTAACTAATTTAAGACGTGACCCTTTATGTCAGTTTTGCAGGAAAAGGAGGAAGTTAACTGAGGTACCAAAACCTCTTTCACACATGCACACATGGAATTCCAGCTACCAGGAGGAGCTGAATGTTTGCACACACATGTCCGCATTTTTTTAACCCCGCCTGCTAGAATACAGCAGCTCAGTGTCCAGGGCGAGCCAGTGGGTGTGTTGATGATCCCACGTGATGTGCAGCTGCTCGCCTACGCAAGTCTCATATTTTTTTAGTTGACGTTTTAGTGGCTTTCTTCATCATCTGTGATGTAAAAACATCAGAATACAGAGAAGAAAAGTTAGTGTGCGTCCTGCAAACAGCAGCTTCACCATCCCGGAAAAAAAAAAAAAAAAAATCATTGTTGAGTCAGCACTCCAGAGTCAGCTGATCTCTGCATCTTATCATTCCTTCCTGCTTCCATCACAGTTTGTTACTGTCAAGACTCAGTTTGTATTGATGTCAACACAGAAACAGTCATCGTTACAGACAAGTCCTCCTCCTCCTCCTCCTCCTCCTCCTCCTCCTCCTCGCTCTGCAGGCGCCTCCTCACATGAACCATAGGGAGTATTGACGCAAAGAATCCCCTAATGCTGCTGCATGTGTGAAAGGCCACTTTCGAACGATGTCCACAACTGATTGTCAGGACGTTGTTTGGAGGACGTGCGTGAAAACAGTTTGCTCAACTGTTACTGGAGCAGAACGAAAAGGGGCAGAAATCAGGAAGGGGTCAATAGAAGTCAGAATTAAGCTCAGATTAAGAGTTTTGTCTGTCATACTGCATCAAATATAATATAAAGTAATGTAATTTTGCATATGTTTGCTATATTTATCGTAGGTTCATTTAAAGGGGCAGTGCACATTTAATAAACATTGCTGTAAATAAACCAGCCAAGAGGCTATTGTTCATCTGTAGTGCCAGGACAGATGACAGGTCACCCTAAAAAACAGAATATCACATTCAAATTACAAAGTTATTCATCATTTATACAACAATAATAAAAAGAAAAGAGAATATTAAGAGAAACATAATTCAGAACACCCTTAAACTACATGTGATATACTATACTGTATATGTCAAAATAAAACACTTGTCCTGTTGTATTATAATCTGCTAACTTGTGCCGTGTTGTTCTGTATGTTGCGCAGGACAAACCAGCTCTACCTGTCGCCATTAAGACCTGTAAGAACTGCACGTCAGACAGCGTCCGAGAAAAGTTCCTACAAGAAGCATGTAAGACCACACTCTTCTGTTTTTATTTCTGTGTTTCTGTGTATCAGCTTGACTTTTAAACAAATCATGACTCACTCATCTGCACTGAGTGTGCTGATCTGTGCGCGTTTGTTTCCGTTGCAGTGACGATGCGTCAGTTTGACCACCCTCACATCGTTAAGCTGATCGGCGTGATCACAGAAAACCCCGTGTGGATCATCATGGAGCTCTGTACCCTCGGAGAGGTACGAATGAACACATACGGACCGAGTAGAGTAGAACGTGTCACTTCTCATCAGTGTACAAAGGAAACTGTTAAAGTCCACTGTTACAACTTGCATGTTCAGTACCTGTAGGCGAGGTCCTGCTGACAGACCGTTGTCAGTATGAGATTGTGACATGCATCAACATGATGTTAAAAGCATTTCTCTATCACGAACCCCCGTCCCTGTCCTCCTGTCCTCCTGTCCTCCTGTCCTCCTGTCTCTCTCTGTCCACAGCTGCGCTCGTTCCTTCAGGTGAGGAAGTACAGTTTGGATTTGGCCACTCTCATCCTGTTTGCCTACCAGCTCAGCACAGCACTGGCTTATCTGGAGAGTAAACGCTTTGTGCACAGGTACACACACACACACACACACACAAATAAAATACAATATAGAGAGAGAAAATAGGAGAAGAAATTCTGCATCATTACTGGCAGGTGCAGTGTTGCATAGCTGTAATAATCTATCAAAGGCAGAGCATTGCATCATGGGATATTTAGCAGGAGTTAGCGTGCATGTTAGAGACTCAGAATCCTGATATATAGTGGAGCGGTGTCACGGCTCATCTCTGCTGCTCTTTTAGAGACATTTTCAAATAACACCTTTGATTCAGGTTTACTGACAGTCTGTACTGGTTTACAGGGACATCGCAGCTCGTAACGTGCTGGTCTCCTCAGTGGACTGCGTGATGCTCGGAGACTTTGGTCTGTCGCGATACATGGAGGACAGCTCCTACTACAAAGGTACTGATACACACACACACACACACACATTAAAACCAATTCACACGTCCGTCCACAGCTTTGTTGTCTCTCATGACAGAACATTTGAGCCACTAATGTTTTACTCATCCAAGAGACCAGTTTGTGACCAGCTGTTCTGGTTGCCGGTCCTTTACCACCATCAAAAGGTTACATCAGGGTACTGCAGTTTATGTTGAACTGAGTGAGACCCCCTCATGTCCGTCCCTTGGAATAATTAGATGTAGCCTGTTTTTTTCACACATATATAGTTTTAAATATGTGAAAGAACAACACCAGAAATTTATTATAAAAATATTAGACATCTATTAAATATATTTTAGGGTTTGTACAGGTGTTTGTTCAGCCAGTCCTTGAAAATGTCAGAGTAAAGAAAGATTATTTTATTAACTAAATTAATTTTGCTAAAGGTAATTTTAATGTTTATCTTTGTCTCAGCTTCTAAAGGTAAACTTCCTATCAAATGGATGGCGCCTGAATCGATCAACTTCAGAAGATTCACCTCTGCCAGTGATGTCTGGATGTTTGGTGAGTTATGATCATTTATTATGTGTGTGTGCATATGTTCAGTAAGGGTCAGGCAGCATCACGCTACATCATCTTTAGAAGCGTCCGTGTCGGACATTTTTGACATTCAGTCAATAATTTTCTGTCCTGAAGAGCCCCGTCTGTTTGATCCTCCGTCTCTCCGTAGGCGTGTGCATGTGGGAGATCTTGATGTACGGCATCAAGCCTTTCCAGGGGGTGAAGAACAACGACGTGATTGGCAGGATAGAGAACGGCGAGCGATTGGCCATGCCTCCGCAGTGCCCGCCCACCCTCTACAGTCTGATGACCAAATGTTGGTCGTATGATCCCAGCAAGCGACCGCGATTCACCGAACTCAAAACACAACTCAGGTAACAAATTGATAAATGATCGTTCACTATTTTCTGAATATTTACAGACATTTGATGTTTACTAATCAAATCTAAAATCATGCTTTTACATTAATGCATGAATAACAATAATGATATAATAGTATAGCAGCCACAGGCATTGAATACTTTTACTTGTAGTACATTTTCCTGATTATACTTACTGAGTAACATTTTAAATGCAGGATGTTTACTTGTGATGTATGTTTTTAAAGTGTGGTATTAATCCACATATTAAGATATGAACCTCTTATTTAGACGAGTCTTTCTGTGTAACTCCTGCAGCACCATACTGGAGGAGGAGAAGCTTCAACAGGAGGAGAGACTTCGGATGGAAATGAGGAGACAAGTCACCGTGTCCTGGGACTCCGGGGGGTCCGATGAAGCACCGCCTAAAGTAAAGATTGTCTTATTGACTCTCTGCTCTCTGATTATTAATATATTTAAGCACACGTGTCTGTCATGACTGATAAACAAAAACAAACTGTTGTCTCTCTGTCTGCAGCCCAGTAGACCCGGTTACCCCAGTCCTCGTTCCAGTGAAGGCTTCCTCAACCACTTCCCGGTACAGCAAAACACACACAGACACACACTCAGAATACACACACACACACACAGCTCCCATAGTGAGTAAAACTGTGCTGCTCTGTTTCCTCTGATCCACCGTGGCTGCAGCGGTGTTTTCCTCTGACCTCCAGAGGTTTTAGCTGTGCAGAGAGGAAGATCTGGGAATTCAGGACTCTATAAAGTCCGACAGGAATCTTAAAGAACAAACAAACTGTTGTATAATCCAAGTTATCAAGAAAACCACCACAAACACTCAGTTAGAAATATCAGGAATACATAACAAAATAGTTCTTGAGGAAATGTTGGTGTTCTCGATGGTACATTTGACCCATAAAAATTCGACCATGGTGGTGAAACATGTTGATCTTATCAGTGTTAATTTAAGATCCTTGATCCAATATTTTCATAGCAAATTGTGTGTATTTTTTCTGACTTCATGTGTTTTTTTTTTCTTCAACAAAATCTGCTTGATTTTAACTGTCAGTTGTTTAAGGTTAAAGGTGTGTCAGATTTATGGTGATTTATGGGCAGAATATGGCAGAATTTGAATATAATATTCATAATCATGTTTTGATTAGTGTATAATCACCTGAAAGTAAGAATCGTGTTTTAGTTCTTACATAGATCTGTTGCAACATTGATTATATTTCATGTGGATTTCTGAAAAATATGACTAGAACATATTAATAATCATTTAAATTATAAATATAGAGATATATTAATAAGAATACTAACACTGTATTGTTTTCAGACCATGTCACCTTTACTTTTAAGCTATATTTAATGTAGAAATGATGGGTAGAGGCTGGGCAGTGTGGCAGTCAGCACAAGACAAACCTCCTTAAATCTTGTGAGGAAGTTCATGTCTGGAAAAAGTGCAAGGAGCATTAAATCAAAAGGTTTTTTTTTTTTTTTTGTTTTTTTTTTTTAGGAATGCTGCTTTTAAGAACAATACATTAATCACAAGTCTTGAAAAATACTAATAAATTTTTATCCCGCAATTCTGGAAGCATCTTCTGTCAGGTTTTAGAAATGATCTTCGTCATCTTTTAACTATCAAAAATTGAAAACAGATTGAGCTCCATCGTCGCAATCGAGGCCGACCCAGTAAATTCAGACCGTCGGAGGACGGCGGGCGTGTGTCAACGTCAGGAAGAGAAATGTGAAGGCAGAGAAAATGAGAGAGACTCTCAGTGCAGTTATTCCTCTCCTCATAAACCGAGCAGACAGCAGGCATTTCCTGTAGTGCAAAAACACACACACACACACACACACACACACACACACACAAATCAAAGCCACTCTCCAGCTCTTATGGCAATAAGCTGCTCTCGTTCTCGACCTTATAAGGAGTGTGTAATTTTAACTGCTATTTAAGTCAAGCTTGATTATGTCACAGTAAGAATAACATCTATATATTTTGGTAGCATGTATTACACACCAGACTGAGAGCAGCTGAAGTGGTCTGCGCGAACTCCCATGATTCTTTGAGGCTCATTATTATTGATGTATGTGATGCCTCGATCTTTTAACTGAGATTCTACTCTGATTCAGAAACAAACACAAGATCCACATCTCACACTGTCACAATGAGTCATGGAGAAAAAAAAAGAAAAAGAGAGACATGATGACATCCAGGGTTAAAGTTTGTCTAAAAAAAATAACAGTAGCAGATGAAACAAAGGATAATCTGCATCTGTTAGTCGGGGGAGAATAAACCTTCACCCTGATGGAAGCATCTGGAACTTGACATGTTGAGGATGATGAGGGTCTAAAACAAAAGTCTTTGCCTTTGAGATGACCGTCACATCATAGAGAGTCCGAAGGTCATGAAGGGTACAGTTCTTTTTTTCATTATCAGTTAATCTGTTGATCATTTTCTCAATTAATCGATAACTAGTTTGGTCCATAAAATATCAGAAAATAGTGAAAAGTGTTTCCAAAGCCCATGATGAAGTCCTCAAATGTCTTGTTTTGTCCACAACCCAAAGATATTCAGTTTACTCTGGACATTTGTTATTGAAAAAGGGTCTCATAATGATTGATTGATTATCGAACTAGTCGTCCATTAATGTAACAGTCAATTAATAGCACCAGTAAACTTACGACACAGCTTAACCTTCATGTTTGTTTCTTATGCATTTCAAAATGTTTTTGCTTTATTGAATTCAGATTAGTTTTTGCAGTTCTGTTTTCACCAAAACCAGTATTTGTGTTTCACATCCCAGCAACTTTTTTAGACCTCAAAAATGACACTAACAAATTAGAAATTAGTTGAGATTTGGGGATAAATTTGATTCCATATAAAGATGAATATTGTTAGGCTTTACTTATTACTCATATTCCTGTAAGAATTCTTGTGAATTGGATCTCGTGTCTTCAAAACAAGTATGCAAAAGGAGATTTTCTTAATCATGATTAATATTTTCTGCCTTTCTGTCCCCCTCCAGCCGTCAGCTCATGGTGGTGTCGGAGGAGTCGGAGGCAGCTACCCTCCTCCTGATTCCTGGAATCAGCACAGACCTGAACACACTGCACTGTGGAACCCTAACATGGAGGTACACACACACACGCACGCACACACACACACACACAGACCTGAATACAGTTGAAGAATCGTAGCTGAGTAATACAACTGAAATGCTTTACAGGTTTTTCCTAGTTGAGCCTAAAACAGCTCGACTTTCATAGACATTTCTGTAATTTACTTTTCATTTTGATGAAAGGCAGCAGGTACCTTCACAGCAGTGAGGTGTTGGCACCTCAGCCACACTGCTAAAGTTGTTTTTCCTAACTAGACCGCAGTGCTCTGTGTCGGGAAATCAAGTCACTGCAGTCAGGAAAATGATTCAAATAGCAACTTGATCCCTGCAGCAATTTTTATTAAGTATTTAACATCATCACACAGTTCAATCATTTGTAAGCATATAAAGATGACTGAGGTGATCATGTGACTTAACATACTGACATATATAAAGACGGACAACATGACAGTGAAGCCAAAACATCTCAGTCGCCCCCTGGTGGTTGGCTGCAGTACAAGTCAGACAAACTAAAACATCGAAGTACACCTCAAATATTTATTAATTATTTTTTTTTTACCAAAGCAGGTTTCTGTCTTCATAAAGAATATATAAGCATTATTTAAATGTCACCAGCACAAGATGGCAGCACTCATGTCTGGGATATTTTGGCTTTTTTTTTTTTTGTACAGTGAGAGAAAGAGGAGATGCAGCGTCCATCTTTATGTACAGTCAGTAGCTTGAACCTGTTTATCCAGGTTCTACCTTTCCTCAAAAGTCTAAATAAACAACTTTTAAATTTCATTATTTAGTATGATTAAACGTGACTCATGTCTTCTACAGGACAGCGGTTGTGTCGGCCAGGCTCTGATGGAGGAGAGGCTGATGATGCAGCAGCAACAGATGGAGGACGACCAGCGGTGGCTGGAGCAGGAGGAGAGCTTCATGGTAACACACAGAGACATTTTCAATCTTTGTCTGCGCCGCACTATAAGCAAAACATCACTAGTAACAAATGGGATCTTAAAGGGGATCACCCTCCACCTCTGTTGCAGAAACGTGACCCAACAAATACCTTTTTTTTTCAGGCTAACTAGAAAGAGCCCCCAAAAGTTTTCCAAACAAATTTTTACTTTTACTGAATTGAGTTTTTCTGATACTTTTTCTGAACTTCTGATATGATTTGGTGCTATATAAACAAACAAACAAACAAACCTAAAAGCACACTCAAAAATAGCAAAAGTTATCTTAAAAGATTACATCAATACCCTAAGTGACATAAGCTACAAAGGAATAAAATCAAAAATATTAGTAATCCAAACCACTGGATGCTGGAAAAAGTGTCATAACTTGTAGCTGTCACGGCCGACAGGATGGATCTACATAAAACAAACAAATATTTTGATGTAACTATATAAAATTGCGGTAGGTCTGAACTTTTTCCACTTGGTAAAACTTCTCTGTGTGTGTTATTGTTCCCAGATGATCTGCAGAATATCTTTCTCAGATATTTGAACCGGCTCAGTTGTGCTTGATTTATCTCATCAGACACTGAAACGTCCCCCAAAAGGAGCCAAATCACTGCTTTTGCAAAAACAAGTCTGTTTTTCTTCTCTCTCTGGGTTCAGATTGTTTCTCCTCTTGCCTTCATTTTTGAGCCAGGTGTAGCAGAGCTGAGAGACGGAGAGAGGAAACCACAGAGATGAGTGATGACGGATGGGGAGTCAGCGACGTCCCCTCTCTGTTCTTTCTGATAAATCTGCCCAGCTTTGCCGTATTTTAAAGGCACATTTATTGCTTCACAGAACACAAAATCTCTCTGGACAGACCTGGCACACTGATTTTTTGATATCTTACTTGTTATTTGATAACGGCTGGGATTAGTTTTTTTTTTTTTTCTACTGACTTAAGTGTTCATTTAATGTACCAGTTCCTCTCTGCATCCATCTTCGCAGACATTTTGTGAGACTGAGCTTTAAGGCTGGGGACACAAAACAGTCCTCTTTGCTGAGTGGCTCACGGGCCTGTGGGGTAACGGATTATATGTAACTGGATTACATAATCTGAATTTAAGAAAAAGTAACTGTATTACATTACAGATAAAAAAGACTTAATCAGATTACAGATACATTTAGTAAAAATGGGGATTATTAGTAGGATTATAATTTTAGAGTAAAGAACAATATTCTACCATGCGGGCCGCTCACACGGTTGCCAACTTGTTATCATGACCTCTTGTAAAAAATGCTTCACTTGTTGGAAATTTGCAATTTTTTTTATCAGTCAATAAATTGCACACAACAAAGGAAGGGACAGCTGGACAAATGAGAATATTTTCTGTTTCTTTCCTGGTTTCTTCACTCTGATTATTTTTGAGTTCTGGACAAAACAAGACATTTGAGGACGTCTTCTTGAGCTTTTATCAACATTTTTCATGGTCATTTCGTGGACCAAACAAATTATCAGATTAACAGATTAATCGATGATGTAAATAATCATTAGCTGCAGCCTTAAAAACACTATATTAGGCTAAACAATTTCCCAGCCTGTGGTCCCTAGAAGATCTGGATACTTCTACCACTGCAGAGGACTGTCAGGCAGTTCCATCTGTGAAATATGAGAGTAAAGTTTCTGATAAACTTGAAGGAGAACGTAAACAGCAATGAGAGAGAAGGAAAGTACGGCCTGAGACGAAAGAGATGGAAGTTTGTGAGGAGGAACAAGAGTGCAGGACGGGAGGAGGGAGAAAGGAAGTGGGATTGGCAAGAGCCACGGAGAGGGTGGAACGAACAAGGAGTCACCCATCTGAGGAAGCGAGGGAAACAGAGGGAGATGCAAAGAGATGGAAAAAGTGGGAGGGAGAAGCAGACTGAGGGAGAGAAACAGAGAGCAGAGTGAGGCGTTTGGATCGTTTCTCTCCAGGATTTTGTCCTCTGTGGCTCAGTGGAGCTTTTCCTCCTCTGGAAAAACTTTCCCTCTTTCTCTGTCTGTCTTTTCCTCCCCCTCCGTTCTTCTCTGACTCAATTTTTCTGTCTTTCTCGGTTCATTTCTCTCCGTCTCCTGCACCATCTTCCACGTCCTTAGCTGCTCCGCTCTTTTTATCCTTCTCTCCATCACTCTCCTTCTCTATGTCTTAAGTTTTTCTTCGCCTCCATCTTTCCTTTCTCTCATACTTTCTGTCCCGATCTCCGCCCTTCTTTCGATGGCCTCCACTCTCTGCTTTCCTCCTCCCGTCTTCTTCAGCCTCTGTTCTCCCAGGATGCATCTCTTCAAGGCGTGCTTCACCAAAACGGTACTGAAACAGAAAGAGAGGGGGAGTTTGGAGTCATGCTTGGTTTTAGTGGTGCAGCTGAGGGCAGAGTTTTGTAATGTGGCTGTTTTCCTGTAGACAAACAGTCTGCTGTCATTAAGTCATCTGAGTGAACAGGATTGTGTTTATCTGCTGCTCTTCTTCCTCACCGACTTGATGATGTTGTTGACTTTTTGAGGCAGTGCAGAAGGAAAAATGAAAAACTCCTGCAGGTCTTACTGGTGGAATTTAAATTCTGTGTACACTTTTGCTGGTTAATGGTGCATTTTTCTGTTGAAGTGTCTTGTTTGCATCGGAAAAAATAAGTATAACCTGCAGGTGTCATATACAATGTGTTGCTTCTTTTGCTTTATCACTAAACTAGAACAACTGTTGTGTTACAGTTATGGAAACTGTGCAGTAATTGTTTTTAAATTCAAAGTATTTTCCACTAAATTTGTCTTTGTCTCTTTCCTGCAGAAGACGGAGTCCAGGAACAGCAGAGGAAGCATCGACAGAGAGGACGGCACACTACAAGCGCCGGTCAGTAACTGTGTGTGTTTGTTTGTTGTTACTTCAACTGAAATTGGCTGTTTACCCGTTAGTGAGTTTGTTTTGTTGAGCTGCACATTCTCATGGAGATAAGAATGGAGGAAGAGAAGGTGACAGCTCATAAGATAAAGAATGAAGAAGTGCAAGAAGGAGGCAGAGGGAAAGTATTCAGACTGACTGACAGACGGACAGACAGAGGAAATACAGAGGCTGGGAGAAAGTATTTCTGTCTGTGTGCCAGGGAGGGTACTGCCTACACACCAACCACATGACCACAGAGGGCTCATGGGAACTTTAAACCCAGAGGCACTGCGCAGCCCCATTTTACTGTAAATGTGGGTTATAATATCCTAAAGCTAAGAACTTCTCAGTGTTAACCTCATCATCTCCACTCTGTCGGCTGTAACTGCAGCTGAAACGTGACTCCACCGGTGGGAAATGTGGAATCAGTATTACATAATGTTTTTGGCTCTGATTCAAAGAGTTTGTTTCCTTCAACAGTTATGAAGATATGAAAGTTTGTCTACTGTTAACCTGGTGTTTCTGTGTGTGTGTTTGTCTCTGCACAGGGTGGAAGCCAACATATCTATCAGCCTGTTGGGAAACCAGGTGAGAGAACTGAATACTGACAAATTGAAGTAAAAGAAATTATTACATGCTGGAAAAATAAGTGCCCTGCATGGAAAGTTTTATTCAAAAATACAGAAGTGATATCAGCAAAATGTTTGCAAAGTACTCATTGTACATTCTTGAATTTCCCTGTTCAGAGAGTAATATTGGAATATTAAAAATAAGTTCATATTAGCATTAGTTTATAAACTGTTGGATAGACAACACTAGCATTACTTAGCATGTTTACACAGTCTATACTGATGATACTAGGATGAGCTAGCATGCTAGCAGACTCCATACCGATGACACTGGCCTTACTTAGCACAATAGCATATGCGTTACCAATGACACTAGCATTAGTTAGCATGCTCACATACTCCATACCAATAATACTAGTATAACTGAGCATGCTAGCATACAGTACTCCATAGTGACAACACTAGCATTACTTGACACTAGGATGAATTAGCATGCTAACATACTCCATGCCAATGACACTAGCATTGCTTAGCATGCTAACAGACCCCATACTGACGACATTAGCATTACTTAGCGCAATAGCATACATGTTGTCAGCGATACTAGCATTACCCAGAATGCTAGCACACTATATATGATAGTCATCTTAATTTGTTTTGGGGGTTTTTTCAGAACACGTGGCTCCTCCTAAGAAACCTCCCCGCCCTGGAGCTCCTGGTCACCTAGGCAACTTGGCCAGTCTGTGCCCCGTGGACAGCTACAACGAGGGGGTCAAGGTATAAAAGCACACATACATATATTCAAACTTAAAAAAAAAAAAAAGTCGTAACACATCAGGGCTGTGAACAGTTAATCTCCTAAAATGCAGAATGTTTTTCTCAGTTTAAAAATGATCAAATGAAGCTGATTAAAGATCATTTTTTGTTCTCCTCAATGTGCTCTTATTTCACCTCTATCACATGTGGAAGTCTGGCAGTTCTGTATTTTATTTTGCTAATCTTGCATGTTTGGTTTGGACATTTCCACTCTGACATTTTTGAGTTGACTTCAACACTATTTGGCACCGATGGGTTGCATGCTGTGCTGCCTGTGGTTGGCTTTGGCCTAATGTGCTGTCCCTCTTCTCTCCCCCGTCACTCCTTCCTCCCCCTCTTTCATTAACATCCATGCATTCATTCTGTTTGTTTCCTTTTAACATTCTGCCATCTCGCTCTTCCTTATCCTGCATTCCTGGCCTGTTATTCTATCCATCGATCAATCAATCCGTCAAACCCCTTCCCACAACCTGCACACACCTATCTCCTTCAATCTCTCACCCAACCACACCTCCCTCCCATCTCCTCATTCTCCCTATAGCCATGGAGGGTAAGCTGATCTTTGTGTGTCTGTCATCATTGTAGAGTTAGTTAGATATTAGTTACCATCACTATTATGTGCAAAGAAGCTTTCTGTAGCTCTCTGAATCATACTAAAGTTATTTTCTTTACCAGAGTCAGAACAAAATATAAACTTGTGGCATATCAAACAAAATATCGGAGCATTAAAGTTCATTCCTGGCCCTCAGAACAGTATCTGTGACTAAACAATCTCAACTGGGGCTTTCAAATGCATCTCATGGAAAGATGGAAAAGACCATGTTTGAAACCTCTAAAAGGCTTATGAATTTACCCTGGAGTCGAGATTATTTTGCCACAAATAAAACATTGTTAGCTTTTTCCACTGTTCCCCATTCAAAGTAACGGACACCACTAATCACATGAATAAGATGGCTTCAGGGCTGTATTAGCCAGAGTTGTGAAAAATATCCCTGGTAAAGAAAAATAAAACTAAAAAGTAAAAGTCACCATCAATAGATCAGTAGATGCGTTTTTAACCAATAACTGTAGCATATACAGTAGTTCAATTAATGTAGTTAATAGTTGTTGAAAATCTCTATTAATTTTGTGTTGTTCCTCTGAAGAAGAGAAACTGTGAGATATGTTTGTCTTTTTCACTGCACAGAAGATTGTTTCTGGGTTTGTTATACTACTGTTCATTCACAAGCCAACTTTTTAAGCTCAAAAACTGAACTGAGGCAGTTATTTTTCTTTTAAATCCATCTCTCCGCTGATCTTTTTCTCAGGTGGCCTACGACTTCAGCCACGCTTTAATTATGTTCTCATATAAAAGGCTGCACCACTTTATTAAAAAAAAAAAAAGTTTTGTGAACATTGATTAAACCTGCATTAACCCTCTGTGGTGCACATTATGATGCAAGTTGGTAAAAAACAATTTGGAATAGTTTTTTTTTTTTCATAAGATAGACCAAGTAAACATAATATAAAGACATTTTCAAGGAATATTTTTTAGGGTACCAGGGTGACAGAGTTATTGTTTAACTTCTGCATAAAATTGATTACATTAGTAATGGAAAACATTTAATTGCCTCACCAGTTTAAAATTTATCATGTCATTTGAAATTGTTTATTTGTCTGGAGGTTGCCTTCAGACTGTGTACCAGTCTATAGGATTGAATGTAGAGATATTTCAGCAAACGTCACTGACTGAGGTGAATCATGTGAACCATGTGCAAAAAAAGGATTTAGCATGACCTCCAGAGAGTCACATGACAAATTAATTAATTATAATTACGTTACGTAGAGGGAAGGACTGTACCACAAAGGGTTAAGGCATTTTTTGACCACTGGGAGACAAAAACAAACCATAAACATTTAGCAGCAGTACTGATCTGTGAGCAACCCTTTCACATCACAGTAAATCTTTTGATTTAATATTGGTATAAAATCTATTGTTTACTGCAGGTTGAGTCTGTTACTAGACAACTGACCCCGTCTGTCCTGCCATCACACCAAACTAACAACCCTACACACCCTGTAGAAAATAGACGCATTTTGTATGTAGTTGGAAATGCATGTAGACAGAATTAACCTATGAGAGTGAATGAGTGAGTGTGTACGAGAGTGAGTGAATTTAGTCCGATACTGCCTCCCAGTGTTGTGTCGGTCTAACTACAGTCACCTTTGTTGACCCTGGTAGTTTAAATTAAATTGTAATAAGATTTCTAAGAGGAAGTCAATTAATACAGTCTTATTTTGAAAAGATTTACTAGAAAAAAAAAATGTTTTCAGTGGCTCACTGTACTTTTCACCGTTCCAGTTGCAGCCTCAGGAGATCAGCCCGCCCCCCACCGCCAACCTGGATCGTTCTAACGACAAAGTGTACGAGAACGTGACAGGACTGGTCAAAGCTGTGATTGAGATGTCCAATAGGATTCAGCCTGCAGCCCCAGAGGAGTACGTCCCCATGGTCAAGGTAGGATCACTATTCACTCTCTGGCAAGAAACAAAACACAGTGAGCTGAGCTGTAAGTTAAGTTACTTCAAAGTACGTAGTCACAAGTTATCATCACCAGATTTGAAAGTGCAGACTAATTCTAGACGGATGAAAATATGTGTTTGTGAAGGAGGTGGGTTTGGCACTGAGGACTCTGCTAGCAACAGTGGATGAGACGCTTCCTGTGCTCCCAGCCAGCACACACAGAGAGGTAATTTCACACACACACACACAACTGAATTACAACTGACCTACAGGAGGATGCACACTTTTATTTTCTGTGTGAAAATCTGATATTAAAATGTGAGTCTTACTGGTAAAACATACTCATCTAGACTCTGAAAAGAATTTTAGTGTGGCACGCTGGACTGTGAAAAAAAAACACAAATAATTGAATATTTGTTTATAACAACCAAATATGATTCGACTGACAAAAATCTTAGTTGGGGACACCCCTTAGGTGGAGCATGTACTGAAGTTTCTTTTAAGTTCTTATTCTTTTGCAAATGTCACATTAACATTTTGTTTGTGTTCCCGCAGATTGAGATGGCCCAGAAGTTGTTGAATTCAGATCTGGCTGAGTTGATATCGAAGATGAAACTGGCCCAACAGTATGTCATGACAAGGTGGGTTCAAACACCCCTGACATGTTTCACTAATGATGATGATGATGATGATGATTAACGTCACATAGTAATGAATTTTCTTCTGTGTTCCGGACAGTTTACAAAAGGACTACAAGAAACACATGCTAATGGCAGCTCACGCCCTCGCAGTCGACGCCAAGAACCTGCTGGATGTCATCGACCAATCACGACTCAAGATGATCAGGATCTAATCAAGTCAGAGGGGGGCTGTTGCTGCGGAGACGGGGAGTGCAGTAGCTCTTAGCCAATCAGAAAGAGAAGAGAACACTTGGATGGATTATCAGTGACGGACGGATGAACAAATGAACTGATGGACAGCAGACATGACTGAAACAATCAGCTCCCTCTTCTCCTCCCTCAAATATTCATCGATTTCCTTTTTCTCTCTGGCGACGGTCATGTTTCAGTCAATATCGTCTTGTTTTGTAATTTTGCTGCATTATTTGCTTTTGTATCAAGAGAAACGCTCTTCTTCCTCCCCCATCACGTATCCTCTAAGATGATTTTTTTTTTTTTTTCCCCAAAAAATCATCCATTACTACTTTTTAATGTTTTACTGAATCCAGCAGAAGTTTCAGAGGCTCGCTTGAAGGACTGCGGAGATATTTTTGGTGAACGGACGCACCAGAATCTGCCACATAAACACAACTAACATTCTCATATATGCAGGATGTAACAACTGGAACTGAAGAGCCAGGATGAGGAGGATGATGAAGATGATAATGTTTTTAAACATGCTTTTATATCATTATTAATTATTATTATTACTATTTTCAGCCTTGACTCTTCTCTTACAGCCTCTGTCAATTTTTCAGTCTTGTATGGGCAAAAATTATTGATTTACAGCTCCTCAAAAATGTCATATTTTCATCTCTTTCTCTCATCTTCTCCTCTCTAGATCTCTTTATCTCAGGCATCAAGAGCTGGCATAAAAAATGAAATATGAAAGCTGAATTTTGAAGAACAAACTAAATGTCACAGGCCACTTTTTGTTAAGTTAACTTGCATAGTAAATATACAAAGAAGTTATATTTTTAACACGTTTCTGAGGCATGAATAGTGAATTAAGGGAGAGGGATGAACAGGAAGGGAGAGAGGTGCTGAGAGGTGGAGGGAGGCTGGTTTTTGAGTTACAGCTGAGGTGCTGGACCCTGTGCCATATGAACTGAAATCGATTATTACAAAATTAATGCTCCAATAGTGTTTTACCCAGTAATTCAAAAACAATTTTTAACAGCAAGTCACCTATCATGTTTGCATTAATTGCTTAAAAGAAGTAAAGTATTAAAGCCTAATTGTGTCATTACATCAGCCATGTTCTATCCTGTTTGTCTTCACTCATGCAGTGCAAGCTTGCAGTTAAAAAGTAAATACCTTTTGGTTTATTCGATCCAGGAATTGGATTTTCAGGGACACCTTTTGAAAGGAGAAATGTGTAATATATTTACTGTAATAAATCATAAAATGACCATGACTTGAGGTTAAGGAAACATGCTAAGCTGAAATATTCACTTCTTTGACAACAGTACAGCCGTAGTGTCCTCAAAAATTTATTTTCAAGCCCATAACTTGTGTGATTAATAGCCCGTTTTATGTCAATCAGAGACTAAATTAATGCTGAATGTTTGCTGAATGAGTAAGTGTCTGTTAATGAGTTGTAAGAAATCATTAATAATCTTTTATGAAGGAGTAGATGTTTACAACAGTTAAATTGAGCAATATCTTAATGGACTTTGGCATAAAGTAAAGCAGGCAGTCACTGAACTCTAACTGCAGTGCGCATTTTCGGAGCAGTGGGCTTTTGTTTTCAGGATAACGAGGCTAAATTACATCAACAGACAACTGACAGTTATAAACAGCTGATCAACTCATAGTGTAGGATCCACTGTCACTTGTTATTGTCCAATTACAATGTCGGGCCATAGACTGTATATTAAATATGATTTTAGCCTATTTAAAATATCGTCTATGGCTCAAACTCACTATTTAGACTGCAGTACTCAATTTACAATTGCTCCTTTATTAAAAATTCTGGCTCATACTCAAAGTAGAATTCAACATTATTAATAGCAATCTGTTAGTCTTTATTAGTGGGTTAATTCCAGTTGCACTTAGATTATTTTAATTTGCAACTAACTAGATTGAAAGTTAACTGAATGTCAGTCTTCACTTGTTTTATGGCTACATGTATAACCTGAACTCCACTCAAAACCAGGGACAAATAGACAGATAGATGAAGGATGGGTTGGTGGATAAAAGAGGGCACAGTTCTTATTTATTGGGTTTACCATTTTAAATTGTTCATGATTTGCTTTTAATCTCTCCTCCATCAGTCCTCCTGTTTTCCTTCCCTGTCTTTCTACCTCCCTCCACTGGAGTTATTTATACCTTTTTATTCTCTCTCTTCTCCGGCTCTGTCACCCACACAGTACTACTCTTTTTCTTCTCCTGGTGTTACCATCCCTCCCTTCAGCTTCGTCTTCCTCTCCTCCCTCTCTGATTCTCTCTCCGTTCCACTGTTCCCTCTCCCCTGAGGCGAGCGGTATTCTCAGGAAGGAGTCACATGTACAGTTGCTAAACCAAGCAAATAAAACACTGTTATCATTATTAAAGAAATCATTTGTGAGTCTGCTTCTTTATGTGTGCCTGTCTCTGCCCTAATAATCTAATATTTATTCTTTGGACGTGTTTATTAAAAGGTGTCTGACTTTCCAGAACCACAATGTGCTTGACTTTGCACTTTTTGACTGTAAATGTTAAGTTTTGAGGGACTAAAACCAAATAATTTAAATGCAGGACATGTTCATTATAACAAAGTCTTCTTACAGGCTCTTTCTGGAGCTTTCAACCTTTACTACAACAAAGCAAACTCCATCCACTGAGGGAGATAAATGCTGTTGAAAAGTCCAGAAAAAGCTAATCAGTAGACCTTGAGTTAAGATTATCAAAGTTCACTGGTTAGGTTAGCATTGAGCTACAAGGATAACACAAACCTACTTCTAGCTGATCACAGGGTGAGTAGCTAAACATACAAATTAGCACTGAAAAGTGATGAGAAATGCTGTTGCAAAGAATCAAAAATAAGCTATGAAATTTACTAATTTTCTTTGGCATTAACAATAGTAAATGAAGAGTCTTCATGTTTTGGGCTGTTGGTTGGACAAAATAAGCTATTTGAGGATGTCACTTTTAAAATTTGTCACACTGTCAGCTGTTTTTTTCCTTCCATTATTGCCGATAAATGATATGATACTTTACATGAGCATAAAGGGACCATATGCTAACAAGTGAATATATGAATCCATACAGTTCAGGCAATTTTCACATTTGCAGGTTTAAGTCCGGGGTGAAGCTTGATATTGTAAGCAGAGGGAGAGTGGAGGGGCCTACTAAGTTGGCTTCAGCAGTCCAGCATCAGAAGGGGCACTTCTCTTACTGTCCTCTCTCTCTTTAACAGTAATATTTAGAAAATGAAAATTTGTTTCCGCCCGGTTTCGAACCGGGGACCTTTCGCGTGTGAGGCGAACGTGATAACCACTACACTACGGAAACTTGTGACTACAAGTTGCCCCCGTCTACAGTCATGCTAGTATCGAGCCTTATACGAGGGGTTTCCAATTTAGGATTAATAACAATATGACCAATAAACCATTTGATTCAGTGCAAAAAAAGTACTGAAAAACGGGAAAAAAAGACAAAAGTACATACAAGACTATGTACATAATTACTCTAAGAGTGAAGGGACTACTGACTCCGTAAACCAATGCGAATAATACCGATTCGTCTTAAATTTAAGGTAGGTCATTACTACAGTGTTTATATTGTTAATAACATTGTTGTAATGTTTTGTACTTTGTGTTATGTGTAACGCTATATAAATTATATTTAATGCAGCATAACGACATTATTAGTATGACTCATGTTTGGTTCCTACTACTACCCGTTAGCGCGGATGGCACACATTTCCAGGGTAACAGCGAGGTCCGCCAATCAGAGACGTCACTGTTGCACTTTAGAATTGTGGGTAATGTAGTACTTCTCCGCGATATCGCGAACACAATGTATTCTTCTTAAAACAACGTTTATATCATACACACTTTTGGCTTCTATAGGAGGATATTCTAGCGTTTCACAACCCCGTGGCTCGTGGACAGTCTACCTTGGGATGGTTACGACATTATGACTAATAATGTATATCCTCTATTCAGAATATGAAGGGATTTTCACTTCCGGTACCTAACTAAAAGGTAACTGTTGAGCAATATTATAATGATGGTTTATTTATTATTACATTACCTGATTTACGACTATGGTAAATAAACGTTCCTCAGTGTACTTATAGTGACAAAACAAACACAGCCTTCAGTTTTTGATTGGTAGGTATAAAACAAGAAATTGGGACTATATTCTAGAGCGAATATCCGCCAGGAACCCTAATTCCCTCTGCAACACCAGCCAGGACAGGTGGTGAGCCGTGATCGTATAGTGGTTAGTACTCTGCGTTGTGGCCGCAGCAACCCCGGTTCGAATCCGGGTCACGGCAACCTGGTGTGCATTTTGAAGCAGAGGCAAAAAGGCTAACAAGATAATATACGTGTTTATATGCCACTCTTACTAGGACGACTGACTGACAAATACATCCATGCAATTGTCTCATTGGACGTGTTTAGTGTTCGTTAACGGCTTTTCCGCTGAATCAGCGCCTTTTCACTACCCGGGACATCAAATGCATAAATATGCATGAAAACAATCAGTCTATAATACATTGTATTTATCAATCAAAGTGACCTGCATTTTATCCTAATTGCAATTTGAAAATACATCATGTAAAACCTAATAAAATCTACCCAGAACACTGAAATTATAGGATTTTAGCGCGTCCCCACTCGTTAACACAGCACTTTACTATGATATTTGATAAAAAGAATATTTAATATTTTTTATTGTATTATCGTGTGACTCTATTTACAATTTAGACATTTCAATTTTCTGACCAGAAATTCACAATATGTTGTTGTCATATGTCCCCACGTTTTCAGTCAGTATTCTTTCCTGTTACGCCGCACTTTCTAAAACTTTGGGATCGTCAACAAGCCTTTAAATGTGGCCACATACTATTCATGTATTTGCTATGGCTATGCTAAAAACTCCATCGCATTAAGCCTTCAGAATAAAGGCCTAAATTATTACATATATTAAATAACACCTACACTGGTAGACCTGATAAAAATCAATTGTGTGACCTTTGGTTTTAGTTATTATATCATCTGGGACACTGGCGAGCCGTGATCGTATAGTGGTTAGTACTCTGCGTTGTGGCCGCAGCAACCCCGGTTCGAATCCGGGTCACGGCAGCCTGAATCCTGACTGTTTTTACAAGAGAGACAGACGCACTCACACACAAAATTAAAGAAATAAATTACACACACACACGCATGCGAAGAAATATTTTAGGTAACAGGACTGAACGTTGAGATCTCAGTCAAGAAGGGGGGGTGGGGTATTTCAAGGTACCTGAAAGCATGGGGACATGACTGAAATGCAAATTAAAACCAGTATACATTTCTGATGAGAAATGTATTTAAATGCCCAAAATGGAAATAGAGTCACATGATAACAAGATGCACCTCTCCGTAATAAATAATATATCTGAGGTATTTTATTTCAGTCTGAAGAGTGGTGGCGGGCTAATATGCTAGCAGTGTTCTCAGAAGTTTTTACTAGGATTTTGCATGATGTACCATAAAATTGTAATTAGCACAAAGTACAGGATGCCTTGCTTGATAACATGGTGTAATATTCAGATATTTTCCATGATTACTTACGCATGTATTGGGGATGGAAAAGGCACCGATTCGGCCGAACGGCCTTGAAACTGGTCTGCTAATTAGCTAGCTGTTGCGTCACGCCAATTTACAACACAAATGGCTAAAACTCGACAAAACTCAAAGATAAACACAAAATTCGAACACAAGAGACATCTTTGATAAGTAAATAATTACTACTTACATTGTTTCATCAACGTACAACAACATAATAGTCCATTCTCCCCTTGTTTGTCAACTCGTCTCCTCATGGTGCCACAGAGTGAGGTAACTGGTGTCTTGTCAAAATGTGTTACCTGTCGAGATCTCTTGGATCAGTTTTTCGACAAGGTAGCATAAATTGCCAAAACACCGGAAGTCTGAACGTGACATTTATTTTAGTCCGCTAGGAGTCACTGCTGGGCTTTTCAACAGTTGTGTCTAGTGTTTTGGGAACGCTAGTTTTGTGAAACTCTCGCGAGATTTGTGTTCATTAGGACGTTGTACAAACTATATATGTTTTAAAGTTTGACAACGCTGTGTTGAAGGCCTAAGTATTTTTTAGGTGCAGAAAACATTTGGTCAGGGTCAAAGAAAGATCATTGTTTGAATAAAACTGATCATTCTCGCGAGATCTTTCACGGGTCTCGGGTTTCTCCGTGATCATCAAACTGACAAACGAAAAATGGCTCAGAATTTAGTTTTGTGGGCATCAAAAAAGGGAAATAACAATGTTTTTCGGGTTTTAAGAGGCCAATCAAATAAAATATAACACAAAATAAAACATAATTTCTGTTGAGTGACTTTTTCAGATTTGTAGATTTCCAACTTTTCTTCACAGTGCACAAACGCTTAAAGTGACATTTTCATGGTTTCTGAGATTGTAAGATATATAGTATCTTTTTTTTTTTTTTTTGTCTCTAAATGCTCTTATATCCTGTTCTCTCTTTATTTCAGTTTTACTGCTCCATTATCTATGTCTTGCTGCTTATTCAACCTAATATCCTCAGTGGTAATCAATTAAAAAAAAAAATCATCTGAGATATTGTGATTCCAAAAGTATGACAGGCTTTGTTATAGACTATTCTGTTATTATTACCATGGTCCTCCAGTCCTTTTTTAAGTGGGCTTGTATATTTTGACAAACCACATTGTTTTTAATGGGGTTGACAGCATTTACACTAGTGCACTCATTCCCAGAGACTGCAACATGACCAGATTTTATTTGGGTCAAAGAAAATAAAGAATTGCATATATTGTTTTACCGACTAAAGGAAAAAACACAAGGGTCCATTAATTCCACTTTGATGCAATTATTTTGTCTCATTTATGAAGTGCCCTTTGTTTTCCCGATAAAGAAAAAAAAAAGTAAACGCCCTTTTAACTCTATTTAAATGTATTGTTTTTCCATTGATAAATCAAGTTGTCTGATGAAGGGCTGGTGCCCAAAACATCACACGTGGCAATACTAGTAAAAAAAGGAGCAGTTTCTGGTGTGCTGACCTATTGTTTGACATTTGTAGCGGTTATAAAATCCTGCAATTAAATGTACCACAGTCTCTTCCTGGGAACAGTTTTCGTAGTGAAAGATGACCTTTGCATTGGTACCAGACACTATGATGGGGGAACAAAAGATTCAGAGAAGGCAGCAGTCATTTTTGTGGTTTTATTGTGTTTTCTTAAAAAAACAGCTGTTTTAATCAAAGAGACCGAAGCCCATGTCATCATCGGACTCCTCAGACTCTTCCTTCTTCTCCTCTTTCTTCTCCTCCTCCTTGGCTGTAGGGGTAAACAAGATAAGGTATGGTTAACATTAAGTTAAAAGCTGCAGGGTGCACAATCTAGTCTTTGTAGGAACAGTCTAGGAGATTTCTGACAATTCAAAAACGTGGCCAAAACCAGACTGGCTTTTTGAAATCATTCTAAAAGATGAGGGTGAAGTGGTAGTTCTTCCTTTATGGCAAGGACTTAAAGAGATTTCCCTCTGAATCTAGAAATGATATTATCACTACACCACTGCTACACTCAAAATTCTGGCTCAGTTAAGTCCTGTCTTTTAAAGGAACAAGTACAGCACAGGACTATAATCAAACAAGCCACATCATCATTAATCTAATTTAGTAATGCTGTTAACACAAAAGTATCGGGAGCATTTGCTTAAGTCTATATGTTCAGTTACCTGGGGCGTCACCAGTAGCGGCGGCGGTTCCAGCAGCAGCGGGTCCAGCTGGAGCTCCACCTCCAGCTCCGACGTTGCAGATCAGGCTGCCGATGTCAATGCTGGTAAGAGCCTATAAAATGACAACATTTACAGATCAGAGTCACTTCATTCACATGTTCAGGGTCGGTTCTGTTGAGTGATGCACAAACCTACAGAACTACAGCCAGATAACTATTGTTCTTATGTAACGAAAGAAACACGTTTACATTTTCAATAACTACAAACCCTACCACAGTTCAGTCAAAATATTTATACACACTTTTTAAGAAAAATGGACACTTCTACATCCTACTGGTTTAAACCCTGTAAGTGCATGTCACCTTCATCAAATGCTAGTGACAATCTCTCCACATCATCAGGGCACAACAGCGATTTATGTATGATGTGATAAAGTATGTGTCATTCTTACCTTGGCAAACAGGCTTGGCCAGAAAGGCTCCACAGTGACTCCTGCAGCCTTGATCAGAGCATTCAGCTTGTCCTCCTGTAGAGACACAACAGTGATGGTTACAGAACCCACTTCATACATTTTTAAATACATAGAACAGACTCCATTCAAAATTATCAGCACACAATATCAGGGTTTCTACTTTTAAATTCAAGACTTAATGCAATTTTAAACCCATTTCAAGTTTATAACAAAAAAGTATGACACATTTTAAGGTATATTAATGTTTGTTCTGTTTTGTAGTTACAATTTGAGCAAAACCCTCAGTGTCAATTTTAAAGACTTGTCTGCCTGTAATTAAGACATTAAAACCAGACTATTGGCTTTTAGGGACCCTGGAAATAAAAACATCAAGTCTGGGGCAAGCCAAGTCTTCCATCATGGAATCAATTTTCATACGACTTAATCCACATCATGTCACATGGTAGTTGTGTTTGATTACAAGGACTGACAGCTACTTCAATAATAAACTAATAATTTAAATCATAAAACAATATTTCCAGTTACTTAAATGTGAGAATTTAATGCTATTCTGTTTCATATTATAAACTGATCTGCCAAAAGTGTTTATCACATTAGCATTATTATATTATCTCACATGGTATGTTATGATTAATACTAGTATGCCCATCATTTGATGTTGTGCAGCACACACGTGTATCAAGCTGTCAGGATAAGGTTAGAAAACTACTTAGAATTACAGTTAATGTAACAAAGCATATATACAGTAGAAAACTACTCTACTTTTCAGTTTGATACCACGTCTTAGAATACAGCATAATGTGTGCTGTTGTGGATGAGATTAGCATTAGCTATCACCTGTCAATGAGTGACTGAATAACTTAGCCGACATGAGGCGAGTAAACAACTACTATCACATGTTGTAAATATAACTCATGAGTGTCACAACACAGACAGAAGTTATCCTGATACAGAAACGTGGCCTAACGTTAGCTAGCAACAAGCATGCCGCCATTTTTACCCTAAACATTGTACTGTTTGGATACATATTACACATATACGTATTTTGACAGACGTATCATTATCCCCGTTTGTCAACACGCCTCTCATTTTCACAGCTTTATTCGCTAGAGCTTTCAGCACCCGCAAATGTTCCGTAGTAAAGAGGTACAGGCTGAACTGTCGAGGAGAAGCCGGCAACATCAGGACACTTACGGTGACGGTGACTTCATCGTCATGGAGGATCAGAGCGGAGTAAATACAGGCGAGCTCGGACACGGAGGCCATTGTAGTTGATAGATTTTAGCTTTTTAGCGTTGGATGCCTAAATTTGACGGTGCTAGTCGCCGGATTCAGGGCCTTAGCTTCGGGTGAAGAACCGAGCACCTTAGGCACGTTAGCTTCGTACAGCGGAAAAGGAAGGACAGAGGGCGGGATTTTGGAATATATACTTACGTCAGGGCTGCGTGTCTGCAACGTCAGGGCGCACAGACAGTGACGACAGACGTCAATCTATATTAGGGTTGTGCTCAAGTCTGGAAAGCGCCTACTACAATTTTTCCTTTAAAAATGGATGTATGTTTCTGCTAAATCGAATACAAATACACACAACAAATCGTTGTTTGGACTTTATTTTCAAGGTCTATTCACACAAATCCATTATTTATTTTATTCTAATTTAAATTTATATATAGATTTTTTTCATCTCCAGCTTCACTGTATTTTTGAGTACATTTAAAGACATTTTTCACAGTAGCTGTTTTGGCATGAAATGATATGGACAACACAGGTAAAAAAAAATATACTAAGTAAGATTCTGTTCCATTCAAGTCATTATTATAATTTAGTGTTGTTTTAATGTTGGTTTTGTTTTGTAGTTGTTACAGCATGATCAGGATCATAAGGTTACTGTTTCAAAATCAAAGAATAAGCTTAATAAAAACAAATGACATAAAACAAAAGATTTTCTAAAATCACAAAATCATCGAGGGGTCACAGGCAATGTTTTTCTGCTTCTCATACACACCCCTTCAAGTATCACACATCACCTGATAAAACTACGTGAACTATAAGTATGATCAATATAACTCTTTAAGGGCATTTAAAAGCAATAATTAAGTTAAATTCAACTATATAATAGTATCACTAACTTAACATAATTCAAATTTTAAGACATGCCAAAATCATATTTAAATCATTTTAAAGCCTTAGATTCAGATTATTGGATTTTAGACTTTAAAGAAATTTTAAGAACCTGTAAAAAACCTGATTATGTATTGAAGATCTGAATATGTATATATGGTGCACTTCTATCACATCTCCAGACTGAAGCATCGGATGTTTAGAAATTTGACAATTTGTTATCACTTCAAATAGAAAATGTGAAAGATCTGTGCAGAAGAAAAATATCCAGAAGTTTTAAATCCAATGCAAATAACGTGTTCAGTCAGTCAATTTTATTTCATCTCAATCAAAAACACAAACATTACAATAAGTAAAATCATTTCAAGGCAAATTTCTGGCAAATCTCTCCTGGCTGCATTCACACAGGAACAGAAAACCTGCACTGCATCTCTGTACACAAACCTATTATATCCTGATCTCTGAAAATGGATTCCAAGTAGTCTTTCTATTTAAAACATACAAACAAAAATCAACATAACATCAGAACTATGGCAAAAAAAATCAAAAAACAAAATGTGACTGAATGTCCAGATGTAGTAATACTTTTCACAAGTCTTACCATTTACTGTTCCCCCCACAATGTTAGTGTCTATTTAAAAACATCAGTTGGACCAGTTATGGTGAACATACAAAGCTCATGAACGGTTTAAAGATCATTCTCACATTTGGCACTAACATATTCTCTTGGCCCTGATATGTAAAAAATACTTGAGCAGGTAAAACTACAAAACTAGAGTGGATGGAAAGGACAGTATGGCTTTCAGTGGCACCCTCCTGTGTTACAGTGTGATAAAAGTCAGTATCGTTCGAGGAGCGGACAGAGCTAGAGTTCAACTCAACTCACAAGATTCTAGAATGTTCAGACAGTGTGTCCCCATCTCCATGGCAACAAATCAGAATAGCCTATCTGCTTCTACTGGCTCAGAATTCTAGAATGTTCAGGCAATTCATTCCCATCACCGTGGCAACAAATTGGAATCTGCTACTTTGCATCTATTACATATTATTGTACATTATTTTAGGTCATAAAGTTAAAATTATATATTTGAATTTTCTGACATTTTTTTTTGTTACTATTTAAGTGCCATTTTCTTTGACTCCTGTCTCAGAGTTTTAGAGCACATATATTACTTTATGTTCTCACTTTAAAACAGTCTGTCATTCTGTAATTTGTTAGCTTTGTCCACATTACAATTTAGGATTAAAACTAAAATTGTAATGTCTACACATTGATGTTTTCTAAGAGGCAAATCGTTAAAAGCATTTTCAGTGAGCAGTTAGCATAATGTCATATAATTTCTAGAAAAGCACTCACATTCTGCATCAGGAATATTTAACTGAGCTAACAATGCATTTCTCAGCGCTGCTCACCTTTGCCTAATGCAGCTTTCCTTTTATATCATCATTACTGTAATTACCAGTTTCCAGCTTGTAAATAGCATTCACATCACCATCCAAGCTCTAATTATATAAAGGAAACTCAAATTTTTCAGAAAGCTCTTATGCATCAGGCTTTGTACTTATGAGATAATATAGAATTATATGGGATATTAAAATGGAAAACTGATATATTCAGACATTGGTTCACAGGCTCTTCTCAATATGTACTGTCAGTTAATTGGAAATTGTAAACACCAAAATGTTTAAAATAATCCCTTTTTGACATTGCAATTACAATTATGAAAATAAAATATTTACAGTAGTTCTCAAGCAGCAACTTCAGCTTAAAATGGGAGATGCACCCAGTGTAATAAATCATATTTCTCACTGATATTAACAGGAATTAGCTGTTCCAATAGACAAGGAATGTGACTGGGGGAAAAAAAAAGCGCAGAATTTATGGCTGAAAAGGCTCAGAGTTGCCACCAATATCTACTGTGGAAGAATTACTACAGTGTAGTTGTAAAAGTACCCTCTCATACCAAAGTGCGTGACCCCTGGTAGATGTGAGCAGGGTGCCAGCCATTCACACCAATCAGAGACACATTTCTTCCGGGTTGTTGCGTCAGTTTAAAATGGGTCAGAGATTTATATTCTTGATCTTCCTGTCCAGTCGGCGATGCAAAACAAAGAAAAATATCCCTTCAGATGGCAAAAGACAAAGAAGCAGATGTTGACTTTTAAACCCTTTGCATTCTGGGACAGGGTGAAAAAGTAAAAAAAAAGAAAAACATGAGGATGTTGATGCAGCTGGTCCATTTACAACTGACTAACCATGAACAGAAAAATAATTCCCAGGTGCCGCTGGAGCGTTAAACCAGCTCATAAACCAGTGGACCGAAGACAAAAAGATGCCAGATCATGGAAGCCAAGAACCCTTCTTTTCCTCTCTAGTCCTTGTGAGTCTTTCCTTTGGGTTTTTCGTCGTAAGAAACTCCATATTCGTTTACTCTCGTTTTGTCCACGGGGTAGAGCCTGGGGAGGGGGAGACAGAGTTTCAGGTTAGGAAACTGTCGGGTACAGTCTGTTGGTGTTTTAAAGTATCTGTGTGGTGTTTGTGTGTATGTGTGTACCATCTCTGGTAGAGGTAAATGAGAAACACCACATCGTCTCTGAAACAGGCCAGTCTGTGGGACGTTGGCATGGTGATGATGAAGGCAAACACATCATCGATGAAGGTATTGAATGCCTGGTGAAAATCAAATGCACCAAATCACAAAAAAGGACAAGCAGTGACTTCAATTTAATCATTTATTTAACATCTGAAAATAATGCTGAAGAATAGTTGTTATATCAAACGTACAGTACCAGTCAAAGGTTTGGACACTAATTCAGTTTCCTTTATTGTTATGAGAAATGGTTCATATTAAACCAACAGTGTGCGAAGCTGTCATCAAAGCAAAAGGTGGCTACTTGGAAGAGTGTGAGAGTCTTTTATATTACAGGTTCCCAAAAGTAAAAACATATTTTGTCTTGTTTTCACATCTTTTGCTTACTACATAATTACATATAGCTCCATATTTCATAGTTTTGGTGTCTCCAGTATTAATCTACATATAATAAAATTAAAGAAAAAGCACTGAATGAGAAGTCCAAACCGTTTACTGGAACTGTAATTCAGTATCTATCAATCAGTCATCTGTGATAGAACACCACAATATTGATTGATCAGTTATTAATCTCAAAACCCAGACTATCGTGTTCTCACCTTGTACATAAAGGCTTTCCAGGGCAGGTGGGCCACAGATTTCAGCTGATGAATTAAGCCGAAAAAGTCAGTCAGTTTGATGTTTGAAAGACAAAAACAGTCAACAATGAAGCAGTTATTTTCTTCCCATTATGACACATAATTGTGGAAGTCTTTACGATAAAATGTATTTTGTCCATTGCCACATTTTTAAATTCAATAATGAACTGACCTTATAGTTGACAAAGAGTTGAGGAAGCATGAAGAGGAAGCCAAAGGCGTATACACCTGGAATGGACAGGAACACGTTTTTGAAAACTCTTTTCTTTTCATTAAATTGTAATTTTAATACTGTTATTAATGAACTGATTCATTTATTTGGTAAAAGGTGTTTTAACCATTGTGTTCAGAGTTTAAAAAAAGCTTACCATTAACCAAACTGTTGATCAACCAGGAGTACCAACTGAAACGGGGACAGAGAAACAGAGAGAGGTAATTATGAAACGACCATCAGTACCACGTTATAAAAAACATATTGCATATTATGTTCACAGGTGTACTCCTACCTTTTGTATCGTAGGAATATTAGAGCATACACAGCCCCGCCAATACACAGTGGGTAAAGGAGGTATGAAAGGTACTTCATGGCCTACAGAGAAACACGACACACAAAACAATTAATATACATCCAGTTACACTATAATATATACTGCCCAGTATAAAAGTTCAGTAAATTAATTTCCTGATTGTAATTAACACATTAATTTTTAAAAATAATTATTTATAAAGACTACAAGAATCGTTTGTAAAGCTTTTCAAGCATTTTCAAGTTACCTAAAGCAAAACTTTCCTGACTTTCGAAGGCTTTATCATCACATCTAACTTGCCACGTAAATGCAATTGCTAACTACTCTAATTTTCAGAGTAAAGGATCAACAGAGGACTTAACTTAAATACTAAAAGATTTTTGGCTTTCATGAGTGATAAGTCTCCAGTTATCTCCGGTTTTTATATTGTATTGTCTGTAGAGTCTTACCAGCGTATCGTATTCTTCTGTTCTCCTCTCTGATTCATCTAGTGTCCCAAACTGTTCCACACAAAAGAAAAACACACAGGTGAGTGAGGAGCGTGGATCTGAAACGTGTGTGCTGTGGCCAAAGAGACAATTACGAACATTATGTGTTCACTAGAAATGACCATTGTAGCACTTAAATCTCATGTTATCCAACCCAAGCTACTGCATAAAAACATTTTCATTTCTTTGTTCATCAAATTCCAGTGCCTGCTCTGTGCTTTCAACCCACAATAATTTAGTTGTGAGCTCTATTACTGCAGCAGTCAGAGTGAATCAGGAAAATCTACTCAAAGAAAAACATTCACAAGAGTTACAGGAAACGCTACGGATGATCCTAATATCATTTCCTCGACCGTTTACCAGTCAAACAGTGTAGAGCAACCTACTAGATAGACAAGATTTGATTTATACTGAGCTGTAAAAATAAATGGCAGATAATAGAACAAAGATCAACCAGTTACACAAGCACACACACCCACACACACATACCAGGAATCTTGGTTTGCCTCCTTTCCAGATAACCTGAATCTTAAAGGCCTTCTTCACTTTCCATACCTGCAATAAAAGAAACACAAATTACCAAAAAAATTAAAAATTATATTGCATTAATCTACAAGAATCATATAAATTATTCTTATGACCTGCATGTAACAGCAAAACAATGATGTTAAAGTGACGTTAAGATAGAGAATTATATCACTATATTAAATAATGTCCCTTAATTGAGGCCTTGATGCTGACTGAACTAAACCCAGTTTGTTGTGACCACTTTGGAGAATGTAGTGGAATTCATGTACATGTTTCTGTTTAGTTCTGAGTGCATTAACGTGTGTATTTACATGTATTTTTAAACATATTTGTGTTTCCAATTCTTTGTGCACTCACTTCAATGATGGAACCGATGCCTGCAGGTATGAGGACGAGCAGGCTGGTCTGCTCGTCAAACAAGTAGAGGAAAATCACAATGGTGCTGAAGCATCGCCAGAGCACTGGAAAAAAAACACACAAACAGAAAATATGATACTGTGACAGCTTTGCCTAAGTCAAGATTTAATCTTTTAATCCAGCAGATGATTGATTTTCCACTATGTTGCAGCATTTGCATGGTTATAACCTATATTTACTTATATATTTTCTACTGTAAAAATCCATAAGTTGTCTCACAACACCAGACCTGTGGACACACACAGTTTCAGTGCAGGAAAAAAGTCTGACCAAATTAGTACGTAACCATACAGAATCATTAAGGGGATAGTTTACTAAAAGCTTACTGTTTTTTCTTGCTGTCCGACAGTCTTTTCTGACAGGAAACCACAGTTATATTAGCCAAATATCACAGTCTCAAAATCAATCAGACTCCATAGGCAAAATCAGTCATTTTACTTTGCAGAACACAGCAGTTGTTGTTCTGCGGTTGCTTCGATCTGTTTGTTTGTTTGTGTTACCGTGTGAGCTCAGTGTTTGGATAGTTCAGTTCAGACTCACTGAGGTCACAATAACACAAACAAACTAACAGATCGAGGCAGCGAGAGACCAGCAGCTCCTGTGTTCTGAGAGCTAAAATTACCGATTTTGCCTATGGGGTCTGGTTGGTTTGAAGAGAGAAATATTTGGCTTATATGCAACATCAGTTTTCCAAAGTTCCCCACCTGCTTTACTGGACATCCCCACCATGCTTTTCTTCTGCTTCCAGAAGCTGATGTCATTCTTGAACGCCAGGAAGTCAAAGAGGAGCTGAAAAGGCAAGAGACAGGACTTGTTTTTAAACACTTACGCTAAAGATTATCATTAACCATTCATGATCAGTACACCTCATAAATGTTTCCCGAAGATGGTTTCTGTCATTTCAGGCCATTCTCATCACACTTGTATATTAAAATGTTATTTTTTCTTATAAGTTTGGTTTTAATTAGTTATTTGACACCATAAATAGCGTATTTCATGCCATGATTGACACCTGAGCTATTATCAGTCTGTGCAGACTACAAATGACATCACCTGTGTAAGATGGCAACCCTCGTATCCCTGGTATTTTCATTTCTGTACCAAGTGGAGGCGTGTCGTCATTTACAGTTAATTAATGTGCTGTTTGGAAAGTTCCACGTCACGAAAATCCAATATGTCTAATCAGAAATGTACTCACATGCTATTATGTCAGGAAACCAAAAGCAGAATAAACACATTTACCAATCTTTTGAGATTATACTTTATTCTTTTCTAGTGTAATATGTTGCAGTGCTCTGTAGTTAAGTCTTACATGGAAGGCAGCCACAAAGAAGGTCAGAGCCAGGAAGTAGAGGTTGGTATCCACAAAGATTCCTTTAATCTCATCTGCATCCTTTTCTGTAAAACCTGCAACACATCATGCAGGGAGACAGACAGATAAAGTAGACATGGCGTTAGGGTATAATGCTTGTAGACTGTGTGTGTGTGTGTGTGTGTGTGTGTGTGTGTGTGTGTGTGTGTGTGTGTGTGAGGGAGAGAGAAAAAGATTAACATACCAAACTGCTGCAGAGAGTAAACAGCGTCCTGCATGTGGATCCAGAATCGTAGCCTCCCCAGAGAGATCGAGTCGTAGGAGATGATCAGAGGGAGCTCCATGGAGGTACTGTTGATCTCCTACAAACACACGCACAGTATTTTACATAATCAGCTTCAAGCATCAACTGACTATGAAGAAGACTTTATTATATTTAAACCTCAAAATAAGAAAAGGGGAGATTCTATATTTTAAAAAAAAAATCCTCTCAAATTGGGGGTCTGTGATCCAAGGTGCATTTTCAGGGTCCTTGACATGAAATAGTTTGTTAGGGCTTATAGTATAAGTGTTTGCATTTTCCAGAAACAGAAAAATACAGTGCAATTACAGTGTATTATATAATATTTTTTATATGTAAAAACTTACCACAAGGTCTTTGACCCGGTTGCTGAGCTCATCAACAAACAGCAGAGGTAGATAAACCATCTTCTTACCATTTTGGAATCTGAAACACAGAAAAACAAGTGTAATCTATCACTAAATAAAATTCTGTCTCACATTGCTTGAATATATCCGTACACACTGTTTCCAAACCATACCCAAACATTCTCTCACAGTGTTGTGTGTGTTTCTGTGTTGTGTCCACTGTCTTACACTCTGAGGTATCTGTGGACGTCACTGGGCAGGGATTTGCTGTCGAAGAGGAAGTGGTCGCCAACGATGTTGAGTGTCAGACGGGAGCGCCAGTGGGAAGACGGGTGATCTGAAGTGGAAGTGGGACCACCCTCTGCCGCAGGGTCGCCGTCACGCTGTTTCTTCTGCTGAGCCTCTTCTTTCTGACCCTGTGAGATCACACAGACAGAAATTTTACCCTCAAATCAAACGACCAAACTCTCCCTGATCTATATTGATATGATACGGATACTACATGTTCTGCAGTTAAGCTAAAAGTGGTTGTGTGAGTGAACAAGAAGTCACAAATATTAACAACAATATTACAAAATAAAACACCTGCTACAAATAAAAATAGTGATATAAATTATCTAAGCATCATACAAAACAAATCTGCAAAGTGTTTGAAATACAAAAATATGTAATTATAAAACAATCAATCACAAAGTTATATTTTTCTGCATGCTATACAATACAGCCACTTTAAGCTCCGCCCCCAGCTCTTAAACACCCCCGTCTTTATTCAGAAAACATCATCACTCTGGAAAAACTCAGTACAGTACCTGTTTCTGATCCTCTCCAGATATCAGAGAGATTTCAGGCGGTTTAGGGACCATGTACGTGGTGAGCTGAGCCACCAAGTGGACCTGTCGTGGATCCCGCCACGGAGTCATGCCAGCTTGATGGACAAATATTAGTGCATATAAAGTTCCATTGTTACGGGTCTTTTTCGGGATGGAGACGTTTACTATCCTGGAGGAAAAAGAAAAAAAAAGTTGGATGGATGTAACTCTAAACATTTTTTTTACTGATTGGTTGCTGGTCTTAATTATTTTACTTTTTATTCCATCTTTCTTTGCTTCCTTGTGTTATCTGTGTGTGTTTTAATTGTGTTTACTTCTGTCAAATGTTTATCAAATCTCAAATCTCTGTACGACACATTGTCATTCTGCCTGCAAAGAAAAGTACTGTGTAAATTAAGTTTTGCTTGCTGGCTTGTTTATACACATTCCTTTGAAAAGCGTCTTAAAAACGTAAAATATCAGTCTGCAAAGGTAAAACAAAATCTTAACATTACTTCAATAAAAAGAAATCCTTGTTACTAAAATGTGACAGCATAAACTAAAGCTCCCTGCACTCTCCAGGGAAAATATTATGCCAAACTTCCTTTAACAAAGACATAATGACATAATAACAATTTCTTACATGTCCATTCAAATATATAACTCAAGAAACACAAGATAAAAGGTACCATATGTCGACAGTCTTCTTATCCATTCAGCATCAATACAATCCATAAAGATAAACTGTATTTCCATACAAACATTTCGTTGCCTCAATTCTACCAGCCTCCGATGGCTATTTTGGTGGGAGAGGATTTTGGGAATGAGAGCCAAATCATTTAAAAAATTAAGATTTCTCACTAAAATACTTGCTGGTTGGTGGTTCAGATATACGCAGCATTAAACACTGACTCATAATGATGTTAATATACCATCTAATGCACGTGTGACAGCATTTGAGGAGTTTTTTCAGGTGTATCGATGCTTTGTCAAGCTTTGAATCTGACCTAACCAATCAGATCAGCGGACGGAGACAATTCATTTCCCAGACTTTTTGCATTAAGACTGCAAATGCCAATTATTTTCAGCATCATTTAATCAGACGAGTATTTTCACATTTAATCGATGCATCCAAGTCCAGAGTGACATTGTTAAATTGCCTCTTTTGTCCACCCAACAATCAAAACCCAAAGACTCTTCATTTACTGTGAAAAATGACAAAAAAGCAGCAACTCCTGACAATTAAGAAGCTGGAACCAGAAAATGTTTGATGTTTTTGCTTGAAAAATTATTGTAATGCAGCTCTACTTTGTATAATTCATCAAATCTAAGAAGTGATTAACCAACCTCTCAAACTTGGTGTTGACATCAAATTTGTCCTCTTTGTGGATCAGGGTATGTCCTCCCTCTGCATTGGGTCGCAGTGAGGTGTAGATACTCAACTGGACACACACACACACACACACACAAAGATATTACACATATTATTACATTTATACAGTGTACTAGTGGCCTCGTTCCCACCAGTTGTCCCTTTTTAAGTCCTGCCCATTTTTGCTCTGTGCTCCAATCACATTTGAGCAAGTTTAGTACCCGGTGGAACCTTTGTCAACTTTGACTTGTCTACTATATGTTGAAAGGAAACTCAAATTTTGAAGATGGTTAAAAGATGTTGCTGAGTGACCTGTTAAAGCAACATACAGTACATACAGTCACATCTTAAGTTAGCTAATGTTAGCAAAAAGCTAGCTTAGGGAAGGTCAATTGAACCAAACAACCTACATGGACAGATGAACAGAAACCATACGGGAATCAAACTGAACGATAACACCACCCATCCAACTCACCTGTAATTTCGGGTTCCCTGCCAGGAAAGGTGTGATGCAGTTGTCACCTTTGGGGCTGTCGCAGGGTTTAGTGTACACTATCCCATACATCACCCAGCAGGTGTGAACCACGTACACCACAAACACCCCCACGATCAGGGTGGTGAACGATGTTTTCAGGAACATGATGCTAGTATTGTGTTGTCACGTCGTCTCCCTCGGCTAGCTGAGGAGCAGGGCCATATGTCTGCAAATGAAGAGTCATAGATAGAAGCTTAGAAGCGTAGGTATGGTGTTTGTCCTGGAGGAGCTGTAATAAAAGACAAAAATCTATGCTGACTGTGTTCATTAGCTGGCAGAGGCCTCTCTGCTTAACTCACTTCTTACAACCTTGTCATCTGACAAATAAATCACACTACTTGGCCAAAAGTATGAGAACTCCTGAACAATGCTCCCTTTATGTGACTGCTGAAGATTTAATTCCAAAACCATGGGCACAAAATACAGAATATAATGTACAGTATAAGGGTATCGAGAACCAGTACTGGTTCCTGCCTGGTCGGGACTGAAAAACTGATAAGCTCCTGGACAAACGATTCTGCTATCAGTATTTATTTAATGTTGCATAAACAGCTGACAAGGCTAATTGTTCAAAAGTGTGGGCTCATTTTACTAAATTTGATGAAAATGCAGCTAAATGCAAAAACTGAGTAATCAAGGGAACTCGTTCTTGTATGATCATTTAACAACTTTATTGCCCTAAATGCTGTCTATGAAGCAAAAGTAAATAAATAAAAAAGTCTGTTATATAAAAAAAAGTTAAGTTTTCATACTGGTTCATATCAGACAACATACAAGAATGCAATGGTTTGCAAAAACTTTTCAACCTATATTCCACAGATTACAGTATAAAGGCGAGTTATTTAGCATTCAAACTGATTAACTCTATTTTTTTGTAAATACTCACTCATTCTGATTTTGATACCTGCAACATGTTCCAAAAAAGTTGGGACATGAGCATGAAAGTGAAATTCTTTCTTTTTCTTGCTTGATATCTGATTTCAGGTGCTCAACAGTCCGGGGTCTCTGTTGTAGTATTTTGTGCATCATAATACACCACACATTTTCAGTGAGACGGGTCTGGACTGCAGGTCAGTTACCTGAACTCTTTTAATACGAAGCCACGCTGTTGTAACACGTGCAGAATGTGTCTTGGCATTGTCTTGCTGAAAAACATACATGCATGTACCTTTCAGCATTAATGGGACCTTCACAGATGTAACAGTTAGCCACACCCGCTCCTATACCATCACAGATGCTGTCTTTTGACATTAGTGCTGGTAACAATCTGAACAGTCCTTTTCCTCTTAAGCCCAGAGGACACGGTCTGAAATGCGAATTCATCAGAACACAGCACACTTTTCCACTTAGCGTCAGTCCATCTCAGATGAGCTCAGGCTCAGAGAAGACTGCTGTGTTTCTGGATGCTGTTGACAGATGGTGGCGTCTAAACTTGCATTTGTAGATGCGGCAAATAATTGTTACCTAACAATTGTAGGTGTTGAAAACACAAAATTCCTGCAGTTTTGTGCTGAGAATTATTTTTAAACTGTTGGATTATTTACCAACACAGTTTTTCACAAAGTGGGGAATCTCAGTCCATCCAGGCTTGTGAGCAACTGAGTATCTCTAAAATGCCATTTTTAAACCCAGTCATGATACTGTCATCTGTTATCAATTAACCTGTTTACCTGTTGAATGTTCCAAACAGGTGTTTTTAGACCATTTCCCAGTCTTTGGTTGCTCCTGTCCCAACTTTTTGAACATGTTGCAGACATCAGATTCAGAATGAGTGCATATTTAGAAAAAGGTTTATCAGTTTGAACAATTAATATCTTGTCTGTGCACTGCATTCAATTGAAAAGTATTTGCAAATGATTGCAATTTGTTTTTATTTACAATTTCAACATTGGGGTTGTTCATGCCGATGTCAATTTAGGCGATATTGCTGTGACAGGTCAAAATTCGGCCAGTAATATCGGTCAGGCTCTAGTTTATAAGGAAAAGAAACATTTTTTATATTTGCAAATTCACAACATTAAAAAAAAATTACACAAATCAGATTTCTGCTGCTGACTTACTGTGACTACTTTAGTCAGTGAAGTTGTCAGACTTGTCAGACCACAAATTTATTTACGTCTGAAGTTACAGTAAATAGCCACGAGATTTCCTAGTGATAGTAATTAATCTCCCACCATTTGATTGACTGTAGACAGGTTAGAGACAATCTCAAAGCCTTTAAATTCCTTAAACTCTGTCAAGTTGTCCATATGTTTGTTTCTCTATGGAAACGATGAATCGAGGATTTGTTTTTTGAAACCTGTTATCTTCGACTCATCCGAAGTCGAAGGTTTTCCCGCATAACAGCTACATTATGTCATGTAATAAAAGTAAAAACCAGAAAGTAATGTCAAACCTACCGGTGTTAAATCTGGCAGCAGGCTGTCAGTGACAGGACAGTATCAGCGGGATCATTGGCTCGCTATCCGTCCATCCACTTTACCGAACCCGCCAGATAGTAAGACGAGAAGACATCGCTTCTTCACAACCGTCCACCGTTTTTATTTGAAGACATCTGCTGTCTACTCGGCTGGCCTCTCCATTCACGAGGAAAAAAAACACAACAGATCTGCAGGAAAACTGTTAGCTAAAAGCGTGATGTGGACTTACATTTCGCATTTCCGCCATTCGCTTCCTGGTTGTTTTTTTTTTCTTCTTCTGTAGACGGGATTTTGGGTGGTAGTAACGCGAGACTTCACGTGACTGAGACGCCGAAGACGTGATCATAACAACTGTACTGGGTAACTAGGGTAACTGTAACTAGGGCGCCTGGGTTCGAATCCCACCTGCGGCCCATTTGCTGCGTGCTGCGTTGCTCCCCTCTCTCTCTCTCTCTCTCTCTCTCTCTCTCTCTCTCTCTCTCTCTCTCTCTCTCTCTCTCTCTCTCTCTCTCTCTCTCTCTCCCATTTCCTGTCATATCTTCAGCGATCACTATCAAAATAAAAGCAAAAAAAACAACTGTATTATGTAAAAACACAACAGATAAAATGGCTAACTAACATAAACAAGCGTTATAGTCTGCGTAAAAAAAATCTCCACATAATTTGGATTTAAAAATAAAACATTGTTTATTGACAGCTGAGTTAAAGGGACAGTTCACCTCAAAATTAAAAATACATATTTTTTTCACTGACCTGTAAGTGCTGTTTCTTTATCAATTTCTTTCTTTATTTCTTTCTTTATTTTGTGTAAGTTGTAGAGTTTTGGAGACATCTCTACAGCCAAGTACTGATGTGTGCCATCTCTTCATTATAATGGGACTAAATAGCACTCGACTTGTGGTGCTCAAAGCGGCCAAAATAATACATTTAAAAAAATTTAAAACCTCAGTCTTTCCAAAAGTCATGACCCGGTTACTCGAGATAATTCACCGACCTTTTTGTGAGCACTTTCATGTAAGAACTGCTTTCTCTCTGTTACAAAAAATTAGCTCTGGTAGGTTCTACTGCAGAATGTTAATGAGAAGATCAGAGAAGTACCTTGATTTATCCTGTAAACAGTGCTTTCAAGATTTAGAGACAATACTAATGGAATTGTGTGTTTTGCAATTACAAAACTAAGTATTAGTCATTTACTTTATGAATACATTAGATGATTTTGTTAAGTATAGAATAGCTGTTCTTTAAAAATTATAGTTGAAAAATTATAAGAATGAAATAGACTGTAAAAATCGTATATTTTCAAATGTTTTATTTTATAAGATAAATATTGTATTCACAAAGGCAAAATGAAGAATAGAAACTGGATACTATATTGGAACATTACATGGGCTAAAAACAGTAAAGTATTGAAATCATAGATCTAAACACAGATGACATAAGACACAAAAACATGTGAAAATAGAGCCCAGGCTGACATACAGTTATGGTTTAAACTGCACCACATTTCAGACATGCTTGACTTGTCACACTAGACATCCAGTTTCTGCTGATTTCTCACAAATTCTTTTGTGAGGCACTTTGCAGGATCTGTCAAACCAACACCTCAGGTCGTCTGCTCCGTATTGCTCTCCCATCCTCACGCAGTCTTCTCCATCAGGATTTTCTCCAGTCCAGTTATCTGGCTCACGGGAACTCCAGAAGGTCAAGCTGAGATATAGAGTAGAGAAGGAACCGGTTCAATAAAACTGACAACTTTGATTCTCTGAATGGACAAAAACAAATGTGTTTACAACGGTCAGACCTTCTGTTCAGCGGCGAGCTGTCTACCCACACCCATGCGCCCTCTTCTTTTGAGTCAGTGAGTCCAATCCAGAACAAGTCCTCAGTTTTGTTCATGTTTTCTCTCACTTTCAGGTTCAGAAATGACTGGACAAGGAAAGTTGTTGAAAAACACAAAATGTAACATCACTTTTCTGTACTAAGAGATAATGTTAACTTGGGATGTGATCAGTGGTGGACTGTCTGAGAGGCAGGGGAGAAAAAACATACAAAGGGCACCAGCTGTACGCGCTGCATTTTCTCCACTGGAGGGCACTCTAGTGTGCACTTAATCACATTTTATTCACTGTAAGGGTGTCTGAAAGGGCACTTCACCACATATGTTTCTGTAAGGGCACCTCAGAGAGCACTTTACCACATTTTATCTGCTGCAAGGGCATCTTGGAGGGCATTTAATCACACATTGTCCACTGTAAAGGCATCTTGGAGGGCATTTTATCATGTTTTATCCACTATAAGGGCTTCTTATAAGGCACTTTACCACATTTCGTCTACTGAAGGGCGCTCTAGAGGGCACGTCAGCATGTTTTAACTACCTTAGGGGGCAATTTTGCAGCATTTTTTTTTTAACACAGGGCCTCACCCTCACTGCCCTGACTCAGAATCCACCAATGGATAAAGCCAATGAGCTACATAAACCTGCAGCAGTGTGTTATACCTGCTCCTCTCTGCTGTCTATCTGAGCCAGATCTCCTCCTTGTTTTCGGCATTCAGCTCTGGCCTCTTCCCAGGGTGATTTATCGCTGGAGAAATAATAGCACTTTTCTCCATGTTGCTCCCAGCCATCTCCACACTTCAGACAGCTTCCATCAGCTTTGAAGAGATGACAGCAAAGACTTGAGTCTGGTGCAACAAATCACCGTTTGCATTAGTGTAATTTGGAAGCAGCAGGAACTTTTAGATGAAAGCGTCTGATAAATTTATAACAAACTATCAGGGGTCAGAATTAAACTGTAAGAATTAAACTGAAAACAATCCAAGTTTAGTACAAAATATGACTTGAGGACTAAACTCAGTTTCATTACCCAAACTCAAATGTGAGATGTCACGTTTTAAAGCACTGGTTCCCAACCTAGGAGTCCTGACCCCCACTATGGGTCGCCAAAGCTTCACAGGGGGTCGTAAGGCTTTAATGATTTTAAAAAAGAAATCTGTGGGTTAACTGTACAGTCTCAGTTTTTCTGTTCTGCTATTTATATACATTGAATGCTATATGAAAGATCCATAAAATATGTTGCTTAGTCAGGGGACGTCAGTTTATTCAATGATAGAAAAGGAGCTGCATTAGTAAAAGGTTGGGAATCTGTTTAAAAGGACCTTTTAGTGCTGAAATGCAAGTTAGAGTAGAGTTGTAACTTGTAGACTGAACCCTTTGTGATCATTTCCAAACCTGACCAGCTTACCTGCAAGATTTTTTATCACAGCGTCATGCTCGTCTCTCAGCATCTGGAAACTTCTCTTGGTGTCCATATGAGCAAAAGCTGGTAAAAAAAAAACACTCCACTGGTAAATACTTGATAATAAGTAAATATCTCTCCAATATGAAGTTTATCTGCTGCAGGAATATGAACTACTTTAGTTTGGTTTCTAACAAAGACCAAAGTGTGACTGGATTTCTTGTTTTTCCCATTTTTATGACTGTTCTAAGGGGGTGAAATTAACTGATGAATTATTGACCTAGATAAACACTGGTGTGCCGTGATTCCCTTGATTTCAGCTTGCTCCATTGTAAAATCTGTACCGCTGCACTGTAAACTTATATGTTTTAGCATTAATAAGTTGTAAGGCCTTACATAAAACTAAGTTATCAGCCGTTTTGTGCCTTTTTTCATAGGTGTACATACGTCTAAGAGGAATTTAAATTAAAACAATGCAAGCCATGATGGAGATAGGCATGCATAGTACATTAATTTCAGTGGTTATACAGAAATCATACCAGATCAAAACATTTGTTCTACCTGTCTTTTTTATCCTTTAAATTACGCGAGTCTGTCCAATTTTTATCTGCTGTGCTCATTGAAATCAGCCACCTGATTAGCCTAATTATAAATCAATCTGCACGACAAACTCACAGAGACGGATAATCACGATGACAGCAGCTGCCAGGAGAGCACTGACAACCAGCAGGGCCACTCTGTGTGACTTGAACTTTGACCCTTCAGCTGACACCGACTGCTGCTGGGAGGCTGGAGCTTCACCTGTTCAGGTAGAAGAGACAGAGATGTGAAAGAGATGTGAGAATATGTTCCGACATGTACATAAACACCCAGACAAGCTTTCCAAAAGCTAAGAAATGAGTCAAACAAAACTTTAAAAAAAACTTAATAAATGAAGTTTTATAACTGGATTCAGGAACAAAGACCACGCCTTGGACGGATTCAATTTAAGCACAACAATGACTTGAAAAAACAATGGCAAATTATTTAGCATACTGTACTTCTATGAGTTAGAATCATTATTTTAAAAGGAACCTTGAAATGCTGAGATTTTAAACAGACAACAGCAGCAATGTGAACTTTTCACAGCTGCCCTGCGTCAGTATGAGAAACTGCTCTGTGCACATTTCACATGTCCTGTTGTCTAACCAATATTATATATGGTCCGTTCCTCATTTCTTTCTTTATTTGTGTTCTTTTTGTCTTAAAAAAAGGGGACATTCTGCTGATACTCTGACTAATAATTGAAGTAGATGTACATACTACTTTGTCGTTGAATGTCAATAAAAAGTAAATAAATAAAAAATAATAATAATTAGGTCAGTCACTTTAAAGGGGGTGAAGATTTATGCAATCACATATTTTACATTATATACTTTCAATTAATTGACATTATTTTGCAGAAATCACTTCACTTTGACACTGAAAAGTTTGGTGTTTTTTTGTCAAAAAAGCCAAATTATATTAACCATGATTCCATTTATAAAAGCAATAAAAGGCGAAAATATCCAAGGGGGTGAATACTTTTTAGACTTTAGTTTTAGCCTGACACCTCATTGAACTAAAACTGGTCTTTTTACCAAATGAATAAAGTGAAGTACATGATATTTGAATAGATAGGAATCTTTTACAAGAACAGAACTCATGAGGAAACTTTGCTTCCTTTTTTGCAACACAAAGTGTTTCAGTGAAAATGGCTGAAAACAACCAGTTCTGTTAATATTTCTTCCAATTCTAAGGCACAGTGATGTTTATTTTGTTTTTATGCACATGTCAACTCATTACTGGTGACAAACACATGAGCATCTGTATGCACAGACACATAAAGAACTACTTCCTTTTAATTTATGAAGACTAAAAGTGTCCATAAGACTTCTACAGTACTATAAACCTCAAAATACATTCACTACCATGAGCTGAATTGGATGTTTTTAGCTTATTTATTTATCATCTTTTAGCTCCAATGCTGTGTTTCAAGTTGCATCTACAATGTTTTAACACTCCCATTGTAAAGAGGAGTCATACATAAAGTTTAAATTAATTTATTTTCCATGAAACTAGAACTATCTGTGATTCTGTATTCACAATATTGAAGGTGGCCTAATTTTTTGTTAGATGTGGACACATGTCTTTTAAGCTAAGGATTAAAGCTTAAAGATTTAGTTGATTGTAGGAGAGGCCGCCGCAAATCAAATTGGCCTTTAATGCAAGAATAGACATGTTTTGGTTGGATTTTTACGTTTTGACGACCGCTGACAGAAGGTCACAGTTCAGTTCTGTTGACTGACGTGGTGGAGGAAACACTTGGGTCCTTTACGAGTAAAAGTAGCAATTCCACAGTGTGAAAGTAATCTGTTACAAGTAAAAGTCCTGCAATCAAATAAAACTACAAAAGTATTTTCAACAAAATGTATTAAAAGTAGCAAAAGTAATAGATATTATTTTATATTGTTTTAAATTAATATTGTTTGTGTCAAATTATTGATTTTTTTTAAAGTAACCATGTAATAAGCAGGATAATGTACAGTGAGCAGGTCATTATTGTGAAATAAACCCTGTCAGGATGATTGGAGACCTGCATCACCCTGTTGGGATTTTTTTTCCACAATAAAAACCCACTCAGTGTTCATTATCCTTTACATAATACATAATAATTTTTTAGTTGATTTATTTTTGTATTAATAATCTGAATCTGCAAAGTGGCCTCACTGCATGAATTGCACTTAGTCATTACCTTCTACGTAGCGCGGTGGTTGGCTCATTACGTGAGCTTTCCAGATCCTGACTTCAAAATAAGTGCCGCCAGTCGATGAGGACAATTTCTCTGCAACAAAAAGTACAAAAGCAAAATGCTGAAATATATTTTTTAACAAATTAAGTTTTCCGTTTGTTCTGTAAACAACTCTAACAAATAAGAAATCTGGCTGTATTTGGTAACTTTTAGAAATATTTAGCTTTAGATATATAAACAGACAGACAGCATCACCTGATGCGTCCAAACTCACCGGCGACTTTTCCACTTGCTCTTTTGGGTGTCTTGACTTAACATCAAAGTGCTACCAACGCCTTCAACTTCTTCTTTTAAACAGTGCAACTTCCTGTTCTAAGTTCAGAGAGAGGACAGAGTCTTTAACTGAAGCTGAATCCGTTGTTGCTGTGAGGACATTTTTGTTTTTATTTTAAATAAAAACTTAAACTGCTCTCAAAAAGAGTTTCCATAGCTTGAGGCCAGAAAGAATAAGGCAGTTGGCTGCACTGGAAATGGCAAAAATTAAATTACTTGAAAGTAAAGTAACAAACAAGTATAAACATGAAAAAGGCTCATATCTCATTTTTCTTTTTTCAAGTGGACTTACTTCATAACTTGATTTATTCACTAAATTAAAGTGGTATAATGAGTGACAGATAAATCTGATATTTTACTGCATTTAATAACTGCAACTACATTTTACTTGTAAAGCTTTGGATAACATTTGAAAGAGTTTGTACGATATCAAACACAGCTGGAACCTCTTCTATCCAACCAGCGGCAGAAAGAATGAAATCTTTCAGTATGAAATACAGATGTATGTGATTAGAGTTATCATCTCTCCAGCTGTGCTCCTCAGCTTTCTTTATGTCTTTATTTTATTAATTAACGTTCTATTTTCTTTGATTCTTTATTATTCTTTTTCACTTGTAAATCTTTTATTTTCATATTTTAGCTGACTGATAACTCATGCATCTCATGCAAATAACTACAAAATAATAGGTGATTTGCAGCTTTTCTCAATCAGTCTTAACATTCTGTAAACCAGGGACACTCAACTTGTTTTGCCTGAGGGCCACTTTTGCAAAATGACAGGAGGCCATTAATGATAACATTATTTATCAGATAATATGAATAACTCACTAGACCCAGACTAAAACACATTTTTAAACTGTCTGAAGTGACTTGCACAGTTTTATCTTACAATACACATATTTACCCTGTTCTGGATTGCAAGATGGAGGATTAAAGCCGCTTCGTGACTTCAAACAGGCAGGTTTAACTTGTGCTGACTGCTGTTTGTGAGGTAATATGGACTGTTTAGAATATCTAAATCAGGGGTGGAAAAACTTTTTCCCTTCCAAAACTGAAACCTATGGTCGAACTTAAAATAGTTGCAGTGCACTAAAAAGGGCAATTCTCTGAGACACAAATATAAGTAAACAAATCTTAAAGCAAATTAAAGCAACTGGAATCTATGACAAATTAAATAGGCAACTTTTATATCTGTAACAGTATATTTTATAGAAATGTTGAATGTTTGCATTTCTCTGGTAAAAGTCAAAGAAAGCATTAGTTTACAGTGTTCATTCACCTGGCCTCATTATTTCATAAAAACTCCAAGAATTTCTACTCTTTGCACTCTGGGTGTAAAATCTGTATTAACAGCTGACCAAATATTATTCAGCAGGACAAGGACAAGTCTGTTACATAATATTTGACTTCCCGCGTAGTGATATGGGACAAATCTGGAAAACATCTGCAGACTTTTTCCATGTACACACACTCACACACACACACACACTCCTCAGATACACTCCGTCTGACCCCACAGGGTGCAGGACCTCGCAGTGTGTGTCCTGTGACGGGACGAGCTGTGCTGAGATGAATTATTTTGTGCTCGTCCAAAAATATTAATTTCAAGCATATTTGTCATAATGATGTCATTCATACAGTAGAGGAGCTCTGAGATGCGGCGCTCTTTTGTGTTGTTGTTTTTTTTTATCCAGTAGATGTTTTGCAGACAGCTGATCTGATCTGTGACAGAGCTGCAGTCTTTTTTAATCTGGTCATGCAATAATTTAAGACTAATTTAAATATGAACAGTTTATATAGTTGCCACTTGCACCAGCTGGTGAGCAGAGCTGGGCAATATATGCAGATATATTTTAGTCAGTATATCCACATTATCTGATGATTATTTATCAGAAATCTTATTGCACTATTGAGCATTAACAGTGTTATTTTAGAGAAAGAGTGTATATCGAGATATATATTGTGTTGCGGAATAGCCTAAAAATATCAATACATTATTTAAAGGCTGTATCGCCCAGCTTTGTTTTTGCCATTCATCAATCTGCTGTGCAGGAATATCCACAAATCTCTGCAAATATGCAGAGATTTGTGGATATTTGCTGCTGCCAGGTTCCATAAAAAACACAGTATGTGACCTCCATTGCGAATTGATGCAATAATTTTCTTGAACAACAACAAATGCTTGATACATCACGCAGAAACCATTCAAAATTACAAAATAAAATGTCTTAAAACTTTATTACATTTAGTATTTTGTGCACTTGTATTATTTTGATGTATCGTTTGCTGCAGAGTGAGGAGAATTTACATACCGGATTGTAACCTGAGAAAGAAGAGAAACTGGAGCAAACTGATCAGTTTCCAATATCTAGTTTGCAAGAAGACGTGTGTGAACAGCAGCTGTGTACAACTGAAGTGCAAGTCAATCACTGTGATCTCATTTTACACCTTTCTCAGTTTACTGTTCTGTGAAATTTTTAAAAAAGTCTTCCACATACTATTTTTGTGTTGTTTTGCGCGCAGGGATTCAAGTCAAACACCTTCAGTTTCCCCACAGATATTAACATAAAGCATAGTTTTATACACTTGGGTTGTGTTATATGGCTTTTTGTGAAAATGTGACAAGTGTGACGTGTAGTTTCTTAATGCCCAAACAAATCAAAACAGAGAGCACAAGAGCTTTTCTGAAAAAAAGGAAACAAACAAACAAACAAAAAAAGGATAATATGTCTATCCTTCTTGCAGGGTTTGATTTTTTTTTTTTGTCCACCTCATATGCTTTAACAAAAGCTCTGTGAGCGAAGGAAGCCCATGTCTGACAATGTGATTTAAAAAAGACGCTATCTGGTGGGTTGTGGTGGTACTGCAAGTGAGCAAAGAGATGTCATTATAAAATAAGAGGTTTTTGTTTGTTTATTTGTTTGTTTGTTTTCAAAAAATTCAGTCCATTTTGTTTAATATTCAAGTTTTAAATAATTCTGCAATATTTCTAATTAAATACTTACCTTTAAAAAATGTATGAAAACTAATAAAACAAAGACATGAGATTCAAATTATGTTATTCTTTATTCATCTGTTTTTGATGACCCCTCACATTAACACCAAAACGTATCTTATATCCTGTTAAAGTCGACAGGATACTTTATAATAGGTAAGATATTAAGGATAAATAATTCTTAAAATAGCCTGTTGTATGTCAAAATATATTCATAGACCTTTCATGTTTTAAATATCTAGACTACATCTATCTAAGTTCTTTCTACTGAAATTCTTACTTTTGTATAATCAATATTGGGTCTATTTTGGGGGGTTTTCATAACTGATAAGAAACCCTGTGGGAAAACATTCACCTGCCATTGTGCACATAAGACTGTTGTAACTAAAACAAACAATTTCTGGGTGATTATAAAGTCATTCTTTGCTGTAAATGCAAAGAAAGTCCTTACTTAAATTAAATAGTGCCTTAACATAATTTATAGTAGCTTTTTGCCCTGACACTTGTTTCATTCTATAATATTTACCTGTTTTCTTATATATTTAGTTGGAGGCACAATTTGATACAATTAAGATCTTTTATTTACTTTTCCTAAAGTGTTTCCTGATTGTTTTAAACTTAACTTGTTAGAATTTACAGCGTACTGACCAAAGTCAAATGTTGTATTTTAAATCACTGTAGCCTGTTACACATAAATGTATGAATCAGATTTTTTAAATAAAATAAGGTGCTATAAGTTATTACAGCACCCGTAACAGGGGATTAAAGAAACCTTTAAAGGGACAGTTCACCCAAAATTCAAAAATACTTATTTTTCCTCTTACCTAAGTGCTATTTATCCATCGAGATAGTTTTGGTGTGAGCTGCAGAGTTTTGGAGACATCGGCCAGAAATGTCTCCCATGTCTCTAATATAATGGAACGAGACGGCATTTGACTTGCGGAGTAGTCAGCAATGTAATCAAAGTATTACAATATTAAAGTGATTTCCATTACTTTTCTATTACCTCAAAACAATTAACTGATCAATTAACCGTATTACAATCCTGTCACTTGAAAAATATTTCCTGTAACCGTTGTTTTCATTATTGATAAATCTGTTGATCATTAATCAATAAGTCAAAATGTCAGATGAAAAAAGTCCTCAAATGTCTTGTTTTGTTCACAACTCAAAAATATTCAGTCAGAAAGGAGTAAAGAAACCACAAGATATTCACATTTTGGAAGCTTTGACTTTTTTTATTTAACAAATTTATTTCAAATGATTATCAAACTTGATACAAATTAATTTAATAGTTCATTCTTAGGTTTATTGTCCAGCTGTTCCTTTCTTTGTTACACAATATATTGATTGATTGACTGACAAAATATGGTGAAATTTCTTCCCAATTAATAATTTTTCCACCAGAGACCGGGATAATGAAATGGCAACTTGGTGCACACTGGGCATTGGAGTATATCACTCTTTATTTTAACTTTCAACTGCAATCTGATTACATCTTCTTTATCTTTAACTGTAATGGAATACAGCTACCTTTTTTTGTATCCAGATTATCCAGATAATCCTGTTACACGTAATCCATTACTCCTCAAGCCTGTATGAAAGAAGACAAACTTCTCTATATGGCCGATGTCTCCAAAACTCTGTCACTCACACCAGAACAATCTAGATGGATAAACAGCTCTACAGGTAAGAGGAAAAATATGCATTTTTGAGATGAACTGTCCCTTTAACATTCAGATGCTCAACAAGATATTCACAGACTCATTGGATTCCTTCTTTCTTTCTTTGACTTTTTTTTTTTTTTTTTTTTTGTTCTGAGCCACAGTAAGTGAGGGACGTGATGAGATGAACCCTCTCACACACAAACACACCCCTCTGCTCCCTCCCCTGCTCTGTAGCGTAGAGCTCAGCTGCTCCTCTATGGTATTTCCCACAATAACATCCCAGGTCGACACTCTGACTCTGTCATTTTGCCTCTGACCCCCTGAAACTCCTCTCCCTCTCTCTCTCTCTCTCTCTGTCCCTCTCTCTCTGTCCACAGTCACCCGGACCCGACTGAGGACGAACACCTTCTGGTTTCAGGTATGAACTGGAGCGGATGACAGCAGCAGCAGCACATCAGCAGGTTTGACACAGCAGCTGTGGGCGGTTTGGTTCAGTTTTGGGATTAGAAAGGTTTAAGCCTGCCATTGAAATGGTGCGGTGGGGTGAGCTGGGGTCAACGTCAGAATCGAATTGTTTCCACTGTTTGTTGGGTTTCTGTATTGGCTGACATACTCACACGAAGGGAAAGTGTTTTTTTCTTTTTCTTTTTTAGTAATATTAAAGTGCATTCCAGCCTGGCAGATAATTAGAGTTGTGGGTTTTGCTATCTGATGTGTTTTATTCTCAATAAACACTAAACAGCCTAAAGCTCTGGACACGTTGTCTGGATGTGACTAATGTAGATTTCAGGTTTGAACTCAGCATCCAGGGATCAAAACTATGAGACAGCAGCACAAGAGACCAAGTAAAATTTCTGTATCAACTGAGGAAAGTTTTTAGTAGCCCTACAACATGTGAGGCTTTTTAGATTAGTTTCTCAGGTCACCATTAACATCGTAATTGGGAAAATACTCCATAATATCAGAACATGAACTTGAATTTTCTCAGAATTTTCTTGAATGTTGACCTCAGTTGTATTTTTCTTTACCTCTGCTGATCACAGAGCCTGTCATCACAACTGATCCGACATGACGAAAGTGCAGAAGATGTTATTAAAGCTGATGGTGCTCGTGGGGTGAGTAAATTAAAAACGCATCATATTGATTACGCAGTATCCTAACTGACTAATTAGCATTGCATTTATTTACATAAACATTTTTAGTTTTTTAGTTTTATTATCAGTTGAATAGGACTTTAATTATCCCAGAGGCCGATTTATGCAGGACACACACATAGGGTGACCAAATCCCAACAAATCAAACGTGGGACAAAGAGTGTGTTTGTGTGAGACACGTTATCTAGAGCCATTGTTTGGTATTATATTCCATTTCTGTCATATTCTGTAAATAAATCCCTCTTAATATTATGCACTGGACCTTTAAAGTTAGACAATTTGTCTTAACTTAGAAGACACTTAAAAAAATAGAATAAAGTTCAAATATGAAAAAAAAAAACACCACATCACATCATCACGTCATCTGAGAAGAAGAAGAAGTTTGTCCATTAAGGTAAATAATTCCCTAAACCGAAATTTATTTCGAGTTAGCTAGCTTCTCCAAAATCAATGACAAAGAGAAAAGAAAGAGAAGAAGAATTATGCAAATGTTGTTCCCGTCGAAGAATATGGAAAGCACAAGCACAGAAAGTAAATTTAACTCAGCCATAACAAATACATGGAAGTAACTGACGAATCAATCTTGCTGTGAAACAAATATATGAGTTTGGCCTGCTAGCTGCAAAGTTGTTAGTGTTAACGTCAAATCTAAACACTCGAGCAAGTTGCATATCACTCATAGTGTCCAGTGGGTTTTCTCTGTCCACAAAAATGCATCTTGGTCTCTCAATTATTTAATTTTTAGGGGACTGTTGAGGGTCCCTTAAAATTTATAATAAATAATAATAAATAAATTTATAATAAAAATCTGAGGAAAATAGTCACAGAGGACCTTCTAGCAACAAACAACAGAATACTTATAGAAAAGGTAAAGCACTTTAATTTAAGGGAAACTTGACAAATGTGGTTTTATGCCTCTGTTCACTGACAAACTTCTCTTGTGTTTTAGTGTCATTGTTTTGAGTCATGGTGCCATTCAGAGACCAGACTATGATGACACACCGAACCCAGAGTTCCTCAACCCGTCCTGGATGGCCAGCATCCCCGATGAACAGCCGCTGTCTGAGGTCACCATGCCTGGGACCCACAACACCATGGCGGTCTACGGCGGCGTGTACGCCGAGTGCCAGACCTGGAGCCTGGCCTCTCAGCTCCAAGCCGGCGTCCGCTACCTGGACATCCGTCTCCGTCACGTCAAGGGGAACCTCACCATCCATCATGGGGTGTCTTATCAGCGGGCGCACTTCGGCCACGTGCTGGAGGGTGTGGTTGACTTCCTTCAAGAGTACCCCAGTGAAACGGTGCTGATGCGCGTAAGGGAGGAGTTCAGTGAGACGCACGACATCTACGGCGCCGTGGTCGACTACATCCATCGCTACGCTAACTGGGACATGCTGTGGCACAGTCGGCTCATACCAACCATGGCAGAGGCCCGAGGGAAAATCATCGTCCTGCAGGAGTTTTCTGGGCCAGACTTGGGGATGCGCTATGGCTCCATGGACATAGCAGATGATTGGAGGGTATAAAGAAGTCACAGATTTCACAGAAAAATAAAAAAAACACAAATCAAAACCAATTTGGCCCACAACAAAAGGGAAAAAAGACAAAAAGGATGCTAGATCTTGCTAAATGTTCCAGCTCAACCAAGAGTAGTACACTTTAGTTCAGGAGTTCTCAACCTGCCATTATTTTATGTTTGGTCCACTGAATTAATTAGATAATTTTTGTCCAAGCACGCCCAATTCAAACCTAATATCAGAGCACAAAAATCCACCCATTCAAGAAGTAATACATTGTATCTAATATGTGGGTTTTTGTTTTGCAAAATAAGTTCAAATACCTTGTTAAAATGACTTACATATAGCTCCACACCTCGCCTTTATTTAGCATTCAAGGATTCATGAATCTGTAAATAGTCCCCTGGTGAACAGCACCAAAACTCAAGACATATTTTCCGAATGCTTTTGAGTTGTTAAAGAGACAATTTGTATATTTATATTTAAATAAATATAAATATATTGTATATTTAAGTGGGGCTGCAGGAGGTACTTATGTATAGTTTATTGTGTATTACCTACAGTAGACGGCGATGGGTGGCACAACCCCAGTTTGGAGAAGCAGCAGGAGCACTTGGTGTTTGAAGCTAAGCAATGTACTGCTGTGGACAGGATCAACAGCAAATCATATTTTAGCCACCTTAAAAAAAGGTCCACCTAAAAACAAATCAAGTGTCCACTATAATTAAAATATTTTCAGAGCTTTACCCTGCTGTCGGACAGCCTTTTCCAACGGGAAACCGCTGTTATGTAAACCAAATATGACTCTCTGCAAAGCAACCAGACTCCTTAAGCGAAAATAGTAATTTTACTTTGCAGAAGATGGGAGTTGCTGACCTACTGCTGCTTTGATTAGTTAGTTCATTTGTGTCATCGTGTGTCTTTGGTTAATCTCAGCTAACCCCTTAAAACACTTCAGTCAGGTGTTTTTGCAGAGTTTGGTTGGTTTGGAGAGAGCAATATTTGTATTATATAACGGTAGAAAAGGTTTGACGACAAAGTAAAACTAAACTCATGTAGTTCTGCTGCTGACTCTGTTCACAGTAGTTAATTCCTTAGCTTCCTACAGCAGGACTCCTTTCTGCTTCTCCAAACTGGGGGTGCGTCGACCGCCATCTACTGTAGGTAATACACTGACTATGCATAACTATGTCACACAACCCCGCATTGATTAATCTGAGCTATCCCTTCAAATGTTTTCTGTTCCCTGTAGGTACCCACCCTTCTGAATTTGGAGGAGAAATGGCAGAGCGTCTATGAGCACCTGGAGGCTGCACCTACCGGAAACATGGCCCAGATTTTCCTCACCTACACCAGTGGAGCTGGTCTGTTTGCGTACCCCAGAGCCGTCGCTCAGCGCATCAACGCACAACTGTACAAATACCTGAAGGCCAAGACGGACCTGAACCAGCGCCTTGGGATCATATGCATGGACTTTCCCGCCGCTCCCATTATTCAAATGATCATTGACTTCCAAGTAACAGAGGCTGTAAAGAGAAGTCAGGCCTATGACCCAGTAGAGAGCAAGGCAAGTTTGAAATATGTGATTTCTTCACTGAGAAAAAAGCTGATCAAACATTAAGGAGGGAACAGTAGACTGGTCAATGACGGTACGATCAATGAGAAATGTTGCTTAAAATTGAATTAACATGATTTAAAGGACCAGTTTGTAGGATTCAGAGGCATCTAGCAGGTGAGGTTGTTAATTAAAACCAACTGAATACCTCTCGCCTCCCCTTCCACGCAAAGGTCATATCTTAAGCCAATGTTTGGTTTGTTTGTTCTGGTCTACTGTAGAAACATGGTGGTTCAACATGGCGGCCTCCATGGAAGAAGACCTTCACCCCTCTGCAGATATAAACGCCTCACTAAAACACAAATATCCTTATTTTCAAGTGATTATAAACTAATAAAAACACACATATGAATATTATATTCCATTCCTGCCATATTCTGCCAATAGATCCCTGTAAATCTTACACACTGGAGATTTAAATTATACCTCGGATGAAACTTGTCATTGTGTCATTCGCCAAAGATACTGGAAATAAAATAAAATGTCACACAAAATAAAAACGGCAACATGTGAAAATAAATTGCTAGTGTGTTTTAACTGCTGTTTTGACACATATTGTGAATTACCACAATCAGTACGGTCATTTGGAAACTGTGATAAAGACCAAATAACCTGAATAAATAATAATGTATCACCTGGGGGCACCAGTCCAGCTGTCACAGATATTTCTTGACTTTGCATAAGCCAATGTCAGGTTTTGTGGTTCTGTGTCTCTTCTGCCTTTTCTCACTTGTAGTTTCCACTAGTGATTTTCACTATTAAAGCATGCAACTTTATTCAGGAGCAAGCCCAGTTCAGTAGATTTTGACAGTCATGCAACAGAAGTGCAACAGATTGATGCATTTAAATGTTAAATCCACACCCCAGACTGCCTTAGAGGATTTGGGATTCTCCCACCATAATTTCACAAAATAGTGGCCCCCAAACAGCATTTTGCATAGGGCCCCAAAAAGCCCTGACTTTAGTTTATATTACATAATTACATAAAATATTAGTTTTTCATCATGTTGTGTATTGTTCACAGTGAGTGACAGATAAAATGTCTCAGAGTGGAGATAATTCATATATTTCTCTGGTCTCTTTCTGACCTCCCTGGGTTTGTACTGTAACATGGACATAACCCTTTACCTACTTATCCCTGCAGTGCTACTGCTTTCATCCACAACACAGCCATACGGCCATTTCCCCTGGTCTACAGGTGAGAAATCGGTGGCACAGTTTACCTAAATATCGATCTCTGCTCCGTTCCAGAGCATTTCAGGGATAGACTGCTCGAGGGAAAGAATCAGTAACAGGAGTTATATTTGAGCCAACTCAGATGTAAGCAGCCATGTTTCATTGTCACAGGGTGGCAGTGCTGCTGCAGAGGCACTTGTTTGTTGCCACAAACATCCTGTTGTGGCTCATTGGTGTGTATGTGTGTGTCCATGAGGTAGAGCGCAAGTGTACCAAGTTTTGCATCATAAACCAACTTCAACCGTCACATTGCTGTTTTATGACTTGCAGAACATGAGCCACATGCATGCTGAAGCAGATTTTATTGTGTTTGCATGGTTTACTGTTACCTTTAATTTTTAAAAACCATTTTACTGAACACAGTAACCACATTAAAAGAGAACTCTGTTGATGAGTACTGAAAAAAGTTGCATGAAGCCTTTTCTTGCCTCAAGGCTACAAATTTGAAAATGAACGCGAAATGAGGAAGTTCACCGGACCTGAAGCTCACTCCTCATATCTGCATGAGGGTACATTGACTGTCACTGACACACAGCATGCAAACCTGATAGACTGAGGGTCCATCAGACAAGTTGCATTGTGGGTAATGTAGGCATCACGTTTTGAGGAAATCTGGTTCTGCAGCATTTTTGCAACTTTTTTCTCAAAAAAGTCCATTGTGAGTCTGACAGTGTTCCAGTATGTTATAATGCAATACTGGAACAGTAGTACTCTTTTATTTGTCCTAAGTGTTTTGTAAGTCCTACAGATTTACAGAATTGCAACACTGAATCGCTGGAGTCTTCAGTTTGATTAAAAGAGCAGCATGTAAGACTCTATAGGGTTCAAAAAGTACTGTGGCCCATATGACAAGCTGGAGGCATAGACAGTATATTAAATAGGTTGACTCCCTATTTAATATATAATTTATGGTTGAAGCTACTGGTTTTCGCTTGCTTCCTCCTCCCCAGACTCAAAGCTCAGGTTGGTTGCCTGCAGGATGCAGGATCAGAAACTGTCAATGTGAAGTTCAGCCCACCGCTGTGTTCATTAACTGCCTGCCAGACTGCATTAACATTTTGTTCAATTTAACCGTTATAAACATCTTCTCCTTCTAAGAGATTTTTAATGATTTCTTACAACTCATAAACAGACATTCAGCGAACATTCAGCATTCATGTGAACTCTAATTAACGGAAACAAACATCCCAGACTGGTATGGAAATTTCAGAGGAGAACATGCTGACCGTAGTGTTGTTGTCAGAGAGTATTTCAATTTTGCATGTTTCCCTAAATTTCTAATGTCATTTTATGCTGTAGTGCAGTAAATATATTACAGATTTCTCCTTTAAACTGGGGTATAGATCAGATCACAGCTGGATCCCAGTCTGCTGCCCTCATATTGTTTTCACAAAAATGCTGCCATACCTGTTTAAAACTTTTGAGGTTTCTTTTAGAAGTATTGATCAATAACTATACAACAAGTAAAGCAAACCACAGATGGCTGATATAGAATACTAGGTCATTACTAAAGCACTAAGGGTCAACCTACTTGCCGGAGTTATAAACTATGGTTTTATTACTGATGTGACTGTTGCTGAGTTATTCGTCAGAGCCCATGTGTTCCCAGGGAAACTGTGACAAAAAGAGCAAAAAGTTTTATAGGGAGAGCAAGTTGACCCTACTTTAGAGTAAGGTTTACTGTCATAATTGCCGTTTCACTGAATCACAAAAACACACCCTCTAATATTGCTTAATTCTTCTCATCTAGATCAGCCGATACAGCTTTTACTTCTTAGATTTAAGCTCCTCTATTGTCTTGTGATATGATGGTGATTTTACACAGCTCGTTTTTTTTTTTTTTTATTTATTCGTCCTTAGAACAAAATTTGAGACAAACCTTAGTCTAACTGGTTTCATGCAATCGGGCACAGGTTTTAAAATTACAGAGAAAACCAAACATGAGCAGGTGTACTCAGTTTTTACTGTCCGCCTGCTCTGCAGAAAATATTAGCTGACGAAATGTCACACACGCGCTATCACAACGATGAGATGAGATGATAATGCAGTTTTCCTGTCCCTGTAACTCTTAGTGCACATACAGTCTTTTCTGTGCTGGATTGCATCCATCGAGCTCTTGTGCTGCAACATGCAATCCCATTGAGATCTATCAATTATGTCAAGTGAATTGCAAAATGTAAAATTTAAGAAAAGAGTGGTTTGCAAGAGAAATAGAAGGACATCACATGACACTTTGCATGCAGATTGTTTGTATCAGATAAGGGGCTGTGTAACGTTTCCTCCTTGTTTAATACAGACTGAGTTTGTGAAAGAGTTGATGAAACACTTTGACTTATATGTCTTAACATCCTGCCAAAGGATGTTAACATAGGTAGGACTTTAAGAAGTGACTAATGCGAGCTCATGCATGATTGTAGACTCACTCAGTGACTACTGGTAGAAGAAAAAAGGCTTCAGAGTGTCTCCATTCAGACCTGGACAGGTACAGTATAACACTAAGACACAGTATAACTCCTCTCCCCGCTGATGTCTGTTTATAAATGTGACAACACTCTTACTTTCTTCACTGCAGACATGGATCGGTCTGAACCGCTGGAAATCAGGCTGCAGGGTGCCTTGCAGATTTCAGCAACTGGTTAGGTCTTTCTTGCATGTTTATGTCTGTCTTATTTTATGTTTTATTGTTACACTGATTCTTAACCTTCTCCTTCTTCCTTTCCTGTAGCTGTGCTAAATATAATTTGGTGGATGGTTATGATTGCAGCCATCGGTTTGGGTGGGTTTATTTCTATTTGATCACTGTATTGTATCACTGAGATTTATGACAGCAAGCAGTATGTTTTGGAGTCTTTCTTTTTTTATATAATTTTATATATTTGGGACACCTGCATCTTAGGGGCTACACATGTGAACAGCTGTCCATTAGAGCCCAGAATCCCCATCTACCTGATAGTGCTGGGATCGGTCAGCCTCCTCGCTCTGACTGTGACCTACTTCAGATGTGCCTGGGACGATGGATGCGTCTGCATCCTGAGCTCAACCTGCACGATCCTGCTACACCTGTACACTTTGATCTGGCTCATCACAGGTGGGAGAAAATATCACAGAGATGTTAAGTTTATAGCAGGATAAATCTGTCTCTCTACATTCTTGCATGAAATCAGGCAGGAGGCTAAAGTTTACATTAATTTAAAGTTTTTAAGTTTACAAATACTTAAGCTATTTCTCTACATGATTTGTATTTGAAAACAAGTTCCAAGATCCCCCCCAAAAAGGGATCGTTTGCCCTATGTAAGTCAAATATCACTCTTTCACTCTCAACCAGACTCCTTTGGCAAAAACAGAAATTTTATCTCACAGAAGACAGGACTTGCTGGGAGTTGTCTACCGCTGCCTCAATCTGCATTTGTTTATAACAGCACATGCACAGTACAGACAACAATAACAGGCACAGCTCCAGTCTGAATCATATTAACAAGTTTAGCAAGGTTATTGCATTTGGTATGAAAGTTTGTTTTTTTTTAATGAATATTTCTGGTTGCTGCAGCAGCTCTAAAACATCTACCTGAAAAGTGCGTGCACAGGATCAGACAATCTGTTGAGCTTTTAGTTCCACCTGTGATTTATATGTACGTTCCAGTTGTGTCTGCTCTTTACTTATATACCAGGTTGTCTGACAGCAACATAAAGTGGTGAAAATATTCTAAATATAGTGTACCCTTAAACAGATATTTATTCTTGTAAATGAGCCTTTTTCAGGTGGCTAAAATCTGTTTTGCTGCTGACCCTGTCCACCATCTATTGTTGGTAATACACTGACTATGGATAACTACCACTTCAAATAATCTGATCTATACTTTTAACAGTTTAACACTCAAAAACTCTCATCTGTGTGAGCGTAGTTTGATCAGATTTGGTTTATGGTAACCAAACAACCCACCAACTGTCATCAGATTCAGATTCAAATGTTGCTCAATCCTATTTGGTGCACGGAAGTTTGTGACATCCTATTTTTCTCACCGAGTCACACCCACTTAAAACCAGTGAAGGCAGCATAGACAGAAACCTCTCATGTCGTTTAGTCAGAGGTGTCAAAGGCCACACATTATGTACTCAAGTATAGTACTCAAGTGTAGAAAATACTCTGGTCAAAGCAGAAGTTCTGATTTAACTTCTTTACTCAAGTAAAAGTGAAAAACTACAGGTTCTGAAATTCCACCTCTGCCTGTTTCATTTTGTTACGTCTTTTACATAATTTTGATGTTGTTACTTACATCATATTTAACATAAACATTGTTTTTGTCTTGTCGCTTCTCATCTTGTCACGTCTTCCCTTTATGTCGTTACTGTCTCGTTAAATCTTTTTATTTTGTTTTCATTTTGCATTAAAACTGAAGCCTGTTTTGAAAATGTGAGGAGTAGAAAGTACAGATATTTATGTTAAGTACAGATATCTGAAAAATCTACTCAAGTACAGTAACAAAGTATTTTTACTTGTACATAAAATAGCAGCAAACAAAAGAACAACATGAAATACCAATATTTGTTTATATTTTGACATATTGGCACCATGCAATGAAAAGCAGCCAGATTAGCTGTTAGCTCTTTCTGTTTGCAGTGTATCCATGAATGTGCAGTGAATTATCACTGAATTACTTTGATACTGAAGAAAACCCAAAAACTCAAGTTCTGGATTAATAAGAGCCTTCAAGTTCAGTTTTAGTGTGGAGTTTAAACTCTAAATTGAACTAAAATGTTGTGAAATGTTCCCCTGTAGGCTCAAACTGGATTTATCCTATTTATCCTCCCAACTACACATCTGGAGATCAATCGTCTCGGTACTGCGACAGGACCATCTACTTGTTTGCCTTCATCGTCACCACCCTGACGTGGATCGGTATTGCTGTCATGGTCTTCTGCTGCTGTTGCTGCATTCTAGTGACCTGCTGTACGACTGTAAATGCAAGACGCAGGTTGATACCGAGCCGCTACAGTTTCTATGGTGCGACAAGTAATGCCGAGGAACCCACTGCTGGTGATGTATGATTTACACCTTTGTTCATGTCTCCAGATGTCAAAGGAATTTACATTTACAGTGATTTTTACAAGAGTGCAACCATTCACCTGACGGATTCTGCTTCTGCTGCTGAGGTTTTCATTTTTTTTTTTATTATTATTTGCTGTTCTTTTTGTACTTGTGCAGTGGGTATAAAAGTTGTAGCCAGCAAATAAAATCACTTAAACAGCAGCTCTCAAAGCGTGCAACTACATTTTTATTTCTGCAATCTAGTTTCCATCAGTTTATAACAAAGTACAGCTTGTTATTTTTTTTATCAGTGTACTGTAGAATAAAGTGTGATCAAATTTTGATTTTATGATGAGCACACATGGTGCTGTGCTGCAGCTTAATTCAGCATTAGTTATTTTACACAGGCCAGTGTAGTCAAATCTAACCCCTGCTGAAACATCACATTACTTTCACATAACTGCATTGTCACATCACGTGCTTCCTTTTGACAACAAAATCAATTCCTGTTTGAGAAGATATGTTGTTAGATAATCGAAGGCAGCTAACATTTTGAGTTGAATAAACTGTCATTGGTACTGTGTTTTATATTTTACTCTTTTATGTGTGTGTGTGTGCTGTGCTGTATTGCTTGAAATTAAAAGTTTGATATTATGTTGTTTGTATGATTGAATGTGTAGCTGATGTTTTAATGAACCTTGGGTAATATTAAACAAAAATATATATATATACAGCTCAAATGTGACTATGTTTGATGCAGAAACGGTGTTAAGCATAAAGCAAAAGAGCACCGGGACATTGTGGAGTATCACTGCAGCAAGCTGAGAGATGAAACCACTGGAGGTCAGCAAACACAATGTTGAAATGTACTATAATAAGGCTCACTGAGTGCATCCTGGGGCGTTTTCTCATGTTGTTATAATTAATTACATTATGAAAATCCTATGGCAATTATTTTTAAACTTTTTTTCTGGGGACCGATTTTTTTTTTTAAATGACAAACCCAATTCAAAGGCTTAATCAATAATTCTTGGGAAGAGTTAATTTTTGCATTAATGAATGTTCCCTTTACAGCTATTTCCACATCGACATATACTGTTTCGACGTGCATTAAAATCTATACATGTTAAATACTTTATAATTGAGAAATAAACACATTCAGGCTGAGTTAACAGGTTATCTCATTGTTTTTATTTCCTGTCATCAGCAAAACAATGTACAACATTTTAGTCTACTTCATAAAAGAGACAAAATAAGTGAATTTTGGTGGAATTAACAGGGTCCATTTCTTTCTTCTCATCGGTAAATCTTCAAATAAACAACAAAAAGTATATAATTGAAAAGAAATTAAAATAAAACGTATAAAAGATATTTTAAAAAAGCTTGCTCTTTGTTTTTAATGATATATAAATATATTCAGTACAAATAAAAACGAAATACAGAATGAAGGAATTAATAAAGTCATAAAAGGAGAGAAAAAAAAGAAAAGCCTGAAAATCCCGATTTAATCACAAAATCATTTATTTTAGTTCAGGCATTTTTCGGGACTACTACTGGAGCTAATGGGGTCCTTTTACGTCCAAAGATGCTCACGCTAGTTAGCTGTTAGCCAACATGCATGCAGCGGTTATCTGTCAGGTGATGGAGGAATAATTAGATGGTGAAGGTGTGTAAATCAAGGCTGCAGTGAAGTTTTTAGTGATTTATCCGAATAAAAAGGTGGAGTTAAAGGTGGCGTTGTGTTTTTCGGTGGTAAATGAACATGTGGAGCTCCACCGGCCGCCGTGTCCTTCAGGACCTGCTCAGCCAGCCGGCTGTCAGGAGCTTCTCTCTGACTCCTGCTCAGGTCAGTGTCTCAAAATAATAAATCTGTCCGTCAGGGTTTGAAACTGATCCTCAGCATTTTGATACAAACTAAAGGGCGCTCAATAACTTGTACGTTACTGTTTATAATTAGCTGTAGCGAGCTGTTTTTAGATTAGATGTGAATTGTGTAAAACTTTACTGGCCATATAATGAAGTGGCTGTTTTCGGCTCAGGCAAAATGACTTTTGAAAAACATGACCTCTGAACTTGGTCAGATATGTTCCTGTTCATTGGCTGACAGTTTCGAAATGCATTTACTCAAGTACTGTACTTAAGTAGAAAGTTTAGGTACTTTACTGGAATCTTCTGCTTTCATGCCCTTTACACTTCCATACCACTACAGGGAAATATCGCATCTTTTACTCCACTACATTTATCTGACAGCTTTAGTAACTAAATAAAACAAAGCTTATAAAATATGACGTTAAATTACCCAGCTACAGTAGTAGGTGTTGATTGAGAGACAATTAATTAATCAATTGCTGATGTTGCTTGTAATTATTTTAATAATTTAGTTTCTATTGAAATGTAATCAGGCTTTTATATTAATGCATGAGTAATCTAATAATAATCCAATCATATAATATGAATAGTCACATCCAACAGTTTTCTGCATGAGTATTTTTACTGTTAATACTAGTACATTTCTTTTATTCGTACCCACATTTTTAATTTTCATGTGTCACAGTGGAGTTTTAGTAAAGTGAACTGAAAGTAAAGGTTCTCTCCACAATAAAGTAATCTGTCCATTATTTATATATGTGTGTGTCTGTCAGTTTAAAAAAAAATGTCACTAAATAAATATTCAATTTAATGTGATATAAAACACTGGAGAGATGTAACGTCAAACATGACACGCTGCAGTTCACTTTGTAACATTTTCTTTTCACGAGGAAATGACATGAGACATCAAAGTTTGCTGTTTCTACAGAACACAGTTGTGGTGGAACGTTGGTGGCAGGTGCCCTTATCTAAAGTCGGCAGTCCGCCGAGGCTTCACCCTCGAAGGCACAGAATCTACAAGCTGGTTGAAGACACCAAACATGCTCCCGAGAAGAAGATGGAGCTCATCCTGAATCAGACAGTACCCAGTGAGTGGTACAGTGCCCTCTGAACAGATCACACCATCATCATATTTGTGCACTTTCATGTGAAGTAAAATATGTATTTAAATCTTTTATTTGCATCATGAAAATAACTGTAACTTGTTCTGACAGAGCTTGGTGGACGAGGAGACACTGTGTTTGTCAAAAAGTCAGTCGGCAGAAACAAGCTTCTGGCTCAAGGCCTCGCAGTGTATCCATCACCGGAGAACAAACAGTTGTTTGCTGAGGAGTTAAGAGTATGTACTGCATTTTAATACCGTCGTTCATTTATTTCCCCCCACATATAAGACAGTTATGTGCAGCAACTGATCATTGTCACCTTGTTAAACAACAGCTTTTGCGTGAAGGGAAGCCAGAGGAAAGAGTCCAAACCCGCACTGGACAATTGGTGAGTTTTAATCTGCTGTCTTTATCTGAAAATATTTAAAAGTATTTGATTTTCCTCCAGGAGCGAAATGAAGAAGATTCCTCATGTTTTGTTTGTTTGTTTTGTTTTGTTTTTACAGACGGTGGAGTTCCTCAAACGCTCCAAGTTGAGGATAAACAAAATGCCCACTGATGATTTCCAGGTCACTAAAGAGGTCATCTGCAGACAGTTCCTCAAGAAGGTAAGGCTGTCTTTGTCTTTTCTCTTCCGATTCCCCAACATTTCATTATCCAGCCAAAACACTGAGAAATGTCCTATTTGACCAGAAGTATGTTAAGCTTCTGCTGAACAGAAAAGTATTAAAAAATGAAACTTTTCCTCAGCTGGGAGTTGTTGTGCCACCTCATGCATTGAGTCTTCCATTTGAGTCAGTCAAGGACTTGGGTGACTACTGGTGTGAAGTTACGGTAAGAAACGCTCATTTTCAGTGCATCATTTTATAATTATTTTATTTAATTTTTGCAGCGAGTTCAGCTCCACGCTTTAGGTGTCTTTTTAGTAGTTGTTCCCAACAGCTAGCAAAATGTTTTAAAATGTTAAAGTGATAGTTTAACTTATTTGAAGTGGGGTCGTATAAGCCATATAAGAAAATAGCCAACAGTTTCTCAATTCATGTCCGACTCCCAGGACATATAATGTTATTCTACCAAAGACCATTCTGCTTATTCTTCATATTTTTAATTCCTCAGGTTAATGGATTGGACACGGTTCGCATCCCTGTGTCAGTGGTGCCGTACGAGGACCGGTCCGCAAGATATCAGAAGCAGCTGACAACAGAAACGCTGCAGCAGGCGGCAGCAGACATTTCAGAACCTGCTGCTGTGGAGGAAGCTGCTGTGAAGGCAGTTTCTGACGCTGCTGTCGAAGCTGCTGAAGATGGTAAAGACTCCGTGAGTCAAGTTTGTGAAGCTTCAGCCTCAGCAGAAGCCGTTGCTGCTGCTGCTGCTGCTGAAGAAACGGCAACAAGTCCACAGACGAGTGAAGACTCAACAGCACCACCAAGTGACAGCCCCAAAAAGGATTAAAGGACTGAAACTGATATTGTTTACTTATAATACATGCATAAAAAAACAGTTGTCTGTGTAATAAAGTGTTCATTTTCATTCAGTTCAAGGGACCAGCTGTCTAATGTATGTGGATATGCCATTAAAAAAAAGAATGTGAGTATTAATCCAACTTTGGACACTTGAAACAATGAAGTATTGTGGGAAACAATACTGTTGCCTCTCAGTTGGTTGACTTCCCTCAATGTCCGTCCATTATCTATAACCGCTTATCTTTAGCAGGGCGGTGGGGGTCTGGAGCCGATCCCGGGTGACATTTGGTTCATCACAGGGCTGACACACACACACACACACAGACCGTTCACGCTCACATTCACCAAATCTAATCATGTCTATGGAGGACTGTAACTGCCAAAATCAAAAATAACTAAATAATATGCCTTAAATGCACTAAAAATATATTTAAAAAAAAAAACAAAATGTGACAAATTGACAACTGTTTTAATTCGCTGCTGTATTTATTTACCTTGGTGTCATTTCACTATTTACTCAACCATTTACCGTAATTTTTATTTATTTATATATTCATTTATTTATTTTTATTTCTGTATTTCCTTTATACACCTCCCCTCATTTGCATAATGAAGCTAAATACTGAAATAAATAATAAATGTAATGAAATAAAATACATTGCATGGGGTGGGGGCAAAGGGAAACAATACAGAAATGAAAAAAGAATTAACTAATATACAAAATGGGAAAGCACATGAATAGGGGAATTAATGCCAAGGTAAATAAACACAAGCGAATTAAAACATGTCAATTTATGTCACATTTTATAAATGAATGCCTACATTTATGTATAACATTAATTTATTATTAACTGATTATTATTAGTAAACTGTTTTTGAATACATGTCATCAGACTCCCACAGGCTAACAATTAAAAAAAAAGTGGAAGACTTCAAAGGAACTTGAGCACAAATGGAAATGCCGTCTCATGTTTCGAAATATTACACTTAATCTCTGAATTATAGCAGGATAAACCAGCATTATTGAGATTCCAGACAAAAAAAAACTACCCAGTTGCATTCAAAGGTTCGGAGCCAGGAAAGGAAAAGATTTATTCGTTGATTTCAACTGCACAACACGCTTAACAAAAGTAAAGGGTAAACAAAAAAAAAAATATATATATTTTTCTCAGCAATGCCGTTAAGCATGTCAGTCACTGAATCTGGAGTGTCAGTGTCCAATGTGGTATATTTTGTCAGTCGTGCTTCTTTTTGTTCCAGGACACACAGATGTGTATTAAACCAAAGAGTGATGTGAATGTCTGATTAAATTGTCTTAGAATTTCGTTGAAACACCCCTGTCACCGTCCCAGAGATGCCAGAGGTACAAAAACAAACTGGAACTCAAACAAGAAATATTCAATCAGTTAAACCTCTCTGACTTCCGTTTCTCTCACTGTGATATGTGTGAGGATATGAATTCAGACTGTCAGCTGTTTGCTTTTAGCTGAACTATAACTGTGAAGTCTGGAAACAGTTGATTTCCCTGGACTGCTGGTATTTTTCTGCCGAACATCAGATTTTTGAGACAGGTGTCACAGTAATAGTGAACAGCTGCACAGCTGCCACCACACTTAGCCAGTTTTCTCCATAAAATCAAATGTTGAATGATACATAATGCACGTAGAAGCAACCTGGCTCATGAATTCACATTTCTGCTCTGTTTTTCCTGATTGGAAAACTAAGGAATATGTTAGAGTGTGGACGACCCATTGCTTTGTTAGAAGTTAGTAGTGCTCCATTTAAAAGGCGGCTTTGCAGGATGAGAAAGACTGATGCAAGATTGAGCTTTACTGCGTTATAAAAAGAAAAACAACACATAAATCTGCAATATTCTCCCAAGGCTGGAGAGATTGGCAGTATTTTGAGAACGGTTCACAGCAGTTTCCCTTAACAGAAGTCTTATTTAAACATTCTGGCTCACTGGCAGTGGACAATCCACACGCAATGATAATCCTGATTCACTTTGATGGCAGGATTTTTCTAAAAACCAGAGCAGCAAAAAGAAAGTTATATTCTCCTCTCAGCCACCTAAAATAAAACACAGCTGGGGCTGATCCTATCAAATATCTGGTGCTGATACTGACCTAACTCACTGATATAGGAGAAGGATATTGGACCTCCATCATTGATCCATGTACCAATCCAGATTTCATAGTCTGATGTTTTCATGAGTTATAGTAAATATATAATAATGCCATTTTAAGCCCATAGCCAAAACATTGTAGCTGCAATGATGCTAAATAGTCCCTATATGTTTTTGTCCCCCAGAATTCTGAGCAAGACGTACAGGCGGAGCTTGAACACACTTATTACTTTGGAATACATTTAAATTAAATGCATTTTTGTATATTTTTGCTGAGTGGTTTAGTGCATCATCATGTAACTACATATAATACCAATAATAATAATATTTAAAAGAAAATTGCTCAGTTAACAGTGTCAGTATCAGCAAATACCAAATTCAGGAATCTGATTGTAATGTTAAAATAAAACAACTCAATATGAATGCGTTCGCCACATAGGATGTCTTCAAGATGCTAAGACTGGGCTGCACCAACAAAGATTATTTTAATCTAAGATTAGAGTTCAGTAAAGCTAGAGTTAAAATTAAGCAGAGCTCTGCTGCATAATTAAAAACTGATCTGTTTAGTAAATCCAAGTTTAGTGATGTAAATGAATATGGAGATGCTTATTTACCCAAATCAAAATAAATAAATCTGAGCACTTTCTGAACCTAGTAAGTGTAAAAGAGGGCGGAAAACTTAAAATTTAGATGTGAAACAAAACATTGCATTGTTTGATACCCAGCTACAAACAAGAAAACAAAAAAACTTATAATCTTCGCTAGCTAACTAAAAAGTTTGATAGCCTAGTCAGCCTACTCACAATGGGTCAGCAGAGATTTTTTTTTGCTCAAGCCATCTTAAAAGTCAAACCTCCTCAAATGTAAGTTTTAAGTTAAAATAAGATCACATTTTACACTGAAGGTTAAAGATTTCAGCTTAAACTTAGTCGAAGAGTAAAAGAGTGAAACAAAACCTAAAAAGAAGTTTAAGTTTAAGCTAGATCAAAGTTTAAGGCACCATAAATTAAAGTTAAAACATGATTTAAGCAGGTGTAAAAAATGAATTTTTGTTGGTGCAACGCAGCCTAGCTGACAATCACATCAATTCAAGATACTAAAAAGACTTGTTACTGGGATTTAGAGGAAAGAAAACCAACTGAAACAGTAAGATGCATGCTGGGTACAACCAGGTAAAACTGAGGTAAAATTCCTGTTTCACATCAAGGAAACTAAAAAAAAAGTCTTTTTTTTTTTTTCTAGAAAGTTTCTCTCTCTCTCTTTTTTTTAGAGGCGATTCTTCATCAAAGGTCAGACGATGAAGACATGTTGAGTTTCAATGTGCTTCTCCCACAGGCTTCAACTGGTCTGCCTGTCGCCAACCAGAGGCCAGTATTACATTTACCCTTTCTTCTTTTTTAGTTTCCTTGTTTCATGTTAAAATCAGATGATTCTCGTGTCTTATGGCAACAAAAGAACCAACTGAAACAAAAAAAAAAAAAATGCATGTTTGGTTCTCTGGCAAATCATTATGTAAACAGACTTTTTCACAACCAACTTTTCAATGCAAAAACCTAAAAAAAAGAAATTTCAAAAAACAGGGATAAAAATAATGCAGCATATACCTGACACAAGTTTTACACCCTTAATTTAATAAATCGTCATGGGCAACCACATCATGTTCAACTTTATTTTTTATTACAAAGCAGCTGATTGAATGTATGAATATGTCATGTGTCACAGCTTTATAACGACTTCAGTTCATTTCTCATTATGATCAGAAACATTTTACTAACATCTGTATGTTTGCCAGAGAACCAAACCTGTTCTCTCCAGTCATCTGTCACCAAGAAACAAACCAACATCGCTGTATGAAGAGAAAGCATACATGTTAAAAAGGAAAACGTATATAATCTCTCCCACTGACTGGCTGCAGGTACCTTAAAAACACTGTTACACTCTCATGTAGGTACAGCTCCTATATTTACTGTGACTGGATTTTCATTACAGTGACACCTTATAAAACAGTTCACCAAAAGAACTACTGAATATTAACAATTCAACACAAATACAGGAAGGAGGGCTGGAGGGAGAAATCTGTATTAAGGTGTGTATAGTTTCTTCCCAAGCACAAGTTTTCTCTGTGTGCAGGGAAATCTGGAGAGCTCTACTCTACGTTCTGAAGCCCCCAAAGAGTCCGCGGTGTGACATTTAGAAACCATATTTGGCCTGGGTCTGCCGGCGGGTGAGCTTGTTTTCTGCCCAGTTGTTCTTCAGCTCCAGCTCACGTTCCTTTGCCTGTGAAAGAGGGAAAATAAAGTAAAGTTCCTGGTCAGCTTTTGTGAGACTAAATGTCACACAGATAATGCCTTTCAAAAGAGCAAATGTTGATTTTAAAGATGTTGATTTTTTGGGGGCCAGATCGGTTTATTAAATTTTAACTGCTACATTTTTTAAACGTGAGTGGCCAGTGAGGAATCTCTAAAGGGTATGTAAGACAAATTATGGGAGTCAGATTACCAGAGATATCATGGGGCGGGGGGGGAGTTTAGTAGAGAGGAAGGACACAGACAAATATGAGATTTGAATACCAACCAACAATGCAAATAAATCCCCACCCTGTGTGCTTATCCCAACTTTGAATACCATTCCTGGTGTGTGTGACAGAACAATAACCAACATGACTGAGAAAAATTTACTAAACAAGACACTCAGACCAGGTTGAACTACCGAAGATTAATTTATTCTAAGCATAGTTCTAATCAGAGGTTAGCAACGCTAGGTTTAAAACGAGCAGAACCAGATAAAGTAAGCAGATCTCTGGTGCGCAATTAAAAACTAACATCAGTTTAGTAAATCCAAGTTTAGTGACTTGAACTGAAATTAACTCGAGTGAAATCAAAGTAGAGATGCTTGCTCACGCAATGAGATAAATAAATTCAAATGCTGTTGGGACCTAGTAAGTATAAAAGTAAGGGGAAACTTAACTTTGTATTCCCTAACAGGATGTTCGGTAGCTTGCTAATTAGCTATAAAACACAACATTGTTTGCTAGCTAAAAATTTAAAATGTTTCGATGTTCGCTAGTTCTAATTTCTTGTATTTTCTTAAAAACTAAATTGAGGTTTAAAGAGAGGTTTAAATTGAATCTTTCTTAATTTTAAGCTACTTTTCAAGTTTGGTGCAACATTCTTTAAACGGGTTTAAAAGTCCTCGTCAGTGCAACCCACTCCAGTTTGTTTGATTTATTCATTGATCTGTGGCCAAGTCCACATAAAGAGGAGATCCTGAGTACCGTACCAAAACAAGGAAGTGGACCGCTAGTGGCATCTTGCAATTGGCCGGCCACACAGCAACAATAAAAAATGTTGTGTAAACCATGATGCAAGTGTACTATTACCAATGTGAAAGCTGACCAGCGGGGGAGTAGAGAAGAAGGGGGGGATCTTAGTCAGGCACGGTACAAAGCAGTATTACCCAATGTGAAAACACCCTTTAACAAGACACTACTAGCAAAGTTAAGAAAAATTCTGCTTCTTTTTTTTCTTAAACACGTCTGAATGTCTTGTGTGGGCTCACCATCGGCTTCCGCTTACTGAACAAACCTCAGGTATAAAGAAGTAAACACAAGGTTTGAGGTTTGCTCTGTACAAACTTGAATGGCAGCCAGCAACCTGAAGCATGTGCGGGCGTGTCACACTGGGAGTGCAGACTCTAAGTATGTTGGTACAGAAACCCTGACTCCCATCCTGCTCTGTATCACCTTCAAAACAAACTCAATAATAATCTATGAATTTTGCTAAGTCAGTCATGCACCAGAAGCTCTTGGCTTATCTACAACATATTTTCTGTTTTATTCTGCAGCTCTGATGTCAAAAGAAATATGATGCTGTGGTTCAAGGACAGCACTGACTTTTGGATAAATATCCCCTTGTTGATCCAGAGCATTAACAAAAGAAAACACAAACAATTCCAGGTGTTTCAATTGTCAAATGCGTAGCTTAAATAATGTTAGATGAGTATCAGCTCACTGTGAGTTTATGCTGACACGTTAATGTGTGCACAGGACAGAGACAAGCTGTAAAAAAAAAAAAAAGACTAAACAGTGATTTGAAGATTTCTCAAATATAAGGTGCAGTCCTGTAAAATATACGAGCAGACAGACGTCCCCACAGACGTTCACAGGTGAGATCAGGTGACAAAATTTATGTTGCACCAATAGAGAAAGTAGAATTAGGGCTTTAGCGGCACTCACCTGGTGAATGAGATATGTTATCTGATGCTTGCGTCGCTGTTGTCCTGTGGGTTGTTCCCCTTTTTTCTGCAGAGATAAAAAAGTAGATGTTACAGATGTCACAGAAGTTAAATGTGTTGTTTCTTTGCAAAACTGATTCAGATTCAAGCAATGGGGACATCTCTTTTTTTATGCTTCTTGACTTGCGTTTTCATGACAACATCAAGCCCATCTGCATTTTTTAGCAGAACCTTCAAGAGTCAAATTACAGGTGCAGTTTCCTTCCATGTGTATGTGCACAATAGAGAGAATCCTGTCTGTTGAATCATGCCATTAAATATTTTTAGATTCTACCACATGAAACATTTAATGGCTGCAGGCCAGATGTTATGTGTTCTCAGTCTCAACTGAGTGTAAATCAATGGTGAGCAAAAAGCACAAAATGTACTTCCACTGAGTTAAAATCTGAACATAAACCATAGGACAATAAAGCTGCGACTTTAAGTTGATTAATCGATGAGTCAATCTAAAGAAATTCAGTCATTTTTCGAGCAAAAATGTCAAACATTTGCTGGTTCCAGCTTCTTAAATGTGAGGATCTGCTGCTTTTCTTTGTCACTTATGATAATAAAAGAAGAGTCTTGGGGTTCTGGACTGTCAGTTGGACAAAAGTAATCTACAGATGTTACTTTAGGCTCTGGGAAACTGTGATGAGCTTTTTTCACAATTATTTGACATTTTATAGATGAAATAATTAATTGATTTATCGTGAAAATAATCTGCACATTAATTGATAATGAAAATAGCCTAAAAGCACAACTTTAACACCACAGGTTACCTTGCTGAAGGACTGACGGGTCTGCTTCTCTTCTGTCATGCTCTTTGTCATCCATTGCTGGTTGCCACTCAGCTGGTCGTCACCTTTGATCTCCAGAAACTTCACCTCCTCTTTGCCCCTGTTCCGTTTCCCCTGCAGCCGCATGAACTGAGGTACAGGAAGAAGATGCTCGAAAGAATTAAACACCGTTTTCAGCCAGACTTTAAGGTCATAGAGTGATTCTTTCTGAATTAGGAGCTATTGTTGAACATAAATGTGGAATGAAACAGTCAAACAAAAGTGTTGCAACTGCAAACATATCAAGAATGAACCCATTATTCAGTATGGAGTTAGGTTATGTAGCAAAGCAATGCAAACAGAAGAAGCAGCATTTTTCTTACCGCTTCGTCATCAAACATGGCCGAGTGGCCAGGCTCCTCAGCCTCTGCCAGTCCGGGGTTAGGATCCTGGTAGTATGGCTCATTATAATAACCCTGTCGAAGGAGAGAGGCAAACAGCAGCTTTTATGTAAATTCATGGTTGTTATTTACGGGTGTTAATTTATTATACTTTTTGTCACATTTGCATCTACGCTGTAAACAGCATCAGCAGTACCTAACTGTATAAAATAAAAGTTCATGCACACCTCAACCATTAATGAAGAGTAGGCTTCTTTAATTTTTCCATGATTGTACTCAGATCTGATGAGTGGACAGTTTAAAGGACAATCCAGCACTTACAAAAGAACTGCATTTTGAATTGGATTGGCCTCAACTTTTTTTTAAATACTGCACTTAATGTAATCAAGCAAATTGAAATATTTGCAGTGTATCTAATCTGAATCTAAAGCCATTTGGGTGACATGCACATATATAAGATAGTGTGTGGGTCATGATTACCGGAGGAAAAGCTTCTGGGCCTGCCATGGGCTGTTGGTACTGGGGATATTGACCTCCCCATGCACCAGCTCCCTCGTGGTTCCCCCCAAAGTCGAGAGGGGCGTTTGACTGGCCGGGCTCGTCTGCAGGTGAAAAAGGAAGAAGCTCTGCAGGGGCTCCTGGCTCAGGGTCTACACTGGGGACGACTGCGGGGAGAGGCTGGGAGCTCTCACCCAGAGAAAAGTAGTTCTGTGGGGTTATGTCCTCCTCGTTATCCTGGTCGTCAGTGGCTATTTGTCTAGCCACCTGCAGGGCGGCTGACTTTGCCGCAGCTTTGATGGCAGAAGGTGATGCACTAGAACCAAGCAGACCCTGAGCGGGAGTCCCAGGCTTGGGTCCTTTGGGTTCTTGGCGCTTGGTGAGTGCATGAGGAATCAGGGGTCTATCGATCTCCTTCACTGTCAGGTTTTTGGGTTGTGGTAGAAGAGAGGACAGGCCTGAACCTGCACCCTGGAAGAGGCAAAAGATGGATGGAAAGGGGCAGTGAGTCCAGGGAGCAGCTGCGGTTTGACACCATTTATATACAATGCATAATGGATGAAATAATATATTATGTGCCATTGGTTCCCTTCATTTTTATGCATTTTTAGTCTTACACGGATAGTGCAGATTATATGAAGTGGTTGTATGAGGTACATATCAATATTACCTACAGCAGATGATGTAGAACTGCTTTGACTGTATTTTATTAAAAACAGGTTTGAGTGTTTACTAATCAGCCTGAATATATCTCAATAGGGTAGAAAGATAATTCAAGTAATTGAATATAGTCAAACACGGTAAGAGAGACTTTTACCTGAGGTTGTAGTTTCTTCTTTGCTGGTTCATCGTCGTCAGAGTCTGACTATGGAAAGAAATGCCAAGAATTACAACCTGATTATACACCACAGGAGCTACAACATGTATTGTAAGCAAACAGTTGATTCTAGTCAGCACTCACATCCCGTCTCTGGATCTGTGGCACAGTGATCTTGACAGGCTCTGTTCGCTTCTTCGGCTTAGGCAGACTAGAAAATAAGCCTCCTTTAGATGGCTGAGGATCTAGGTCATCGCTTGACGTGCTGTCCCCTGCTGAAGGGTTCGTTTTTGTCTCCTTGCTTGGTCCATAATCTCCTCCTGCAGATCCTGTCTTTTTGGGAGCAGGCAGAAGTGAGAAGAGCCCTCCTGTGCCAACTCTGCTCTCCGGTGCTGCAGAGGTGGAAGTTTCCTCTGAGTCACTATCATCACTGCTGCCATAGGCGACTAAAGACATGTTTGCTGAGGTTATTAGAGACTATTAGTCTGCAGTAAGTCGTGTACATGGATAACTACTTCCCTTTGGTTAGGTGTGAAGAAGGCGTACTCACGCTTTGCGACGAACTTACTTCGATTAAAGGTAGGATGATCTTTGAATAATATAGCCACACAGATAATAAAATACTTCCCAGTGTAACTGTAGTATTATGAACAACACATCAAGTTAAAGAAGGGCCTCACAGTGAGCTCGTTAAATGAAAGGACTGTCCTAACTTAACGGTGCTAGCTAATGTTAGCTAGGCCGCCGCAGCAGACGATGTTAGCGAGCTAACTGACCTTTTCTCGTTCAGTCCAATTAAATTCGTCTCACATCTGTTGTTGCACACGATATAACATCGGCTGATATAGCAGCTATGGTTCACGCCACAAAACCGAGCCTTTTTAGTCACTAGACTCCATCAAAACATTCGCCTCCATCATTCATGATTGAAGAAATGACAACTGCGCAGCTTTCTGCGCAGCTCGTTCTTCTTCGTCTGTTTGTTTTACGGCGGTAAACAACTTCAGGGCATTAACGCCCCCTACGGACATTTACAGTATTTAAAACACTAATGTTATTCGCGTTTCCGTTCTGTTAAATCCTTTCCTGTAAGAAGCAGAGAATTTAATTATAAGATGAAAACTATTTGTAATGGTTTATTATTTCTTTTTAATTTCTTGGTCTCAGTACATTTTTGGTCACTCATTTGCAAAATGTATAATCAAACTGTATAATCTTTAGATTTTTGCTGCTCACTTTAATACAGACTTATGAATGGTTAAGTAGAGAATGTGCATTTGTAACAAGTTGCCCGATCACTTGGTAAGATGTCACACTAGAGGCTAATTGTTACATGAGACTTTTCAATAAATAAGAACTTCTGTAAAAGCAGGTGGCTGCTGCTGGTCTTTCGTTTTTAATTTCAAAACATTTTAACTGGCCTTGTTTTGTCCTTCACTCTTTTGCATTTTCCTGTAAAAGACATTTTATCATTCTAAGGTTTTTCTAATTAAAGGTTTTTTATGCAATCCCCTATGTATTTCAGCCATTTGTTGCATGTTGCATAGAACATTACACCAACTTTAGCAGCTAGCTAAATCAGCTTCTTCAGGGTTGTACCTGGATAATACTGGGGTGACAATTTGCCCCAAAATCACTGAGACCATTTGCAGCAGAGAAGTTGCATAAGTACAGTGCAAAAACTTACTTATCAGAGTTTTATTACATTAATAGTGCAGTTCAGTTGTTTTCCTTCATGGCTGAAAAATGCATGTCAAGAGCTAAATTACTTCAGAACAGAGCACTGCATGTGACATTGTTATATTTTTTCAGACAGCACAACCTGGTCTTGGAGCTATAACCATGTGACAACTTACCCATGTGACAACATGCCCTAAACTCCCCTGCTAGGAGTATAACCCCTTTTGATAATAAATGGTATCTGCATTATGAATCCTAGATGGAATAATAAACACACATGTAAAATAACTAATAGAGGAGAAGTATTTTGAGACACTTTTACAGGTATTCCAGATTTCCCTATTTAAGCGCCTTAATATTATTTTGGACTATAACATTTATTGTTAAACTGTAAAATATCCTGCCTCCATTACATATTTTTGTCACAGGTGTTAACCACTTTTGAGGGATCATTGCAAAAATGTGTGTTTATGTTCTATATTCTGTATATTATATTCTGTATCAAGAATATCAGAATGGTTTTACTCCCTAATATCAGCTTAGGGCCCTAATTAATATATCTATATTATATCATATTGTGATATGAGACTAGATATCATGATAGATTTTGGATATCATCATAAGTGTTCTTCTCCTGATGTTAAACGCTGTATTACAGTAAAGTGATGTCATTTTCTGAATTATCAGGCTGTTCCAGCTGTTCTATTATTTGATTTTGCCAAGTTAGTTGTTATATTCACACTACTGATTATTACTGCTTTTACTTGCTCTTAAATATATATTACACTATGTAATCTACTTAGTTACTTTCAAAATCATAATTGAGTACTGAGTACAAGTTGGATTAATGTCCAAACCTTTCATGTGCATTTTTGTAGCCAGTCAGGTGATCTGATTGCAAATGGATCAATGAAAACCAGAATGTATGGATGTATTGCACCTCGTTTAACATTGTTGTTTTGTTTGTTTTTTTCTGGTAGAACCATTTGATGAATAGGGAAACTAAAATTTAAAATGAGGGGGGGGAAAGCCAAAAGAATATCCTCTATTAATAATTTATTAAATGTCAACAGTTTTAGTAAGTAAGTAAGTAATGTTTTCATGTAATGGGTGGTAACTACCAAGTCTGAAATTTCTAAGAAATTACCCCCAAATTTCATGGTAAGTATGTGATAATTCGCAAGTGTCATTTTTATGCAAGCAGGTGGAAATTACCATTTCACACATTTGAACTTTCTCTGAAATTAACTGCAAATTTGATATATTACTTGGTGATTACCACCCACTTGCTGATTATCACATTATTACACATTAAATCTGGGGTTAATTTGGGGGTAATTTCTGAGAAAATTCAAATATATTATTCACTAATTACCACACAGTTAACCATGAAATTATAGGACCAAGGTAACTAATACTCTAAGTAGTTTTTGAGACGAGTACTTTGTACTTTTACTCAAGTATTTTTGTAACACTAGTACTTTTACTTGTAATTGAGTAATATTTCAGTAATGTAACAGTACTTGTACTTGAGTACAGATTATCAGTACTGTTTCCACCACTGGTTGTCAGCCACAACCAGCATGATCAATAATTATTGATATTGACTGATATGAAACTACACTATTATGATAGGTTTCTCAACCATATCGCCCGGACCTATAATTATTATAATATATGATTACTGTATTTTATAATACAAATTTATTTTTCAGTTTCAGTTAACCAACTGTCCTGCAGATCTCCAAGTGACTGATCAATTTGCTTAATATGTGTTTTACATGAGAAGCGTACCTGCAGTGTGAGGTTTTGGTCACCAGGGGCGCCACTGTGCAGCTTCATCAGGTACTGGGGGCGCGTCTGCAAAGTGGGAAGCGGGTTTCAATTTCAAACCCAAACAGTCCGAGGGACGTGCCAGTAGCTTGTGGGATAACGTCCAAACCACCAAACCAACTAGTTACAGCGTTTTTGAATTTGTAAGGCCATTCAAACATAAACCAGAGCGTTGCTGCTGTCATCGGCCGTGGTTACAGTCCACAGAATCCGAGAAAAAAAAAAAAGTCGCCCGCCGCGTCTTCGCTCCAGTTTTCCGCGTCTGGTTAATTTGGATAACGCTTGGCTTGTTTGCTGCTGCAGGTGTTGACCAATCCGGATACTGCATCACATTAAAACTACTCACTCTGTTGTAACATCACATTTTATCGGACAGCAAGTCGTTCCTGCAAGAAACATGCCGAGGTCCAACAGGCAAAGAGAGTACAAACCTGGAGATCTTGTATTTGCTAAAATGAAGGGGTATCCGCACTGGCCTGCGAGGGTAAGCACACAATGTTAAATCTCTTGTTTCCAGGCTTTGGTTATGTATTCATTTCTGCCCGTCTGACTGTCTGCTTCTAGCAGTTGTTTACCTGCGCGGCCTAACAGTAGTTAGCATTTAGCCACCATGAGTTAGCCTTGTGTCCGGAAGGGAACCCTTGATTTGCTAAACGCTCGCGAGATCTGTAAGATTTTGTTTTTAATTGCGAATCTTATACAATTCTGTTATGTAATAAAATGTTAAAACGCTGCGGTAACGTCTGGGGACAGACCACACTTGGTTGTGGTTAGAGAAAGATCATGTATTGCTCCAATATTTGCACTCGCGCGAGATTTTTCGCGGGTCTGGGGTTACCCTTTAGACACGACCGTTGCTCGGCCGTTAGCTAACGTTGCCCAGCATCCACACGCAGCTAGCCAACAGTAGACAGTTGCAAATTTCTTTCGGGTGATTCATCGTGTAGACAGTCAGACACCTCAGTACCCTGCTTGGATAACTAAATATGAATGTTATTGCTAGCTGCTGTTCGCCACCAGTGCTGCTTTTCATGTGCCGTGTTCGTCTCTCCGGGGGCCTGTTAGGCTAATGTTAACTTAAAGCTTTTTCGTAACCGTTAAAAATAGCCGTTGGGTAACAGACAAATTAACGGTCATGTCATACACAACGTTAACGTCTCTCCAGTAGCAAACGTTGGCTTAATTTTAAAGTTGGGTTATGTGTGGACACCGACGCGAAGCCACGTTATTACTTAGCTAAGTTATGAGCTGGATAAGTTTTAAGTTTTTCCACCATTAACTGTTGCATTACAACTACACATGGCTGCTGGTGTAGCCATATGCGTTGGTGCTTTGTAAACATGCCTGTCTGCCCACACTTCTTGCGACAAGTTGTAGTGTTACTTCTCGTAACGTTTAACTAATTACTTCCATTACGTTTAAACTTGGTCCGGGCTAATGAAACATTAGTGTAACGTAATGTCTACACGATCCATAAACGCACAGTAGCCGTCAGTGTTTCCTAATAATCCAGCATGAGAGAAAATGTTGAACTCTCGGGTCAAACTAGGTTGCTTTTCCCTCTAAAACGCAGCCTTACTCAGAGCTTTATTAATAGTGTCATGCCTATGCAAAATCAGAGAATATGGTGATTAAAACTAACCAAAACGGTTTGGCATTGCAGTGAAGTCAAAGCAAAAATAGAAGAATGTGGAAACAAATCAACACTTAACCCCAAACCACAACAGGCCTGCACGGTTGAAAAGGAAACACTGGGTTGCTGTTTCTGTTTTTGATTTAGCAACCATTCATACAGTTAAATGATAGAATCTATTGCGTCCACCCATACAAGACTCCCTTGGTTTATGAAGAGTTCCTCTAACTAAGAACTAACGGATCTGAGAAAATAGCGAAGTCGGTGTCACTATTCAACTCTGCCTTTTTCCCTCCTTTTTCTCAGTCTTATCACACATGTCCCATGTCAGCAGGCCACAGGCCCTGCCTGCCCCACCTATCCTGACACAGTGGCCATATCTGGGAATGCCAAAAGGCCTGTCTGGTTGATGCCAACGGACACTATGTTTGGCCTTCACAATACTGCTTTCCTGTGCCTTGGTGTCTGTCTGTGCTCTTTCTAAAAACACAAATAAATATTCGCAGAGACGTGGAGGCTAACATAGAACTGTAAGGATGTTAAACATGGGAAATGAAACCAAAAGTAGAGTGACCTCTGTTCCTAGTAGGCTCACGAGGAGTTCAAATTGAAGGCACTTTTACACGAGCTGGTAGAACTTCATCAAGCTGTGAATCACATTTAAATACATCTCAGTAAGCAATTGAAGAGCACTCCATTGTGTTGCATGCTTGTCCTGTCCTATAAGCTTCATTTAGCATCAGTTGTTTTGCTTTAATGTCATTTTAATATCTAAAGAATTGCATGGATTTTTCTGATTCATCAGCATCCTTTCTTATGAAGCTGTGTTCTTGATTTCCAGATTGATGAGTTACCTGAAGGAGCCGTCAAGTCCCCCTCAAACAAGTATCAGGTGTTCTTTTTTGGAACGCATGAGACGTGAGTAATGTGTGTTAATATTGTCAGTCTTTTTACTAAATAATGGCAGTTTCAGCAATTGATAATATTGAAGTGAACACATGAAGTGAGCATGATTTAATGTAGTGCATACAAAGGTCCATAAAGAGATGTTTTAACAGTTGTTGGCCACATTATGATTTTTGCTTTCAGCCACGATCTCCAGATGATATTTAACATTTTTAGTGACCCTGTTGCCATCTAAAATGTTCCTTTGATCCACTTTCTGTCCCATCTGAGTCATGTCACACTGGCCTGATTTCAATTAAATTTTACATTTCTAGAATTATGGAATAAACTTGTGGAAGATCTTTGATGCACCCCTAATTTAGCAGTCAAGTTAAAACTTAAATTCTTCACATGGGATTGTATAGGATAGTGCACAACATTTGCAACCTGCCCCAGGTCCACATTCCTATGAAGTCACTGTCATAATGTTTCTGTTCCATTGATTGTACTTTCTATTATCTTTGTACCTGCTTTTAATTATATTTATTACACTGATGTTCCTTTTTTATTTGTTTGAAGCACACTGAAGTGCTCATTTTTACAAATTATATTTAACAATAATTCATATTATTCAACTTGAAAAACAGTGGGTTGTCAAAATTGCTAATTTGTGTTGATTAAATAATAATTGATATTCATTTTATCACTAGAATGTATTTTCATCACTACCTTCATCATTACTATTATTACTCTATATTGTTCCATGTATGCCTTGAAACTCTCAGTAAACAAAATTGTGTGAAAAAATTGTGTATTTCCATCAGTCCAGTTGTAAAAATAATACATTGCTACCTGTGTGGCATAAAACCCTCTCACACATTTATATTGATATGATTGAGTCAACAGTCGACGTAGACGGATCATTGAATTGTTATGTTTGACCACCACAGGGCATACCTGGGGGCCAAGGATTTGTTCCCGTATGATGAACACAAGGAAAAGTTTGGAAAAACAAACAAGAGGAAAGGCTTTGCTGAGGGGCTCTGGGAGATCGAGAACAACCCCACCGTCACACACGAAGGCTACGAGGTGTGTGTTTTTCTATAGCAGGATAGTGGCCAGCTGTCAGCTCTGCTGTGCTGTCAGTTTGTTTTATTGTACCATGAATAATCTCATTATATTTCTGTGCCCTGTATAAAAGGTTCCCCATAATTCCCAGGAAAGGTTTATGAAATAAGGTGCATTAAAGGGATAGTTCACCCAAAAAATGAATCATCTACTTACCCTCGTGCCGACTGAAAGCCAGGCTTATTGTTTTTAGTCCACAAAACACTGCTGGAGTTAAACAGGAAAACGGTATTGCTGGTCCTCATTCACTTAAAACACTGTTTTTCTGTGTTTTGTGGACTAAAAAACTAAACTCTACCTTCAATCAGCATGAGGGTGAGCAGATAATGACTGAATTTTTGGTGAACTATGCCTTTAAGATGTAAGTGGTAACTGCAATGAACTGAAGCCATAAATGGCAGCTACAGGAAAACTGTCTTTTCTTTTCAGTTCAGCTTCTGATCCTTTGCTTTCCACGGGCAACACAAACATCATAGGCCAGTTTCTTTTTAACACAATCTTTCTTTATAAGGAACAGTCACCTTCCTTATGTAAGCATTTACCATTAGTTCTGCAAATGGAATATTATACCAAACTCTGTAAGAATGCAAGAAAATATCCCTGTTATACTAATACAAGACAACATTTAGACATTGGTGTATTTCTGTGTGCGCCTGACACCACTGCATTTCTGCGTTCAGTCATCGAAGAAGGAGAACGCGTCAGAAGGAGCAGGGGATACAGGTGGCTCGGAGAAAGCAGATGCTGAGGGCAGCAGCGATGAGGATGAAGGAGCCCTGGTCATCGACGAGAAGAATGAGAGAGGAGGCACTAAACGAAAAGCAGAGGAGTCCACAGAGGTGAGGCTCACTCACAGGGTCTGTCACAAACAGAGCTTCATATCCAGTTTGTAGCTGTACGCTCTCTCACACTTGTCATACCTTTGTAAGGCATCTCCCAAGCGGCCGAAGGATACAGAGGCAGAAGGTGACTCCAAAGTAGACAGCAACAAGTCGAACGCAGAGGCCAAAATCAATGATGTGGCTGGACCCAAGGCAACTGCTCCCTCCTCACAGAGCGAGTCAAAAGCAGAGGCCCAGGAAAACGCTCCTGCAGGAGGCCAGCTAACAGCAGAGAAGGTGAGACACTAAGTTGTTAATGTTTCGTTTTTTTAAGTCAGAAATTATGAGGACTTGATGTCCATTTCAGCACCATTAATGTAATTTGTAAAATATTCTGTAGTAATGTTTAAACATAGATACTTAAAGGGATGGTTTGGATTATTTGAAGTGGGGTTGTATGAGGTACTTATCAATAGTTGGTGTATTACTTACAGTAGATACTGGTCAACACACCCCCAGTTTGGAGAGGCAGAGAGGAGTACCAGCATGGAACCTAAGCAATGTACTGCTGTGGACTGGGTCGACAGCAAAACGTATTTTAACCGCTTAAAGAGACAAGATGCATATTTGTTCCCCAGCTTAGAGATACAAATAGCTCCCATTACATTGGAGAGAAGGCCGACGTCGATATCTCCAAAACTATATATAAAAAAAAATGTGTGTATATATATATATATATATAGATATATATATATATATATATATATATATATATATATATATATATATATATATATATATATATATATATATATATATAAATAAATAAATATTATATATATTAAATATATATTTTTGAATTTGCAATCTACTGTTTCTGTTTAAAAAAGGAGCACCTAAAACAAAATCAGTATTAGTATAAGTGTATGCTACTTCAAGACTATTTTCCCTGATTTTTCTTGCCGTCAGCCTTTTCTGACAGGAAACCTGAGTTCTATGAGGCAGTAATTTTACCTCACTGGAGTTTCTGGTCTACCACTGCCTTGATCTGTTAGTTTGCCTTATTGTGTGACTTCAGTGCATCTGAGCTAACTTTTTAAAACACCAAAATGACACATTAACACAAACAAACTAATCAATCGAGGCAGCGGTAGACCAGCAGCTCCCATGTTCTATGAACCAGAATTACTGCTTTCACCAATGGATTCTGGTTGGTTTGGAGACGGTGATATTTAGCTCATAGAACAGGAATTTCCCGTCAGAAAAGGTGGCCTGACGGCAAGTTAAAGTGGTGGGAAAAAATTCAAAATATAGCATACACCTAAACTGATACTGATTTTGCTTTGTTAGGTGGCTAAAGCATGTTTTGCTGTTGATCCTTTCCACAGCAGCACATTGCTTAGCTGGTCCTCCTCTCTGCTTCTCTGCACTGGTGCATGTTGACCGCCATCTACTGTGGGTTATACACTGACTTTTGATAAGTACCTCATTCAACCCCACTTCTAATAATCCAAACTATCCCATTAATGTGGACTTAAAGTCCCGTTTTAGTGTCTTTTCAAAACAGGCAAAAACACAATGATATGATTTGTAAAATATACTGCAGTAATGTTAAGTATTTTTCTAAAACTTTTCTGAAATCTTTTCTCTAATTGTTCTCCCTGCAGCCTGTGACAGACAGTGCTTAACATCAAGAAAACCAAGAACCTTTGACGCTTTTCTCTGGAATTCAAGCATCAACATGATTACCTGCAGGATGCCAGATTTCAGCTGTTTTAATTAATAGGAGAATTTTAAAAAACTAAGTGTTTGTATTGAGAGACAAACAAATCTTCATTTGCCATTTTTGGGATATCATATATCCCAGAAACAAAAAAGTTTGCTAATCTGATTTCAAACAATTGAAATGAGCACTTTAAGGCTCATTTATAAATGGGATTTTGGTGTGTATATATTTTTTATTTCTAAGTGCAATTACATAATTACAAAGACTGAATGCTAGGTGTCAAAACATTTTTTCTTTCAGTTTAGAGGGAATAAACACTGAATATATAGTAAATAAAAAAAAAGGAGAACATTTAAACCACAAAAAAAAGATAAATACTCATTTGATGGTTTTAAAACTTAGATATTGTACAGGAACAAATTTTTCACCCATGCTCTCAGCTTTAGTACATAAATCAAATGTTTTACTTCCATATGTTTCACCTAGCTTCTCAGCCTCATCTTCAATCATATTCAGTCATTGGACACACAATGAGTTGCACTTCCAGATTTCTTCGTCCTGCCCCGTTAATCATTGTCTAGTTCACTGTATGACGTTTTTATGCAACACAGGTTTTGTTGCTTTGGTGTAGTTTATGCTTCATTGCAGGTGACCAAATTATGTGATTGATTTCTCCTGGTTGAATATTTAAAGCCCGTTTTGAGAAGAGCTATTTTAGGATTCAAATAAGTCACTTTGTAAACCCCTCTGTAACTTTCTTTTGCTGATGATTGTGCATTATTGAAAGCAAAGACATTCCTGAATGTTGGTGGAGCTGTGGTTTGTTGGGTGGGTAAAAGTAATATGTTACCACTTTTTTTTTTTTTTTTTTTTCCTGGAGAAATTATCTGGCAAACTCTTTCAAATCCACCAACTCAGCTCTCAATTTCATGTTATTATAATTTCTTATTTAGCTCACATTAATGCTGCCATTGCTTGATACTGGAGATATAATTGTGAATTGCATTCAGTAATTGGTTGTACCAAATATGTTTCTTTTTCAGCTCTGAAATGTATCGCCGACATTGTTAATGCCAACATATGATCAAGACAAAAATAATATGATAAAAATCTACAGAGTAAACCATCTGTAAAACTTTAGTTTCTGATTATTTTTGGTTTCCTACCCTCTTAACTGGAATATGAGTCTGTTTTACTTCAATGGTCTTATTATTTTGGTTGTGAAACAAAGTTGTGATGTTTAAAAGATGTTTTATTTCAGCATTTGTTTAGAAAACATGTTCAAAATGTGGTGTTGTTATTTTCCACTATAGGTAATTTTCAAGGTTCAAGTTGTTGTTGTTTTTTTTAAAATGCTATAGTTGCTCACCATGTTACTTGGGTGTCATCGCTTCAGTGTTTTTTCTGTACTTTAAGCAAGTTTATCAAATGATGAACCTAAGGGAAATTTCAGCTTTTAAAAGTGAAAATCATGATGACTGCAGTGTCTGAGATGGTTTATACTCACCTACACCACACCACTGACTTCAAACTATAAAATGCTCAAAGTTGCCCACTTAAATCTGGAGAAATTCCAAGGGTATAATTTGGCATTAAAGTGTAATTCTTGGTTTAGCTTTCTGTTACTTTTGGAAGTTGTCATTCATCTTAATCTGCTGCTTAGTTTACTGTTGTAGTTGCCAGTCCATTTAATAAACATGTCGATCACAAAAAACTTGTTTTTGTCATGTTTACGTTCAATAAACCGTATTTGTTTATTACCCGCTACCTTAGTCTGGAAAGCACCTAAAAAAACAATCTGAGCTTAGTCATTGTGTTCTTTTTAACCAACAGGATTGTCTGTAATTACTTTTTTGTTTTTTAAATCTTCCTCTTCAGTCGTACTGTTCCTCCTAAACCAGAAATTATGCAGAGTGTCTTGCTCTATGTAAAGTTTCAGTAAGGGGAAAATCCGCTGTTAGTTTTGAAACCAACCAGACCTAATTAATCATTTGACATATCATTTTTCACTGTGGTACAAATATATGAAACCAACGATGGCACCTTTTTGTGTGTGTGTGTGTGTGTGTGTGTGTGTGCGCGCGCGCTTGTCACAAATAATTTGCTCCCAAGGGAGCCTTGCGGCACAGTTCGGGGCTTTACACTGCGATGGCTGAACTAGTTTTGGTGTTATGTAACATGTCCTGACAGTTTTGACTTTGTCATGGGGTTTGGTTGAGTATGAGTTTGTTAAATACATCGGCGGAGATTTGTTTTAACTCCACTTTCATTGTCCTTTGTACAATATCACGAGGTGCTGGACTAAAACTTTTGCAAAGTATTGATTTGTAAATTGTTTCTGTGGCAGCTGGTTCACAAGATTAATGACTGCTTACTGTACAATAGCAGGTTTTAACTTGTCTTGTGGTACATGGGTGCTATAAATATCTCTCAGCCTTGTCACAGTAACACTACAGTATGGCTTGTAATAACTCATTGTATCTGCCTCCATGATGCCTCACAACAGGAAATCAGGGCCTGTTTCAACAACCAACCAGTCCAGATTTTACAGATGAATGAACCGTGGTGATAAACACATTGAGTTTTGTAAATAGTTTCATTCAACACTTAGCAAAAACATTCTAAATCCAAACAGGATGTTGCAGTTAAATTGCAAATGAGGATGAAAATCATTTTTATTCAAACTAAACTGATCAAATTACAAACCAATTCTGAAAATGCAATGATTTGCAACTACTTTACAACCTATACATAATTGAGTACAGTACAAAGACAAGAACCTTTATGTTCAAACTGTTAAAACTTTCCACTGTGATAGGTCACCTTTTCTTTGAACACCGACACTCCGTTGGTGTTTGGGAACTGAGGACACTATTGGATGGTCCTTTTCCCCTTTACCCAGGTCACGACGTCCTTCATTCCCAAAAACAAATCTGAAATGTGGATCCATCAGACCACAGCACACTTTTTCTACTCTGCGTCAGTCCATCTCAGATGAGTTCAGGCCCAGAGAAATCTGCAGCATTTCTAAATGTTGTTGATATTTGGCTTTCACTTTGCATGGTCGAGTCTTGACTTGCATTTGTAGATGCAGTGACAAACTGTGTTTACTCCAAAAAAGGTATCTCATTTCAAGTCTTCAAGTCAAGGAAGACAAAATACTCACACTCCACTGAGAATCCCATTGTTGAAGCACAACCTCTTTTTCTAAATTCAAATTGATTGAATTTTTAATGCAGTGACACCTGTTGGGGTCAAAGGTCACTGGCATTCAGCATTGGTTTTTAGACTTGCCCCTTATGACCAAGAAATACCTTTGTACTGTATTCAATGAATACAAGTGGGAAAGAATTAGCAAATCATTGCATTCTGTCTTAATTTTACATTTTACCCAACATCCTAACTGTCTTGGAATTGCAGTTTAATTAAAAACAAAATATTCTGTCTTTGCAAATATTTGTGCATGAAACTACACGTCTAAAATGACGATGCTTGGTTATTAGATCATAAAAACACACCATGGAAAATGACCATTACCTGTACTTGTGAATGGTAAATGATCGTACAGAAAAGTGACATGACATTGGAAGAAAGCTGAGCGGAGTCGAGACCAGAGATGTGTAGTAGCGGTGGTGACGGGCATTGCAAACAGTTAATCTCACCCTCCCCTTCCAAGCGTTCAGGAGAGGCTACGGTGACCCTGAAACTTGAATGAATGAAAAGTCCTGTCTAGAGCCAGTGTTCGGTTTGTTCGTTCTGATCTACTGTATAAACATGGCTGTGCAGCATGACAGCCTCCAGAGAAGAGGACCCGCACACCTCCTGTACATTTTAACAAAAACACCTTTTTGGTCCAGCCTCCAGACATGACATGAAATGCATGCATTATATTTCAATTATTCCATTCTAATACTTCACTTTCAACAGTCCAAATTAGTTGCGCCCCAGCAAGTGTCTGTGAGGTTAGAAACGACAACCTGTAGAAAGCTACTGGTTCTATGGCAACTAGTGTCACCTGGTGAGTGTTGGAGGGTCTATACTCAGTCATGAATCATCAGTCACGCTGTGATTTGGCGGACAACTCCGCAGTTTAAAGTGAAAGTGAGATGAAAAAGCCACCGTGGCTAAAAACACTGCATAGTTGAGGAGAATTTGATGCTCACGTAATTCAGTGTTAAACTCCATTATGGGGCCAAACACAACCAACAAGTTAATTTGTTTTCCTGTGTGGCTCTCAGTTATATGCCGGCTCCCTGAATCAGCAGTTATCAAAAGTTATCGAAATCTTTGAGAAGCCCGGTGCTAATAAAAACACTTGTTAGTATTTTATTCCATTTCTGCCATCAGATCCACCTAAATCAAACTGTTGACAGTGAAAATGGTGACATCTGCTGGCAGAAGGCAGCTACAGCAGGAATTGCAGGACATGAACAGTGATTATAAGTTTTAATAGTGATGTCTGAATGGGAAAAGCTCCGCAGATTGACTTTACATGTCTCTAATGTGAAAACTAGCAGAGTCTCCCTTAAAATTGTAGTAAACTAAACCATCTTTGGCCTTAAAAAAAGTTAATTATTTGTTTTCCAAAAAATAATAAAAATAAATTAAATAAATTCTTTCATGGTCTTCTAAATGTTTTGTAGACACGATTAGTGAATATAATTCTGTCTAACATTTCGATAAATGAATACAGAACAAAGATAATATATTTAATGTCCAAACTGATAAACTTTATTGACTGTAAAAGTTGTGGAATGCTCAAACATTCAGCACGTAAACAGGTTAACTGGTAACAGGTGATAGTCTCATGATTGGGTATTAAAGAGACAGAGGCTCAGTCATTCACAAGCATTCACAAGAATCCAACACTGAATGCTTGTGACCTTTGACCCTCCAGGTGACACTGCGTTAGAGACCCACATAATTATTCTACATGGGCTCGGGAACGTTTTGGAAAACTGCTGTCAGCAAAGTTTGTCGCAGCAAGTACAAATAGGAGTTAAGACTCAACCGTGCAAAGTGAAAGCCAGAAACGCTGCAGGTCATCTGAGATCTGATTCAAAGTGGAAAAGTGTGCTGTGGTCTGATGAGTCCACATTTCACACCGTTTTCAGAAATCATGGACGTCGTGTCCTCTGGCCCAAAGAGGAAAAGGGCCATCCAACTTGTTACCAGTGCAAGCTTCAAAAACCAGCACCTGTGATGGTATGTGGGAGTGTTACGGCCCATGGCATGATGGGTAACTATCACATCTGTGAAGGCCCCAATAATGTTGAAAGGCACGCGTTATGCTGCCATTCAGGTGGCCTTTGGTAATGATAATGAACTGTATGTTTCATATTAGACTGTAACGTTATTCACTCAGCGCTGTACATCCATCTACCTTTACATTCTTCTTCTTCAACTGACTCCACTGCCCCTTCCCCTGAGTGACGAGAGGACACGACTTCAGCAGGGTGCATGGCGTAATGTGCACATATACGTGACATCGTGTCACATTTCACCTCAAAGTATCACATGCTAACGTCAGGATAGGCTACTTTAAACCATAACCTGTGAGGCGGCACTGCAACAAGTTTGCGTTTTTAAGTCAATCGTTCTGAAAATGAGTCAGCGTCACTTTGCTGATCTAAAGTTATCAAAGGAATTTTGATTTGTTAGTGTGTTTTCATTGTATGAGACAAACATTTTTTTTAAATCAAAATAGCTCATTTTCAAAAAGTTTGCAATAACTCATGAACACATTGAAAACTTGAGTTATGCTTTCAGGAGTCTTCACCAAGCTAATGTATAAAAGTGTACCGCATTTTTCCTCAAAGGCGAGGCACAAACGTGAAAGTTCATAATTGGCTGCATCGATTTGTACAAAATCTTTTTGCACAGTCTCGGGTCATGACTCAGTCTGTGCATGAATTTTGGTAATGAATGATTAAACTGGGCGTGACTTATTCCAACAAATCTAAACAAACCAAACTTTAAAAAAAAAATCAGCCGTTTGTCCTGCAGAGCTGAAATTTCTTCGACACAGCTGCTGAATTGTGGCAAAAGTTTGTTTCAGTTCAGAAGTCCAAAACTTTATTTTTCAAAATCTGAGAAATCAGTTAACATCTCTATCTCCAAAACTCTTCATTCAAATGGGACCAAAATCAGCACAGCTGTTCTCTAGATGGTCAATATCAAATATTTTTGAATTGTGTTTAGATCGGTCAAACGGTGAGTCTGCAGTGATATTTAATGTCTTGCAGTAATTTGTTCTGTATACACAACATCTGATGTGATTGTCTCAACTTGTAAGAAGGTCCGTAGAAACCACGTCCTTCCAGTGGTGCAGTCTGTAAGTCACCTTTTCTGGGGATCCAAAGGTCAAGGGTTCAAAATCCCCACATGATCAAGTCCCACTTGCAAACAATGTGACGACCTCTGTATGACTGTGTTGTGTTTCTTATCAATTTCTTACAATCATCCAAATACTCACAGTTTCCTTGGACCCTGTTCATTGCGGCCACATTAAATGTTGCTGGGAGCATTATCTTGTATGTGGACTTTTGACGTCCAGTGCCTGGTATCTATTGCATTGGATGTGTGTGCATTTGTAAACTTTTAGCGATGAAACACTAGACTTCAGCAAGGAGACATCATTAGGAGTGACCCAGTAACTGCGACTGCAGCTTCTCAAGTGTGCCTGTTAGAGTGTCTGAGTCAGTGGTGTAAATGTGAACATGACACCTGCCACTTCACGGAGTGCACGGCCGACAATGGTGAAATGTGACCTGGGACAGGGGTCTGCATAATGGGGACTGACCTGGTCACAGACAGGAAGATACAAGGAGAGACCACAGGAGGGCAGCATGGAGCAGGTTTACAAGCTTGTACTCAGGATTGACTTTCTGAACACACAGGTGTAATTACTAATAACTTTGAATGACCTGTATCTCAGTTGTATCTTATCTTTCTAGATATTCTTCTGTAAAAATGTTTTAATTGAATTATTCCTTATTGCAAATATGTATCCATAAAGCATTGTTTTATTCTTATTTCTGATTACATTTTCAAGATACAGCTTCTGAATGCAACAAGTTTGAGTCTTATCTTGTGTCTGGATAATCATAAAAAATGATTAATGTGGTGACATAAACAACTAAAAGCGATCTGATGCAAGCGAGCTGGACTTGCTTTCCTGAATCTTTTCTTTATTTCAATAAAATTCAGTGTGATCATTGTATTAGTAGTTTCCCTTCTATTGAAAAATGGTTGCTAAGTATAAAATTGTTTTTTGTTGGGCGGCATAACAGAAAAAGTTTGAGAGCCATTGGACAAAACTGTGAATAACAATTGCAAAATCAGTGATGTATTAATTGCTGATTAAAATGATTGTTAGTTGCAACTACCTTTGTAAACTCCTTACACTTTAGAGATGCTGATGGGCATTTTTTCACCTTTGGAGAAATCCAGTCAAGCTGTTTCCCCCTGTTTCCAGTCTTTACACTAAGCTAAGCTAACAGGCTGCTGGCTGCAGCTCCACATTAAGTAGTCAGACACAAGTGGTATCAATTGTCTCATCTAACGCTTGGCAAGAAAGTGAAGAAGTGTTTTTCCTAAAACAAACAAACAAACAAACAAATCCTTCCTTTAAGGAATTTATTCATGAATTGAGTCCAGTGGTGGAATTACATCTAATCAAGAAATGTACTTACAAATTTAAGGTACCTGTACTTTCCTTAAGTATTAACATTTTATTCAACTTTATGCTTCTACTCATCATAAGTCTCTCAAATTAAGAAATAATATGACTTTTTAAACTATGCTAGTTTAAATGGCAAATTTATATTAGAAAGTGCACACTGAAAAAAACAGGTGGTTGTTTTGTCTTGGTAAAAGCAATATACACTGGAAAAAAGAAAATTGTTGAACTAACTTAAAAAAAAATAAAAATTATTTAAACCCAATTGCTTTAAGTCAGTGGTACTTTATAAGTTGATTGTTTTCAAATCAACAGTTTGCATTAATACAACTTGAATTTAAGCCGAATTCATTTCAAAGTTTCCAATTTTCCGATTCATTTTTTTTTTTTTTTTTTTACCCAAACTTAAGCTCCTAAACAACCCAGTAGTGATGATTTCAGTTCTACTCGTATGTTTTCTGTTCTGTTTCAGTTTGTTAAATATAATTAACATGACTGCTGGCGTTAGCCTGACTTAATAATAGTGGGTTTTGGGTCGGTGAGTTTGAGAAAACTCTTTATGAGTTCAGGTGGACCGTTCTATATCTGACACAATACATTATTTGATCACGAAATGCACTTTTGTCATACATTATACATACCCTCTTTTCCAAATCACCAAGAGAAAATTGCACATTAACTGCAAGGAGAAGATCTGGAGACACATCATGACGTCAGACGCACAATACTAACATAAAAGATAAAACTGGCACGGTTTATTTTACTTTATTTATTTATTTATTTATTTATTTATTACAGTGGCCTACGATGCTTCTTGTCTGTTGTATTTTACAGTATGTGTCTTATTAAAAGAATATCGAGCGTGTTTGTAATTTGTTTCTGACCAGTATAAACTCAGATATTCATTATTATTCTGTTGCTGTGCAACACGACCTGCAGCCGTTATGACCACCCGGTCCGGGACACGTCCCATAGGAGGAGGGAGGGCATTTCCACAGCAGGGAGGAGGAGGAGGAGGAGGAGGTGGAGGAGAGAGGTGAGTGGACGCAGTTATGCCAACAAGCCGATTATTGAAGGCTACTGAGCCCTCTCTGTCAATTTGCGTCCGTCCTCTCATGGTCAAACAGAGGCGGACGCATCTGAAGCTAAAGTTTTTTATTCTGACTCGGAGCAGGTTTCATTCATTCATCACGGGGAAGTACTTCTTTAAAGGACGCTTCAACTTTTTCTGGATTAATATTGTAAGAACCTGTGTGGGCAAAGCCATTGTTTCTATTATATGAGATTATGACTCTCGCAGTGTATCTGTGATACTCTTTAGAGAGCTGAGAGTGACCTGCTACTGAATAGTGTTTTGTAGTTGCTGTTTTATATTTTTATCTAAGGTAGGTGCTGGTATTTTATCTTTGCATCCTGCTTAAAAGTGACTCAGGATAGTTTTTTAAAGTTTTGTTTGTTAACACTAACAAATTTAATCTATAAATGTACACTAAAATGCATCTCATAGAAATGGCAGCTGCAGTAAACTTTATTGGTAAGTGAACTTGACAATCAGGACCCTGCAAGCCAAATCACAGGGTCGGTAGGGCCCTGTCTGCTTTGCCCAGTTCAAACTGGAGGGTTTGAAGATGACCAGCCTCTCCAGGAGCACAGACGACCAGAGAGGCATCGGCGAGAGCCCGGCTCACAAGCCGGAGACGTCCAGGTACCGCAGCTGGAGCAGCCTCCGCTTCTCCAGATGGAGAAGCAGCTCCCAGAGGACGGGGAGCCCCCCGATGACCCCGTCCCCGAAGGCAGACAAGAGGAACGATGTGACCAGGACGCTCTTCTCCCTGGTCAAGACTCACAACGACGACTACACGGCGGATCCCGATGGCCTGCTGGACACCAACGTGGAGGGCGAAGGGGACGAAGAAGGCGCCCAGCGGGACCAGTCCACCTACTTCCAGAGGCAGTTTGGGTCCATGCTGCAGCCCGGAGTCAACAAGTTCTCCCTGCGCATGTTCGGCAGTCATAAGGGTGTCGCTGCAGAGCAGGCCAGGGTCAGGAGCTTCGGAGTGTGGATCATCCACCCCTACAGTGACTTCAGGTAACCATGAGGGCTGCAGCTAACGATTATTCCCAGTATCGATTAATCTGTGGGTTATTTTCACAATCAATCAAGTGATCAAGTAAGTTAACGTCGGCCTTTAAATTTGAAGTTGATTGAATCTGAGTAATTTTCTGCTCAGATAAACTTGATATCAATTCAGTTGCACTTGCAGAAATGTGTTCATTAAGTTATTATGTTGAGGCAACAACTCTTCAGTCAGAAAGATGGACGTTACAAACCAAAAGAAAGATCTCGAGAAAGTTTTAACTCTCAAACAATGCTTGCTGAGAAGAATGCTAACATGCTGATCGTGCTGGTTTAGAAACTTAATTTAATGAGTTGATTGAACTTTGTACTGTGCATTCATTCAATTCAAAGAACTTAAAGTTAGAAGTACTCATTTTCATACGTTCTTAAGTATTCTGAAAATAAATACAAGAAACTTTGAGTTTAATTAACTTGGATAAATAAAACTTGCATTTGTTAAGTTAATGAGAAAGGATTAGTTGATTCCACTAAATTCCTGTATGATTTTTTTTTACAGTATAAAATGTCAATAAATGCTCATCAGTATTTTCCAGAGACTGAAAAGGCGTCTTCAAATTGCTTCTTTTGTCCAAACAACAGTCTAAATCCCAAAGACTCTTCAATTACTGTCATAAATGGCAAACACTTTTTAAGAAGCTGGAACCAATAAATGTCACGACATCTGGTCATTAAGAAGTTGGGTCATCCTCAGAATTTCTCAGACAAAAAACCTAAATCAAGGTGTAAAAACATTTTATTTTAAGGTAGGATTTGTCTGAGCTGTTGGTAAACGTTTTGGCTTGGTAAAGCGTCCCGGGTACAGCAGAATAATGAGAAAATGTTTGTAGATGCAGATCCCCACCACAGACGTCTAGTGGCTTATCAGTGATGACTGAAAGGGATTGTGTATAAAAGTGTTTATGCATTGATTTTAAAGAAAAGCTTACCTAACATACATTGACTGAAGAAAATAACAATAAAACTAAAAGGAAATTATCTGAGCTATTAGAAACGAACTGTAACAAAACAAAACAAAAACAAAAACTAATGTAAAAAAAAACAAAAAACAAAAAACAAAACTGATCTTCCATAAGCCTCCCTTGAAAGCATCCAGTTTTGATCAAACCAAGCAGCCTGTGACGGTGCTCAGATCTGATTTTTCCAAGGACAGACAGGCGGTACAGCAGCTGATGTCATGGTTCCTCGCACATGATAAGGCGATGAAGGGATTTGATTAGTGATACAGTATATAGAACAAGATCATCTGGATTAATGACTCTCTTTCTCCTTGGTGATGAGGAGGGAGCTCTGCATTCATTGATAAATTTAGGCGATCCAGGATGTTCCATTTGAAAAATAATTTATTTTTCTGCTTACTTTTGCAGGATTTGTCAGATCATTTAGCTTTTGGGGCTCCTTTGAACAACATCTTGGCAGCGATGCCCAAGCGAGCTGCGTCTGTGCGCTCACTAATAATAGCCAGAATCAAATTTAAACAATTTTTAAACATCAGGCCTATGCCAGACAGAGAGGATAAACCCATGCAGGGGGATTATTGCCCATAAGAATCCCTATAATTCCAATCTTGCTCTATTATGCAATAATACACAGACAGCTGAGGGGGGGATTATTGCAGGCCTGCTTTCCTTAGACCTTATGCTCCGACTTCCTCTTTAAAATGGATGAGTTGGAACAGCACGTTTTTGGCGCTCGGTTATCCTGTTTCGGGTTTAAGGTCAACTAGCTGCTTCTATTTCTAGCTTCTCGAATCTGGTTTAAATCAGAATCTGGTTTAATGCCAAGTAAGTTTTCTCATACAAGCAGGTGTAGATTTTAAGATCTCAATAGGATTTATTTTTGACAAACATTCTGAATTGTTGTTTGGTGCCTGAATTTTGTGTTTTTCTTTTCATTAATAAAACATTTTTACTATAAATTGATGCAGAAAAGGCACAAATTGGTGCATGAATCACAAAATCACAAGAATGCAGGAGATGAAGTGTCACCATTGCATGCAAGGAATTTGTCTTGGTGTTTCTGCTGCTAAAATAAACACAGCAGAAAAGTATGTAAGAGATAATGAACAGTGAGCAGGTCATTATGGTGAAATAAACCCTGACAGGGTGATGCAGGATGCTGCTTAGTACACGCCTACTTACTGAACAACTTAAAAAATAAATAAATATTGATTTAACAATGATTTTATTGATTTAAAATTAGATTATTGTTTCTGCTAAGTCCTTTGGAATTTATTCTGATCAGAACTGGAACTGTATCAGTATAATCTGATAAGATCCGTTAGCCCAAACTAGGACATAAATTGTTGTTTTGTGCGGCATGCTGTAAAGAGCAAAGAAAAATTACATTTATTTTAATTTAACATTTTTGAATGGTGCTGACCAATCAGGGCCATCAGGAGACCCATCAGAAACAACATTAGAAGTGAAGCTTGCAGTTAAACATTTTTTATGAAATGTGTCATCTGAAAATGACCATTTGAAAATTTATTGCAGGATTTTCTATGGTTTACAAAACATGGGTTCAAAAGTTCAGCGGAAAAAGTCTGTTTAAGACTATTTAAGTCATACTCCTAAAAACACCTTTTCAGGAGCGTCATATTAGGGAGTCTGCCTCTGCCAGTATCTGTGCGATGTGCAGTAGTAGATTGTGCAGATTGCACAAATAATAAATAATAATAATAAAAGAATAAATAGGTATGATGATGATTAGCAGGTATAATATTTACTTTTAGCACTAAACACAATGCTGGAAATATCTTATGTTTTGCAGGTAGTTGGTCACAAATCAAAGTATTGGACAAATAAATAAATTTCGGACCCGATGATGTTGCTTGATAAACGTTGTTAGCCACTTAAAAAATCGTTGAGATATTTGACTCTGTAAATGTCATGGTGGCACCAGAAAAAGTCAGTGGATCATCAATGTCACTAGGATTTATTATCTGGAGATCATGAATGTCTGTTTTATTTTTTATTTATCTTTACAGGAAATGCATTATATAAGCCATCTGTCAAAGCTTTAATTTTAGTTATCTGAGTGTCAGACTTATATAGTTATTTATAACTTTTGTTTCTTTGCAAAGCTGCTAACTAAAATTAGTGGTGAAGCACATTCAATCCTGGATTCATATTCAACATAAAATGTAATAAAACCACTTCCCTATTCCTCTTCTACCCCCACTGTTATTAAAAGCTTGTTTAGTAGGTTTTAATACAGCAGAATTAATTCTGCTTTTCTCACACACTCATACAAAACACACACATACTGTATAATGGACATGCTTCATGTAACCAGCTATAATACCATCGAGAGTCTTTGGTGGAGTTATTAGCAGCAAGCAACCACTAATCTGCTGCAACATGAGAGGAGATGATAAGTAGTCATGTAAAGCAGTGTGTAGACACAGAGGACACGGACACGAGAGATTGATGTAGGGATAAACGTGAATGAGAGTGAGGAACTAATCTATCGGTTCCTGTGGCTCTGAGAGGCTAAAGAAGGAGGTCATTTTCTCACAGGGTTCATATTGCGAAGTGTGACGGTAATCAAAAATAGTCTGGTTCATATTCTGTTACTGTGTCTCCGTAAGGGAAGAGAGACTGACAGACAAAGTGATTGACACTCGATGGAAACAATCTGTAAGGAAACCTAAACCGTGTAGCATGTTGATGTACGACGAGACACTGGAGACCTAAAGGAAAATGAGACTTGTATAACATGAAGCAGACGAGTGCAACTGTGCACATCGCAGACGTCTGGGGTCCAACATCCTGAAAGCAGCAGACTGTGTATCAGACATTTCGAGATTTAGTGACATTTTCTTTCCTTCATTGTCTTCTTTGATGGTATATTGACCCTGATGAGGTAAACACCATGTATTTTTGATGAGAGGGATTCCTCCTGTGTCAGGAGCTGTTATGAGAGTAAGGGTCACACTGAAATGGGTCATTCCCTGGATGACGCACTGCACTGTCCTCCTAATTGGATGACTGCATTTGACCTTCGTGGCTGTTTCAAATTCTGTAACTTAAAGGAATAGTGTGACATTTTGGAAATGCATATTCGTTATCTCGCTGATGGGTGAAAAAAATGATTAAAGTCAACTTTGTCGTCAGTTCTGACATATGTACAGGACATTTAGAGGATCGAAATGCCAGTTCTCTCAGACTGCAGTGATGGTAAACAAAAAAAAATGCTAGGATAGAAACAAAATACTAAAAAGATCAGACTGAATTAAACATCACTCTCATATCTGTCCAGTAAATATAGAGCTAGGAAGAGGAGGCGAATAGCTTTGCTTAACATAAAGATAAGAAAGAGGGGGAAACAGGTACACTGTCTGTGTCCACAGGTACAAACCCTGATTCCAATTCCAATTTAATGCCTGCAACATGTTTCAAAAAAGTTGGGACAGAGGCATGTTTACCACTGTGATACATCACCTTTTCTTTTAACAACACTCTTCCACCAATTGTGGAAGTTTTTGAAAGTAAAATTCTTTCTCGTTCTTGCTTAATAAGACTTCAGGCGCTCAACAGTCCGCGATCTTTGTTGTCGTATTTTGCACTTCATAATGCACCACACATTTTCTGTGGGAGACAGATCTGGACTGCAAACAGGTCAGTCCAGTGCCTGAACTCTTTTGCTATGAAGCCACGCTGTTGTAACATGTGCAGAACATGTCTTGCTGAGAAATAAGCAGGGACGTCCCTGAAAAAGATCTTGTCTGGATGGCGGCATATGTTGCTCCAAATCCTGTATGTACCTTTCAGCATTAATGAGGCCTTTATAGATGTGACGGTTACCCATGATGACGTGGACACTAACACACTCCTTTCTGAATTTTGTGTTGGTAACAATCTGGATGGTCCTTTTCCTCTTTAGCCTGGAGGACACGACGTCCATGATTTACAAAAACAATCTGAAACGTGGACTTGTCAGTCCATCTCAGATGAACTCAGGCTCAGAGAAGTCCGCAGCTTTTCTGGATGTTGTTGATATATGTCTTTTGCTTTGCATGGTAGAGTCTTAACTTGCATTTGTAGATGCAGAGACAAACTGTTTACTCACGTGTTCCAGAGTTCATTTAGTATTCTACAGTCACGTGGGTTTTTAATGCATTTTTTGATGCAGTGCTGACCACAAGGTCTATTCTATACATGCCTTCATGGTGGTTTACTGACGTGTCTGTCGCCAATAGATATCTCTAAAGTTTTGTATCTCAGGTCAATATAAATACTGCAACTAGATTGGTTCCCAGAAGCAGACAACTGCCGTAATCCTAATTTTAAACTGTTATTTACCCAGGTTTCACTCTCGGTTATGTGCATTCATAACTGGATGTTGTCCTTTACAACCACAGTTTGACCTGCTGGCAACTGAGCAGCTCCACTCGAGCTGTTAGGGCAGACCTGCCCGTTTTTCCTGTATCTCAAGGACGTCTCCCAGCGCCCTCCTGTTTCGATGTTTCTCCCAGGAAACTCGCATAATTTGGATGGCCCTCGATTTTGTGAATAATCATCATACACTGATCCATTTGTATGTTTATCTGACGTCACCCAAGTTTCCAGATTGTCTATGAAACACAATCTACAGACATAATCCACATACTACATACGATTTTAACCCATCTGTCACAGCAACCTGGCTACCCACAACCCAATTCAAGGGCTCAGTGTGCAGCTGCTCTCTGCAGCTAACACACAAACAGTGACACAAATAGACTTGAACAATGAATTAATTCATTATGTGATCAGATTTTGACTATTAGCCTCATTCTTCCTGCAGGGGTTAGGTTTAACCTTGGCAAAGCTCTCTGGGTCTCTTCTGAAATTCAGATCACACAATTAACTTTGGACAGTCTGCACCGTTACTGGGATTTGCTCATATCCATGGATAAACCAAGAACACCTGAGCCAGTAAGATGTTTCCAGTGATTTCAGTATCTATCAAATGTGTTGAAATTCATTTGTAAAACTTGCACATTATTTCTCACACATGTAAACTTAAGGGCACTTGCTGAGAGCAGGCCTTCACCAAGGCCAAATGTCTATCTCGTTAATGAAAGTGAAAAATAATTTGCACATTTACATCATGATTCAGATCTGCTCAAAAATGTAATGGGCTCTTCCCTGGCTCTTGCTACACCCTTTTAACAACTTTCATGAAAATTGAGCGAATAGTTTTTCTGTAATCCACCTGAGAGACAAACCAACGAACCTGAAAACATAAACTCCATGACAGAGGTAGCATTTCATCTTCTAATTTTATGCAGCAGTTCTTGTCTGTTAGCCTGCAAAAGACAGGCTTGGTGGAGATATAAGTATTTTTCTGTTTATTGTATGAATTTTCTCTGAATATGAATTTGTTAATACATTGAAGAACAATTTAATCTCAGTGTATGATTAAGTTTAACCACAATCTGCCAGCCGTACCATTATTTCAAAGGAGAATCAAACATTTTTAGGGAACTGCATAGTAATTAACAACTGTTTTTGTCCATAGACTGTCCACTCATTTACATACAATAGAAACTGGAGTTAACTCCTCCTGTCACTCCTTGATTTGAGCAGAACTGTTTTGTAACAAGGTTCAGTATGAACTTAACTGTTTTAAGCACTGAAACAAGAAGGAAAAACACTCAGCTTGTAAGCATATAACATATAAATATGCAGTTGTATCTCTGAACAGCAATAAAAGAAAAAAAGGTTTTGGGTTTAGTTAACAAAAATAAAATGCCCACACTTGTCTTCTGCCCAGGTTTTACTGGGACATTGTGATGCTCCTGCTGATGATGAGCAATCTGGTCATCCTGCCCTGGGGAATCACCTTCTTTGAAGACCAGAACACCATGCCCTGGATCACCTTTAACGTCCTGTCTGACACTCTCTTCCTCATGGACCTGGTCTTCAATTTCCGCACGGGCATCGCAGGAGAGGACAGCCACATCATCCTGGACCCCAGGGAGATCCGCATGCATTACCTCCGCACCTGGTTCCTGGTGGACTTCATCTCCTCCATCCCCGTCGACTACATCTTCCTCATCGTCGACCTGGAGGCCCGGCACGAGTCGTCCGACATGTACCGCACCGCCCGCGCCCTCCGCATCGTGCGCTTCACCAAGATCCTCAGTCTGCTGCGCCTTCTCCGACTGTCTCGCCTCATCCGCTACATCCACCAGTGGGAAGAGGTGAAGGAACCTCAAAGCTCGTGTTGTCATACAAAACAGCACACATCAGAAATGTTTCTCCAGTTTAATATCGTGTTTATCCTCCGTACAACTTTCTCTCTGTCAGATTTTCCACATGACCTATGACCTCGCCAGTGCTGTGGTGCGTATAGTCAACTTGATCGGCATGATGCTGCTGCTGTGCCACTGGGACGGCTGCCTGACCTTCATGGTGCCTATGCTGCAAGATTTCCCCCCAGACTGCTGGGTGTCTAAAAATAATATGGTGGTGAGTGCTCGTTCATTAATACATACTCACAAACAGTCTGCTACAGATGTGCATATGTTTTAATTTCCTAAAAATAAAAAATCCAATGAATTTTCTTGCAAATTTATATGCTTTATATATCATAATTTGGGGGAAAATAGGATTTTGACAAAGTTTTATGTGGGAAATATGCTTCTTTGTCAAAATGAGAAGCTGTTTCTAACTGAAAACTGTGTTTAGTTTGCATATAATTAATAACAAACTTACATTAATTCCAGGAAACTTACTGGAAATTATTAGGAGATCTTTGTCTTTGAAATACCGCCATCAAAAAGTTAGTGGCTTTTGCCATGAAAAGTATATTTTCTCATGACAACATTTGTGTTTTCTCCCCTTGTTTTTACTCAGAATGCTACATGGCATTTACAGTACTCCTACGCCCTGTTCATGGCCATGAGTCACATGCTGTGTATAGGATACGGTGCCCACCCTCCTGAGGGCATGTCCGACGTTTGGCTCACCATGATCAGCATGGTCGTGGGAGCCACCTGCTACGCCATGTTCCTCGGTCATGCGACTAACCTGGTCCAGTCGCTGGATGCGTCGCACCGCCAGTATCAAGAGAAGGTAACGGTCTCTGCACGGACTTGAAAAGATTAACAGCCCGAAACATTTTGACCTACAGCCTCAGGTGTTATGTGTCCTGGGAGCTTCACGTGGATGCTAATGTGATTCTGGCTGTGAGGTTTAATATCACAGCCATGTTTTATATCATAAGCTTGCTTACTTGCTCGTACTTTATTCGTGGAAACTGTGCCAAATGCCAAGAGAATATGTGTATTATCTAATGGATTTTGTGGCCTTACCGTAACCCTTTCCAGGGGATTTTCACAAGATAAAGCAGAATGGATGATAGACAAATGGCGGCACCTTTGTTGGAGATCACTGTTTGCTAATGCCCATTACAAATGAGTTTGTAATCCACTTAAAACTAGAAAAAAAAACAGCATAAATGCGTAATTATTTTGTGTAGAAATAATTCAGCAAACACATGGTCGAAAATGTGACATCTGACATGAATAATGTGGAATTTCAACTGTATCCTCGTGAAAGTCACATCACCATGTGTTTTGTACAAATGTTTGCAGTATAAGCAAGTGGAGCAGTACATGTCGTTCCATAAACTGCCAGCAGATGTGAGACAGAGGATCCACGATTATTACGAGCAGCGATTCCAAGGCAAGATGTTCGATGAGGACAGCATCCTCGGAGAGCTCAGTGATCCGCTCAAGGAGGTTTGTTGTCCTTTAAACCTTCAGTCCCGCTTCCTGTTGGTGGTTTCTCTCTGTTTCTCTCTCTTTTATTTACACGTGGCCACACAGATGCAAATTTAGGCCTGATTGATAAGGTTGAAATCAATATATTGATTAAACTGCAGGTTAGATTTCGATTAATTGTTTCCAATCAAATGTAAAAACAATTATAGAGGAAGAGGGATATTTTTATGGGTGACTGCATAGAGTTACTGTAAAACTCGTTGGTGGACTCAATGTTTGAAAATAGAGAAAAACGTGTTTGAAATGAATGAACAACGGAGGACTTTCATTGTGAAGAATTTAAGGAAACAGCACGTTTATCCCAGAGACTTACATGAATCATTTACAGCCACTTGACTCGAGCTTTGCTGAGCTTGTTTTCAGCCAAAAGACACACCTTCAAGCAGGTATTCCTGTTGTAATGGACACGCACACCCCTGCCATGCCGGGTTGATGGGCCGAGTCAAACTAAGTCAAGCCAAGCCAGCTCATATGAATTGAAAAGAGCTATAAGCGTCCTTCCAGTATTGAAAAAACAATGTAGTGCCATATAGGCTGCCTTCAATGCCTCTAAATGGTTGTTTTAATTTCACAGGTCTATCAGTTGCTGTTCTTTAAGCCACATCATTAAGCTATTTTGATCTAAATCAGGGATTGATCATGTGATTTGATCAAAGACGTAGGCATCGTTGTGGGATATTTTTTGGAAGTGTCAGCGTTCTGTGTGTGTGTGTGTGTGTGTGTGTGTCTGCAGCTCTTCAGTGTGGCTCAGTCATGTATCATGTATCCATTCAGTCAAACTATCAACTTACCTTGATCTATAGCCAAGCAGGCCGGCTGCACAGATAAGAAGAGGCAAACGTCGGTCATGGTTGTGCACAGGAATGCTGACGCGGCCAAATAAAACCAAGCACAGCCTGACACAGCCTGATAGAGCCGAACCCAGCCAGGTGCTGGACCGTAGCCACCTGTGTGTGTGTATGCTGGTATATGTAAGATGGTTTTAAAAATTACTCACTGAAAGGGCTCAAACCTCAGGGTGGGAGACAAAGCCAGCTGTGATCTATGTGGAAAGTACCTAGAAGACTAGATGACTTTTCAACGGCATGTTTGAATATGAGCGGCATGTTAAAAGAAGGAGGAGACACTCTAGAGTCTTAAAACAGTATATTAGAAGGTGTATTGAGTGTCTGACAAACCCTCTGTTCCTCTCCAGTGGGCGTCATTTTTGTCATCATTACTGACTCAATAAGACCTTTGCAGACACTGTTTTTCTACAGTTTTTGATAAGTGTTGTGGCAACGAGCCCAGACCATTTTGGCCCATTTTTAAGGTTCTTTGTCAGCGTAGCATCAATCTAGAAGTAGCAGATATGTGTCTGTTTGGTCTATGAAATGTCAGAAAATAGTGAAAAATGTTCCTCTTCCAATATCTTGTTTTGTTCAACCAACAGTTTAAAAAAAACCCCAAAAACATTCAGTTTCCAGGGATATAAAAGTGGCACATTGGAGAAGCTGGATTGTTTTTTTTTAACCTGCCTTTACAATTTTTAATTTTTTTTGTTGAATAATTAATGTATTTCTCTGGGTTTGATCACTGACACATTTGGGAAAATGTTGGTACACAACTCAACAAAATATATAACATTTCTTTAAATGTGGAAATGTTACATATTATAGCTTTGATCAACTATTTGTTTTGGCTGTAAATCGATATCTTCAAACGTCTTGTTAAGAACTGAAAGCTATGAGAAATAAGTTGAGTCATCGTTTAGTCAGTCGACAGTAAATCAATTTGCACACATTCACAGGCTTCAGCTTCCCGAACGTAAAGCACTGCTGCTTCTCTTTGTCGTATATAAAGTAAACTGACTCATTGGATTCTGGACTGTGGTCAGACGCAGTAAGACATGTCAAAACATCATCCTGGGCTGAGCCCTGGTTTTAAAGTTGCATAGACCAAATTGTTAATTAATCAATAAAATAATCAACCATACATATCAACATACAAAAGCAGCAAATTCTAACAATTCAAAGGTTAGAGTAATGTCACGTTGACTTTTTTGCTCCAAAAATTACAAATAATTGATTAATTGTTTGCCCTTTTATTTTCTGTTTGACTAATCTAAACTCTTCACACATGTAAAACAACTTATTTTGTCAGTTTCTAAATAAAATCACTAATGTGGGAGTGTAATAAAACAATAACACAGTATGTTTATATTGAACAGTAACTTTAGGGATTTCTCAGTATCACTTCGTCCTCATGTCGCCTCTCTTCTCTTCCTCCCACCCTGCAGGAGATTGTCAGCTATAACTGTCGTGGGCTCGTGGCCAACATGCCACTATTTGCCAACACTGACCCTCATTTTGTGACGGTGATCCTCACTAAGCTGCGTTTCGAAGTCTTCCAGCCGGGAGACTTGATTATACGAGAGGGAACGCTCGGTCGGAAGATGTACTTCATCCAGCACGGCACCGTCACCGTCATCCCACGTGGCAGTAAGGAGATTACGCTCAACGATGGAGCATATTTCGGAGGTAATTCATTTGTCGCTGACTTCACCCTTCAAACAGTTCTCTGTCAAATGTTTGAGCATGTAATGCTGCAACTCAATTAATAATTTTCTAAATGAATTGATTAATTGTTTGGTCTAGAAAAGTAAGAAAATAGTGAATTACAGTCACAACTGTTCAGTTGTACTTTCACCAACCAGGCAAGTTGTAGTTTAAATCCATGTCTGTCTAGACTTAATAATATATGATGTGAAAGAAGGAATTTAATGAAAGTTATTAAGTGTATTTTGGCAAAATGTAAGGAATCATTGACATGATTTCCAGTGAGAAACATGTCTTCTCTTAGAGACTTCATAGCTGAGTCCAAAATTCAATACTAACACTGAGCAGTACGTCTGAAAAGAATCATACTATTGTTTGTTCACACAAATGTATGTTAAATGATTTTAGGTATGTAGTGCATAGTGTGTGATTTTGGACACAGTACAAGTGTTTTTTGCAGAACTTCATGATGTCACATTGAAGTTGACCTTTGACCTTTTGGATATAAAACGTTAACACCTCCTCATTTCATCTAATCAATTCATCCTTGAGTCCAAGTGGACGTTTGTGCAAAGTTTCCTTCAAAGTTTTTCTTCTTGAGATATCGCCTTCACAAATTTAGGATGTATGGAAAGCCCAAAAACATAATTCCTCTGGTCACAGCTGTCGCCGGCACAGAGGCATAAAAGCGTCCATCACAATTTCCGAAAAACCTAAGTTAGCGTGTTTAGTTTTCTTGTGTTGCTTAACCAGCAGTCTCAAAGCCAATTATATTTACTTCTATGGAAGAGTAAGAAAATGAGAAGAAAAGTAATCCTTAATTGGCTCATCAATTAAGTATACAGTATACAGTAAACTGAATCTTTTTAAAGACTAAATCTGTCTTTAACATGTGAACTAGGGCTGTAACTAATGATTATTTTAGTTTTCAGCTCATCTGTTAATAATTTTCCAGATGAATCGATTAATTGTTTATAATATAACATAATATCATCAAAATTTGCCTGGATTGATGGCTCAACACTCTATAATCACTTACAAATTTCAGTGACAGACTACATTCAATGTATAAAATTTTCCTTCGACTCTTATTTTCCAACTTGTGATAGTAAGACGGGAAGACTGATCTCACTCGCTACTGCATCTGGTTAACATAGCTTAGCACAAAGACTGGAAACAAGGGAAAACAAGGGAAAACAGCTGGCCTGGGTCTTACCAAAGATAACATCTGGGTGTTCTCAGCCCGTGGGTGTATTTTCGTAGTTCTAGGAACTGTTGAAGGGTTTCCCCCTTTTTTGCACGGCAGGAACTGGGAACGATCGTAGTTCTTCGAATGCAGTTTAGAGGGAATTTTTTTTTCAGCCCCTGCTTCAGAGTAGGTACTCTCCCAGCACAAGAGGTACGTTGGCTGGTCAACGCATGAGTCAATGCAGCACCGGCAACTGTCATTTTTAAAACCTCGTGCAAACATTAGCTGGAAATTAGCAGTATAAAATAACAGCTCGGAACGTGGAAGGTGGACAGATGGACCAACGGTATTTCCTGTCAACTTGCAACATTAATCATTCACCACCACACAGCGAAGCAGCGCAGAGGGAAAATCAAGAAGCTGAAACAAGACTATGAAGACTAAAAACCCACAACAACCAAAGTGGATCTGATTTACCGGTAGCTGGTTGTTAGTCATTACTTATATGAGTCACTATAATGGCCACTGTGTGAATATGGTTGTTGCTGTTACATTTAGGCTTTTGCACTGATGAAAAAACAAGATAAAATGTGCTGGTAGGCGTATTTTGTCGCCTTTGTTCAGTTGTTGGCTATGTAATGGATGACGTACAGTGAGCAGGTCATTATTGCAAAATAAACCCTGACAGAGTGAAGCAGGATTTGAAACAGACAACAACTTGAATCATCCTGGTTTATTTTGCTATAATGTCCTGCTCACTGTACATTATCCCACTTCGTACACGGTAACTTACCAAAAAAAATGCTAATAATAATTTGACACAAAATATAAACTTTTGAAATGATTTTGTGGATTTAAAAATTATGTTACTTTTTCTCCAGAGTCTATTATCAGAATTGTATCCATAGCAACCGTTTGTTCTTCATAGCAACGATCTGTTATACATAGCAACAGTCTGCTATACAGAAATAACCTTAGAATGCTGTAATTAACCAATCAGAATCGAGTATTTATTTTTATTTATTTACCGCACAGACATGAGAGCGGTATCATTTCATTTAACTCTCTTTTCCAATACTCTGATCTATTTCTTTAATGATTAAACTGACCCTCTCTCTTCCTCGGTGCAGAGATCTGCCTGCTGACGCAAGGACGACGCACGGCCACCGTGAAGGCCGACACCTACTGTCGCCTTTACTCCCTGAGCGTGGACAGTTTCAACGAGGTCCTGGAGGAGCACCCCCTGATGAGGAGGGCGTTCGAGAGCGTGGCTGTGGACCGACTGGGCCGGGTCGCTCGCAGACCCAGTTATCAGCCTCCTCCACCCGAATGAATGACTTCCCTCTGAGAAGGGGACAGACATGTGGGGGATATTTTGTCACGCTTTGACTGAACTCGACCACATGAAGAAACCCTCAGTATAAATTTTGCTGATTGCAGTCGACTTTAGTACTCAGTGATGGACAATCTGGTGGAGACCCTGTATGAACATTTTTGTGTTAGATCTTTATACACTTCTCTCATTAGATCCATCATGTAATTTACAAACTGTATGATGAGAATAATAATCACTATTTTCTTGTTTCTTCAGTTACATTTTTGGTGACTGCTTTTCACCAACGGCAGCAACACTAGCTCTTCCAAATGTAAATACTGCTTGAAAAATCATCTTCTGCTTTCTGAAACTGCAGTTTTCATTATCCATCTCATCGTTCATACGAGATATTGGAAGCACCAGCTGGCTGATACATCATACAGCTTTATGTAGCTCTGAATCAAATGATCCCTCAGGTCTGTAGGTTGTATGAAGTCAGGGTTTAATGCTGTTGTTTACTGAGGATAAGCTGCTGTGATGTAATAACTGTACAGAGACAGATTATACACAATTATACATCACTGTTTAAATTGCCACATTTCTTGGTATTCTCATCTAAAGCTTGGAGAAAACAACTGAAGAGTTGACATTTGCATCTCTGCAGATCAGCATGCAGTATTATGAGGTGTGATGTTTTTTTTTTCCCCTGCACATTTTCTCAAGTTACTCACTTTCTTTTTTAATTGCTCCTTAATCTGTTTAAAATTTCTGCTGGCAATTAATTTGCAATCATACGTTTGGTTTTTCAAAATGTTTGTAATGAAAATAAATCTTCAGTCTTTTAATTAGCAGATAATAATCTGAGAACAAAAAAAGCTATGATTCATTTGAACTGCCTTTTAGCAAATGGATTAGGGTTGCAAACTTTGTGCATTTTCCTTAACTGATAGGTGAAAATGCTAACAACTGATCTGATGATTGACGATTTTTTCCCATTTTTTTTCTCATTTTAAGTTCAAGTTTCCTTATTCAATGAATGTAATAAACTATATTTTCAATCGGTTAATTCAGTGATTAATGATCAATCATCGACATCCCTAAAACAGATGCATCAGTGCAGAGAAATAACTGTTAGGAGATTTAAAAACTCTTTTCACAACAGACAATTTGATAAAACAGCAAAAGCCCAGGTAACAGTTAGTAACAGTTTCAGTTGCTCCCAGTAAAAACACAAACCAAAGCAGGTAAAATGGAATTCAGCTATAATTTAAATTAATCACACCTGTGATTTACCTGCTGTGATGTCACAGTGAAAAAGGCCTCCAATGAGAGTCACTGCTTCAAAACAAAATTTGACAGATGTGAATAGACTTAACACTAATACTGCAGATCGATAGTCTAATCAACAGCACAATAAGAAGAGATATTGATATTGATATAACAAGGAATAGTCTGAATATCTATTAGTCAATTATGTAGCCTCTGTGTGCTGTTATTACTGTAATGATTGATACAGTGTATTTTTTCATTTAGAGAAAAAGAGGCCCTTGGTTATAAAATATCATCATTTTAAAATAATATACACTAAGAATTACATTGGCACATGAATTTGTTCAATTTTAAACACAGTGCTTCACCTTTAATCTTTAATTTCAGATCAATGGTCCTTACACTGATGATGTAAATATAAATATTTCTACCATTTAAAAACAATATAAAAATGTATTTTTGCCTATGCAGTTTGGTTAGTTATTTATAAATGCCTTTGAACATGCACACACACACACACACACACACACACACACACACAAACACACACACACAAACTAGGCAATATCTCAATATAGGGGCATTAGACTTGATATAATTTTAGATTACCAGACTGTTTTAGCTGTTCTATTATTTGCCTTTACTCACGTAAAGTAAAGAAAGTTGTATAGCAATGTAAATAAATATTTTTGCCTCTAGACTGTTTTGGCATGAGTTGCTGACCTTTGGAGAGATCGCCTGTAGAGATGTCTGCCTCCTCTTTAATATAATGGAACTAGATGGCACTTGTGTTGTGGTGCTCAACGCGCCAATGAAATACATTTGAAAAACTAAACAACAATTCCTCTTTCCAGAAAACATGACTTGGCTACTCGAGGTAATTCACTAAACTTGTTGTGAACACTTTCACGTGGGAACTACTTTCTCTCTGCCAAACTACACCCAGGGACCACATCACTGTGGTGAAGGAAGCGTGCATCTACTCATGGAAAAGAGGTGACAGTTCAACCAGGGAGGACGCCATTAATGTAATCCTTGCAGCTCTAATCATATTCTCTAAGATCATCCCTATTTGTGATTTTTTACAAGAAATGTGTATATCAATATATATAGATATTTATTATTGTTATCTACTGGTAAGAGGAAAAATATGTATTTTTGATTTTGGGGGATTATTTTAATGTTGAAGCTAGTTGAGGTGAAGCTATTTTTAACTACATAATAACTATAATAAATACAGTACACAGCTGAAGTTGTACATCCACACAAAATGAAACAGCACAGGTAAAAGTGCCTCTAAACACACACACACACACACACACACACACACACACACACACACACACACACACACACACACATCTTTAGTGAGGACAGACTGTTGTTATGAAATATTTTTTTCCTAAATGTTAAGAGAGGGCGGTTCATCCTGAGCATGTTGTGCAACCAGAGCTTTTAAATAAGCCTCCTCAGCAGCAGCTGTGTTGTTGCTGACTGTATCCGGGCCGTGTCTCATCTACTTCCGGCCCACATTTCATAAACTCGTTCGGGACGAAGAGACGGTAAGAAGACCCGAATGTTTGCAAACTTACATCAAACCTTTCGTCGTTTTAATTGTTTGAAATGCACAAGATGTAACAGCATGTATCAGTGAATTAAATCACGTGTTGTCACTTAAAGATCAGGATGCTAACGTCGTGAATCTGCTGCATTTATTCTGACATTACAAGGTTAACCGCTGCTAGCTAACTTAGCTTAGCGCTAGGCTAACAGTAACTAGCTGTGTGAGCATGTATGGAGGTCAGGGCATACTCTAAATATCACACTCAAGAGAGGGAAAAGAGCTCAAAATTAATCATATATCTACCATTCTTTCACAAACGTGTTGACCTTAAATTGTTTAGATTTAGATGAATAACGTCCCTGCAAGCACTTGCCTTCACCTTCGTTAGCTAACTCTCTGTTAGCTAACTCTCAATACCTCTGACATAACAACATCACATAAGGAGTTACACAAGATATTTGACAAAGCTGTTCCGATGCCAAAACATATTTAATCCAAATATCTGTTGGCATAGGTATTGTTCCACCCTAAAAAGAAAATAAATGTAGTGTCAGTTGCCTTCATTGTGTTGACAGAAAATACGGCTGAATGCTGAAACAGACCCAGTGTCGCTTTCACTCAGCTTGTTTTGATTCTGCTTAGTAGGAGTAGAAGAACTGTTTGGCAGTTCTGACAACTGGTTCTTATTACATTTAGTTACAGTATGGTTCAATATGTTGTTGACACTTGGTAGAGCCATTAAAATACATATAGTACGAATCTGTCTAGTTATAGAATACCTTATTGATCTGATGGATGCTCAGATTGATGAGTTCACTGGGCAACTGGAAAAATGAATTGGCACTTATATTTTTAGTCAGTTTTGTTGTTTGTGGTTTTTCAACACTACTGCTAATACTTTACCTGAGTTTTGGCATCAATAACAATTTTTATTGGGTTAATGGAGAAATATGAACTTTTTGTTTAACCCTTTTTTCATCTAGTAAAAGATGTCAAACTTTTCCACTGTCCAATGGCTGTTGTATAGGCACTTAACCTTAATAAGAGAAACAAAACTAGGAATTAAATCAGTCCAGTGAGTATGATTTTTCTGTATTTATGGGTAGAATATGGCGTGAAATAAAAAATAATATTCTTAATTATGATTACATTACTCTTTGATCCCCTTAAAATAATGTTGAGGGTTAGGTCGCTTAGAATGAGCCTTTAATATCTGAAGAGGGTCCAAGTCCTCTCTTATGGAGGCTGTTAATGTTGCACCGCTGTGTTTCTACAGTAGCCAAAATGGACAAAACAAACCACCATAGTTTCTCCTAGACATTTGGACGGGAAGGGTAAAGTGAGCTGCATTCAGTTGAACTGTCTCTCTTGTCATGTCATGGTCTCCCATCCCTGCAGGAAGGATGCTGTCCCTGACTCGAGCAGTGGTGAGTGGAGTGGCTCGTGCTCCAGCTGCTGTCAGCCAGGGTGGAGTGACCGTTATCACCCGATTCAACAGCACAGCACAGGTACCTGGCCTATATTTTGTTAAAACTAAAAAGTAAATAGTGACAGTAGGGTTAACATTTCACCCATTGGTCTTATTTTTCCAGGGTGCTCCAAAGAAAACCACATATGGCCCTCTGGCAGATGAGGACAGAATTTTCACAAACCTTTATGGGCGCCATGACTGGAGGTAACACATTGATGTCATTCTCATGTGCTGTGGAAAATGTAAAACATAATATTGATTTGATTGGGCCTCTTACACATTACAAAATACTGTGCTGAGACGCAAAAGTAAAAGAAGAAATCCAGTTCTGTGTGTTTTTGACTTGATGAGAATCTTTGTTGGATTAAAACTTTATCAGTCATTTCTAGAAGAACAGAACACAGTTCTCATCTGCTCATATTTGTGCTTCAGGCTGAAGGGAGCGCTGAAGCGTGGTGACTGGTACAAAACTAAGGAGATCCTTTTGAAGGGAGTCGACTGGATCCTCAATGAGATCAAGGTTTCTGGCCTGCGTGGGAGAGGTGGAGCTGGTTTCCCTACAGGCATGAAATGGAGCTTCATGAACAAGCCCAGCGATGGCAGGTCAGTGAGGAGACAGATGCGCATGTATCCGCTCTTTTTTGCTTGATGTTCTCATATGATTTTACCAGATTTTTATCTTAAAGACACAAACATCTTATTCCCTGCTTGCATGACATAGTGTAATGTATATCTGTTTTATGAGCTGCATGTCTGTTTACTTCCTGTCAACACTATAGTAACGTACCATTGTCTACAAACTTGATGATTTGTTATGCTTAAATTAGTTACTTTACTTTTCACAGTTTGCATTGTAGATATAAATAGTATTTACCATTCCTTTTGTAAGTAGTGTTTTTCGGCAGTATCTTTGGTAACCGTTAGCCATGTTATTAACTCCACAGAAGCAAAATGATCTTTCCACTGCTCCAACAAGCACCAACATCATAATTCGCCAAGCTGTGTGTGAAAATACTGGGAGAGAAGTGAGAGAGAGGTCAGACATCAAGTCAGACATCAGAGAAGCAGTAGAGGATGTGTAGAGCCTGAATATTATCTCATCTAAATCGGCGAATTGAGGTTGATTTCCAGCCAAATCAGAGTTGGTGATTGTTGGAGCAATGGAAAGATGAGCCTTGTACAATGTGACGTAACTTATTTAAGGATGGAAAACAATTAAGTCTGTAGTCGAAGGTAAAGCTACTATGGTGTTGACAGAACGTAAACAGATGACAAAGAATACAGTCTAAAACAAAAATTAGAGCCTCAATAATGAAGTGTGTCAGGAAGTGATAAATCCAAACTTAACTGTATTTGTGGATGTCACTGACAATTATTTTCACTGTCAATGTAATGATTGTTCATGAAAAAGTAACCAAATCTTGAAATCGGGAAAGTTACAGTTGATTTTAACATCTTTATCATCTTTTATCAATGGCATGTTATGGTCTGAGTGTGCAGTTTCATAAAGAATTCACATTATATGGCCTCTCTCCTGTCATCACTTCTTGTTTGCATTAAAGCTGAAAATGAAAAAGTGAAATCTGGGTTGACTGGAGCTGGATTTGTCTGGATTAGTTTGGCAGGTTAACCGTATTTGGATGGATGCTTTTGAATCACTTCTGTAGCCACACATGAGTTTTGGCAGATGAAAAATTCAGACTTGTTTGGACTAATCCATGACAGCGGCTGCTTTTGGGGGGGAAACATGAAACTTGCTCTATTTAACTGGGCTCTAATTTCTTGCTTCAGGCCAAAGTATCTGGTGGTGAATGCAGATGAGGGAGAACCTGGCACCTGTAAGGACAGGGAGATTATGAGGAATGACCCCCACAAGCTGGTGGAGGGCTGCCTGGTCGCTGGGAAGGCCATGGGGGCTCGTGCTGCTTATATCTACATCAGAGGAGAGTTTTACAATGAGTCGTCCAACCTGCAGGTGAGCATGAACAGAATCAAACCTGAGATATAACTTATTGTACATTGAAAGAGGAATTTAAAAAGTGTGTTTTTGGTTGTTAATTGGGAAGAGAGCTGTGGAGTGAATTATTTATGTGGACTTGAAAAGTTACTTTGGAATACAAAAAATCAGTGTTTGGCTGTTATTTTTATTTTGATTTAGTTATTTTTTTTTAATAATTTGTGGTGAAATTCAAGTAATGTTCAGAGTAAAACCCACTGATAGATTCAGAACAACAACAAAACAAAGTAGAGAAGAAATTATTTTAAGTTTGACCAAAATCATGTCCACCAAGCACACTTATGAATGTAAGAGTAGATAAATGTACAACACAAGGTCTGATTGCACAGGACTGTCTAAGAGTTCATCCTGTTAAAGCATTACATTTTCACTGTATGTTCTTAGGTGGCTATCAATGAGGCTTACGCTGCTGGGCTCATTGGAAGGAACGCCTGCGGTTCTGGTTACGACTTCGATGTGTTTGTGATGCGTGGTGCAGGAGCGTACATCTGTGGAGAGGAGACGGCTCTTATTGAGTCCCTGGAGGGAAAGCAGGGAAAGCCCCGCCTGAAGCCCCCATTTCCTGCTGATGTGGGTGAGTTCTAGAGTGCAGAGTGGAATCAAACAAAATAAAATATTTTTGCGTGACTGCTGAACGCTTATCTACCTCACTCTGTGCTGCTGTCTTAAAGGTGTGTTTGGTTGCCCGACAACTGTTGCCAACGTGGAGACTGTTTCTGTGGCGCCCACCATCTGCCGTCGCGGAGGCTCATGGTTTCTGAGCTTTGGCAGAGAGAGAAACTCCGGCACAAAGCTTTTTAACATCTCCGGCCATGTTAACCACCCCTGCACTGTGGAGGAGGAGATGTCTATCCCTTTGAAAGAGCTCATCGAGAGGCACGCAGGTACGAATTTCACTAAGAATGTGTTAAAAAATCTGTACAATGTTATAATGAGTCTACCAGAGTCATATAACAGGGACAGTTCAGATTAGAACTATTAGTCAGTGGTCAGTGATGTTGGGTGGCATACCCTGAGTCTGGAGAATCAGACAGGAGTTCCAGCATGAAAGCTAAGCAATATATAGCTGTTGACAAAGTCAGCAGTAAAACATATTTTAGCCACCTACAAAAAAATCTATATCAGTTTTAAGTTTGCACTATGTTTAGAATATTTTCCCTGCTTCAGTCTGTTGCCAGACTGCCCTCTCCAATGGGAAACTGCCAAACTCCATTGGCGAAAACTGTAAGTCTACATTGCAGAACACAGGAGTTGCTGATGAACCGTTGCCTCAGTCAGTTAGTTTGTTTGTGTTATTGTGTGACTGTGGTGGATCGGAGCTAAGCAACTCCGGTGCAAGGTAAAATTACTGATTTTGCCAGTGGAGTATTGCTGGTTTGGATAGAGTGATCTTTGGCTTATATAACAGCAGTTTTCTGTCATAAAAGGCTGCAAAAGGCAAGAGAAAATAGTTCTAAATATAGCGTTTGTGTTTTTTCTTTCTTTTTTTAACGTTTTTCCCCAAACTGGGAGTGAGCTGACCGTTAAGTACCTCATATAACCCAACTTCAAACAAATATTTTAGAGTTAATAATAACACCTTGGGTCTCAGAAAGATAGAGTGAGATGTTTTTATGACAATTGTTGTGGGATTTTTGTAAAGAAAATACCCGTTGTGTTTGGAAGGAAATTCCTTTTTCTTGTGAATAAATGAAACCCTCCACTAAATAATTGAGTGAAACTGCAGGAAGGGGAAACCTTAATGCATCGTTTGTTTATCTGCATGTGTTTTCCTGCACCACGGGGGTTATGGACCAAAAAGATTAAGACAGCTTATCGTAAGCGCAGCCTAAGTGAATGTAGTTTTTTTTTACTTAATTGAAACGAACATCTGTCTGGTAGGTGGAGTGCGCGGCGGCTGGGATAACCTGCTGGCTGTAATCCCTGGCGGCTCTTCAACACCCCTCATTCCCAAGGATGTGTGCGCAGAGGTGCTGATGGACTTTGATGGCCTCATCCAGGCTCAGACTGGCTTGGGCACGGCTGCGCTCATCGTCATGGACAAATCTGTAAGTTTGTCACCTCCGCAGCATAACTCATCGTGCATGACGAAATCTTGAAACATCTGTTACATCGGTGGATGAATTATTTTTGCAGACTGACATTATTAGAGCCATCGCCCGCCTGATTGAGTTCTACAAACATGAGAGCTGTGGCCAGTGCACACCCTGCAGAGAGGGTAAGAGCTACTTCCCTGGCTTTTATGCATCAGTGCCGCTGACCTTAACGCTTCACTAATCAGGTGTCTGTCTTTTGCAAATGTGTACTAAAAAATGTTTCTCTTTTGTCCATTTCTGTAGGAGTGGACTGGATGAATAAGATGATGTGGCGTTTTGTGAAGGGCGATGCACGGCCCGCAGAGATCGACATGATTTGGGAGCTCAGTAAGCAGATTGAGGGTCACACTATCTGTGCTCTGGGAGATGGCGCAGCATGGCCAGTGCAGGTAAACACGTCATTTATAGAAATGATGAGGATCTCTGGAAAATGACTGAGCTGACATTAACTTTTAATAGTTCTTTTCCAGGAATCAACACTTTCACTGCTTTTTTAAAAAAATATACACTGACGTACTATCTGTATTACAGTCTGCTATTCTTCTGTTTGAAGTCCAGAAAAAATAATGTATGGTTTTCTTCTGTGTTCTCTTTTCTATGTTCTCAGGGATTGATCCGGCACTTCAGGCCTGTGATGGAAAGCCGAATTTCTGAATTCCAGCAACAGAAGCAGGCCAGGGCTTGAAGGGCTCTCTCGCCTTCTTTAACTCATTTTCCTGCCTCACGTGTCCTTAGCCCTATGTTCTGTCACTTACAAATTATTTAAAGCGATAATGTGCCGTCTTATCACCTCATCATCAAGTTTTACATTGATGTGTCTGCCTTCTCCGAATAAAGTTCTATGAACCTTAAATTAGACTTTTGTTTTGTCTTCGTAATATTTCAATGTCAGCAGTGTTTTAAGTGTAAAAAATTGTGGAAAACACCTAAATAATAATTTTGTTCATATTTTTTAAATGGATAATTTCAGTTTAGTAGAGTTGTTTTTGATAATTAAAGCAATGTAACTATTATGCACGTGAATTCTTCTCCATCTGCTTTTTATTGTTAAATGTGGAGGAATAAAATGCAGTATTAAATCGATTAACATGGCCAAGGGTAATCACTTACAGCAGTGATTGCCAAAGTGTGAGCCTTGAAAGCCCTGCAGGTGGGCCTTGAGAGGTCATGAAAGATACATTAAATATTTTTGTTTGAATTTTTGATTGAAATAAGAAAATATTTATGATTAATTAAAGAAATATGGAAAAAAGAACTAATGACATTTAATTTGTGTTATTTATAGTTTATCTGACCTAATTTAATAAGTGTTACACTATATTTGGTGACCTATGACATTAACACTGGAATGTGTCATATCATCGGTATCATTAGTCTCATGTGTTGATCAGACTGGGATTAAAGGTTTGGTGGACCTCCGAACAAATACATATATATTAATAGATTACAAAAACACAGTAAAAGCAATTAATGAATAAAGGAATAAAAACAAAAAAGCAACACAAACAGACAATAAAAAGCAATAAAATGACGTCACTTAAAAGCAGAATTCTCACTTTTTCATGCTGATGTTTGTTTTTATAAGATGGTATTTGCCCAGCTGAGGTGATAAGAAAGACAATCCGCAAACGCATGTAGTGGTCCATTGCAGACAAAGCCGCGTTTCCATAATCTCGCGATAACTCGCGATAACTCCGCGGTCGGCAGCCTTTCCCACATCACGTGACGCGGGCAGAACACACTCCGCAGCTTCATTTCGGTGGACGTTTCGCACGGTAAGAAATGGATGCCTTTTCGAATTGTTTACAAATATTAAAGTCAAAATTGACAGTTATCCCTTACATAGCTGCAGGTGCAAAGCACATAGCTACAAAACGAAAGTAAGCGCCAGACAACACAATTTAAAATATTGTTAAAATATATGCGCACAGTCGTGTCGCGTTTAGTTGTTGCTAACCTTGCTGTGCCTGTCGACCAAGTCCGCTGCCTCCCCCATCCTTCTGTCAACTAGCTCAGGCCCAACATTAGCTGTTTCTCATCCTTATTTCATAACTAAACTGCTCAGATTAAATGAGAAAATCCCCCTTTTAATCGGACGTGTCTTTATGACAGACATTTAACATTTTCTTTAATGAGCCCAGTCTACAATGGTTGATTATTTAGCCTAAATGTCACAATTCCTCAAATGTACGCTAGCCGGCTACTGCAGTCGTCTCCCGCTTTAGCGTAAACGTTTAATATAACTTGTGTGCTGCATTTTCTCCGTGCATACTGCAGCATTGTGTTCCTGTGTTATAGCTCCATGTGGCTGGAACAGCATCTCAAAGCATGAGCATGGAAATGTTGAAGATAGAGCAAGTCATTGTTGGGAACGAGAGGAGATCCACCACAGCGGAGATCAAGTCTGAGCCTGTGGCCGTCCCTCTGCAGTCCTGTAAGATAACATACATGATGTGATTCCACGAATATAACTCTAACTATACAAATGTTGATGCTGAACAGTTATACCTATCAAATCCGGCTATTATATAGTAACTAATCACCAACTTGTCACCTCATTATGATGCAGATCAACATGAGAGTCTGCAGTGTTTTCAGTGCTTCATCACCTTTCCCAACTCAAAAGCCAAGGAGAGACACATGAGGAAGAGTCACCGGGACCAGTACAAACTGCAGCTGCAGCAGGTAGGAAAAAAGTAGATTAAAAATTGGGGATGCATGATATTTTTTTGGTTTGTTGATACAGGCACATAATAATTACCTGTCTTTCATGCCTGATATGATAACTGAAAATTTAACATTTTTTTTTTTTTTTTTTTAATAAACCCTGTTTATGCACACCTGGGGGTAAGGAAGCCTCAGGTGTAGCTATCAGATTTAATATTCCATAACCCTGATCTAACCAAATTAAACAGTTTTGACTCCTCAAATGATCAATGAAGTACATCAAAAAACTTGTGTCAATCAGATATATAATACCCCATATTTATGTGCTATCATTTAATTGTCATAATAATTAATAATATAGGTTTCCTATAACTGACCAATAATTTGACTGCCCCAATATTAATTGTGCATCCCTAGTAAAACGTAGTGATACAAACTCAATTCATGTGTAATAAGTGTGATTTTCAACAGAAGATTATTTTCATTATTTTTGTTATTGAATATATTGTACATTATTTTGTTGATTTATTGTTTGGTTCATAAAATGAGAAAGTAGTGAAAATGCTTGTTAGAACTCTTCCATAAAGGTGTATTGTTGTATCCAGTAGCTTTTTTGTCTGACCAACAATCCCAAATATTTGCAACAGCAGTGGGAAATAGGATGCTGTTTTGATTACAGCCTGACAGATACTAGATTTTTGTGGCCGATATCAATATTTGAGAAGTAAGAAAAAAATCAGATAATATATCGACCAATATTTTTCGTGAAAGAATTGTGACAAAGCTGCGTAGGTATGTGTGGGACATTTTACAGGCAAAAAACTTGTCAGTGCTCTATTTTGAACAAACCGATGGCTGATACTGATATAGCTTCAATAAACCTATATCTGATGTATCACTCACACTCTACTCTTTCACACTCTAAGGATAGAAGTCTTCTTAATCATTGAGGCTTTTAGTACATGACATCATTTTGGATGAAAATGGAGATATAATGTGGTTTCAAAATAACTGCTTTCTTCAGTTGATGCTTGTAAACACTATTCATTCTTAGAAAAACAAACTTTGAATAGTTAGTTCTTGTTTTTTTTAATCTATTTTTGAACACTTTACTCATCATTTTGCAGGCTAATATAGTCTTCACTTGCTACAAGTGTGACAAGTGCTTCAAATCTTCTGAGGAACTCAGCCAGCACCAGGCCTCCCATAGCACCCAGGAGAAACCCTTCCACTGTGCCTACTGCCGGAAAAACTTCTTTACCTTTACTGAGGTGAGGGTGTGGCAAGCTATATACAAGCCTGTTTTTTGCAATTAGAAAATGATAAAATACTTGTTTATTGTCTCTGATGAATGACAAATGTCTTGCAGTTGACCCAACACAAACGACATGAGTGCATAGAGCGACGGTGTCCCTGCAAAGATTGTGGCGCCATGTTCCCCAGTCCTGCACGACTTCGCAACCATCGCGTCCAGGTGCACCCCCAGAGCCCACCAGTGGCCGATGACGTCAACACATACCAGTGCTGCAAATGTAATCGCGGTTTCAAGACGGAAGAAGAGCTCCTGAAGCACCAGGAGAGATTTGCTGATGATCTAAACTGTGACATTAAACCACAAGGCAAAAAACGTGGTCGTAAACCCAAGTACACAGCTCAGTTAGCGTTGGTTGATGGCAAGAAGATCAAACAAGAGGAGGAATGCGAAGGATACAATGACTCTACCACAGGGGGATGTCCCTCCAATGAGCTGCAACCAGAGCTCAAGATTCCTTGTCCTGAAGCAGATTGTGACCTCATATTTCCTTCTGTTGCAGCCCTGCGGGCACACAAGAAGGAGCACAAGGCTCATGCATGCATAGAGTGTGATGAGAGCTACGCTCGACCTGAGCAGCTCAAAGCACACATGGCCAAGGCTCATGGTTCTGGATTCACCTGCTCCACCTGTGGAGAGACCTTTGCAGAAGAGAGCCACCTAAAGGAACACCAGAACATTCACACTGTAGGAGAGGAGGCCGCAGAACAAAGATAATATCTGGGGAAAAGACTGCAATTTCATCCTACATCATTCAGTAAAATGATTGTCAGAACATTCTCCGTAGTGTAGGTAGAAGATTCATATGTGAATATTTTGGGGTGAGAGTTTTTGAAGCAAGGTTATGCAACACAGTTGAATTATGTAGGTTGTTTCTGGAGTGACGTTTTTCAGTTGCTTTTAGAGAGACATCCTACACTTGTGAATAAATCTCACCTGTACATAATTATGAGTTCTGTCCACTTTAAGCTCATGTCACAAGGGCCTTTTTGCTGTCCGTATTACCTCTAATGTACTTAAAATGTTTTATATTCATTGTAGACTGTAACTAGCTTATTCTCCCCCAAGTGTGGGAGTGTTTTGTATTTAACTGTACTATTTTCTTTTCAGGAAAACTCATAAAGGTGACAATTATACAGGGAATGTAAGTCCTAAACATAATAAAATCCAAAATCCAATAAATGGACCAGTGCATAGGATTCTGTACTGTGGGACTTCAGTAATGTAATATTGGGGCCGTATATTTCTCTGTTCAGAAGTAAATTGTTGCATCAAACAATACTTGCATTTCCCTGTTGTTTTTTGTTGTCTGTTTGTGTCAGCGAGTGTGTACGAAAGGGTGAATGAGAGGCAAATAGTGAAGTGATTTGTCTGCTAAGGTTGCAAAATGTTAATAAATGCAGATAATTTACCATTTTACTGGTAAAGCCAGTGGTGGGTGGACAATTTTCATTTTCTATGTAAACTAGATGTTAAAAATAAGTTTAGTTTATTTTTTTTGGACCAAGTCAGAATTTCTACCAGTTGCTACTACAGTTATGAAATATTCAATTATAAGATTCAGTTATTAAAAAAACAGTAATAATGAACACAACAAGCAGTTACATTATTTTTCTAAGAAGAAGCACAAACATAAATATTAACAGCTTACTCTGTCACCATTCTGCATCCAAGTTCATCTCTTATAATTTTGATGAAGATTATGTTTTTGTCCTTTGAAGAGTAAAAGTACTGTAGAATTACTGTTATAGTTAACAACCATAACTAAATGGAATCTGAAGTGGGGTTGTAGGCCACTAACATTGGAATAATTTACTAAACATTTAACCTAAAATTCTGCACAATTGGTCCTGCTTTTGAATGCAGGACTTGGAGTGAACTATTTTTTACATTAAACCTCATCCTACTAACATATTTAACACTGACTGGGGTCACTGGGTATCTCAAGAAAAAAACACAACAAAAAAACAAATTAGCAAAATTTATTTCTCAGAAAATTTTAGTAATGCAATCAATGTCATCTGAAGAAGAAAAAAAATGATTATTATTATTTTAAGAACATTACAGTTAATTTAGACTATTGACTGGGGACCCCGAGAATAGCAAAATGTTACCTTGTTTGTTTCTTGTAACATCATTAGCTATTACATTACTGTCATCTGAAGAAAAAAAAACATTATTATTATTTTAGGAAAGTCACAGGTCATTTCATACTGTGTAAAACAAAAAATGTACAGAGCATATGAGAGAGTCTGTCTGTCTCCTTCAAAATGACTGACAGAGTGACCCTATTCCTCTGATAGTTAGTGATACTTTGAATTAGTGCCCATGGCAAACAGGAATTCAATCAATAAATAGTTCCACCCATTAAAACTGAAACTGAATCTATCAGCAGAATTTGGTGCTTTTGATTGGGGTTCCCCTAGACTCCAATATGGTATTTTAAAAACAAAACAAAACAAAAAAACAATAATTAAAACAGAAAACAATTGTATGAAGTCATTAGGAATAAATTGACTGACAGAATCATGAAAATGAGATGACACAAAGTACCTCTGCAGTCTGTGGGTACATCAATGAGAAGGAAGCTAAAGCACTGGTTTCATGTGAGTAAATAATCTGAATACTTTCCTTTTTTTTCTCCTCCAAATATTTATTTAATCAGAAAAATTAGGAAAACGGTTAAAAACAATAAATAAGAAGAACAAAACATTAGTAGGGTTTGTAAGGCACTATTGAAGATCAATATCCTGGTGGCTTTTTGATTTGTCAGTACTTTTTATTGTTGCTGAATACTGGGTTTTCTTTTGCAGCGTTTGCATTTATAGATATAAAGCTTGCCATACAAAATTAAAAGGTTTAAATACAACGTATATAAAATATGTAAAAACAAATATAAAAACATTACATACATCCAAATATTTTTTTATAAATATATAAATAATAAATATATTTTTTCCCATGTTAAAAATAACATCACTTTTTTGTAAATCAACCTTAGTCCCTCATAACATATTATATACATAAATCACAAATTCAGTAGATTTCCATGGCCACCTACTCTGAGTTTTAACTTACTCTATTTATTATTATATTCTTATTTGTAATATTACTATTATTTTATTATTTTATTATTATTTTTTTAATCTTATTTTATCTTAAAAATATTTTTGACATCAATAATCTGATTATTTTCTCCACCACTGCTGTTATCATAATGTGACGTTTGGATTACACAATTCTCAATGCAAAAACAAGAATTCTCAAAAAAATTTACACCTGATACCTTTTTAATACTGTTCTACACAAGCGAAGTCGCCCTGGTCTCTCGATCAGGATCGTCCTTGGGCGGAGAAGTTCGTTTTCCCATGATGCACCTGTGCTTCTTTCTATCTCGCGCCTTTGCCTCGGCGCAGTCCATCTTGCCTCTCACACCGCTGCTGTCAGCCTCTGCCAGCGCGCCGTCCGTGTTGTTGTAGTAAATAATGGCGGCATCGGGAGGCGGATTATCAGCTCCCGCTACCGTCGCGGGTTTGGGCACCCAAGGGGTGGCCCGGGCTCGTTTCCCGGGACGGCCGTGCACGCTTCGCAGCAGGCTGCGGTCGGAGAAACGTATCAGACTCGGAAGGCTGGGCTCGGACGACGGGGAGCTGCCAGCCGGAGGGCCGAGGCCCGTCAACATCGGCCTGGCGTTGAGCGAGGACCCGTCCCTGCTGCGCCTGCTCGGGGCGGCGGAGAAGCACAGGCGGCAGAAAGATGTGGGCTTCGACTCCAGCAACAGTGAGGAGGTGAATAAGCTAACTGTAGCATGTCAGCTCGATGGGTCACAACGCGCTTAATGGAGCACACACAGCCAGTTCTTTTAAAAGAATGTCATTTAAAAGACTTTGTTTGTTAACTACTTACTAAAGTGTTTAAGCTAACGTGAAGCTAGTTAGCGGAACTTAGCTTGCAAACACTAACCCAATGATAAGCATTGTAGCTAGCTGTGTGCCTGCAGGGTATACTTTAAATGGGTGAATATTTCCAGTCTAATTGGTTATGCAGATTTTAGTAAGTTACTGTCTGTTTTTAAATTGCCGTGTGGATGCTGTAACGCATGTTAAGTTGCATGCACAGAGATCAGTGTCTGTCCAGCTGAGTTTTTTTTTGCAAGAAAGGACCATTAGGCGGAAACTTTGGCGGTATGGAAACAACCGTGGATGTGTTTTGTTGTGGAAACCGGGAGGAGTCTTTGTTTGTTGATCCCCTCACGCGTTCTGTTGAGTTGAACTTCCCACACTGTGCTGACATCCACACACTGCTAATCTTGTCGTCATTAAAACGTTCAGGTTCACTCTCTCCTCCACGTTGGAGCTGTCAGCTGACGGCTCGGTGTTTTGAACGTCAGATTAACGTGGGATGCAACAGGAATGAAAACACAAACGTTACCTAAATGTTAATGTGGACCACATACTGAAAAGTCTTGGTCAGCACCTTACTAAAACCTAAGTTTGCATTGTCTGTGTTTACAAACATCCATCTCTCAAATCCTGCACTTCTCCCTTTCATTATCCAGATTCATTTAAAGCCTGGCTGAAGGAGGGATCAAATCTTTTTCTTTGTCTGTATTTATAAGGCCAGTCTATTTTAAAGAAAGAGCATAGTTCTCAAGGTTGACTACTAGCTACGACAGATATTATACCAGCACAATCACAGTGCTTGCATATGTAAATGATGAGTTATTGCAAAGTGCAGAGTATGATGGCTCCACACTAGGGCTGCACAGTTAATTGCAATCACAAGTGCAGCATCCAAATTACAGAACCAGAGGTAAATTGCAATTTTTTGAAAAACGAAAAATGTATTAGAGAACAGTATTATAATAAAGTACTGTAGTGCTGCATAGATGACCTGGCCTAAAAATCTTTTTCTCCAGATGTCAGAAAACATGTTTTGTTTGATACAGACCTCAGTAAACATCACATCATCACAATTTAATATTTTTTTTTCCAGTCAGCTTGAAAATTGTAATGCAAAAGTGACTGTTTCCACTAATCCTATCACAGTCACAGTTTCAATCAAAATAATCGTAGTGTGACTTATTTTTTTTTAGCAAATCGTGCAGCCCTAGCATAAAATTTTGAGAGTATTGTAGTGGTGTCACCTTGGGGGGTAAGAAAAATGATACACTTGAGTATGGCAATATTATGTTTTGTGATACTGTTATCGATTCTTAAAAACACTGTGTTGTGATATTGCGAGAGATGCAGAGATTATTGGTAGTAGTTTATCTTGTATTGTGTTTAAACCTCCAACTACCTAATAGCGGTGTTGTTATCTGTCTTCACTGTATCGCAATATATCAAATTGTAATACCTGTATTGTGATACACCTTCGCAACAGTTATGGTGTCCTGTCATTTAATTTTACTAAGACTAAACCAAATAGCCTCTTTCATGACTAAAAACATTAAAGTGCTGCACAGTTGTTTTTTTCCTATTAATTTTGTTTTAATCTTGTCTTTCTGCTCAGCTGCAGATAAAGATTAGGCTACACTAATATTATTACTATTGTACTATTTATAGAATTAGATTCCAGTCATGGCAGCGTAGGATTGTTTTTGACTCCACATCTTTCCTATAACTCCAAAGATAGATTTAATCGCTTGCACAATCCACAGTTTCCACATCTAAATATTCTGCTTCAGTAAGCCTTTTAAAAACATTTTCACTGTGGTAAGAAACGGTTTGATCTCCTGCTTGCTGTATTCACCTGAATTAAGAGAGTTCTAGCAACAATGTACAGCACCATAAATGACATTCTTGCAGATGTTGCTCATATTCATTAAAGAAAGTTAATCTAATAAAAAAGAAGAATAACGCATTTAATCTGATAAATCAGTACATTCAAATTAGGGATTTTCTTTTAGGATTTTTAAAATATGGCAACAGACATCCAAAGTTTCATATGAAAACTTCAATAGAAGTATGAGAAGACATTCGGTAGAGCCCCATGTTTTACTTTCAGATATTATTCCACATTGACATAAACCTAGAAATGCTGTTGGAAAATGAAAACAGTATCGTGTCTAGCCCTGCCTCTAATTTTCACGCACACTGTGAGATGTTTGCTGGACCATAGGTTAGAGATGTTCTGTGCACAGCTGTGCTCTAACTGGTAAGAACTGGAGTGCTTCATAATAAGACATTAATATTATACGAGGCCTTGAATCTGCCACGCTGTGAAGAAGCCAGTCTGTTCGATATCATTTACTTCTGAGGTGGACTCTGCTTTTAGCCCCAGTCAGACAGGATGGTAATAATTATCTAAAGCCAAATTGGATCTGATCATATTATTTAATCTCCAGCGCAGGGGCTTTAGTGTCTGACATCAGTCGGACTTCACTGATGCAATCCCTTTACAGTGGACTGTAACAGAATCACATGGCTGATGCTAAAGCTTGTGGGTGCTGCTTAACTGGAGTGCCACACGTCACTTAGTGCCCCACACACTCATGGGCTCTGCAGTGCTTTTGAATAGATAATCATTAGGGGAGTTTCATCGCTGACAAATCTAAAGAGTCGTTATTTTGTGCATTAAGATGGATATGAGTAATTGAAAGTCAAGTTGAAGTGTGCTTTTGATCTGCTGTGGTGTGCGATCTTTACATCTGAGATATGTGCCTGAAATGAGAGGGTGCTGGAGGCTGACTGTGCTCCAAAGGATCCATTAAGACTTTTGTAGTCATGGAGTTTGAATGTATACTTCCAGTACCCGGCTGTATAAAATTATCACTCTTTCACAGGAGAATTAGGCTGAACTGTGCTTTTATTATACCGTAGCTTGAGTGCTAAACTCCCAATTTACAGAAAAAAAATATTTCAATATATCTTGCTAAAAAATGCAGAGATGGTGCACAGTTGGAGAATCTGCTGAGTTATTTCTTGTAGTTCACTCAGATTGACTTTAAAATCTGCTGTATTTGGTACCTCAGCACTATTCTGATGCAACATTGGAGTAAGAGTTGAGAGCAGTGCTCCGGTGCTGAACCTGATAATACCTGCTAATACCTGATAATCAAGTAATGAACTCAGAAGTGGGTGAGAAATTATTGAATATGATTTTTTTTTTTTTTTTTTGCATAATGCCTGCAGTGGCTTGGTTGAAATTTAAGATCAGCTGTACAAACTTGAGTGTGCTTCAGTATAATAGCAAGAAGATGACACCCTTGCAGCAGGGATCCCCCCAACACTCTGTATCACACATATAACACATATACATACGTACATACATACATATCCATGGTAACACTAATTTCCACCAATCAGAGACTTTGCTGTTATCCAGACATCGTGTATAAAAGGTGTTTTTCTGAAAACAAGGTTGAAATTGTACAGACTTGTGGCTTCAACAGGAGCGTATTCCAGTGTCTCACAATCTCATAACTCGCACTCAGTCTACCTTGGATGGTTATGGCATTATGACTAATAATCCAAATCCTATGTTCAGGATATGAATAGGATTTTCACTTGTAGTCAATCAGTTTTATTTATACAGCACCAGATCAGTATAACAGGGCAGTTTTCATGTAGAGCAGGTCTAAACTATACTCTTCATAATATCATTTATTCACGATTTTAGTATTAGACTGAAAATCAATTGAAATGAGGTGTCAATTTCAGTAATTGAATCAAAGGCAGAAATGGTCATTTTCCCACTCATTTTTCATTCTACCCTGACTGTCTTGCAACCTGTGTCCAAAGAAAAAAAAAAACAACACATCAAAGACAACAGCGTAGCATACCAGCTGTCATTATACGTGACACCTTATAGAATATCTTTTTGAAGAAGAATTTGAAAATGTAAATGACAGTTGTCAGGGCATAAAACCAATTATCTGTTTACCTTCACAAATCTAGACTCGATAGTATAAGAACAACATAGCTGTTAATGCTTTAACCATTTAACAAACAGGATAATGTACAGTAGGCGTGCCCCTCTTGGGAAATAAAGGCCTAAAATAAATTATATAAATAAATAGAAAAATGTGCTCTAGACTCTGGAAGAAGGATAAAACCATTGTTGAATCACTAAAAGTCATTTTAAAATTAAGATTTTGTGTGAAATATATATATATGTATATATATTGATTTGAAAATGATTTTATTTACTTAAAAATCATGTTATTGCTTCCACTAAGTCCTCCAGAATTTATGATCAGCATTGCATCCATAGCAATGGTCTGCTGTTCATAGTAGGCATCTGCTATTCAGAAATAACAGACCAGAGATTGCAGTAATTGACTAATGAGAATCAAGTATTCACTGGAATTAAAAATGCTGGGATTATTTTGGGTTCGATTGATGCTATTTCATATGGAAATCCTTTCCTAAATGTCAGTGAAGCTTTGGCTTTATCATGGCAATATTGTGTGCTTGTGGTTGTAGCAGGTGGTGTACAACATGCCTACAGGTCTTCATTTCAACATGTCCATGTCTTTTATAATAGCCATTTAAAGATTCTTCTTTCTGTGTTTTTCTCCAGGAGGAAGATTTCACTGGATTTGGGACCACGAGAGTTCGCCCACAGAAAACTTCTGGCACCGTTCCTCAGTCGTCGTTACTCAGCCAAGCGAAGTCTCCCCAAGCTTCAGACCATTCTGCAGCAGCAAAGCCTCTCGTTGGAAAAATTATGCCCAAATCGCCAAAACCGGCTCTTATTGGGAAAATTGTACCAAGGATCCCTAAACATGGCCAAGGTGTCAAAGACATCCCAGTCAAAGACAAAGAATTACCTAAAATGGTGATTAAACTGCATAGCAAGCGGGTAGCTCTCACCAAACATGCAGAAGAGCAGGCCTCAGGTAGACAGAGCAGCACAAGATCAGCTGAATTTATCAGGAAAGCAGGAAAATCAGCAGCAGACTCAGGCAGCACGCAAAGCCAAACAGCCGCTACCTCAACAGGTGGCACCAAGCAAGATAAGCTGGTGAGCGCTCTGACAGCAGTCAAGGATGCAGGAGAAGCTTCCAAGGTCAAAGAACAAGGTGAGGTGTCAGAGGACTCAGACACAGACCAATCCCAGCCGCAGACATCTGTGAAACGCATGAGGGGCTTTCATGGAAACAGCAGATCTCAAGCAGTTGCTCTGTCGTTCACGTCCTTTCACAAACGACAGAGAAAGAGAGTGGCGAAGGGAATGGGTGCCTCTCCAGAGGCTGGAGCCGAGGCCGGCGCCCAGAGTGGAGAGGAGGCGGCAATGCCCCTTGAGTGTAAAGCTGCAGATTCCCCTGAAAAAAGAACACACAGAAGGCGACGCAGGTTTATGTTTGGAATAAAGCGAAAGCCATCAAAGGACGTTCCACTCATTAAACGTCCAAAAATCGGCCGTGTCCGCACTAGGCGTGTTTTTTATACTTATGTGACTGAGCCCATCCTTCCTGCACCAACACCAGACATGAATGAGCTGCAACTGCAAGGTCAGAGCATCACCCCGTCAGAAAGTGGCTCGTTTTCTGAACAAGTCCAGCAGAGCTCAAACAACTCTGCCACGCCGGTAACGAGTGCACGGTCCTCCCGCGTCATTAAAGCTCCGAAGAGGTTCTTGGACGAGGAAATGATTCCTTTTCCAAAGGGCCCTCTGGCCTCCTGGCTGAAAAGTCAGAGGGAGGACGGAAAACCAAGTCCATCATGTCACGAGTCGAGCTATGACGAAAGCTCTCTCCAGTCAGACGCTGACTCTACATCTGTGGCGGACAGCCCGTCTGCAGTGAGAAGGTTCCCTTCAAAGCCCAGTCCGGGCACAAGCCACCTGGAGATTTACAAGAACCTCAAGAAACTGACCTTGAAACTGGCGGAGAAAAAGAAAGGCCAGCCTGACGCTCAGGGGGATTACACGCCTCACGGTGACGGTTTGACTTCTCATGTCAAGAAGAGACGGAGGTCAAAGCTCATGATGGAGGAGATGGACTCTCCTGGTGTTGTGAGGAAACTAGCTGTGGTGGTGAACACTGATGTGGAAGCGCCATCACATGTGCCTTTAGAAGACACAGGCAACAATAGTAAGGATTATTTTATCTTTTTGTGCAATTATTTATGAAGATTTTGTATCCCTGTTGCTCAGTCCTACTATATTCCATTGAGTAGTCAAATAGACAGCACCATATAAGATCATGTGTTTACACTGCTTCAGAATTTTCAGCATGTTATTTTGAGAAAAAGTGTATATCGAGATATATGTTGTATAATCGTGGCATAACTTAAAAATGTTAAGATATAATTTATAAGCCATATTGCCCAGCCCTAGTTGTAGATAATCTCACCTGAGTTGCTTTATTCACTGTTTGGTACAGATGAAGGAGGAATCATGACTGTAGACAGTCAGGAGGCATCAGAGGTCAGCGGGCCCAGCCATCGAATTGGTCTCAGTGGAGCCAATAAAACGATGCTCCACCTGCTGAAGAAAGCCAAAGTCCAGCTCATCAAAATTGATCAGCAGAAGCAGCTCAAGTTGTCACAGGTAAGAATCCAAAATCAAAAGAAAAGACTTTAAAGAATTATTAAATCAATGTTCCTCAGCCTGGAGTACATGACTGCACATTGTCGATATTTCCAAAACAACTACAATTGTTGCAACTGAAAAGATAAGTCAGTGAATCAGGTACCTGATTTTATTTTAAATTGATTGTTAAAGCCATATTAAACATTTGTTGTTTCCAGGCTATTAAAATGAGAATTTGTTGCTTTTCTATGTTTTATACCATAGTAAATTGAGTATCTTGTGTTTTGGACTTGTGACTTGGACTCACTACATCCAGTAAACAAATTAAAATAGAATTACACTTGTAACATGTGCCTTGTCTTCCTATTTTGGCCTGACGTTTACAAGTCAGATTGCAAGTGGCTTGTTTGTTTATTTAGGAAGGTACAGTAACATAATCATGTTTTTGTACCTTTTACATAAAACTTTTTTTTTCCTTCCTTGTCTGGACCAATAGCTGGGCTCCAGAGAATCACGATTGCCAGTGAGAGGAAGAAGGAGACGAAGGAGAGTTGACACATCTCCCAAAGATATAAGTCGTCAGGTAATACTTTTAATTTGAAACACAATTGTAAGGTGCCGTAAGAGTCTGTCGTTGCTTTTATACAGAGGGCAGAGAGAAAACGTAAGCTATCCACAAACCAGAAAATGGATTAAACAAATTGCAGCTTTATTTGTGGATTATTTTTTTTATTAGAAAGAATAATAATAACTTTTGTTACAATTTTAACAATACTAATAATGATAATTTGTAAATGGGTATGTCATTTTTCAAAATAGTGGTAATTTTTAGGGGGGAAAAGATAGTTACCCTTAGGCAAATGACATGACCCATTCTGGCCAATAAGTGACAAATTAATTGCAGAAGCAAATATGAGTGCAATTTAATAACGTTGTTTTGGCTAATAAGCATAAAAAAATCTGTATTGTACATGGACATAATGATTTAATAATAAAACAAGTTAAGTAAAGAAAAGGAGAAGTTGACCGTGTTGCTCCTGTGTGCCACTTTCTTGTCAAATAGTGCATCTTGCTGTATTTTTTATCTGCAGGTGAAAAGTTGCACCACGTCATGTGGTGTTTCCTTTCTGCCGTCTCTTACAAGTTTGATGCAAAACTGTGACTGTGCACAGCTGCACGCTCGGTTTCTTTTTTAGGTTCTCTCTGTCGCATATACAGTCTTATACAGTCATATGACACAAGCAGCCAGTTAAATACTTTGTCACTGCTGTTTTGGTGCAAATGTTATATGACAGGGCTGAAATGTTTTGGATTTATTTAATCTTATTATTAATCTTTTTTTGAAAGGAGTCAATACCAAATGTGTAGCTTGCGAGTATCAAAGTATTGAACTGTCAGGCTTGGTCCCAACAAGTGATACTGTCATAATTTGTTTACAACCAAATATTTCTGCATCTCACAGTATTTTTTGTGTGCGTTTGTCTGCAGGAGCAGCCGCTGGGCGGTCCAAGGATCAAGCATGTCTGTCGGGCAGCAGCAGTGGCGTTGGGGCAGCCCCGGGCCATGGTGCCAGATGATATTCCCAGGCTCAGTGCGCTGCCACTTCACGAGAGAGAGGGCATCACCTTCTCTCCCTCGGCAGAAGGTACAGTGTGTCTACCTGTGTTGTTTTTAAGAGAATTTAGAAATTAACCTCTCTAAGCCTTCACTAGAGATCGGTGAGCACCACGGTGCATTTTACATTGCACTATATATGTGCAATGATTTTAACCAAAATGTTCCAATTTTAAAATCAACTTATTTTTACAATGTTTACACATTCTCAAGCTTCTTTTTTTGTAATGGTAACCAGTGAACCAGTAAATACAGGCACAAATGCATTACAGTCCTGGTTTATGATGGCATGAAGGAAATACATTGACGCTGATTACATATATGCTTAATGCATATATTCAGTGTTAAACTAATTCTTCCTGGTTAGGACCTGGTTAAAATGACCAGAAACTGAAACACAACACAAAGGAGGAACCCAAAAAGGGCAATGCATGCAGCACATTTGTAGATCTTCAAATTCTTCAGAACAACTGAATTCAATTTCTTCTAAAAAAAAAAATCTTATATAGTTTTTTTGTTGCCAACGCTGGTGGCAGCAATGTCGGTTACAAAATGTTGTTTTTGTTGCAAGCTTATTAACTAAAAGGAAGATGGTTGAGACAGCGGGTTGTGCACACAGGAGATCTGTAGCAAGAGGATTTTGCCTTTTTCGGCAAAAGAGTTAATGCGCTTAACTGGAGATGGAAACGCCTTTTCCAAATAAGTTGTGGTGCAGCAAACATTGAATTTGTATAACCGAGCTATTTTGGCCCTGAGAGAAGAGGAAGTAGCTGTTTCTGCTGTCAGTGTTGACTCTCTCATGAAAAAATAATTGCAATTTGCCTAATTAAAAAAAAAAAAAAAGACCTAGTTCTATAACACCTATTTTTCTGTCATAGGCAAACAAGTGGTTTTGGTTCCAGTTCACGACCTTTACTACTTCTGCTTTGTTTATTCACATAGGCTACGCCACCAATGTCTGACGAAACTACGCTTTGCCTATCCTACCACTTACTACAAAAACTTGAATAGATTTAATTGATTAATCAATTCCCCACAGAAGATGGGGACAATAAAAGTTCAGTTATACCATTAGTATGAAATTACATGCAATGTAGTTTTTAAAAAGGTCTTTAAAAGTCTAACTTGTTGAACCTTTACAGATGAGTTCAGAAGCTTAGACCCCCACAGCAGATTGCTAGATGTGCAGCATGAACTGTTGCTACTGTGTAGTTTGAGTTACTAGCACCCTGGAATAGACAGGATTACCACATCATTCACAGATTGATTGGGGAAAAAAAAGATGGACTTGATACTGTACATTACCGAGCTCTCAGGTAGGTTAACTGTTTTTCAATCCAATTTCTCACATGCTTCATTAGCATTGTCCAGAGTTAAATTAATTTCTGCTAATCTTTTTCAAGAAAGCTGCTCTGCTAGTGTACTATAATGAAAACATTCACCAGCTAATATATTCTTTCAAACTGGCATATTTAACTTTCTGCAGTTATAAAAACACAACCTAAAAAAATAAGAATCTGTTTTGTAAATAAGCACAATTTTGAAAGCTTTTGGCAAACGTAATCTGCTGAGCAAAAACTTAAAAATTGCTTTATGTAGTTGTAACTAAAATATTTGCCAGCAAAAATATCTTTTGTCACACACAGATTAGCCACCGCTGTTGGAAAGCTTTACCCAACACTGGTCGAGTGAGCGTCACTCAGTATGAGGTGAGGAAGTGCCGTTTGACAAATGAACACATTTAGTGCTGTTGGCAAAATCGGATCCTTACACAAGATTATTCCAGTTACATTATTCAATTAAAATTATGTCAGTCCCCACCTTTTAAGTAATTATTTTCAATCTGAGTCTTGCACTGTGCCAGCTGGCAGTAAAATACTACCGCTGGGGGTTGCAAGAGGTTGTCAAGGGAATTAAGTCTAAATCTGTCTCTAGCTGTTTTCATATCCAAAAAGGTCAGGCAGGGGAATTACCACCAACAACGTATTTGTCAGAGACATTCCAACCACCTAACTTAATTCTGCAACCCCAGTTCTAAAAAAGTTGTGATGCTGTGTAAAATGTAAATAAAAACAGAATGCATTGATTTGCAAAAACTTTTTGACCTATATTCAATTGACTACAGTACAGAGACAAGGTATTTAATGTCCCAGCTGATTAACTTGTTTTTTGTAATTACACACTTATTCTTTCTTAATTTGATGCCTACATGATGTTCCAAAAAAGTTGCAACAGGGGCAGGATTAAAGCTATGATACATCAGCTTTTCTTTTAACAACACTCGGTAAGTGTTTAGGAACTGAAGACACTAATTATTGACGTTTTGAAAATGAAATTATTTCTGATTCTTGCTTGATATACCACATCAGTTATCTGGGGTCTCTATTGTTGTATTTTGCACTTCATGATGCACCACACATTTTCGATAGGAGACGGGTCTCGACTGCAGGCAGGTCAGTCTAGTGCCTGAACTGTTTTGCTATGAGGCCACACTGTTGTAACACATGCAGAATGTGTGTCTTGGCGTTGTTGAAAAAAGCAGTGGCGTCCTTGAAAAGATGTCTGGATGGCAGCATATGTTGCTCCAAAACCTGTATGTGCCTTTCAGCATCAATGGAGCCTTCACATATGTGACAGCCGTGATGCCATGGACGCTAACACACCTGTTTCTCTGGAGTGACTGAATCTTTTAATGACATTATGGTTTATAAATAGTGCAGTCCCTAAATTCCTTGCAGTTTCGTATTGAGAAACGTTCTCAAACTGTTGGAGTATTTGCCCATGCAGTTTTTCCACAAAGTTGTGAACCTCACCCCATCCATGCTTGTGGATGACTAAGCCTCTCATGGATGCCCTTTCAGTACCCAATCATGATACTATCACCTGTTACCTGTTTACCTGCTGAATGTTTCATACAGGGTTTTTGTGTTGTTTTTTTGTTTTTTTTGAGCTTTCCACAACTGTCCCAACTTTTTTGAAACCTGTTGCAGGCATGAAATTCAGAACGACTGTATATATACAGAAATAATTCAAATCAGTTTGAACAGTAAATATATTGTCTTTGTACTGTATTCAATTGAATATAAGTTGAAAATGATTTGCAAATCATTGTATTCTGTTTGTATTTATGTTTTACACAATGTCACAACTTTTTTGGAATTGGGGTGGTAGAGTGACTCTTAATTTACAACACTTCAGGCAGGTGTATCTACATTAGTTTTTAGAAACCAGACCAGAATGAGTATATACATATATGTATGCACCTCCAATTACAGGACTTAGACCTGTCATGTCTCCTGCAGACTGAAGTTCTGACATCCAAATATGTCACCCCACATCACATGCACGTAATGATGTTTGAAATGTATAGTTTGTGGCCCCTTTACCCATCTTGTCTGTCTCTTGCCTCCAGATGTGGCAGACGATGACGACGATGACATCGCTGATCAGGGCAGGGCTCAGTGGGTTGTCTCTCAGGAAAGCATCCAGCGGCGGAGGAGGAGGGGTAGGGGGAAGGGCCGCAAATTCAGAAAACGGAAGATCCTTAGTCGGTTCGCACCAGGAGGAGTCCGTTCCCGGCGGTGTGGAAGCTGCAAAGGCTGTTTGGTAGAGGAGGACTGTGCAAAGTGTATCAACTGCCTCGATAAGCCAAAGTTTGGGGGGCCAAACACCAAGCGGCAGTGTTGCATGTAAGTTAAACTAATCACAAATTCAGGTTGTTGAGTTTATGGTTGACAGGCTGGTGAAGAGACAGATTATGTGAATGATTTGTGTGTTGCTTCAGTGTTTTTACACAGCACTGTTAGGATTTTGATGAATTTTAAGCAAACCTTTGAAAGGCATTGACACAAAGGGGGTGACAGTATAAACACATTAACTATTCAAATATGAAAATCTCAGGTTTTCACTACTTAGTCATTTAAAAAAATACTTTGGGCAAACAGAGGTCTGACAAGTGAGGAAAAGTCTTAACCCATAACCATGTCTTAGCTTGTTATGTTACTATAATTCAATCATATGTATATATGTGTGTGGTTTTCAAACAATGGCAAAGGTATAATCAGTCCAAACAAATAAAGTTCGGGTGTAAAAGACGAGAGTGAAATTTCCTCTAGTTTATTACATCAGCTCCCATGGTAAATTTAGTACAATGTACATGTCCACAGCACTAATTCCATCAGTATAACATAAGAGTGATGTTATGCTCATCACTCTGCTGCTCTGGCTGTCTCTTTTTAACAGAAATAATGTTTTCAGAGTCATTAATTCCAGCTGTGTTCCTGTTAAGCTTCTTTCAACAAACCTTATCATTTCCTGATATTTTTTCACAGCTGGTGTATTTTAGAAAAAGTAGCAGTATTGACATATTTACATTTTGGACTGACAAAAAGGAGTTTAGTGCTAAAGCAGGTTTAAAAATGTTTGAGTTAGTGGTGCCTAAAATACTGTTTAACTTCTAGGTTAAGCTTTTTTTTACATGAAACATATAAATACTGTTTATTTCTTTCCAGTAAAACATATTAAACAATCCTGTAAATGAAGGCAAGTCGACTCTTACAGTTAAACACATTAATAGCATGTCTACACATGCACTTTACTGTGAACATACAATTACATTTTACTCTTTCTTCTGCCCCAAGATATAGGAAGTGTGACCGGATTGAGAAAGCGAAGATGGATCGCATCATGAAACCATTTAAAAGTAAGTCTCTAATAATTTTGCAAGTTAACAGAAACAAAACAAAATTATCAATTTGTTCAGATATTCGGTTTGTCTACAAAATTAATCATGAGGTTAATTTTTCTCAGTTCAGTCGAGGCGATTCTCGGGCTCTGTGTCAAGCAGTGACGACGCCCCCTGGGGAGTCGAAGGGTCAGGCGAGACATCGTCCTCGATGACGCCTGGAGTCAAGAAACATTCCCTGCGTAACATCACACCGCGCTCCTACAGAAGCCTGCTGAAGTCTGAATCCGAAGACGAGGAGGGAGAAGAACAACAGCAGAAGGCAGATAAATCGCCGGTCAAGCCAAGTGTAGCTGCTGCTAACAACCAAGGTAACTAAAGTTCAAAGTCGCTGCATTGCTTTTGCAGATTGAGGCTTTAAGATCCCTGGTGTTGATTTCAGAACTTTGTTGCTAGGGAGTGCATCACAAACTACCATCACTTTTATAGAACAGATAACAGTTGTCAAGATCAGCTGGTAGTACCATTTCCAGATGTGGTTTTTGCATATTTTCATTTCAAGCATAAAACTTTGATGCATTATGTCCTTTTATGCCCCTGACATCACCACCAAGGGCAGTTAGATGATATAATGACAGATATCAGGGAAATAAGGCATTGCATTGTACTGCAGTTATCTGCGACATCTGTAAAGGAGACAAGACAAGAACATGGAGCAAGTTGAGGATAGAGTAGTCAAATTAGCTCTCTCTCTCATCTAGCAAAGCCATTTTGAATGCAAACCTTTCCCTTGGCTACTGGTCTTAATCACAAAGCACTGGGTTTCCCCTAGAATGTTTTTTTTTTCAAGCCTGGTGGTCAGGACTGGGAAAAAAAAACCTAAACAGACAAGCGTGTGGTATGGCAATTTATATTTGTTTTTAAATTTTTGTTTACTCTGTTTATTCAAGACTTCAACAAAGTGATCACAAGGAGAGGACGACATAATATCTGTGTTTATTGTAGAAAAAAAGCTATGTAAGCTATGACCTTCCCAAAACATGTGCATTATGAGCACAGTGTGCATGATTCATGGCAGCACTTTATCTTCCTTGGCTTGCAGAAAATGTCACCACGGCATCATGATATGTTATGTTTGCCACACATAAAGAAACTCAGAACAAAAATGTAAGCCAAACACATTTCCCTTTGTTTTAAAGTTTCTGTAAAGTAACAATAAATGTGTGTTTGTCATGCCAGAAACATTTTATTAATCACACAGCCTATTTCTGCTCTGAACCTGAACTTCATTAGGTTATCAGATTAATATTGACAACATTAGCACAGGAAGAAAGGAAGACCACATAATTCCAATTTGCTGAAATTGGAGCAAACTGTTTGAAACCCTCCCAGTAGAATCAGAATCGTGTTTTAGATCTGTTTCTCTTCTTTTGGAGATCTTGCCCCTCAAGATGGCGGATCACTGCCAGACAATCCTCCAGCTGAGGTGGTGAAGCATCGCCGGCCGTTCAGCAGAGGAGCTGGGAGCAGACCTCGAGCTTACAAGGTAAAAACATCCAGCAGATTTCCCTCCTCGCCTCCAGTATGTCAACTAATCAAACCTGGGTCAAGTTGTATTGTTGGAAAATGTTTTTTTTTCTCAGTTTCCATATAAGTGGTGTTAAAAAAAAAAACAATTCAAAACTGTAGTTAAGATGATTTGTTTCTGAAATGAATTTGACTGTTAAAAGTAAGTCATTAGCTGGAAGTCTGAGTTATCATGATAAACGCCCACAAATATTTCCAAGTAATACTTTGCCCAGGTCTGCATCTCACTTTCAGATTTTTAATTTAATCATCTGTGTTGAATGAATGAGTGATTCTAATAACATATTCCAAATTCAGCCTTGCTAATCTTCCGTCTGTGACTTTGAAATTTCTCCTTCATATTAAACCCCTTGCATGTATTTAACATTATGCTTTCTAAATTATATATGAATTAACTTATGTTCATGATAAAATGCAGATGATTTTTCTTTGTGGTAGAAGCACAGCCTACACTCCTAGTTTGGTTTCTGTTTGAGAAAGTGAGCGGTTTTGATGGAAGATTTTAACCATCTGGAGACTCCAGGTTCCGAAATGTAATCTGTAAGGAAAAACTATCAACAATCATTTTTACTTTTACACATTTGGCCCATGTGATTTTAATATTTTCTCCTGTGATCAAACATCTTCAGTAAAGCATTGTGCACACATGGCTTACGACAGCATTGAATAAGCAAAATAACGGTCACAACAGAAGTGGCTGGTCACTAGAAGGCGCCGCCCCACCTCTCCCTACATCCTAAAATACTTTGAAATATATACTTCAAGTGTAGTTAGTGAATAAAATGTATAATCTGCAATAAAATGTGCTGTTAAAAATGTTCTATGTTGTCTAAAGTTACGGATAGGTCATGTGTTTCCGGCCTGGGGCGCAATATTTTTTTTTGGCCCATTGACTCTGTACAACTGTAAACTTTACATGTGCAGTTCGATCCTCTCAGCCCGCAGCATTCATTTGAATAACAGCAGGAGAAAACTTTACCAGCCGCCAGTGAATCACAATGACATGATATAGTCACTTTTACAAATATATTTTATCTTGAAAGTAGAACCACTTTTGATAGGTAACAATAAATACAAAAAAAATCAATGATTATGTGTTCAGTTTCGTTTTGAGGGAAATTCAGTAAAATTATTTCGAAACTTTTATGGTAGCTATAGAGAGACGAAGCCCCTCCCCAACCACTCGGTGAACTACATCTCTCGTCTCCCGTCTCTTGTAATGTTTTTCTACTTGAAGTGTTTTACCCAGAAAGACTTGCCATTTACTACCGTTCAGTTTCCGAAGTAAGGTCCCATGATGGTCCACCGGAAGAGGCATGACGTATATAATGCCTTTCTGTAATTGCTTTGATCATCAACATAGCTGATCAGAAAAATGCACCATCGCTTTTTAACACCTCTAATTTCAGTGTTGAAAGGCCTGTCTGTTGCACCGTGTCGAAACTTAAGCTAAGATTAATCATAAACCTTGGCTGTGGTGTCTGACTCTTTGCTTCTGCATATCCTAGTTGGCATGTACATTTGATTTAAAACTTGTAATTTTTTATGTCAAAGCTCATGCCAATCTAATCAAGTAAACTAGTGAATTTCAAACAGTTTGCTTGCCCACTGTCAAAGCTCTGCTCTGTCTTTAAAAAAAAGTCCTTTTTGCTTATTTTTTTTACCTTTTATATTTGCATTGCTTGAATCCTCCTCCATTCTTCATAAGAATTCCCACCATATTTATGTATAGAAGCTGCTTACAAGTGTTGCATTGATCCCTATCTGTGTTTGTTGGTTGAAAACGCATAGTTCTGGTTTTGTTAAGTGATCCTGTGCTGCATACATCTGGAAATTTGAAATATTGTGGTCTGAGGTCATGGTGACTGCTCCACTGGTTTGTGGTGCCACAACCAAACTCCCATCTTCCTCCTCCTTCCAAAACCTTCAACAAAGGAAACCACCATGTTTTCAAGATGAGAATAAAGAGAAAGCAAGTAAACAACTTCAACAACATGTGGTCCGTATACGTGGCATTGTAAACAAAGCGACATGCAGTTTCTCCTCGTTTCACCCAGTTCATGGGTGACTCTTTGATTGTTACCTGTAGATTTATCCACTGCAGTGCATTTATGGTAACTTTGTTAGCGAGAAGATCTCAACAGACCGTAAACAGACATGCTTGTGGACACTGGTGTGTGCAAAAGACATTCTTCGACCTTTTTAAAAAAATAATAAACCCCCATTTACAGGTTATCAGTAGAGACCTACTGTTCAGGAAATGCTGGTGTTTAATACGACATGTATATATCTAGTTGGAGTACCTGCATGAATACAGTCACGCATGCACCTTTGAAAATGCACATATAGATATCTGCATGTACATGATAGATACATCTGAACACAGTTTATCAGTGTATGTGCATGTGTCTGAAATTTAAACAAGCTGTGTGAGCGTTTGTGCACAAAAGTTCTGTGACTTAAGATTTCTGTATAAATCCTGTAACTAAAATAGCCAGTTTAACACACAGAATAAATTACAGAGATTATTAAGGGCCTTAGAACGCAGGGCGCTATAATATTATACAGTCTTTAAGAAATAAATGTACGCACCTGAAGAATAGACAAATGGACCCCTCTTCTGAAACTAAGAAACTGAGAGAACAACACCATCGAATTTCACACATCAGAGTAGATGGTTTTTCTCATGTTTTTGTGCTCTCTGCCTATTTGCATTGTCAGATGTATCATTTTCTAAATGAGTGTTGTCAGCTAGTTCTTTTTTTTGGTAGTAATCTAGCTGACTTTGAACTGGACACATGTATACTTCTCTTATAATATACCTCTGTGTTTAGTTCTTAGGGGTGTAACAGTACATGTATTTGAACTGTTCGGTATGCGACTTCCTCTGTTCGGTTCGCCCTATGACCCAAACAATTAATTTCAAAATCGTCTATTTATGTACACAAACTCACATATGCGGAATAGAAATTCTAGAGGGCGAATTTTACCCAGAGTGTTTTGGCAGGGCACCAAATGTTGTGTATCGGCTGTAGCGTGCAAGTCAGCTCAGCCCAGTTAGTCAAGCCCATGTAGTGTTGCTCCTCCACCGTACGGGAGCATTATGATCTCCTGTAATGACAAGGATTAGTGCCAAACTGTGCCAATATTATTCATCTAAATTTGGATATGTCTGTTGAAACACTTAAAACATGTTCATTCAATTATTTCTGGTGGCCTGCCACAGTATCAACATTTACTGCAACATATTGGACTATATTTAAAAATATGAAAGCATATTTGGTGACCCATTTCAGCATTTTTATGTTTTTTTATAAGTCTGAGAGAACGACGATATTTGCGATCGATGAACTGATAATCACACATTCTTTACAGAGAAACAGAGAGAGAGACAGTTTCCTGTTTAATGTATATGCCTACTAATACCATCGGTATAAAAGCTTAAAAGTGCACCTGGTTGGTGCTCTACCACATTGGCTTTGATCGTTTTCAATAGTACTGCACATTTAATCGCAATAAAATCGTAATACGGCCAAGTGCAGCATCCAAATTGCAAAACCGGAACCAAATCGCAAATTTTTGAAAAAGTAAAAATATATGAGAAAACAGCATTATAATGAGGTGACCTTTTTTAGCAAATCGTGTCCACTTCTCAAAATTGGCGCCATGCCGACCGGCACCTGCTGTAGGTAATACACAGACTATCGATACATCGAGTACTCCATACAACCCCACTTCAAATAATTTGAACTACCCCCTTAACTGTTAGAGTGAGAATTATGGTAAATGAATCGCTGATGAATGTTTACATGTTTTCAAAATAAATAACACCATTTTTTTTGCAATATCTTCTGTTTTCTCTCCTGTACTGAAAACATACCAAACCACAAACCTAAAACCGAGGTACATACCGAATCGTGAATTTTATGTACTGTTACACCCCGACTGCTGCTGAATGCATTTCCTGAACCTTCTTTACCTTTTCTTATTTCTTATTCTTGCCTAACGCTACTCTTAAAGTCATAGTTCTCCCCTTTCCTGTCACTTTGGCTGCTGCCGGTCGCCGCCTCTGCATGTCACTAGTATAAGTGTATCGTTGGAACCTGTCGTGCTCGTTGGCTTAGGCAGTCCCCTCCTCCACAGGAACAGGAGAACACAGAGGAGACGGAGCCCAGAGACACTTTACCAGACACCACCAGCCCACCCAGGACCCCAATGCCGAAGCTGCAGCAGCAGCTCCAAATACACTTATACCGTCTGCCTGATTCTGTCCTGCAGTCTGCTCTGTGTTATTTGCCACAGCAGTCGCCCAAGTGCCCGGATCAGGGTGCTTCAGAGTCACATCCAATGTTGTCCCAGCTTTTAACACAGCCTGCTATTTCTCATTCATCACATCTCGCCACACAGTCCCCTCCAGAATCGTCCCAGCCTGTAACGCATCCCGCTTCTCCGCTTTCACCTCATCCCATAACAGACGCTCCCCAGAAATCCCTGCAGTTGCGTTTGCACCGTTTGCCCCAGTCTGTGGTGCAGTCAACCTTGCATTTGCACAAATGTAAATCATCATCATCTCAACAACATCCCCAGTCCGTACTGCTCTCTCCTCTGACAGAGGTTTCCTCAGAGTCGAGTGTTCAGAGACATCCAGAGTCTGGGATGCAAGGCCCAGATGTTTTGACTGAAACACAAACGGTTAACAAAGATAAAACAGAGCCAGCGCTCCCTCAGCCACACACAGAGTTGCAGGAGGGCACACAAGAGGAGCAGGAGGACCGGCGAGGGGATCAGCCTGAAGAGGAAGAGGAGAAGGACAGTTCTATAGAAGGGACAGTGTTGAAAACCTGTCCAACAACTGACCCACACTATCTCCTTCGTTCCCAGAATCCTGCAGAGTGTGCATCAGTGAACACCCTGACGGGGTTAACTAACGGATTTCCCCAAAAGGGCCTGTTGCAGAACAAGTACAAGATCCGCGTGGACTTCAAGGTGAGTTTTTGTACTAGTGTTGGGTGGCATTTTTATATTAGCACTCACTAGGGCTGGGTACCAAAAAATATGAAATTAACTTGCTTTTCCACACAAGTGTTACATTTACAACCTCACATTCTTCTTAAATGAGAGGAGTTGTTTTAAGACAAGTCAGAGAACAAGTCAGACAGGAAGTCAGACAGGAAAAAGGGAAAAAATTAAGGGAAAAAATACCACACTGCTGGTTCTGACTGTTTTTGTAAGATTCCTTGCATACCTCTAAAATAAAAGGTTCATAAATAGTTGTTAAGATTCAGCAACGTGGTAAAACTTTCCAACCCCCACCCTCGTTTCAGCTGGGAGATGTGTGCAGCCCACAAGTTCGCTACATGCATCCAATAAATAAACAAGATAAATTCACACAGTATCAAGAGAGGGAATAGTCTTACATCTGGTTTTCTTATGAAACAGAAAAACTACAACTGCACACTCTCTAAATTCAAGTTTCTCAGGGCGTCCCTATAGCTCAGTTGGTAGAGCCCCCCCCCCCAGTGTATTGAGGCTGTCAGTCCTCTGGAGCTGCCGCTGGTTCAACTCCCGCCTGCTGCTTCCCTGTCATCTCGTCAGCTGTCTGTTCTTAACTCAGATAATCGCCAACTCTGGTTTGGTGAAACAAATCCACAACTCACTAAGTTAGATGTCAGCTCTTTTCCTCTCCCTCATCAGTGGGCTCAGTGGATGTGTATTGTGTTGCAGAATGTACGTGTGTCGTGGAAAGCTGCCTGTCATTTATTCAGACCATTAATTTAGGAAAAATTGCCCCGTCAGGATTCAGCCAGTAGCTGATGGCTGATGTATTCATCCAATTTCCCAATAGGTGTCACATTTCAAGAAGGGATTGTAACGCACTGTAATAAGTGCTCCTTAGCAGAAATACAAAAATAAACTTTGTGCTCTTTATAGCTCAGAAGAATGAAATACATGTAATGCCTATCCTGGAGTTTATGATTGTAATATGTTCATATGTATCTTTGGGTTGTAGACAAAGTAAGAAATTTGAGGACAACACCTTGGATTTTGGGAAACACTGATTGACATTTTTAACCATTTTCCTGCATTTTATGCTGTTATGGGCTCATTCTGAGGCTGCTGATTTACGTATTTCATTCTAATGAGCTCATGCATCCTTAAAATACCAACGAAGAAACTGATCACGTTCTTCTTATACTTGTGTCTACCAGGAGGACTGTGCTGTACAGAATGTGTGGCTAATGGGCGGTCTCAGTGTCCTCACGTCTGTCCCTACTACGCCACAACCGGTCTGTCTGCTCTGCGCCAGTAAAGGACGCCATGAGGTAATTCACCTCTTTACTGGAGCCTGAATAGTTTTGAAAAGTGTGCAAAGTGTTATTCATAACAATGTTGTTCCTTCTGTTCACATCTTGTGGTTCGTATCTCCAAGCCTGTTTTGTCAATAATAACATTTTCGTGACTGAACTGTTCTCCTTGTGTCTCCCTCTTGAATCAGATGATATTCTGCCAAATCTGCTGCGAGCCGTTCCACAGCTTCTGCCTCTCACCAGAGGAGCGCCCTGTGAAGGAGAACAAGGAGAACTGGTGCTGCAGGCGCTGCAAATTCTGTCATGTCTGTGGCCGCCGAAGCAAGAGCACGAAAGTATGCAACCCAGGATCACTTATGATGTAAAACCAAAACAAAGACTCCTAAATTCAATTAAAGACAGGTTCACTTTCACATCTAAATGCTTTTTTAGTAAGTTATAAAAGTTTTGAATTTCACCATACTACATTTTTCAGACGCCTAGTGTCTTAAGAAATTGTACATTAGATATTAGGATCACATTGCTGGATTAAGAGACTTTTTTTTTATTAGCATATTTGCAAATTTGACAGCAGTGACATAACCTTTAATTAATGTACCATGGTTTTTTCTTTCCCCTGTAGCCTGTGTTGCAGTGCAGGAGATGCCAAACCTCATACCATCCTTCCTGCTTGGGACCAACGTATCCTAAACCTATGAACTGCAGTATGCCTTGGGTAATTGCTTCAGTATATTATATAAAAATCTCCTTCCTTTGTGTTGTGAAAATATTTCGGTTTTTTGGCAACATAGAACTTACCAAAACAGATGTGTTTAAGTGTCAAGAAAGAAAGTATTAAGCCTGAAAAAAAACCATTTTCAGGTCACTTTTTTCCCCCACAATTCCTGAATCAGTTTTTTCTATATATATGTAAATCATATAAACAAGTGTTTCCTCTGTCTGTTCCATGCTAACTGAGGTTAGCATTGCGATTGCGGTTATATTATTATAAAAAATGGATCCATTTTACTTCACATGCTACATCCAGCTACAGCAACCTCAACGGGTCAAAACTCACATTTGTGCTGTGTGCAATTTTCAGGGGCTCTATGTACTTAAAATTTTCTCTATCATCTTATTTATTTGCTCATAACACTAACTTATTGAGCAGGAACAGCTAAATGTAGCAGTTTACTTCAGACAGTATTTCATTTATCACTTTTATATCCAGTGTAAAAACAAAAATAAAAATTGCATTAAATCGTAATGTATCAAATCGCAGTACTTGTAGAATCACACTAGTTAAGAATAGAAATACTAATTCTGTACCCAGGTGTCGTGGTAGTATCAAATGGGGAGACAAGAATATCGTCCCAGCCCTGCAACTCAGGCATTCTGTTTGTAGTGTGACTCCTCCTCGGGCCTCATACACTTGCTCTGTTGTGTGTGTAGGTTTGCATGACGTGCATTCGGTGTAAAAGCTGCGGCGTGACTCCTGGGAAGAGCTGGGACTTGGCCTGGAACCACGAGCAGGACCTCTGTCCTGACTGCACGCTCCTCCACAACAAAGGTGAGACCTCTATGAGACACCCGTGTTTTCTGAATAGGACGTCACCACATTTATGAATGCTCACTAAATACAGGGTTCATTGATCAAAGCTAACCAAACAAGTCCAGTGTTGCTTAGAAGGATAACCTGGGCTTGTGTATGTATAATTTGTGTCTCTAGTTCAAATGTGTGTCACCAGAAATGGATGAAGTGACTGATACATGATCTGTATTTACATCAGGGAATTTCTGCACCATCTGCCACAAGTGTTATGAAGATAAGAAGCAACCAACCCAGATGATTCAGTGTTCAGAGTGCCGCCACTGGATTCATTACACATGTGAAGGACTTTCAGGTGAGTAACTGTTTGTTTATTCCTAGATGACGAGATGTGTCAGGGGACACATGAATTGCTGCTCTTGGTTGGCAGGTTTAAATAGATTTCAGGTGATTTCCATGTTAAGTTACAGTAAATGGAAGAGTATGATCATTTACAATGTGAGAATGAATCAGATTTTGCACAGTGAAACGTCTGCTTGGCTATTGCATGTCAAAGAATACAAGAGCGCATGACTTAATTTTAGCTACATCATAATTCTTTAAATATGGAAATAAATGCTTGGAGTCCCAGGTTTAATACATTTTAATTTGTAGGATATTCAGCACACATAGAAGAGGCATATAATAGTATTGCAGATCTACTCTTAATTTTCTCTTTGTCTGTTTGTCATTACAGAGGAGCTGTTCGGTTTGCTGTCAAACCAATCAGAAAAAGTGTTTTTCACCTGTCAGCCGTGCCGTAAGCACTCGCATAAACACAGCAGCTTGAAAGAGAAGCTGCAGAGCAAACTGACAGCCAGCCTGAAGGAGGTGCTCACTGACCTCCTCACCAACAGCACCACACAGCACCTCCTTATCTGTAAAACAGTAAGAGCTACTCAGGAGTTCCATTCTGTTCTGCTTTTATTTAAGTCTTCAGTTGTTTTTGCTGAATGCTGCCAGGTTGCTGAATTTTCTGTTCTTGTTTTAACTTGTTGTTTTTGTGTTTCAGTGTCAGGAAACAAACAACACACACTTCAGGGAACAACAGCCAGTCTGTGATCTACAAGCCATGGAGAGGAAGTTTAAAGGGGGCGGATACTCCTCAGTAGTAAGTAACTAACTGTTACCACAATCGGCTTAGACAGTGAATGAAAACAGTGATGAAATCAGTTATGTCAAACAATTATTTCTTCCACTTCTGTGAGATGCTCTCGATTTAAGCCCTTGTCTTTGTTTCCTCTTCTTCTCGTTCAGAAATCTTTCCATGCAGATGTCGCCCGTGTGATGAGGAAGTGGCTGAAGGAGGAGGAGCTTCTCCCCGACGACCAGAGACCAACCAGTCAGGCCAGGACACACTACGTCCAAGTGAGCGTCCTTCTCCTCCCAAATCTCCCACAGTTTCAGTTTATTTTTAGAGACCCACGTTTCATTGATTTCCAGTTGAAATCTATTTATTTCCTCAGTTTCTGTTTTAACTTCCTGTTTTGACCAGCCAGGATGCAGAGCTGAGCCCCTAAACAAATAGACTATAAAAAGACTGTTTCAGTAACATACTGCCCAAAATGTCCAAAAATAGACACTGTCTGTGATTTGCCTTTGAGCTCACTTACATTTCTTTTTTTCTCACAGATGATTGAGCGGGCTTTCAGTTGGTTTCCTGTGCGCCATCTGAAAAAGTGGAGCTCTGAGGAATTCCCAAGGTAAATTTATTGCCAAATAATTATACCCTCAGTACAGACGCATTCATTATTCTCTCACAAACGTGCAAAAAAGCATGTGCACAAATCTGTGCTTAAACTGTGCGCAAAAATGTTTTATGAAGATTTATTATGATTCATTAGTATTTTCTTACCTGTGTTTGTACTTTGCAAACAAACAGAACTGCCTCAGACCACACGTATGCTGAAATGATTAAGGCTCATCTGTCTTTGAAAATATAAACACATCTTTTAACTAAATGCAGAGCATATTAAAACGGCATCATTAAAAATGTTTTGTTTGCTTTGATTTTTTTTTTCATTTGATTAAAAGTGTAAATGTTATGCTTATCTTATAATTAGGAAATAAATTACCTCTGGGTGAAAGTCCTTGCTGGGTGTCATCACTTTTACCCTCATTTCTTGGAAATGTAGTTTGCAGATCAGGTGGTCCTTGTTCTCTACGTGTTTTCTTCTTTTTCTCCTTTTTTTTTTGAATCAGCTTTATTGTCTAACTGTTTCTTTATTACCTGAGTCACAGTCCATATCTCAGGGGACACAACATTTACCGTCTCCGTTATTTCAGTTTCTTTAGTTGTGAAATGCTTTTGCTTTAAGGTCTTCTCTCATGCACTCGATGCACATCACTGCTTTCTCCATGAGACACCTCTAGGCAAACATATTTCCTTATACATAGAAATGGGGGCGTGGCAGCAGTGCGCTGGTTACTAATAGCAAGCATGCACCTGTCGATTTAGAATGATTCTGATTTGTTAACATATACACATTAGTGAATGAGGCCCATTGTATATTTGAGATTTACTGAATAGTTGCAGCGTTAAGTGTGTGTTCAGTCGAGGGAAATGCAATTTAAATGACTTGTAGAGAATAAAGTGTCACTCGGGATACTGTAGTAGGTGGACAGTTGTCTCAAATGTCTTGTCTGGGCCTCCCCTCTTATCCTTCACTCTGTAGTGGCATGCTGCCTGAGGCGGTCCTCCCACCATCTAAAGAGCACAGCTATGCACAGTGGCTGGAGAGGACATACCAGCCCAGGGAGTCCAGGGCCCCACAGGCGGGGAAAACCGACTCTCTGCTATCACAGCAGCCATCGCACAGCCTCCCTCTGTATTCAAATGGTATGTAAACTATTGTAGCCTGTTCTGTATCATGTATGCTAACATTTTTTTCTACTTTGTAAAAAGTAAATGGATAATTATCGCTGTCCTCAGTCATGAAATGCCATTATCAGTGGTGCATCGCTACTTGTTTTTGCTTTCTCAGGTTTTTAATGTCCGCCTTATTCCTCACAGATGTAAAGAATGAGGTGGAAACGACCAAGACTGAAGATGTGAGGCAGTGTGCCCTGTGCCAACAGTATGGAGACTCTGCTCCCAGTGTGAGTTTAGCTGTCCTACTGTCAATAAGATATTTAATGACCTGTTGCACTGGCAGTAATGATGCCTTGCAAATTATAACACATTAGTGGTTGTCGTTATTTCCAGGATGAATTCTGTTTTTGTGTTCAAAGAAAAGAAAAAAAACATTCAGCAGTTTTAGTATAATGTTCCGTTTGTGAAGCTGCAACCATCAAAGACAAGAACTTGACATTTTTGCTTGAAACTACTAAATTATGAATCAGTTATCAAAACAGCAGCAGATCACAGAGTTTCTGTGGGTCCTTTTTATTTTTTGCCTTAAAACGTCTTGAATACAGTTTTGACAGGTCTTCAAAAAATGATTGGATTATGTTACTTTTATAAAGTTGTTTGAACTTCAGTCTGACTTTTAAATGTGATTTGTTGCTGAAACCCACACAAAACCAAACAGCTCTACTGAAAACTGTGCTGTCTGGTCAGAATTTATCACCACACTCAAGTGAAAATCCTCCATAAATACATAATTTCTGCAATGTAAGTTTCCAATATTTGTTTAAAGCATTGCTTACAAAAAATCAATCTGCGGTAGTTTTAATAACTGCATTTAAGTTATTTATATACAGTAAAGTAACAGTGCTATATTAATGAAAGTGTAGGGTGCCGGTTTACCATGTTATTAATTACAATTTAAAATCGTGCAGAAAGGTGTACCTATATGACACTACACTGGGGAGCCATTATGTTATGATGTTGAACTAGGTCTTAAATTGCTTTCATAATGATCTTAAAAAGTCTGAAATTTAAATTGTTGAAACCTGCAGAAACCCTGGATTAATCAACAAATTGTGTCTTGAATACAGATACAGGATTATGTTTGTGGCGTCTGAACATTATTACTGTCCCAGTTTGACATTTTCCCCAAAGTTCTTGTCTTTCCTTTAACTGTCATCTTCTCTAACTAAGTGATATGAACGATTTTTGTTTTTTTCATGCTGTAGGATGCAGGACGGCTGCTGTACTTGGGACAGAATGAGTGGGCTCATATTAACTGCTGCCTCTGGTCTGCAGAGGTGTACGAGCAAGATAGTGCTCTTCTGCAAGTGCACAGTGCTGTCTCAAGAGGGCGCCACCTGGTAAGATATTATCAGGATGTAAATTAATAAATTAATGGTGTTTACAATTGCTAGATGTGTATTTGTTGCTCTGAGTGTTGAAGGATTGCAGATGGACCTGTTTAAATTGAATTAACGTGATTGTTTTTGTCCTTCCCTCTGCAGCGTTGTGATCGTTGTGGGCAGTCAGGAGCCACTGTGGGCTGCTGTCTCAACACCTGCCAGAGTAACTTCCACTTCATGTGCGCTCGTTTCCAGAACTGTGTGTTTCAGCAGGACAGGAAGATGTACTGCTACAAACACAGGGATCTGGTCAGTGAAAAGGTATGGAGACAGTTTCCCCTTCTCTTTTATTTTTTGTTTTATCATTGTTATAAATTTACAAGATTGTCAGAGTGGAACATTTTCAGTTTACCCACGCACACCTCACACCTGCTGATTTTCTCTACATTTTATTGATTTATGATCTCCCGTACTCCTCCAGATGGTGGCAGGAAAAGGGTTTGAAGTGCCTCGGCGGGTGTATGTGGACTTTGAGGGAATCAATCTCAGGAGAAAGTTCCTCACAGGCCTCGAGCCAGAGTCCATAAACATGACTATAGGTAAGAAGATCTGAGAAGAATAATTCTGCCACTTGACTGCTGTATGATGAAGTATTCCTGCTATATATCACAGTGCCTTTGTGTGCTGAACGTTAATCTTTCCTTCTCACTTTCCCAGGCTCTCTGCAGATTCAGAAGCTTGGTGTTTTGTCAGAGCTGTCGTCAAATGGGAGGATGCTGTATCCTGTCGGCTATCAGTAAGTGGTCATTGTCAGTGTACAACTGCTGGGCTCACTGAGGTACTTAAACACACATGTGGAGTGAAGTTTTCATAAAACAAGCCCAGGAGAATTACCAGTCATTTGTATTTTTTTTTTTTTAACTGTTGTGTGTATGCTGCTTTCATTCAGACTGTCGCGTTTTGTCTGTTTTTTTTAAGAGGGATCATACAAATAAAACGTGAGGTCAAGAATCACAGTTATACTTAACCCCTGTCTGGACTTTTTCACTTGCATGTCTCACGCAAGTTGAATCTATTGCAGTTGTCTGCACTCGCTTTATGCGTCTTACATCCCAGTTGCATCTGATGGGAGTAAACACGAGCTGAAGCATTTATTTAGACTTCATGTCTATTTTTTACATCAATACGTGCGCATAGGCGAGGCTGGTACACAGGAAAAGGGTACTGAAAATGTACTTTATCCCCATTTTGTTACCTATGTGGAGCAGAATGTGCTCCACAGTCGGAACAGCTCAGGTTTAATCCCACAGGCTCTCCTTTCACTTCGCCCAGCAGCTGGGAAACAAGACATGGAAGCTTCTTAAACTTTCTCTGCAGTGTTTATTCATGGGCGAACTGTACGTTTGCAGCCAACTTTTTTCCATTCTCTCTTTTGTTCATCCACACCCACTGTACACACACGCACAGACTGCAGTGCTTATGCATTGTGCTGATGGAAAATAGATCAGGAATATTCATATTTATCGAAAGAAAACTGCAGAATTACAGAGATCTTGGCTGCTTGTTTGCTGCTGGAAGCTTTGTCATGCACGAATGAGACAGATTCTATGTAGGCAGATGCTTCGGCGTGGCATGAACAAGGTTACGTGATCATGATACTGACATGACATTTGCAGTCCAGACAAGGGGTTAGACTTCTACCATAGATTATGGCATTTGCAAAAAATATTCCTTTATGAGCTGTAGTCTGAGTCTGTAATCTGAATTATAGGTCTGTTCCATTCAACATAGCTGAGTCACAGTATTTATTAAAGTGTTCATCAGAGGGCAGTATTTCTGAAGCCAGCATTTGGTCATAGTTTTCTCTCTGGCTGCCATAAAGATCATAAGGAGGTATGGCTCACTTGAATTTCAAGTCCTTTGGGGTGAATCCAAGGTATGGGCTGTTGAGAATTGACATCCAGGCCTGGCTTTATAAGAACATAAGTCTAGAATATATGCGCAGGATCCACCATTGTCGTCCCACATTCCTTCCAGCAACTGGAGTGGAGTTCCTCTTTGTTTGGATTACTGATAAAGAAGAACAAAGGTCTCTCCAGGATAATACATTTCTCTTGCCTTCTTTTTTTTGTGTGAAGCATTTTGTACCATGGATTTTGAAAAGTGCTCAATAAATGAAGATTATTAATGATATTATTGCTTCTCCAGATGTTCTCGGTTGTACTGGAGCACAGTGGACCCTCGCAGGCGCTGCAAGTACACCTGTAAGGTGACCGAAGTGAGCACGCCTCTTCCTGGTGAAGAACAAGATCCACAGTGGGACCAAGAGGAGAATCACACCATAGTCCACAGTCCCAGCCACCACAGAGGTCAGCAGGAACTTTTTGTGTTTAATTTAATGTCTGGTTAAGTGTTGTTCACTTTATCAAGCACTCACTGATGAGTTTGTGATAAAAAATACAGAGCTAACCCGTGTAAAACCCATGAAATGATTATGCTAAATTCTCCATTAAAACTGATACTGATGACCAGTTGGGTGGACTGTCTTTGAAACCATTTTCTTCTTTTCCAGATATGGAGTCCCCAGATCGTTTAAGCTGCTCATCCAGCCCAGTCAAGTCCACCACCCCATCACCTAACTCTAAACAGCACAACACACCTGGATCCAAAAGTCCTGGTTACTCACAGACCAGGAGACCAGCAGGAGGATCATCTCGACCTCTTCCATCTCCAGGTAAATAGTTTAAGATGAAATGTAAGAAAATGTCTTTATTTAAAGCTGCTGCAAGGAAAGTTCATATTGTGCTTATTTTGGAGGCCCGCATGGACAAAAGCAGGCGTTTCCACCATCATAACCTCAAAATGTACAATGGCATAAATAAAATTAAGAAAAATGCCCTGCTTCTTTTTACCTGGCTGATATAACTTTACCAGGGGAAATGCAAACATAGGCTCTTCTTCATGCTGTTAATTGTGTCACAGTCTTGCTTATGTTTCATAACCAGATAAAAGCTCTTTGTCTTATGTTAAATTATATATTTTGACTTTTTAACCCTTGCAAAGGCATTTTCTATCTTTTGAGTGTTGTATTCTGGAAGTAGACCCCATACTTAATCCTACTATTTTGATCCTTCAGGGACCGCTCCACCCAAATCACATCACTTCCTGACACTGAGAGACCTTGAGGACACCCGTCGACCTCGCAGGCTCTCAGCACGAAGCCGCTGCAGTTCCTCGCCAACAGACAGCGACCCGTCTGTGCCGATGACCCTCCGCTCTGGTGGCACGGTCCACTCCAGATGTGCCCTGTTCAGCTCCCCTCCGAGATCGTCAAACGTGGGATCAGCCTCACCTCCTCTGTCACGACAGAACTCCACATCGCCAGTCTGGAGCTCCCCACCGAGATCCAACTCCAGCATCTGTGCGGGGCTGTCACCTCGGCAGGGAGCCGTCACTCACTCGCCCAGAGGGAGGCAAAACTTTAAAATCACAACTCCAGTTTCTGCAGAGGTTCCCCAAGACTTCCTGGCATCATCTGAGGCAGAAGAAGCAGCGGTGGCCACGACTAATGGGATCTCACTGGCCCCTGATAGCTTGGAGGAGGAAGTCGCCCACCTGATGGCCCAGGAGCTGCCTTACACTGTGTTTGACACGGACACGGAGGTCGCAGTGGCTTCCATGCTGAACGCGAAGCTAGAGTTCGACGAAGCTCTGCTCACTGAGAATGTGACGCTTCACTGTGGAGCACAAGGCGGCAGGGCAGAGGTGGAAGGCGTTGCACAAAACGTGGAAATGCAGGAAGACAATCAGGAGAATTGCCCCGAGGATGAAGACTCAAGTCGTTACTTAAAATTTGCACGCACAGTGGTGTGTGACGTGGCGAGTAGCTCGGACGCCTCAGCTCAGCTCCCATCAGCACAGTCAATCTCACAATTGGACGGAGCGGACGGCGGATCAGAGAGTGATGAAAGTGAGGCGGTCGATGATGACACTACAGACACAGAAGAAGAAGAAGAAAGGATGAAGATTGTCACCAACCATAATACACCTACTAAACAGCTGACAGTTGCGCTGCAGAGGCTGGAATCTATCTACACCGTACCAAACTCTCCACCCTCTGACGTCCTTGAATCAGGTTATGCAAACGATGACATGTCGGTTCAGGAGGAGGAGGTCCTGAGCTCTCAAACATCTCAAAATGAGATGTTTTTGGATTCAGCTACAGGTCATTTTGTTTCTGCTGGACATGGCGCTGTAGTGTACCCGCATAACAATGAAGATGATGAAGATGACGATGATGATGATGATGATGATGATGACAGTAGCTCATCATCTGACTCCAATGAAGGATTTAAAGATGATTTGAATGACCCTGACTACTCTCCAGAGCACGAAACTAAAAGATCTCCCACAGCGCCCTTTAAAACCATAATTATGAAGTCAAAACGTCCGGTATCAAACCTCAAACGCTTGTCACAAAAATCGTGTCTTTCACAGCAGACTAAACCCAAACTGCTGCTGCCGCCTCCACCTGCACAGACTGTTAATAATGCATCAGTTTCTTCCGCTGCTGCTGCCACTTTCTGTGCAGTTCCACGCACAGTCACCTCCCCCATTGTGATCAATGGTTTGAGCACTCTACCTATTCAGCCCGGCGCCACACGGGCCAGAACTGTTGCCATTCGCTTGGACAACTCGAGGACAGAAAATCAGCAGGAAGTTGTGCAGAATCAACCTGCAGCCACTGGATCGCCACCGTCACCAGCTCCTGCGCCTCAGGTCCTGCTGGTCAACCGTCAAGGTCAGATTCTGATCAAAGATCCGAGATCAAACACATATCAGGCACTCAGCACAAACTCTCCTGCCTACAGTAAAATCAGCCAGATCGCCAAGATTCTTCACAGTGGTAACGCCCTGCAGCGGACAGTCCCTCGTGTCATCTTAAAGCCTCGTCCCAGCCCCACCTCCATAATTGTTCCTACTGCTGTTAACCACACCAACAACCAGCAACAACCAGCATCCAAAATCATTGTCAGAATGGTGCGCAGTGGAACTGTGTCTCCCGCAGCTCCTGTCAGCGTGCAGACTGTGCAGAGTACTCCTGAAGCAGCCTTCTCAAACATTAAAGAGAGCACAGCCCAGGCGATCATCGACAGAGCCATGGCGACCCACCGCGACTCGCCAAAGACAGAGCCTAACATCCTCAGCAAGACACGAAAGCCAAAGGCCCGACATCGAAGACCGTCCCAGTTTCAGGACACAGAGGACTCCGATCACTCACCAGCTGCACGTTCAGAGACCTCCAGCGGTTTCCTCGATGAATCAAATTTAAACCCACAAACAACGCCTGCTTCATCACGCCACCAAGTGAGGGTCAAGAGAGTGTCGTCAGCGTCTGAACGCCCCTCCAGGAAGAAGTCCAAGATGGACTTCTTGAGGGATCCCTCAGATGAGCTGGAGGATGTTAATGAAGCCAGGTACTCAAATTGATTCTTAAGACTTTTTTACTGCACTGTATAAAAGTTGAAAGGTGTACATGTAAGTACACGTTGTCCAAATATAACTTTGTGCTACTGTGCATGTTAAAATCACTACTAGTTTTGCAAATTTTGTGCATTTTCCTGAACAATTCTAGTGAAGATTAGTTATGTGAAATATTAATTCATGAAGCACAGTTGAGAGGAAAAGCAGGAAAGCCCTGTAAACGATGTGTACTGCAAAAGCTCTGAAGGGGATTTAAAAACAGAAACCCACTTATGTGACTGGAAAAATTATTGATCGGTTTCTGTCTTGCTTAGTTTCAACAGATCAAGTGGTGTGAGAATGAAGGCTCCGTCAATGAAGGATGTTCTTGACATGGACCAGGTGAACGTGCCTGAGGAGCCTGAGAAGTTGAGGATCACTGCTCCGCCACCTCCTACGCCCTCCAGGTTAGTTCATCTTGAATGAACCCTCATTTACAGCCTGAATGCAATAAAGTAACAAAGACCCACTCACATCCATGTTTGAGGGACGGAAATGCAAGACAGCCTGTTTTAAAATGAGAAAAAACAGTTTAAGTACATTTTAAACCAACATTATGTAACAGATTATTTCATTCTCTTGAAGAAAACAAATCTGACTCAGTTACTATGAAGTGGGATTGATTGTACCTGCCAGTTTTGTTTCTAAAAATGTACAAGTTCTCAATTTTAAGCCTTCCCATAAATCATTTAAAGGTGTGGATTAATTTTCCTCAAGGGTTTTACAGTACTCGCATTCATTGTTTATACTTTTGTTTATTTGTTTGTCCTTTCTGCTCAGGCATCCTCTGGCTGATAGTCCACCACCACACTCACAAACCGACAGTCACATTCTGGGTCAAACACACATGTGGGTCAGCGCTCGCCACGGAGACCTCTGTCAATGGGGCCCTTACTCAGGTTTGTAACTAAGCATTATGTTAATTCATTTTGAGCACCTTTACTTGTCAAGTGTGCCAAAGCTGCTCTTCTCTATCACACTTTGTACCTTGACGTTTTGAGATTAAATCTTGTTCTTAAATTTGCCAGACAAATTCTAATGATCGAGTTTTGATTATTTTTTTAAAAAAGTACAGCTGCTTTTCATGAAATGTTGTATCATATCACTATCATAATCACTTTATTATTATTATCATTATTAATTCTACAGGTTTTAGCTCAGAAGAAGATGCACCTGCACCCAAACACAAGAGGAGGACATACATGAACCAGCCACACCTGCGTTTTGAGATCACCAGCGATGACGGTTTCAGTGTGAAGGCAAACAGCATAGAGGGTAAGAGCTGCTTGTTTACTGCACTTGTTTGTTTGCATTCTGCTTTTAACTGCACTGTTTGACAGGCGTGTTATTTTTAGTCACAGCAAATCTGTGCAGGATTAATCTAAAGGTCGACTAACAGCTGATTTTTAAAGGAAGATAAAATAGTTTGGTGCAGGAAAAATTTGATCTCCAATTAATTAGTCGGTATCATCAAACAGTCTTTGACTTTGTTAAAAACTGGGTTACTGCAGAACTATACATCTGAGACAAATTCCTAAATAAATATATAAAGTTTTTGAATTTGAAGTTTCACCAGTAGTTTATAAAATGTCCTACATAATCTGCAGTTTTGCCGAGCTCTCTCTCACCGTCCTCATCTCTTTCCTCCCTCAGTTGCCTGGCGTGCGGTGATCGACGGCGTCCTCGAAGCTCGCGCAGGCTTCCACCTGAAGCAGTTGCCCCTGGGTGGGATGAGCGGCCCGCGGGTGCTTGGCGTCGTCCACGACGCTGTCATCTTCCTGCTGGAGCAGCTGCAGGGCGCGGCAAACTGCAAACGCCACCGCTTCCGCTTCCACCGCTGTGATGACATCGAGGAGGAGCTTCCCCTCAATCCAACTGGCTGCGCTCGTTCTGAAATCTACACTCGGTACAAACAGTTACTTTCTGTCATGTTTTTAAGAATTTACAAGTGTCAGAAAGGTGATTTAAATGCATATTAAATTAATTGTATTGTCTTTCCTTCTCTTTCTTTAATCAGGAAAGCGACTTTTGATATGTTCAACTTCCTGGCATCACAGCACAGAACGCTCCCTGAGATAGTTGGGCCCTTTGATGAAGAGGAGGATGAATTCCCATTGAAATCTGCGAGGTAAAGAAAACTGAGCCACTTTCTTGACCCTGACCTTAAAAATTTAACCCACTGCACACCTCAGGAGGCAATTTAGCGGACGTCCATGTTGACACCATGTTTTGTCTGACAGACGAGCCACCAGCAGCGAGCTTCCAATGGCGATGAGATTCAGACACCTGGAAAAAATCTCCAAAGAAGCAGTAGGAGTTTACAGGTAATGCCAACAAAAAAAAAAAAAAGAAATACAGGAAGAGAATGAGGTTTTAGTCGGTTGAAATGCATTTATCCGTTTCTCTTCTGTAATCCTTTTCAGATCTGAAATTCATGGTCGTGGCCTTTTCTGCAAAAGGAACATCGAGGCTGGGGAGATGGTGATTGAATACGCCGGCACAGTCATTCGCTCTGTACTGACTGATAAGCGAGAAAAATATTATGACAGCAAGGTTAGTACTAATATCCTCACCAGGTTTCACCTGTTCAGTGCTTTTATTGTGCAGCAGCAGTAATAAAATGCGTAGAATGGCAGACTATTCCTTTTTCCTTTTTCCTCTTCCATTACTTTCTCATTACAGAATGGCTACAGCAGAAAAAATGCTGGCCATAAATAGTGTCAAAAACAGGATTTGATTTCATGTCGCACTAAACAATCACTTCTATCAAATTCTATCAAAATCGCAATATGACGTACTGCAATTTTCAAATCACAGGAGGCGTAATATTTGTTAAAGGCAAAATATGTGTCAAAATAGCTTTTTCTAAATTAAATATTGTGCTGCTGAGATGTCCTGGCCTACGCATCATTTTCTACAGACTGAAAACATCTTCGTTTGGTTCTGCAAAAATCACAGCATAATCATTTTAATGTTTTTCAATGCAAATGGGAATGATTGAAAAATTAGATTATTTAGATATTGTTTTCCAAAATCGTTCAGCCCTAGTTTAATGAAAATCTTAAGAAAATATAACTTTTAAGTTTTGAAGTTCCTGGAAATTTTAAAAATGTCAACTAACTCAGTTCTTTAATTTCCATCAGGGCATCGGCTGCTACATGTTCCGCATTGACGACTTCGACGTGGTGGACGCGACGATGCAGGGCAACGCCGCTCGTTTCATCAACCACTCCTGTGAGCCGAACTGCTACTCCCGCGTCATCAACGTGGACGGCCGCAAGCACATCGTCATCTTCGCCCTGAGGAAGATCTACCAGGGCGAGGAGCTGACCTACGACTACAAGTTCCCCATCGAGGACGACGACAACAAGCTGCACTGCAACTGCGGGGCGAGACGCTGCCGTCGCTACCTGAATTAGTACAACCAACACACGCACACAAAAACACACACACGCACACAGCACGTACCAATAGCCATCTTGTTTAATGCACTTGAATTCAGAAGGACTCCGACGAACTGATAAAGGCGACTGTTGTGACGTAGCCATACAGAGCGAGGTCGCCGACAGGCACAGACCTGATCTACTGAAAGTCTTCACTTTGTCTGAAACTTAATTTATCGACTGATGGAGGACGACGTGTTTGTTAATTTCTGTCCTCTGAACTGCTGTTAACAGTCACAGAATCCAAATTAGAGCCATATGTCAAAGCTTTGGGTGATAATTATTTATTTCAGAGATTGCTGGATTGCTGGTCTGTGGGGAAGTGTAGTTTAATCAATGAAACTGCACGACGTTTTGGATTTGTGTACTGCTTTACCATCTCCTACAACACATGCTTTCAGTTTTACTTTGAATTTATTGTCAGTAGCCTCTGCTGGACCTGGGGCTAGACAACAGGGTGACACTTTATTTCAAGGGGATGTACATATGGCTGACATAACTCTGTTTTAACCATGACATGACACCCGTCATGAACATGAAGCTGTTTTTACGAACGTTTATTACTGTTACCATTAAATTTCATGCAGTAAATTTTTAGAGAAATGTTGACATTGTTTGAGATGTCTTTGTTATGACAACTTGACATGAACCCAATCAAGAATGTGTTCATTATGATGACTTGACTCTAACAAAGACAACACGTCACACAAATATCAAACTTCAGCTGAGATCCAGTTAAATGTTCATGACACAATTAAAGTGGTCTCATGACAGTTTATGTCATATGTCAGTGTGACATAACGTGACATTAACCATCTCATATTAACTGCATATGACAGGGTAATGTAATGCTATGTTATGGTCAGTTACGTCCTTTTTAATGCAAGGTCGGCATTGTTTGAGATGTCTCTGTTATGACAACTTGACATTAACCATTGACATTAAACTTAACATAGCAGGTTTAATTAACAAAGTCAAGTTGTCATAGCATTTTTGTCTTGGTTAATGTCAGGTTCTCATAATGGAGACATTTTTGTCTTCTTTATGTCACGTTTGTCATGGGTAATGTCAAGTTGTCATAACAAAGACATATCAAACAGTGTCAGCTTTGCATTAAATTGACCGGGTGACACTTAGTGACGACAGTCAAACATTCAAAGAGTGTCACGTTCATGACAAGCGTCATGACATGGTTATGACAGTGTAATGACAGTCTTATGCATATTGCTTCAGCTAAAGTGTTAACTACAACCAGCTACAAATGGTGCAAACTAAAACAACTTGTTATTAATTATTACAGTGTAAAGGGGGGGGGGGGGGTATTGTTATTTTGCTGGTGACAGAGTGTCTTTATGAACACAAGGTCACAGAGGAGGATTAGGAGAATTTATTCAGCACCTTACTTTGATATGACCTCCTCTGGTGTCGCAGCAGGCGGGACAAATTTTTACTTCAGAGCAAAATAAACACATTTGATTCAAAAGCACCTCTTGTACATTTTAGTGCAGCTAAATTTTAACCTCACTCTGGATATCACAAGTCTTGTGAGCAGGGACTTCAAACGTTCTGGTGCTGGTGACATTTACCCCAAAAAATGTAGTTTTAGTACAAAGTCACCCAAAACCTTTTTCCCCTCTTTAATTCAGTCAGTTGAAATTCCCTGTTTTTATTTGTGACGGCAGAGATGCCGCTGTGATCTGAATGCTTTTATCCCACTATTACTGTCTGTTCTTTATTTGTTCATTTGTGCTGTTTGTGTATTTTAAGGTCTATGAGGGAGTTTCCTTGATGCAGGGTTCATACTGAATATAATGATCTTGCTCTGCACAGTCCCTTATAAATCTTTTTGTATTTTTGTATATTTGAACAATAAATGTATATTCAACAAGGTGATGGAAATAATTGTGTGTTGAGCTTTTAACTTTCTATTCGTAAGTGAAGGCTGACTAATGGAACCGAAGCTGACTAATGATCTTAAGTTAATCTTTTTGTTTTTGTTTTTTTGCGGCTGTTTTGCACCCTCTTCCTTCTGTTTTTTATTTGTTTCTCACAGGTGTACTACCTCAATGGTGTTATGAAGCTAGATTTAATTTAATTACACAACACATCTGGTGAAAAAACTGCTTCGAATCATTACATCCTGATAGTATGAAAACAAATTACATCAATCCTATACTAAACACTGACTTGCTATTATGCCTGCAGTTATTTTGTAAGAATAGGTGGCCACCATGTTTTGTGCTTGTTTCCTCCTGTGTGCATCACACCCAGCTGATGGATGTAGATAGGATCCTAGAGTTTAGGTTGAAGGCTGAATGCTGTGGATGAATGTCATGCGTTTTGGAATTAATAATCGAATTTGACACAAAGCTTTGTTACTTTTATTGGCTCACTATGGATCCTTGCCTGTACATAGTTGTATAAAGAATTTCTAAACCTGTTAAATATTTTTTTACCTACTTTTTTTTTTTTTTTTATTTATGTCCAATAAAAAGTTGAAATGTTAAAGCTTTGCCCTCCTCTTGCCAATGTTTTTACCTTTGAGTAAATATTAAATTAATTTAATTAAAATATCACTTGTGATTCTTATGTAAACATAGAAAATGTCTAAATGTTTATACTTTTTCACTGTGCCTAAAATGTATGTTTTCACAAGGCCATAATATTAGTGATGTTCAATATGCAATACATTTTCAGCCGATAACTGATAATTACCTGCTTCTCATGACCAATACCAATAAGATAACCTCTGATAATTTGACTTTTTTGTGTTCTAAAAAGTGGATATCAGTCAAATTTATAAAGTGAATGCAGGCTGCAACAGTTTTATACTCATTTTTAAATGTCTGCTGTCTTTTAACTGATTTATATATATAACTAATATGTCACTTCTTGTCCCCTTAATGTCATACCATTTTTTTTTTTTTTTTTTATGGTCAGGTTTTCTTATCGTCTTAATGTCTTATCAGGTTTCCTGTGGATTACTGAGAAACCCCTCTGAATGTTCCTGCAGCTTGCTGTTGAGTTGAGACCAGTGACACCTGCAAACTGTGAGCTGCTATCAGGCATATCTACTGTACAGTTAAAATAAGCTGCTGCATTTTCCAGACAAATATTCACACTTTCGGAAATGTGACATCTGTTCCTTTACACATCTCCGTCTAAAACTGGACTGATTCTTCTCTACTGAGCAGCGTGTTGATAATATAAAATATCTATTATGTCGATGATCTCCACCCTGACACACACACACACACACACACACACACACACACACACACACACACAAAAGTGTCTGCCTGATTTCCAGTAAGATCTTCCACGATTGCACCTGTGCATTTTAGAGCTCATCAGGTTGAAATTACATAAATGCTCTCTCGCCCCCCCCGGGTACATCCAGTGTCAGGTCAGATCCAGTTAGAATACTTTTGCATTACTTCAAAATCAAACATTGAAAATATCGCAGCTTATACTAAAAAGAATTGGACACAGTCACAAAACCTCACACACACACTTTTTATCTGTGTAATTAATTCCACGCTTTAAGTTCACTTCAATAAAACTAAATCTTTCCCTGCGTCTTTGAAGGTCATTTCTTTTGCCAGTAACCTTCTGGTATGACGTGACGATTAATATATGTTTTATAAATGACTGGTATTCAAGGAATTCTCACTAATGGCTTTAAAAGGACATCTTTCTAATAACCAGATAATATAACTGTTTGTCTCTGAAACATGACTGAATACCACAGAGAGAAAGTCTGTTTGGAGGCACAGCATCATTACATTAATCAGTCACTTCTTGACTTGCAGTACTTGCCTTTTATATATTTTTCAACATCTTTCTTTATATTTTTCTGTGAAAACCTACATGGCCTAAACTTTGACCGCTGATTACATAACTGTAAAATGAAGATCACTGTTTCACCCTTACTGTAAGGGGCCACGGCTTTATCCTTCAGTTTCTCTCAAGGTCTTGCTGTTGCCTTCAGCCATATGGCTTTTTCCCACATCAGATTTTTGTGTTTTACCTTCCTGACCTTGAGAAATGTGGGACCTTTGTACGTACACGTGTATATAAAGACTTACAGTGTGGACCTTCTCTTACATTCAGAGGAAAGTCATCATGAAGGCTCTGGTATTCCTGGCTCTGCTTGGAGCAGCATGTAAGAGAGACTTACCAAATGATATTCTTATCTCCTGTTTTCTTAAATAACCTTCAATTATTTTTATGCACTTGTTTGAAGACCTTATGAACTTGTGCATTTTTCCACATGTCATAATGTAGCTCACCTGCTGTTTCAGTTGCTGCAGCTGAGGATGATAAGGTTGTCGGAGGGTACGAGTGTCCCAGACACTCTGTTCCTTACCAGGTGTCTCTGAACGCTGGATACCACTTCTGCGGTGGATCCCTCATCTCCAGCCAGTGGGTGGTGTCTGCTGCTCACTGCTTCAAGTCGTAAGTACAGGAAGTCACGTCTCCCATTACAACCAACTAATGTGCCCTGCAAGTAAGATGTGCAGAGGGGTCTGACTTAAATGCATGTGGAGTTTCATGATATCAAAGCAAGGATCAATAGTGATAAATCATCAGTACAAGGGATTTATTGATCTTCTTCCCTTTGAACTAGGGCTGTCTCGGTGTACTGCTACTGAGGATAACTGATATTTAAAAAATGAAATAATATGATGTTAATACACATACAGTGCATTCAGTCTAACTCATTTGCTTGTCAGATTCACACATGTGACCCATGATGGGCACTAATACAACCTAATACCAGTACAGATGCTTTTCCACTTTGCATCGGTCCTTCTCAGATGAGTTTAAGTCTGATAAGTCTGCACTGTTTCTGGATGTAGGCTTTTACTTTGCATGTTTGAGTCTTAACTTGCATTTGTAGATGCAGCGACAAACTGTTGGTGTTTACTGGCAACAGTTTTCTATGGTGTTCCTTTGCACAATTATGTGGGATTCTTAATGCAGTTTTTAATGTAGTGCCGCCTGAGGGGTCAAAAATTGCAGGCATTCAGTGTTTGTTTGTCCCTTTCATGCAGAGATTTTTACTGTTATTATGGATTGTAGATGGTAAAATCCCTAAATTCCTGCAGTTTTGTGTTGAGAAATGTTGTTATTAAACTGTTGGACTATTTGCCTCCACAGTTACTCCACAACATTCCCAGTATTTTGTTGCTCTTGTCCAAACATGTTTGAAATGTTTTGCAGGCACCACTTTAGAATAACTGTATATTTACAAAGAGCAATAAAGTTTATCAGTTTGAACATTAAATACATTTTCTTTGTACTGTATTCAGTTTAAAGGTATTTGCAAATTATTGCATTCTGTTTGTATTTACACAACAGCCTGACATTTTTTGGAAGTGGGGTTGTAATAAATTCCTTTGGTAGACCTTTTTACATATTTGATGTAATCTGAAGTCATGTCAAACAGTAATATTATCTTTGCTCAACAGCTGAATGTTTGTGGAATGAAAACATAATCATGATTTCAAGGGAAGTGAGTGAAACCAAGAGAGTAAATTAGGCCTCGTCTTTTAATAAACATTATTAATACAGTATGCAGAAATGATTTTTAAGAAATCAGACTTTTAAACTGTCTATAACTTTCACTCTCCACCAGTCGTGTGCAGGTGCGTCTTGGTGAGCACAACATCGCCGTGAACGAGGGCACCGAGCAGTGGATCGATGCCGCCAAGCTGATCAAGCACCCGCAGTACAACAGCTACAACCTGGACAACGACATCATGCTGATCAAGCTGAGCCGCCCCGCCACCCTCAACAGCTACGTCCAGACCGTGTCCCTGCCCTCTCGCTGCCCCGTGGCCGACGAGAACTGCATGGTGTCAGGGTGGGGCAACATGTCCGCCAATGGCAGTAAGTTGGATCTGAAAGCTGAGAGAGGAAGTAGAGGAAGTGTGGTCTGAAATGATGATATACGTAGAATGACTCACACAGCACTCAGTAATTCAAAGAACATAAAAATGATAAACAGCAGCAGCCTTGAGCAGCATAACCTCGTCTCTGTATGGATGTGAATGACAGTAGTACACACAATCAAGAGAAGGATCTTCATGTTGGCATGATTCGTCTTAATATCTATCCAAACCTTTGGTAAAGCTGTAGTCAGTGGGTGATCTGAGGGGGTGAGGGAGGATGCCACCCCCACTTGTAAGCATATATCCTCCTGCCCCTCCCTTCTGTCCCCTCGCAACAGTGACAATGCAGGGCAGGGGGGTTGTTTAGTCCAGAGTACCTGACTCATTGATCCTTTATCTCAGAGGATCTCAGTGTTTTTCTCAGCCAACGACCTCTTATTTTTATACAATAAGCAAATACAATTAATAGAACTATAAAGTAGTCTTAATAAAAAAACAAAACAAGAACAATAGATTGTTAGATTAGAATCAATGCACTATTTTTAATGTTAAAACTAAACTATTTGTTGAACAAGTCATCAACTAGTCACTGAAGCCTTTTGCAAAAAAAAACAAAAAATGAACATATAAACAAAAATAATTTAAATTAATGAACCTAGAAACTTTTCATGCACCTCCTGGCAAAGTACCAAAGACCCCATTTGAGAACCGCTGCTTTATCTGACAAAAATGTCAGCAAGTTAGAACCTACGGCCCTGACCAAGGCTCTGAAATAACTGTAGCCTAAAGGCACTTTCAGACACTGTGTTCTGAAAACCATTATTTCCAGCGGTTTTGCACCGTCCGCACCATGATGGCTTTTTGCTGCATCAAGCAAAAGCAGCGTGCAACAACACCGAGCCCAGCTGCCAGGGCAAAAATTGCACGGCACCTGAAAAGGGCCTGTGTTGCGTATTGATAAATCCATGCTGCTGTCCGTGGTGCTGAAGTAGCAGATAGATTTGAAATTGCAAATTTTTTCCCTCAGTCCTGTCCCTTCTTTCAGTTTAATCTTGGATGATTAATATCTCTAAACTGTTTTAAATACTATAAATACTAAAGTCTGTGCTATACTGTTGCCTTTATTCTTTATAGAGTGGTGTTGCTTTCATGGTCAAAGTGATGAATAGCAACACGTAGCTGCAGAGGATAAGAGGATCATAGAGTCACACAGCTACCTGTATTCTTCCTATGATATTCTAATATTTCTATGATTATAAAAAAATATATATCATTGTTCTTACAGTATTGCAGTATATTGAATCATAACCTCTGTATCATGATAAGTATTTTATTGCCAGACTCTTGCCAGTACACAACCCTATAAAATATTACATGCTTAAAGATGCAATCCACTTACTTTTTTCGTGCTGTTTACTCATGACAAGAGGAATATCCCAGCCTCTGAAATCCCTGAAATGTCAGAGAATTGTTAAAAATGCCTCCAGCAATATGAAATATTTATACTGATTTTGTTCAACCAGAAATGTATTCAGTTTATAATGATATGAAACAGAGGAAAGCAGCAAATCTTGATAAATAAAGGATTAATTAATGGGAATCAATTAATATTCCTTCAGCAAATCAATTAATCAACTCATCTCTACATTACGCATAATTAATACCACATTATTTCCATGTTATACAGAGTAAGTTCAGTATGTACATACTGGTGGGTTCAGTAATTGAGACTTGCCTTCCTGCTCCCCAGACAACTTCCCTGACAGGCTGCAGTGCCTGAGGCAGCCCATCATCGATGACAGGATCTGCAGGAACGCCTACCCCCACCTCTTCACCGACAACATGGTCTGCTCCGGATTCATGCACGGAGGTGCCAGCAGCTGCCAAGTGAGTTGGACCAAACCACAGTGAACACACGCAGGGTCAGGTGGTACATGAGTGTGCATCTCTTCCTGTGACTCAGTGGTGTGGTGCTGAGCACACAGAAGTGCACTTATTTTTCACTGAGCACTGAGTTTACTTACTCCTTACATGTTCATCCACGCTAACGCCCTTTAATTAAAAACAGCCATATGTTTTCACACTGTCCCCGCTTTTTAACTTGCCACCACCCCACTTCCACTGCTGCGTCTGTATCACTGACTGCAGGAAGATGATGAAACCGTGTTGCAAGAAATACGTTAACCCTTTGAACATGTTTCCTCCTCTAGTTTTTAAAAAATACGTTTTATTATCAATGTGATTTTAATGATGCTTAAAAATTAGAGGTAAAACCACAGTGGGAGGATTCTGAATGCTATAATTATTTCACAACACACTGATATAAAATAGTAGAGAACTGTCAGAGTAATAGACTCTGAATCCCCAACTCACATCCACCTACACCAATTATACATAATATAGGAAATATCTGTCAACATAGTGGTGTTACCATAACACACAGGTGGTAATAGTTTATTTTTGAGTAAGGCTGGGCGGTATGTTGATATACACCATAAGACAATAAAATGTGTCATCCATCTGAGCTTTTTCCATATGTTTACCAGCTGTGACTTTAATATCTTTGGGTGTGTTAGGTCATTGTATCCTGGATTTGAGCCCTACCCTGGTTTTGATTTTATTCAGGATATGATGTTTACATGAAGCGTGACACACCTGATTGCTGGTATTCCTGTATATACCGTATACTGGATTGTAACAGAATCCAGGTTTCTGATCATCCTGTTCCAACAAAGAATGTTCAGAAACCTGGATGAGGTGTTTACATACCTTGTTTCTATCAGCGTACACCTGGTGACATATCAGGGTTTCTGAAACCATGACGGTTTACGACATTTACAAGCACAAAACGTAACCAGTATACTCCAAAAACCTGATCATAACCAGGATACTCAATGTACGGGACTATATTATGGCAATACTTGATTTACAGGAGTTTTGAATCTATGTGATGACTATATTTGTTCGGTATTTAATTTACTGGATTAACCACAAACAGGCATAATTAGCTGATTATGTGATCTGTAAACCCTTTTTCAATTATATTTCAATATATATATATATTTTACTAATAATTTTTTTCTTCACTCCTAGTTCTAAGCATTAAAAGTAACAATGACCATTAAAGGGTAAATCCCCACCACTCCAGAAAAAACGCGGATCCTCCAATTACTTGTATTTGTTTACAGGTCAGTCTTGCCCTAGTTGCACTCTTCTGACCACACCCAAAGATGAAAGAGGCTCGTAACGCTCAACCAGAGATGGCAGCAAAAGTGCTGCTTTTCAGCCTGGTGTCCAGTTAGTCTTTAGGACAAACATTTGCAGAAAGGTGCGACTGTTATATGCTGTAGAGTTGCAGTGCTCAGTACCTTGTGGTGACATTATTCTTTTTCTGCTTGTGTTTGCAGGGAGACTCTGGCGGTCCTCTGGTGTGTAACGGTCAGCTGCAGGGAGTCGTGTCCTGGGGTTATGACTGCGCCATGCAGGGACACCCCAGCGTCTACGCACGAGTCTGCCGCTACAACAGCTGGATCAGCAACATCATGAGAAACAACTAAACACACACAGTCACCACACCTTACTCAGTTCTCACACTCTGTTTATTTGGAACACACTCTGTATCATTGTGCCATTCATAAACATCTCATAAATAATATGTAATACTCTTCAACCAACAGTCGAGACAAAAGAAATGGATAAACGAATAAAAATATAAATTAGCATCCACTGCATTTTTGTTTTTCTACGCTGAGTTTCACAGTCGTTGGCAAAACAATATTAACATGCTGTTGCTTGATAATACTCTGTTCTCAGTGCTTCTGTATCCATTATGTGTTTTGCTGTCACAAGGCCACTGCTGTTGTGAAATCCATTATGGAAACAAAAATAAACCTCAAACTGTTGCAAAGCATCCGTATATAATATTCAGTTTGTATTTACTGTGCTATAGACACATGCATCTCTATGAAATGCCTTTTGTACTCGGTTACTGCGGGCACTGGAGTGATATGGGAGACAAGCAAACTTGAGTAAATAAGCAGTAAGGCATTTCTGCATTTCATTTGTCTGGATTCTTTGCATGCATTCCTCAGATGGCGCTCTGTAAACTTCGCTGTTTCTTGTTTGCTGAGGCGACCTAAACATACAAAGGAAAAGACAGACAGAGCAGAGGGGATAGTCGTGCAGCCATATCAGACAGGGAAGCATGTGCACTGGTTGTAAAAATATCTTACATGAATACAAACATTACAGCACGGTTTTAGTTTAATCATTATTAATACAGCAATAACTGACGGAGAACACAAGAGGGAACAACTCCTCTGCTACGTTTGTCGAGTGGACATGAATGAGATGCAAGCACAAACACAAACACTGGCATGAAGTGTCTCAGTGAGGTGTTGAGCAAACATATAGTTTGTGTTTGTGACTACAAAGTGAACGTAATGAGTAGGGCTAAGAGTAATTTAATACAAGATACAGTTTTGAGATAATTTCATTTATGTCTGGTGCAAATCTCAAGTGTTTTCTGCAACAACAAACAAGAGTCCTTTGCCTTTCTCTAGAGAAAATCAAATAATTTTTGTCCTCTGGACCATAAAATAATAATTTTAAAAATGTGATGCTGACTTGTTCCCCATGACCCTGAAATCCAAAGGTGGTGCAGTCTGGAGTTTGAATACATTTACATCTGAAGATGCAAAAAGAGTGTATTTAAGCTACAACAGTGTTAAACTGCTCTTTAATGAGTAACTTCACATTATGGAAAGGGTCACTACAGAGATTGACCTTTTTTTAAAGAGTAATAGATGTTTTATTTAACCAGAAACGGCTGGTTTTGTTCTCACCAAACTCATCCAGACTCCATTTACAGAAAAAGTAATTTTTTATCGTCCTTGCTCATTCATTCAAACTTGACAGAGACAAAATAAAACTCAACAATGTCTTGGCTTGTCTCTCCGCTGCTTTGGTCAAAATGAACCCTTAATTCATCGTGTAGATGTGAAAATATTCTGGCTGCACGTGTTGTTGACATCTGATCTCCCTCTTGCTCCTCTTATGATATTTTCACATCAAATGCCATGAATTAAGGGTTCAAATGAAGATAACAATTACGATGATAAAATTACCTTTTCTGTGCAAAGAACCTGGCATCAGCAACAAAACAGCAGTTCCTAGTTAAGTAAAACATATCTTACAATTTAAAAAAGGTCTATCTTTGTAGTGATCCCTTTAACTTGTATAACAATCTGAGGCTGTCAGTGGCAAAAACAAGCACTATTAGTGGATTTGTATTTTGATTATGCACAGTTGCCCAGAGGGATTATATCATAGCTGAGTTTCACTTCTGCCGGCAGCAACGCTCTCCCTCAATACCAGACTAATTAAAAAAAAAAAATGTTGTCCCCATATCACTGACTTTCATCTCATGTAAATAATTACTGAAATAATATATACAGAGATAATTCTGGACAGGATACCCACAACATGTTCATACTGGCTCATGCAGTATAATGTATGTACTGCAGTGATTAAAAGTTCAACAACCCACCTGTCCAGCAATCCTGTCCAGATCTCTCTGGCCCTGAGGGGTGAGTCTCCGCCCACTGTAAGCACATTAAAAGTTAAAAACACACATCCATCATTTATTCAAGTCACCACAACACAGTCTTAAACACAGTGTCCCTCTCTCTCTCTCTCTCTCTCTCTCTCTCTCTCTCTCTTTCTCACCCATTCGGGTCCTTCTCTACCATCTTGAGGCCCTCCAGAGCCTGGAGGACCTTCCTCGCCACATTCCTGGAGCCCACGCTGAAGTGCGCGGGGCAAACACCGTTCCTCTGACGCCCTCCGTAGACCTTGATCATGGAGCCCACGCCGACCCCTCCCCGCAGGTACAGGTGACGAGCTGTGGATGCTGGTGGTGAGACATACATATATGATGTATGTTGCAACGTATCCTTGTTTTATCATCTGAACCTCGGCTTGTCCAACCAAAAGACATGAAATCAAACATTCCAGCTTATCAAGTGTGTGACATTCTTGTGCTGTTGTTACTGTCAACACGCCTGAGTAGATAACACACAGCAGCTGACGGATGATTGTGTGCAAACGCTTTCATTGTATATATTGTACCAAAAAATCTACTGATAGGACTGACCAATATTACACAAGCTTTTTGTGCATAATCATACTGTATATCACATGAATTCCTAAAATGGGGACCATACAACAGCAAGCATCATTGTGCGTAAATTATCTTTATTATTGATTCCAGAGCCAGATTTATAAAAGACATCTCTTATAAACATCTATAAGAACCACTGGTTTAGTGCATAAATTATCATTTATTATTGACACAGGACTGAAAGAACATTTCACTTTGCTAAGGCTTTGACTCATAAATGTTTTCACTGCAGACTAATTAATCAATTATTTGTTTAGTCTATAAAATGTTAAATAAAAAAGTCTGCAAGATTAGAGAAGCTGCAACCGTTTAGTATTTACTTAGCAAATTATTAGAATTTTTCTGCTAGCTAATCAATTAATCGACCAGTCACTTCAGCTGCTGCAGAAGAACTGATGAATGGGAAACACATCCGGTGTCACCAACCTGCTCTGGTGTAAAACCAGTTGTCATCACATGGAGCCAGCTCCTTATGCCTGGCAAGCTTCACGGTGTCAACCCATTCTGGGACTTTCAGTTTGCCAGACCTGAAAAATCAATTATCAGTTAACGTGATGAATCAACTGACTGGACCGTTTCCTCAAACAACATAAGGCAGGGAAAACGGGGCTTATTCAACACATATGTATCATGTAATGTGTATTTATTAGTGTGTGGGGTACCTGCGTCGTAGTGCGGCTGGTGGTTCTGCTACAAGATGCCCACCCTGTGTGTCTCAGTGGGAGAATGCCAGCTCTGAAGCTACAGGCGAGCACGTGTTGCATTTACTGCTACAAACTGCATCGACTGGAGTTTCGATAAGGTCAGCCAGTGTTCTGGTTTTTATATTTGCCATTAAAATTCTTTTCTAATGTTAAAGGGTCTTGCTAAAATGATATCAAGTTAATTTTATAATGAGAGATTGAGCTGTTTTTTTTATAATTGTGGGAGCATATTAGTCAACAAACTTGATGTTTTATCTCTCCTGCATTTGATGAAGTTCTTTAGAAGGTGTAGGAATAGTGCCGTGAGAGTAATTTTGTGTTCTTGACTGATCTGACAGCCTGCAAAGTAAGAGTTCATGTTTATTGCTGCTGTGATGACTCAGCCTCAATAGTCATCCATATACAGGAAGTGAGCTTTGTTCACATGCCAGTGCCGGAGGTGGTATCACACTTTGAACAACTCAACTGTTTTAGCTTAAATACAACTCCTTTGCATTGCATCACCTTTATGTTCCACAGTAGATTTGGCCTTGTGCATTAGTTAGCAAATATTATGTATAATTACTTTTCATGGATTATTACATCACACTGTGCCTTGTATAAAGGGCTGGTTGCTGCTCGGGCTGGAGCCTTAAGTTTAACTCGAACTAATTTATGCTGCATGTTCAGACAGGAACATTTAATAGTACGCTTCACATGAATGAGCACAGCAACAGAGGACGCCAGTTTTATAACTTGGATTCGATTAAGCTGAACTTGGTATTTAATCTGTTCCAAATATCACTCCACTCACAGAAGACACCGTGCATTCACTTCTTGTTAAAGTTGTGGTATACTCCAGCACTGTCATCATCTTCCTCCTCTCCTCCTCTTAAATAAATATACATTGTCTATGTCATGTATATGAATGACCATTGTGTTTGACGTCTGCCATCTTGTCTGCGGCCACGTCCATCACCGCTTCCAGGTATCTGTGATCTTTACGAGGCTCTAAAGGAAAATGCAGCGTAGAGTTTTACTTCTGTCTCCCTGCTGACTCTCAGAATTTTGCTGTGATTTCCCACATTTACGAATACAATATTCATACACACATTTGCTATGGCACTTCTTTAATCCTTTCGCGCTGCTATCTGCAGACCCAAGATAATTTATACATCACCCAATTCCACTCCCTCAGGTGTGACTTCTGTATTATTTTTCATCGCAACTTCCTGCAATTAATCAGCCTGTTTGTGACTATATTGGTTTAATACATTTTTTAGATACTATTTATGCTCAGGTACTAGTAATGAGTAAACTTTGATTTTTGTTCTTTCATGCTTCACTTTAAGTAAATACTAAAAATGTCTCTACGCTGTGCATCTGTTACTGTGGCACTCAACAATTAGTCATATGAATAAATACAGACAAGTGTATAAATTAACCATGGCGCTGTGAAATAATCAAATACAATTTTAAAGCTTTGGCTATCATTATGAATTATGTCACTATTATGAAAGCTATTACTGGATTCTGCCTCTTTTCACACAGGTCTTTGCAGGTCATTTTTAATTTCACTCCAGCAGCTTTTACTTCACAATGCCATTTTTCTCAATGAGAGAATTTTATTTCTCAGAAACACTTTTTCATCACAAAATGTTAATCACAGCAAACAGGTCAGAGCTGGTTATGAGACTCGAAGGATATTTGGTCTGAATGTTTTTCTTCAAATGATAAAAAATACACTTGTCTGTATTTGTATATATATATATAGACATATATACATATATATTTCAGCATCTCATACCAAAAAATCCACATGGATAAATATCACAACAGGTAAGAGGAAAAATATGTATTTTTGATTTTGGGATGAAATGTCCCTCTAATTTATGGTGGCTCTGCAGTGCATGTCTCCTCCTTCTCTTTTCAATAAATTAAATATTATTAACTTTGTTTTATTTAATTCAAACTTGAGTAACAACTCCAGCTTTAAATTAGGGCTGCGACTAATGATTATTTTGATAGTCAATTAATCAGACGATTAGCCCTCGATCGATCGATTAACACTTGTTTGTCAGAAAATTATGAAAAATGTCAATCAGTTTCCCCAAGAGCAAGATGACAAATGTCTTGTTTTGACCACAACCCAAAGATACTCAGTTTATTTACATACAGAAGAAAAGAAACCAGACAATATTCAAATTAAAGAAGCTGAAATGAGAGAGTTGTAGCTTTTCTTTAAAAAAAATATCAAACCAATAAATGATTACCAAAAAACTTGCCGATTCATTTAATAATCAATTTCTTATCGATTAATCGTTGCAGCTCTACTTAAAATGAATATAAATACAGAATATGTTCTCATTACATTGAGGTCAGCTGTTATCGTTGGGGCCTGGCCTTCATTTACATACTTCATCAGCCGGAGTGATTGACAGGTGGATATTAGCCAGTCATGAAGTGCATGCAGGTCTTGAAGATGTACTTACTTTTTGAGGAAAGCTGACAGAGCCCTGACAAACTCCTGCTGGTTGACATCTTTCACCGTGACACTGGGCATCTGAAAGGCAATTTTGGGGGACAAAGGTGAGCTTAAAATGAATCTTCACAGAGTGGCTGGCTGTTACAGCCAGCACGCGCCGCACGCGCCGCAGCCGTTGAAACGGTTGGATTTATTTCTTGCTAACATTAGCTAGCTACTGGCTAGTTTAGGTAAGGTTAACTGATAACTTGCAGGTCGTAACGCCCATGACGGTTACCCATACATGTAGCTCTCGTATGTATCGAGTAGATGCGGACAAATGTCTTACTTTTCGTACAAGTCCGTCAGCCAGGTGGTCAAGTCTGGGATGGAGGTTAGCTCCAGGTTAGCCGATGGAAGCTAATGCGGCGAGGCAGTGAGAGGGGAGGATGCTGAGGAGGGAGGGGGGGGACTGCCCTCATTTGGAAAGGATGATACCGTAGCCTGAATTAACCTCAGCAGCAGCTTCACATTCCTGCTCAACTCGGCCCTCAAACCACACTAACTCCAACACTAACGGTAATATTCTCCCTGTATATTATCACACATTATGCATAATGTAAGTGTCAAACTGATGGTTGAACTGTTAAAAACCAGGTTTGTCACTGTGATGATGGTGATGCTGGGTGTGAGCTGTTCCAGTCGGATCCCAGCAGAGGGTAGTGTTGTGGCACCTTTTCCACCATCTCTGGTCCATTTCTCTGTTGTTCCAGACCCAAAAGGGGTTTCAAGAAGTGTGGTGCAGTCAGCAGGCGAGGAGAAAGAGGCACCTCAGTGAGGGTGGAAGACCACCGGTGCAGAGTTAGTATGCTTTCGTTTCCTTTCTTTACCACACAGGAGCATTTGTTGCCTGGAGAGTCGGTCAACATGTTGCCTTTATTCTTTTTAGTCTTTCAGGTGTAGGGGTATGAAATGGTTTATTATTATGGAAAATTCTGATTTCAAAGGATGGCCATGAGTAACTGGAATTTATTAAATATATCTAAATGCTTTCTTGTATCATTGGTAGCTGTTTGCTGAAATGGTATGCAAAATATGTCAGTGAGGTGTCCAGGCCCCCGTTTGCCAAGGTGATTAGTGTCCTTCGAAAACAAAGAGGTATGCTGATACTGGCATCCTTGGGACAAATGTAGTTATATCTAAAGGCAGCATACAGAGAAAGCTTCCAAACCACGGTGACCAGAAGGTGACCAGTTTTTCATTTTTCTCCCGTAACGTCCTATGACCTGCCTTCCTTCTCCTCATCCGTTCTCAATTCTTTGCATCAACCACTGCCATCATATTAGTAAAAGTAGTTACATTATCTTAAAGCTTCATTCATGCCACCCTCTGCCTACCTCGAGCAACGTCTGCATAACCTTTGAACTGAATTGAAATTCAGCAAAATGAGTTTTTCAGGAGCTGTAATTTAAAAAAACCCCTCAAGTTTACAGTATTTAAGTGCATTTACAGTGGCACTAAACCACCTGTCTTTCACTTGAGGCAAGTGAACTCAAAACAGAGCTGCTTTTTGGACTTTGTCATTTAGTACATAATGTGAAAATAATGGCAAAAAGTTACCAAGGTTCTTATACTTTTTTCCTGTTCTGTTGCCAATAAACCTGCAGGCTAGTTGTCTTATAGTGTTTAGAAACACTTGTGACCAGCAAATGCAAATGTGGCCTGCAATGTTAACTTGATAATTATGGTTTTCTGTGGAGGCACTAATCAATTGATCCACTATTTTCTCAACACTAACAAATGCATACAATTTTCTACAAATTAAGGTTGTCGAAAGTATCAGTACTCTGATACTTTTTCAGTGCCACATTTTTGAAATTATTATCCGATATCTGTCAATTATAGTATCGAATGTACCAAAACTATGCATAAGGTTGCAGGTTGTTAGAAAAAAATATTATATTTTGTGTGACTGGGACTTTTTTTAATTTGCTGTGGCATTGAAAGAGGTATTGAGTGTTGTTTTTTATACTAGTCGTGTATCAAAGTTTAATATTGTGGTATCGTGACAACTCTACTACAAATACAATCTGAGCTAAGTCTCTGATGCATGCATGTCATGATTGCAGGCTTGCACTGAAGTTTCAAATAAATGTGGAAGGAGGATGTGTTTAGAGCTGAATTAGTCAGTTAAGTGATTAGTCAGTCGACGGAAAATACAATCCATTCATTGTGTAAGTTGTGTATTAATTTTTTTTTTTTTTTACCAAACATTTGCTTGTATAAGCTTGATGTGAGGATTTGCGGCTCATTCTATTGTAAGTTGAATCCCTTTGGGTTTTTTGCTCATCGTTTCAAAACTGTAAGCAGATTGAAAGCATCACTTTTTGGCTCTGGTAGCTTGAGATAAGACTTCTTCATTATTTGTGACATATTTTGACTGAACGATTAATCAAGAAAATAATAGTGGGATTAATTAATAATGAACAGCCAATCATTCCTTGCAGCACTAATTATATTGTATAGTGTCTCCAAAGCATTGCTTAATTTTTAGTAGTTTGTTGTAAGTGTAGTTTGACACTATAAACTGCTGAAAATGCAGAAATTCCTGAATGTTTTTTATTATTTCCTTCCTTGACCCCAAAAAGTCATGTATTTCTTTTCTGGTATGTCGGCTAACATCATATGTGGATTATCACCAGCATGCCGTGTAGTGTGAAGCTCTGCATCTACAGCCAAGGTAGATGAATGTGTGTTTACAAATGTGCAGACATGTTCATATGAGCGCACACACACACACACACACAAACACACATACAGACACACACACACACAGAGCAGCCCTGTGCTCTCTGTGTCTGCCCATCTAAGCTTCTTCCCCTCCCCCCTCAACATCTCTCTCCCCTTTTTTGTCCCCCTCGTCCTCTCCTTTTCCCTCCCGCTTGCTCGCTCTCTCCTGCCTGCTAGCCCTATTTCAAGCCTCTGCTCAGGAGAGAGAGAGGCAGAGACACACAGATGCGCAGTGAGAGAGAGAGAGAGAGAGAGAGAGAGAGAGAGAGAGAGAGAGAGAGAGGGGAGGGGAAAGCAGACAGGATTTAGAGTTCAAGTGCACGTGCAGAAAATAGGCTGAATAGAGGAGAGTCAGAGCAGAAAGGAAACCAGGAAAAGGAACGGCAGGGGCGAGAGACAAAGCGCACAGTAGCTCTTTCTCTTCTTCTTTCTTCCTCTCTGTTTTCTCCTCACAGAAAGAGAAGGTATTAGCCTTGGAACAGAGGGGTGAAAAAAAAAGAAAAGAACAAAATTCAAATACCATGAGTGTAAAAAAGAAAAAAAATGTATTCCTATTCCTGCCCCCTCCTCTTTCCTCTCCCCACCGACACACTCCTCCTCTATCCCTCCCTCTTGGATATTTCTCCATGAACCCCCAGTCTTTCGCTCTCTCTCTCTTCTCGCTCTCTCGGCTCTCCTTTTTCTCCCCTCCCACCTCTTCACACACACACATACACACACACATGCACACACCCCGGAGTCCTTCCCACTCCTTCCTCTCACGCGCGCTTACTATCCACTTTCTCTGGAGACCGACCGCAACCAGCTCGTTTTTTTTTACCTTCTTTTTCTTTTGCTTGCCAGTCTTTGCTTTTGGTTATGCCCTCATGTACGGAGGCACCATCACGCAGACGCTTCACCCCTACTATGCGTGGCGCCCCTGAAAAATGCAGGCCGTGGATTGTCCCTGCATTAGACTGAATGCCACACACCGCTTGTCCTTTCCTGAACAGTTTTTTTTATTCTTCTGCAGTATTTTTTTCAAGTCAGAACTCGACTTCTGTTTAGAAACATTTTTTAGAATCATATCCGTATTCTGAAGCGGGAGCGTAGGCTTGAAGAAAAGGAAAAGAGTGTCCGATGAATGGACACATGAAGGGGACAGAGGCAAAGAATGAGGGGAAAATGGAGAGCATGGTCTACGGTAGAAAGCGAGAAAGAGAGGTAGGAGAAAGAGTACCGGTACTGGCAAGAAAAACAGGAGGGGGAAGAGAAGAGAAGGAGGACCAGGAGGGGATAGACTTAGAAGGAGGGATGGCTGGATAGAAATTGGCAAAATCGCGGGAAAAAGGAGAAAAAACAAAACTCGAGAATGAGAAGAAACTGGACTTCGCTCCAAACTCAGACTCACTCTCTGGTTTCCATTGAATTTTGCTTTTTGACATGATTTTTCATCACTTCTCCGGTCACCCTCTCATTCATCTGTGAGTATACTGTATGTACCTTTTCCTCTCTCGTACATGCATCCTCTCTGCCTTTCCTTTTTTCTTTAAAGCAGTCTTCTCTCCCCCGCCTGTGCCTTCACTTCATTTTTCAACTCTCCTCTTTTTCTCTCTTGTTTGAAAAATGTGTTCCCTAGGTTGCTAATCCCCCCATCCTGTTCGTCTATCCCATCTCGCGCTCCACCTCTCTCCCTCTTTCACTGTCTTTCTCTCTTTCCTCCTTCAGCTCCTCTTTATCGTGGGTTATCGCTGCTCTCTTCGCCTCTCCTTGAAGGATTACCTCTGCTCACATTTAGATGAGGGCTTTGGAAAAGGATCACTGAGTGCACCCAGTTGTAGGGGGGCCCATGCATGGGAGGCTAGCACATGAAGGAGGCAGGGTGTGTGAATTTGTGTGTGTATCTATCTGTATTAGTCATGTGTATCTATGTGTCTATGTGCATGTGTGTGTGCTCGTATGTTGGGGTGTGATTAAGAGTTAACAGAGCCGGCAGTGGCGAATGGTCACTCCTGCTTACGCATGCGTGGATTTGCACGCATCACGTTTCATGTTTCATATTCATGAAATGATTGTGCGATGTTGTTAGTTATAAAACGGACAGAAATGAAGGATGAGGAGTTAGATTAGGGCGAAACGGAGAGGTGAAAATACTGTAAGTACTGCAGGATTTCTTCTTCGTTTCTCACCGCATATTTCACTCCTCCCATGCTTCTCCCCCTTTTTCTATCCCATCTTCCATCCGTTCATCCGGGTATCCCCAATCTATCTGTTGGTCCGCCCGTAAAGACAAAAACCCACGGTCCAAGATGTGGTTCGGTATCAACAAAAGATAGGGGTGGATTTACTCCAGGGCGTAAGCTAAGTAACAAACTGGAGTCAGTTTGAACAAGTTTTATCATTGTTGTAACCTGCGTATTTTGGCGAGATTACTTTTGTTTGATGTGGTTAAGTTACAGGTAAAGATGGGGGCTAAATTACTTCATGTCTGCGATGTAAAGATGTCGACAGTAGTGGATAACATGAATGCATTATTGTACTGTAAGTACAGTGGGCCTAACGCTGGGCAGAGGTGTACGATGCATAACACAAGTCGGATATCGTCCATTTGCAGTCCATCCGCTGTAATCTCCGTCGAGTATACCTTTTTCTCCCGCAGTATCAGCCTCAGATATCTCCTGGCATCTATGTCCTTTCCCTTTTCTCCTCTCCTGTGTTACATATGTGCCTGCTCTGTTTTTTATTTACATAGCCTCCTCTTATCACTGCCCACATTTACTCTATCACTTGCTACAGTTGTTATCTATATCCAAGATTGTCCAGTGGTATCTCTTCCAACACATGTGTGTGTATCTGTGTTGGACAATGGTTTTTATTGGTGTGTTTTTTGTGTGTTTTGATTGTTTGTGCTAGTTTCTGGTTTTTTTTGTTTATAATCAGTTTGTGAATCAAGTAAATGGAAGGACATAGTCGTCAAAAACATTTTTATTAAAAACACAAGAGACATTTTTAAAAATACATACTGTAGATATGAATGATTAAAAAAGCAAATTGTATTGCAGAGGGTGTTAGATAACAGTTACTGGCCAGGTTCTCTAATAATGTTTCGTGTCTGAACGTGTGCAAAATGAATTCATATGCAAGGATTTGATTAAAAAACAATGGTATGACATTTTCGGGCAGACAGCATCACTGCATTCTGTGATAAGCCAATGTTGGAGGACGCTTTTGTTTAGTAGCGTCCCAGGCTCAACCTTTCCATGACTTCCGCTGTAGCTCTCAAGAAAATGAAGGGGAAAGTCTTTGATGTCAAAATGCTTGTCTGCTTAAGACACAAGAAGGTTAGAAGAGAAAAATCCCTCTCTCCCAGAGCCCCCAACTTGTTCTTATTTGTTTTAAAATTTGACTTTTACATTACCAAACCTACCTAGCACCTTTGATTCCACTCCTGGGGGGATTTGGTGGTAATGCCAGTGTAGTGGGACCCCCAGGTTATGAAATATTACTCAGACAGACCTGGTGTTATGTAATCTTACATAACTGAGGCGGCAGCTCAGCAGGGTCGTGATCAGGGGCTCTGGAGGAGAAGCTATATGGGTCTGCTTATGGTATGAACTCACTGGCAGGGTCAACACACTCTGGGCCTTAAAGGGGAAGAGGCCCCGGCTACATAAAGATACTGCAGTATCCACACATATGGGCTTAAGTGCCTGACGCCTAAAGGCTGAGGAAATAGAATAACCTCACCTATTGTAGGAGCAGTTTGCTGCAAGCTATCTGCCTTATTTACTAATTTCATGTACATGTCTGTGTAATTTGGCAAAGCTCATTTCATCCTATCCTAAAGACTAACTCCTGTGTCCTTAATCAACTTTAAATCATTCACCTCTGATTGAATTCAGCCTCAAATCTTATAATTGGTTTATTTCTTTAAAACGTCGCCTGCCCAAAACTAGCACACATCTGACTGCATAATATTAGTAACATCACACACTAAGTTGCACGTATTCAAAGTACTACAGTCCTGTGCCACAACCCATGATTCTCTACCAGCTCTCTGTGAATCTCATGTGTTCCTCATTCATAATTGATGACATTCAACCGCAGCATACATTAATGGATCGAACAGACCTCAGGAATTCCCATGCAAGCTGCCATTGTGTGTAGCCGGTTTGAATTTGTGCTGCTGAATTTGTGTTTTCCCAGCTGGAAACTGACAAACTGACTAGTGCCAGTACAACATCCTAACAGGCCTGGTGTGAAATACAAATAGTACATTGAAATGAATGCAAGAATAGAGTGCTGTATTGAATGGAGGATTAAAAAGATCTTGAAATAATTGATGTCGGCTAAACACAATTATAATTCTATCTGATATTCTTTTAATTCAAGTAATCATATGGTTAAATACACACCATTGTTAACTAAATTAAAGAGGACAAGGGGCTGGAATCAAGCGAGCTCAAGAGACAAAAGACAAACAATACAGAAGTTCATAAATCATATTAAATAAATTATGTTTTACAGAATGCTTACAATTCTCAAGGTAATTATAATGCAAATAATGTTAATATCTGTCTGTTTTTCAGATGGAGCCTCTTTGACAACCTGAACTATTTCACTGAAGATTTTTATCAGGTAAGGAAATATTTCCTGTACATTTATTTCATTCAGAAAGTATCCTGTGATTTATGTTTAGCTCCAAAAAGTGAGTCTATGTATAGCTTTGTTTAAAACCAAGTGCTTTACTGACTAGACTTTTGCTTAATGGCACTCAGCAGTCAGGAACACTTGGTCAGCCATTTTAGTCTGTGGCCCGATCGAAACGTCGATGCACCATCAGAATAATTGAATTACTCTTCCCTGAGTCATTCTGTCGTGATTAACCTCACAGATATGTGCTAACTGTGGGCCTGTGTGAGAGCAGCGAGCAGACAATCTTTCATTTTGCTGGCACGCCTGTTTGAGTCAGTTTGGTGTAACATTGCTGGCTGTGACTTATCTGAGTAAGCAACAAGTGGAAGGGTCATCTGTTGGTCACGTCCCGATTATCAGATGCTGCTGAAAAGTGAGAGAGTTGGGGCATAAAGAGCGGCCTGTGGTCGAGCCTTGAAGCTAGCTTTGGAGATGCCTCACATTACATTTTTGTCTTTGTGCTGATGTCACCCCCATGCCCCCGGTCCAGCAGCAGGAGAATAAGAGCTACATTCTGCCTCTGCGACACAATAGAGCCCTTCTTGCCCTGATATTTTCACAATGTGTTTTTGCAGGGCCCTGCGCACACATACGCACACACATTCTCTGCAGGCAGCTCAGGCCGTTGATTCAGAGCAAGTCGAGCTGTGCACTTTACCTGATATTTCCATTCTTGTTGAAGGTGTTTGCTCAGAGATTTGAAGCAGTTTGCTTCCACACCGTCAGAAAGCACTTTGTAAATACGCTGCAGGTCATTTGTGAGATTTCCAGATATATTCGCAGCACCCACTCAAAAACGGGAAATGTTAATGCTGCTTTATAAAGTGCGTAGTGTCAGTAGCATACATGTGTTTGAGATTGTTAATATAAGTGACATTTTTCTTGGATCAGTGACAGAGAAGCCATGCAAGCCACTGCAGTACAGTGTGGTGGTGTGGCATGGGTTAACGTCTGAGGACCGGAGGAATGTGTTGGGGTCGACAGGGAGAATTCCTCAGTCCTGTGCGACTAGGTCACTGCACTGACAAGAGTCTGCCACCTTTTTTAGCATGCACACTGCTGCCCTGCGCCTCTGTCTCATTGCCCTCCTCTATCTTTTTCTAATTCTGCTTGCCTGTCTTTCTCTCACTCCTCATCTTCCTCTGTCTGGCTCCAAGTCTGTCCTTCTTCCTCCCCTTCCCTCCCCTCTACATCATTGCATCTTTTGTTCTTCCTGCTCGCTCTTTGTCTGTCTCTATCTCCCTCTTGTGTCTCTTTTAGTTAATATATATATAAATATATATATATTGCTGTCCTACTTTGCCTCATGTTTTTCCCACTCTTCACTCTGTCTTTTATTTGTCCCCATGCACTTTTTACTTGTGCTTTTTCGTCTTCAAATATTCATGCCTTTAGGTATTTATACTCCAAAGTCATTATTCCGTCATTGTCGTCTGGTTTATCCATTCTCCAACCCTTCACCCTCCTATCTTTTTTTGTATCAAGTCTGTCTCTCCCTGTCTGTCTTTTTCTCTGGCACATTGAGTTCACTGCTGCAGGTGCTTTTTAAGAGGACATGGCAGGAGTGCAGGGGAGTGAGACAAAAAAGATGCAGACATATACATTCTCTGTGTGCTTGTGAATATGACACTGGCATGCTTGTTATTAATGCAGTGCTGTAGCATGCATATGGTGCCTGGTGGTGCTGGTCATGTATGATTTATACGGTGCGTTCCCACACACAGGCCGGGGGCTTTCATACCAGCTATCTGTATTCCTGAGTGAAGGAGTTTGCAGAGTCTCACCTCCTCATTGGCTGACAGCAGAGGTGACAGACAGACCCCCAGGTACAGGAGTGTTTCTGCCGATGGCAGATGTGGCGATTTGACACAGTCTGAAACTCGCACACATGCTCACTGAATGGAAGCATGTTTCTCTCTTTCTACACAAGCTGTGCACAGTCTTATACCTCATGCAAAGGGATGTTGGCAGCCACATCTGGAGATTCTCTTGTTCTTCTGTAAACTACATCCATATACTTGTGAATTGCTTGTTGAATAGCTGGCTCAAATTTTTCATGATTTATTCTTTCACTTTACTTGGGCGACAGATGTTCGTGGGTTGCCACATTAGGATATTATAACAGCAGTGAGAAATTTAAAAAACAGAATTAAATTATTTTAGCACACTTTTCTGTGATTGACAGCATACCTAACTACATTTTTTTTTAACATTTCACACATTGACACCTGCTGTAACAGGGTTATTGCTTATATCACAGCTAGGGCTGAAATGATTTGTCAATTAATTGATTCTTTGCTTAACAGAAAATTAATCTGCAGCAATTCTGATTGTTTATTGATCAGTTAAGTAAATGATTGAACAAAAATACCAAATGTTATTATACATTACTATATATTGTATTATTTTAAATTAAATATCTTTGGGTTTTATACTGTGAGTTGTACAAAACAAGACATTTGAAAATGTCACCTCAGGCTTTGAAAAGTTGGGATAGGCTTTTCAGGCATTTTATGGACATAAACATATAATCAACCAACTGACATGGATAATAGCTTAATCATCAATGGAAAATCATTAGTTGTAGCTCTAATACATATATATAAAATTTCAAAAAGTATAGTTTTCTGTGATCGACAGTGAACCACATCATCTGAGCTACTCTGATGTGTTAAATTATTGACTGTACTGTCATGCCCATCTTGTAGTAAAACTAGCCAACTGAATTATTAAGTGAAGCATTTTAATTCCATAAAAAATGTATTCAGTGTTTCAGAAACTGAAACCCACTATAACAAAATGATAGCTTTTATTAAAGCACATATTAAGAACTGAAACAAATACTTAATTAATCATTTACTCGATTGAGAGAAACTTTAACCGCAAGCAATGATTTATCATTTGCAAAAAATGCAAGAACTTCTCTGGTTCCATCTTTTTGGATATGAATGTTTGCTGGTTTTCTCTTGCAATCTAAAGATGTCAACTTGCAGTTTGTGAAAATGAGATTGGCATTTTTCACTGTTTCCAATCATTTTATTGGCTAGCTGATTAATTAAAAAAATAATTGATTAATAATGGACTATAATAACTATTCTGTCTTGTAAATTATAAACTGTACTTTCATGCCTATCTTGTAGTCTATTAAGGTTAACACAAACCGTCTGTATCATTATGTGAAGAGTTAAATTCCATAAAAATATATTCAACATTTTAGATATATATTTAGAGCTGAAAAGATTACAAATAGTCAATTAATCCGATACTTGATTGACAGAAAAATAATCTGCAACTGTGTTTGATCATTCATTAATCGTCTTTTAAATAAAAGTGCAAGAAATGCCCTGGTTCCAGCTTTTAAAGGTGATTATTTGCTTGTTTTCCTAGTCTTGGTTTGGGTTTTTGGAAAATATGATGGACATTTTATACTATTTACAAACTTTTTTTTTTTTGCTAAATCATAAATTGATGAATTGCAAAAATTATCAATAAACTAATCAATAATAATCACTTAAGTGTGATTGACAGCAGACCACAGTAACTATTCTGTAGTCTTAAATTATTAACTGCTGTGTCATGCCCAGTAGTGCATTTAGGTTCAAACTAGCCACCCGAATTGTTAAGTGAAGAGTTTAATTCCTTAAAAGATATTAAAGATTTCGACACCCACTATGACAAAGTGATTACTTGTAACATTTGTGCATACACAACTTTGTGTGAGCCTGAACTATTTTAGGTAACAAAAATCTCCAAATTGGATTTGCAGAATTTTGGGTTTAAGCTCTCCAAATACCATTTTATTTAGCGCTAACAACATGTGTGCAAATCTGCGTATGTGTTTGTGTGTGTTTGCCCGGCCCGCCACCAAACACCTAAAGCTCTGGCAGTTTCAGACAGTGAGGGGAGGTGAGACGTGAGTAATAGCAGTCACTGATGATGTCACAGACAGCATCGCGCCGCTTCAGCTGCCCCCATGACCCGGCTTTAGGATGGCGGCAGCAGCGCGCAAGCACCCGTGGGTAACACACGCCAAAGCACATTAGAGGCAGGGAGATGGAGAGAGGCGGGGATGGAACACACAGAACACAGCTCAGGGGGACAGAGAGAGAGACAGAGAGACAAAGAGAGACAGAGAGAAAGAGAGGGGGGAGGCTGTCAGATTAAAGAGGAGACAGAGGAAGAAAAGCTGAGAGACGTGGCGATGTTTGCCTCTCCATGCAGACTGTCTGGTTGGAGTTGATGTTCTACATCAGTGCCTCAGGTATCTCTCACTGTCTCCCTCTGTCTGTTTGCCTGTCTGTTTGTCTGTCTGTCGCTCTCTGTTGGTTTTGCTTCCTCTATTACTTAAGTTAAAATACAAAATGAGTCTGTGCATGAAAAGAAAAAAACTAAAGTCAGAATACTATTAGACAACAATTTTAATAATTTGATCAATATTAAGTCATTTAACAAGGCAGAAGGCCGAACATTTGCTAGTTCCAGCTTTTCAAACACGAAGAATTTCAGTTTTTCTGCTTTTGGTATCATTGCCAATGGAATCTCTTTAGATTTACACAAAACACACTATTTGAAGATGTCATCTTGAGCTTGTGATGGATATTTTTCAATTATTTTCTGATACTTTATAGACAAAATGATTAAGAGAATTATAAAAACTAATCAAAACATCAGAAGCAGTTCTACATATGATGTCTCTATTTCTTCTCCCCTCTAATCTCCCTTTTTTCAGATAACAAGCGCACACATTTCACATTTTATCTGCAGCGTTTATCTCTCTTTCTCTCCCTCTTTATCTCTTTTGTATCCATGGTCACTGTCTCTCAACTTTACTCACCGTGCGAAATTGCCAAAGGTGAAAATGGCAGTGTGAGTTCAACAAGGGTGAAATGAGTGACAGTGATGTAGTTGAAGGACTGCTGAGCTCACTGCTTCAGACATTATTTCTCCATGCAAGTCTGATAGATTGACTCAGAAGGCAGCTGTCGCCGGCTGCAACTCCTCTTATCCTTTGCTCCGCTGGGTCCATCGGGTGCTACAAAATATGCAATTTATGATGATTCATATGATGCGATAGTAGCATTTATGTAGCACGGAGAAACATATTGAAAGACAATATGATGTATGATCTGCAACCTAGGTGATAAAGGAATTGTTGCTTTGATGCATAAATGAAGTGAGAGAAAATTCACACCGTAACACTCGAGGGTACAGCCCGTGTGCAGATTATATGGCAGTAGAAGGTGCTATGCTAACATTCAATATAGAGCAACAACTAGTTGATCAACAGCAGCATTGATAATTGATTTTCTTAGCCTTCTTTTGGTGATGGATTGATTAATTGCCCTGTGCTTACAAGGCCAATTAATCATAAATAAAAAAATAGCCTTGTCGGTGTGGCTGCTCCAATACAATGTACGCACACTTCCCGTTGTGAGTTTTGGGAAGGTGCTGCAAAAGTTTATTTTGAGCCCTGTATGACTCTCATGCACTTATATAAGTTTGCCTAAATTTCCACAGTCACCGTAGTCTTTTCTGAATGTTAACACTTTTGTCCCACCCTAAATGACAGCAATTCTAATGTTAAATGGTAAATGGCTTTATATAATATTATGATCTACAATAATACAGTTGAATGACGTTGTTTCTAACATACTGTAACCTGCTCTCCCTTAAATACCAGTCCCATTCTAATATCTACAGCAGTATAACCCATTGTATTTTTCTGTCTCATTAATTCATTAAAATTGAAAAAAGTGTTACTGGAGATAATATAACCACATATATATGTACATTAGATTGTGATGCATAAAATAGTGGAATTGTAGATGACTTTTGATTTAATATTGGCATCATATATTGTCAGTCAGCCACTATCTTCTACAACAGTGAATCGAATAACTTTGGATTTGGACTCATTATCTTATCCATACTCTGGGAAAATGGATCAGAATTTTTCCCTAATTTCTGGCATTTTCAAGAACAAATGATTAATTGATAATGAAAGTAATTGTTACTGCTCTAGTTTAATAAATCACAGATAAAGCCCTGATGATTATAATGATGACAATTGCATCATATATTAACGTTCATCCATTTTTAATGACAGGAAAGCTTTTATTCACTATGTGAATTAAGTGAAATGTTTTCAGTGTTACAGCACCAGTATTTTAGGGTTTCACCTGCCAGAAGAGTGAAACTAAAATCTTCTACGTTCTGGGCACACTGGGCTTAATCATGCTGCAAATGATGAAATTAAAACTAATCAGATCATAGTTTACAAGCTGAAATGAAAGTGAATATATAAAATGTGCAAATTATATTAAAAAAATGGCATTTAAAATTGTGTTCAGTGTTTTTTTCAGGGTCAGATATTGAATTCAGGGGGATCTATTGCTGTGGGTTCACACTTCAATTAAACAATATCGCTTACAGCATATAGTATTTTCTCTAAGGCACCAGGGATACTGCACTCAAAGCTAACTGAGGCATTTATCATTGAAAGCTGAGGAACCTTGAGCTGGAAGTGGAGAGTGCCCGTTCACAAGCACTCAGCACCCATGTGTTTGTTTTCGCCACTATCACTTCAAAGTCTCATTCAATTCCGACTCCCAAATGGCTCTCGGTTCTTTGATCTCACTGCCGTGAGATGAGCAGATACTCAAAGCCGAGCAATCCTGTTTGCAATTTCAAGGCGATACTCCGAAGCAAAAGAATCTCAAATATTTTTTCAGCATAGGTGGAAATTGCTGCTCTGGTATGATATATCTCACCAATAAACAGGCACTGGTAAATAAAACTGAGATACTGAATGATGAAATATACAGTAAGTGTAGCAAAAATTATAAACCCATGTAACTGGTATAAATACCACAAATACCTAAGATTGCAAATACAAGTACAACTCCAAGAGGATGACATTAATACTGCTGCAATCCATCACGTATGTATTGCTCAGCTCAAAATAATAATCTCAACCATAGAAATATGATGCTTGATCAAGTCCCTGGCGATTTCTCCATCACAGTCTAGACGAATATAGTCGACCACTGTATCATATTTCAGCAGAGGACCTTACATGTGGTGTTAGACAGGAATACAGCTTCAGTCTGGCCTTTTAGACCAGAAATCTTTGTTGGAATTTCTCAAAAGATATTTAAAGCGGAAACTTAAAGTTGATTAATTAGTTTTTTTAATAGATTCTACACTTTTGGATGGACAAAAAACTATTTTGAACACATCAGTTTATTTTTGTAGGGATTTTATTTGCTATATTCTGGCATATTATAGACAAAACTAAATTGATGGAGGCAGGAAATAATCAACAGATTATCTGTCAATGAAAATTACTATTAATTGTAGCTCTAACAACGTTTAAACTGAAATGTTAAATAATAGTACCTTGCTGTAAAACAATGGAAATTGGACTCTAGCCCACTCCCCGTCAGAACATGTTAGGTCCTCGAAGGTCTGGCTGTAAATGTCAAGCTCCATCTGGGAGTTTAAGTTGAAAGGTCAGAATTAAATCCTCACTGGCCTGAGATTTTTAATCTTATCATGCTTTTTGAGAAGGAAATGTTTTGTTTAGGCATTAAATAGAAGTACAATGGTTAAAGTTCACTATCATTAGAGCTGCAATAGATTAGTCTGTAACAAAAATTTTAAAAAAGCAGTTTAAAAAAGTGTTCTACTAAAATGTTAGAAACATGTTAATGATGGTTGATTATTGTCAGCAATACGAGCATGAAAATTTTTTGAAAGACCAAATAGTAAAAAGGGAAAGACCAGATAAAATGTTATCATTCAGGCATCATTTTAGAGAATCTATTAAAGGACTTTCCATTTAAAAAAAAAATACAAGTAAAATAAAGAGAACAAACAGGCAGCTTTATTCAGTGAGATTAAAAACAGAGATATGAAGAAAAAGAAACACTGGCCAGTCATTTCACTACAACTGTCAAAACAAAACACCAACAGTGATGCAGGAATGGTGGGCTCATCTCTGTTTTCTCTCTACCTCACTTAACCATCCATTTTAACTGTCAATGACCTCAAAGCGCTGAGGTTTGGGCTGTAGAAATGAGTGGTCTTTCCCAAGTGTACAGTTAGTCGTCGTGCTGCTGGTAACACATCACCCCTCCAACCCACTGCTGCCACCCCTCCTCATCCTCCTCCTCCTCTGTGGTGCATCACCCCACTCACTCGCTTTCAGTCTCTCCTTCTCTCTCCTTCACTCCCTGGCTTAATATTGATCTGAATTCATTTGTTTCCTATTGATCTGCCACTCCACCCTCTGCCGCATTGAACAAACACAAGGACACACACCATGCGCACACACAAGCCTCACACACGCACCCGAACAGATGCAGCACATGCACGCCTCGTACCAGCCTCACACACACATACGCAAAGAAAAAAAAGGCTAAAAGCGCTCATTTCCAACCCTGTTATGCGTAAACTGATTTCAAGGTTAATATGCACACACACACGCACTACAGACAGACACACCTGCAATCACACACACACTCCTCGTCTGAGAGATTTCAGGGTCTGAAAACATGAAGGTTTTGGAGAGGTCTCAGCTCAAGCATCAGACAAGCTAATGACATACAAAGGAACCTGGATTCCATATTGATCCAACACCTCAGGAGTGAGATGAAAACACAAGCAGTCTAGGGCTGTCACTGGCAGGCGACACAATTACAGCTGCAGTTCATTTCTCAGGTTTGCTCAATTGTACTCAGAATCATTAGTATAGAAAATGAGAGGAACTGAGTTTGGTAGCAATTATTCAGAGACATATGTGAGCCACCGTGTCATTTATGGCAGTAATTGTGTATTTCTTGAAAACGCTTCATAATCTTCAGAGTAAAATTAGCAAATTATGTCAAACTAATTTAAGACTCACTACGTTCAATGCAGAGGTGGGAGTAAGTCACTCATGTGCGAGTCACAAGTAAGTCTCACGTCTTAACCCTCTTCTAAATGAATAACAATGCTGAGCAGGGCTCTGAAATTATAATATAGGTCAACTGCTCTAAAGGGCTCTGAATTGAAAGCAGTAGTATGGCAAAATATTTACAGTAATATTTAAATGCAGTAGTATTCCTCCTCCGCCATAACCACAAAATATACTGTCAAAAATAAAGTTATCTATATTAAAATCTCCTCCTGCTTCTTTTTAACTGGCTAATGTACTACTCACTGTAAGTTTGCCTAGGAAAATGTACACACAGGCTCCTTTTATATGTTTTCAAGGAGAATCTGACTCAGTGGCAGGCATATATACATATAACTATGTAGAAATACTCCAACTTCTCGCAGATAACCAGCTAAAAACTCCTTTTTGTAGCTTTGATAAAATAAAAAAATGTCCCTTTGAGTCATCTGTCTCAAGTCTTTTTTTGCTGTTAGCCAAGCAAATTTCAAGTCCTCATATTTGTTTCTTAAGTTTGACTTTAGTCAAGTCATGTGACTCAAGTCCCACACCTTTGAGGTCTGGTTTTTGTTTCATTCTGGGCTACTGTAGAAACATGGAGGTGTAACACGGTGGACCTGGGCCCTCTGGAGATACAAATGGCTCATTCTAAAGTTACGAAAACAACGATTCTTTTTTAAAGGTGATCATGAACTAATGAGCCTTTAGCTACAATCGAGGAAGTCCAGTTTGCGCTACTGATCGGTGACTTTGAAGGGTTATCAAACACCACAATACTGCACACCGGTTTATAATAGTATTGCATCCATGTGATTGGCCACTGCAGCATTTTTCGTTATGACATCACATTGTGGTTCGTCAGAAGTTTGGTCAAGTTAAACTTTATTTTGCATTTTCAGTCTGAATGCGGCCTTATTCTCTCTCTTACGCACTGGCTCCTTCTAAATACATTGGTCTTTAAAAATGAATTACAAACAAACAATTAAAAAAAAAACAAAAAAAAAGCTAAATAATTTTCCTTAAAACAGTGGTTTTTAGCAATTGACTCAAAAAAGTAGCAAAAGTAGTGAGTTTATTGGAGACTCTTTTCAGCTGAAGAATGTGCTAGTGAGTATTTATGCCACCACGGCGATGTATGTGTGGCTCATTGATATGTATTTAGTAGTATTTGAACAACAAAACACATCAGGCTTTAGCTACGTGCTTAAACTTTTTCAGGATCACTGTTTAATTCAGTTATCCGAGTCCTCAGTAAGCTGTGACAGGTTGACCAACCTTTTTCTGTGGCCCCACCAGCCACTCCAAATTTTTGGTTGGTGGCATCAAGTTGCCATGACACCAGACTGTTTTTCCTGCCCTCTGACCTCGTTTCAGGACATGCTGTGCTCAGTCAGACTGCATCTCCAGCAGCGGCTTGAGTTCAAAGGGCCGGGGGGAAAGGAGGCAAGGGGGGAGAGGCTGTGTTTCCTCTCAGTAATATTAGATAAGATGCACCGCAGGCAATACTCGCTCTCCCGAAGTGCATGCAGATTGGAACACGCAGGCCCATATATATACACGTACACATGTGGGAATTAATGAGCGCACACCAACACAAAAGCCGCACATCTCCGTCTCTGTTGTCTTTCATTGTGTTGCAGTGTCATAATTATTGCATTTGTTTGGCTCACTGCTGTTTAATTTATGATGTCGGATTGTATTTTCCAGTATTATTAATGTATTATTCATCACCATTGACTTTAACTGTCTCCGCTGTACATGTATTTTTGTACCACTCTCTCATTCATGCTTTGTTGACGGCACAGTATTCATTCTCACCATTATCTTCCACTTTGTTAATCCATTTCATACTCCGCACACCATGTTTGATGCTTCCTCCGTCTTAAATGCTTGCGTTTCTATTCAGTTCTTTGTGCTGCCAAGTGCTTCATCTCTAATCAGGGATTGGTCTATTATGATTTAATTATCTCATAGTATTCTTTCATGATTGAGTCCTGGATGGTTTTTGCTGAAAATGGCACTGCTACTAGAATATGTGGCCTGGATAAAAGCCCAGATAAGGTTTTGTCTGGGTGGCTGACTTTATTTATTTACTTATCCCAACTTCATGGCTCAATGTGTTTATTGATGTTCCCCTTCCTATCCTGTGGTATGCTAATAATCTGCATGATGCTCTGCTGATTTCAGGAATGCCGTGGTCAACCATGGAAGCACCCCAGTGAGAAGAGAGCCATGGGAAAAACCTCAAGCTACATCCTGGTTGTGAGGTAAATGCTTTGGCAACATCTGTTTCTTCCCATTTATACCAACAAAGACTCTTTGAATCTGACTGAAATGAAAGAGAGAGCAAACAGCTTGGGAGATCAGAGTTGGTGATGGAGAACGTCAGCTCCAAGTGTACAGAGAGACACTAACATTTCCTTGTCTCTCAGCTTTCTTCTACAACAGCCTCTTATCACAAAATACATGTCAGTTTTTCAAAGTTCGTATATATTTTTGCCACCATAAGCAGACTATTTCCCAACTCTTAGCCTTTACACAATGAAACCTGTTACAGGAAGACTAAATAATGTATGTTATTCAAGGTAATTGCAAATGGGACCTCACATAACTGCTCTCATGATTATGCTCTCTCTTTTTTTCTTTCTCTTCGACAAACGCACACTCTACCAAGAAAAATATTAGAGTATATTAGCCATCAAAAGCCTCCTCCCGTCATTTGTCACCCACAGAGTCAAACCAGCAAAAAGAAAACCAATTTAGAATGGTACATATCATTAAAAATAATTACATATTGTATGCATATAAAAGCCCTCATTATGGAATAAGAACATTAAATTGTTAGTGTACAGTTTTAAAACATAGACGTGCTGTGTGCATTGTGCACATTTATGAACAGGCACACACTCAATTATACACACACCTTCTCCTCTCCTGCTCATAGACACATATGTAAAGGACATGCTGTCACGTACACACACATACTGGCCGACACTACCCAATAGCCATTGACAACAGTGCCCTAGCAACCATTGGGCATCATGCCAAGCCACTGAGGTTGCCTGGTAGTGTGTTCCCATGGTAACGTTTTCTGCCTTTGTAAATAAGGTACGAGGAGAGCGAAAAAGGGGGGTTTGGGAGAAATTGCACTACAGAATCTCATTTTATCTTGAGAGAGCTAATAATTTATGGTTTGTGAGTAGAAGATACTTATCCTGGCCCTGCACCAAGCTGCCATCAGATTCAAGAGGTGCATTAGCATCGATGGGGATCTCGGGTTTGAGTCCTCGCCACACAGGGTCAGATGCGGTTTTGAGGGGGACGAGCGAGAAGCGTGTAATCTTAGGCTTCTTCGTCAGTCTCTAAATGACTTCTTTGTTATAAAATAGAACCGGAAAATGATGATCACACTCTGCTTTAGGCTCTGGTGAAGTTAAATTTGAATTTTTGTCTGCGTTTTTTAATTTATCTGCTTATTTATCTATTTATTTGTCTATCCATTTTTTTTTCTCATGGCATAGTAACTCACCCTTGGCCCTGAGTTTGAGAACCGCTGTCTGAGGCCTGCATTCCTGTTGAGCTGGCACTTGTCTAACGATTCATAGCTGCGGGTAACAGTTTATTTGCTGTCACTGGGCAGATTTCGCTCCTCCATGCCCTTACATTGTTTGGGTGGTGCCATAGCCTCTGTGCGTCACTTCTCAAAGACGATGAGTGGTAGAGAGCCACCTAAAATCTTTGTTTTATCTTTGACAGGAGAGTCTAAATGTTTTTGTGTATTTTATTGGAAAGAAAATGTTTTTGTTTAATTGGTAGAAATGTCTTGTTGTGAGGCAGATGTGTGCTTGATTTCCTCTCTCATTAATTTTCTCTCCAATTAGTCAAAATGGCTTTTTGTTCTCATTTTTCTCCTACCAATACCTTTACGTTTCTGCCATTTGATGTCTTTCCTCTCTGACTGTTCACTGTTGTCAAATATAATATATTTAATAATAATGTTTTTTGTAATACATTTTTATTGAGATTTTGTAATAGTTACAGGGCATTACAAACAACATTTCCACCTAATCCCTTCCCATAAACTGTAACAACTGGACAGAAAATTGAGAAAATAATAACAAAAAGGAAAATAAAAAAAATAACATTTATACATTTATAATACTAAATAAATCATAAAAGTCAACATGTGTTAGAAGCACCATGTGTTGGTAGAGGATTTAGCAAAGTGTGCCCTGATTATAGCCATAAGCACAAAGTTAAACATATTACAAAACTGTCAATCATGTAATAATACACAGATGCACAGCTGATTATGAGGGTGACATAACATATAAGTCATATAATCAGACTAAATGAGATAGTACCAGATAGACATATGAAACAGAGAAATAAAATAAAATTAAGTGATTATAAGAAAGAATAAATAAAATAAAGTGTGCAAATTGCTTGGTTTGCATGTTGATAACATTGCCAAACAAGCACTAAAATTTCAGATTTCTAATTGTGCAACTAGTTAGTTTACAGGCTACTAATTTGTTGTATTTCTGTAGAATCACCCGTTTGTGAACAAACTTCTGTTCATTTTCAACAGACAAATCAACTATATTCTTTCTAGAATAGGTTAATAATAAATTATGTCCCTTAACTGCCTGTTCAATGAATGGATCAAAATCTGATGCCTTCTTATGAAAGAAGCAAAGAACCTGAACATTTGTAGAGATTTTGTGGTCTGGCTCGGCTGCCAGCTTCCACACAAAACCTAAAACTTGTGCAACTGATATTCCCTCAAAATAAGAGTTTAATTATGTTAGCAGAAATGACAAACAAGATGTTATCACTCCGTATTGTCTCAGCTGTTGTTAGGCAAGATTACCACATGATGATCGTGTGCGTGATAATCCATATACCCAGAGTCATTATTGGATGTGATAACAACAATTTAGATTGAATTAACAAACTGAATTACCTCCAGATTTAATTTGAGTGGTTTACATAAACACTGTTGCAAGCATGATTTAAAAACTGGCTGTAATTAGCTTTTTTTGGCACATTAGCCACTTATAATTTACTGACAACAGGGCATTTTTGGCTCACTTTACAAAAATACATACAGCATATTTAGTTCTGCTTGGCATCAATATTTTTTTGTCATTATTCTATTGGAACATTAACCCCTCTTCTCATGGCCATATTTTGGTTTATGCCAGTTAGTTCAGCAGTTCAGGCATTATACTGTTGCTCTTGGGCCACATTTTTATATCATCAAAACCTTTGGACAGTGTAGTCATAACTGATTATATCGCTGCACAAATATCTTCGGGATTATTGTAATGCATTGGAAGCACAACCTGTTTCCGACTGTTTTTGGGTTCATTAATATTTCGTTGATTTGGTGATTTAAGCGTACCTAGTTATATACTTTTGGCTCAGCATGATTAATTTGTTTTCGCTCTCTCAAGAGGCTGGGCTGTAATCCCCACAAAGCTTCACCTGACCCGACACCAGCCGGGGTTCGGGCTTATACACCACTCTGGCCTCCGGTGCAGGGGCTTCCCACCAGACTCACATTGGCACACAAACACACCCAGGCAGATTGGCAAAGAGCTGGCATTGGCACAACCATGCCGCATTCATGCGTGATCCGACTGCGAATGAGACGGTGAGAGAGGTTTAAAAAGGGGAGGAGCAGAATCAAGGGGATCAAGGGGGGAGACTTAGTTGGTATGAACAGAGAGATTGTCTGAAAAAAAAAGTTGTAAAAGATTTTGAGGCCTGAAATGTTCGGTGATGAAGGACAAATAAGAGGCACGTAGAGAGAGGCGGGAGGACGGCCAAAGAAAGAAAATGAAGGGTAGGCGGAGGGTGGGCTTTTAGCATGGCAGAGGGCAGTGGAGAGAGGCGAGGTGAATGGGTTTGCATTTGGAAGCTGGCCAATAAAAAAAAAACTATCTATGTCTCTATTAAGCATATGGTGCTGCCGTACCTTTTGAAGTTAACACTTAGTTGGCTCATTTTTCATTTGATAATGGTTAAATGTTGAATCTTCAGCACAATTACAAGTTGAGAGTGATTACAAATGGCTTTTATCCTCCTAATGTAGTTAAACAAGATCCAACACAGCCATCCATCATCTTACACACATTTACCTGTGCGATGCAATGCATATTAATATGCAGTTATGGTCCTGGCAGGCAGCGGAGTGAGCTACCTTTTGAGGAGTCGAGGATATACCACTTTAGGTTTAAACCCAGCCTTGTCAGTGAGGCCCCAATTGTCCAAGACTCTAAGGTTGTATTTTTGGTGCATTGACCAAGCTGAATAGGAGGCCTAGCAACTCAGCTGCGCAGCGGCTATCAAGTAATCAATGAGTCCTTGAGGCACACAGGAGGAGTGTCAAAACACAGCCATTGACTGCTAACAACAGCCAATTTGCTGCTTTTGCAGGAGATCACCTCAGATAGATGTCGAATGTGTGGGTGTGCCCCATTATTTATGGAGTATGAGAGAGATTGACTGGATAGTGCTGTTACTCAAATTGTCATCCAATTACTCACCCATTAGATCCTATTTGTTACACTGAAAACTGCTCTACAATGCACCATTTACTGTATTACCTCGATTAAACAGTGAAAATCATCTTTTAATGTTTTATGTGTCAAGATGTCTGACACCATTCCTGAGATTCTGATGAAGGAAACAGTAAATAAACACACCAGAAAAAAACATTAACTGGACTCAATCCAGGTAAAATACTACATTTATCTGTATTTACAGTTAGAAAATGCAAAGTTTGACGTGCAGAAATGAAGTCAATCACATTCATTCGTTCCTTCATTCATTCATGCATTCACTCATATTTAAGTCTATGTATGGCTGAAAGAAGGAATGGTCATTTCTACAGGGAACCATCAGTATCATTAACAGGCCTCTCTGCAGCACTCCTGAACTCTGTAGGGTGCTTCACGTCTATGACACTGTTTGCCCTTGTTAATATTAAGGCCCAAGGGCAGTGACGTGTTGCTCACTACGGCCGTTATTCTGTTAGGTAACACTTGATGATAATCCACCCCCGGAAGGTCAGTTTCGCCTTTTTAAGTGCACATAGCTTTTTGAAGAATATTTTTACCTTTGTGTAGTAGTCACAGTGGAGAGAGATAAAGAGATAACATGTAAAAAAGGTTTTGGGTTAAGGTGTCAGAATGCTTCAAAAAAAACCTGGGGCCTGTTATACAAAAGCGATTTGCAAGCACACAAATCCCAAATAACAAGGCAATTCAAAGTGCTTTACATAAGAGACAAAAAAGGCACCAAGACAAGACATAAAAGAGACACACAGCTGTATAGATATATATGGAAATATAGTAGAACAGATAGAAAAAAAATAAGCAAAATTTGAATAAACACAAAATTATAGCATTAAAAATTACATTTCAGATAGAGTACACTGAGAGATTCAATAATGCAGTTAATGCAGGTTTGCATTGGCTCACATCTGACTCTGGCTCGCATTATGTGTTCGGATCTTAGGTAGGTGTAAACACAGTCCATACAACGTCCTGGCATCCGTACGAAACATGACATTGTTACAGATATTTGTTTTTAGCTAACATAAAATTTAGAGTGCAAGCAAGCGAGAAGGTTTAAAGAGACACGCCTTTAATAACTGATTATACGCTTATTCTGTGCCATGAAAGCTGCACAGGTGGGAAATGAATGATAAACGGTCGAAAATAACTGTGTGTGTGACAGGTGTGCTGTTAACAAGGCATAATTTATCTAATCACAGAGTAGCCCTACAAACCAGCACCGCAACACACTGGAACAAACAATATTTTTGATACAGCAACAAGAACATCTTGATGTATTACATTTGCCAAATTTACAAGAGGGGACAAATAATTAAGAATATGTCGTAGACTGTGTTTCACAAAGTTGATGAAGTTTCCTCTAACTCGACAACTCACAAAATTCTGTGATTTGTCAAGGGAGACAGGGGCTTATTTATTGCCCCCTCCTGTGCAGGTTTTGCTCTGGAGGACAGAGATCTGATCTCAGTGAGGATAACGAGAACACATAAAAAATACCAGGTGTAACACAAAGTCATTTATTATCTAGATAATGTGTCTGGATATAGATCACATGTGTAAATGAGGTTGGATGAGCTGTTAAGACACTTATAACTATAATTTTTGAAATGCGGAAACACCTTAAACCTGAACAAAAACTTATTAGGATTAGTGTTAATTTATTCAAACATCACCAGGATATTTTAATCAGATACTTTAGTGCCAATCATGTTTAAATTGGGTTGTAGCAAATTTAAACATATGATATTGCCAATAACAGAGCTGAAATCATTAGTGGATTCATGGATTTGTCCACTGCCAGAAAATTAATCAGCATCAATTTTGATAATCAAGCAAATGTTTCAAGCAAAAAAGCCAAACATTTGCTGTTCCAGCTCTCCAGTGTGATTGTTTGCCTCTTTTCTCTGTTTGATGATAGCAAACTAAATATCTTTGAGTTTTAGAGTGTTGGTCAGACAAAACAAGGTATTTATTGATAATGAGATTGATGAATCTTAAAAACATTTGTGGTCAAACGTCTCGAGTTAAGATACCACCATAGACAAGTAAAGAATCCACAAAGAGAAATGTTGTTCCTTCGACCAGGTAAAAATGTGATATCTAATATCAGCCTTCTCCAGACTCCATGACAGTACTGAAATCTTAAGTATCAGTTCAGTGAAATGAAAATAGAAGAGGAGTGTTCGACTTTAACCTCAGAATGACAATGAAATGTGCTCAGTAGTGCTGAATCGAGTCTTTGAGGATAAGGAAGATTCCACCAGCTCCACTTGCAGAAGTAGGTCAGGCAGACGCCTACAGTAAGCAACTGCAGGTTAAGTGCTTGTCTTTGTATTCAGAGACAGTGAATATCTGCCTTGGCCTCTGGTGGAGGGTGGAGGGGGGTGGTTTATATACTGCGTCTACCCACAAGAGGGAGACAAGTCCCCAAAAATGCATAGAGTGCAGTTAGTTAGCCAGTCTCAGCTATTATTCCCCTTCAATTATAATATAATAATATTAAACTTGTAGCCACGTACAAAGTTTTGCCTCTTATCTTTTTTGTTTGATTTGATTTCTTTTGGAACTAGACATATCACACTCTCTAATTCATGGATGCAGAGAAAATTATAAAAGTGCTCAGAAAATATACACAAAAACATTGTGGGTGTGTTCAACTGAAACCTAGCTTTATCATAAATATTTGACAGTATGAGACAGAAGGACAGAACAGATGACAGATACAGACAGACACAGGCAAGACTATCAGACAAAAAGACTGTGCATGGAAGAAGAAGAAGAAGAAGAAGAAGTAGAAGAAGAGACTCCAGCGCTGACCCTGCTCCAGTGCTCTGCAGTGTGAGGTAGTTGGTTGTATGGTTTCGCATAATAAACAGCCTGGAGATAACTGTACAACCTTCTAGCTTTCCCTGCGGTGTCACCCAGACTTCACATGAATCCCAGCACGCTTTGTGTCTCTTCATGTGGTGAGTATGAAGACTGACCTGAAAAAGGACTGAGAGACTTTTATTTTTTAACATATTCAGTATGACAAAGTAACAAAGGAAATGATGTCGAAGAGTTTTTGGGGCTGTAGTTAAATTATTCAAGTCAAGGGCTCTAATTTTATTTAAGTGTGATAGAGTATATTTTATTTATGATTTTTTCCCTTACTTTTTCAAAGTCTTTTTTACTAAAGGTCTGGGAAGAGATGCATTGACAGTAACCATAGAGATCACATCCATTATCAAATCTATAACAATGCAACATTAATTCTTCAACAAATTAGATTTCTAGTCCGTAATTAATTATAATGACATGAAAACCAAGCTACAAAACAGCTTCTGCACTGACTTTTAAATCTAATACATGTGAAATACTAATCAGGTTTTGTTGTCGAGGTCCAGCTAATCCAGACATCAATATACCCACCTTTCTCTGCAGTGCTCTTTGATTTGTTATTTGGTGCAGTCCAATGGGGTATAGAGCCAACTATCAATAGCTGTTTGTTTCGGTGCTTTCTTAGCATGCCGTGCACAAAAACACAGAACATCTCGTCAGGCGACGTTGCGCTGGAATGTAATCGGAAACGTTAAAGCTGGGAAAAACCTTGTAGAAAACATTTAAAATGCCATCATTGTGTTTCAGGGACATTTTTTGTTGATCTGTAGAGTAAGATATTTGTTCAAATTGTAGATCATGGTTTCAACAGTTTAAAAATATAAAATTTGTGTGTTTTTTATTATCACATAAATGTGACGCATTTTACAGCAAAACGATTTATTTTTTGTTTTAATTTTAAATAATTCAGTTGACATGAAAAGAAATCTCAGAAGTTAAGTATCTGTACACTCTCTTCTCCCTGTAGTCATGGTAGATAATGACAGTGTGCCCAGACGTTAGTGTCAGTGTGTCCTGAAGCACGGGGCTGGCTGTATGTGAACTTGCTTACCGCCTCCGCCTCCTCTTTTCCTCCTTCTCCTCCCCCCCTCCTCGTTCCCCACCACCCCCCTCTGTCCCCCAGTGTGTCTGGCTAGTGGCTCAGACACTCAGTATCCGCATTGCGTTGCAGTGCTCCAGCGAGGAGGGGAAAAAAGAGCATATATCAGCAATCTCTGCCGAGCACTGCTCTTTTCTGTACGCACACAAAGAAACGACTCCCCGGCATGTTCCAACTCAAGAGGAAATACAGCCGTCACAATAGAGGCGCCTGCCGCATGCTATTTTATAAAACGTGCCACTTCCTGCATTTGTTTTACGTTTAGTACTGGCATTTCATACGTAATGTTCTTTTTTTCCTATTAATAGTTCTATTTTCTCAATAATTCCCCTTTAAGTTTATTGTATTACATTCTGTTTTATCACTTTAATCACTTTCACACCTGCATTAAATTGAAAATTAATATTTTTTAAATTTGTCAAACAAACAACAAATTTTTAATTCCCACGCACAGTCAGTCTGATTTTGGGACTTTTTCTGTGAAGAGATGCAAAAGTTCGGTTATGTGATTTCACAATTTTTGATATCTTGCTTATCACTTGCCATATGACAGTGGATATTTGGGAGTGTGTGTGCAACAAAGGAGGATAGATTGCTAAGTGATGACTTGTGCAGATAGCAGACTGTTGTGTTAATGAAATATGGAAGACGAGCAGCAGTGTTGTGGTCAGAACGGCTGTGAGGTTAATCACCTTTGGGCTCACTGTGGCTTTGATCCTCATGCTGTGTAAAATCCACAGCCTCCGTCTGTGAGCCCCCTCCACCTCCTCTTCTCCCCCTGACGTTCCCTCCCTTCCTCACACACACACACACACACACACACACACACACACACACACACACACACACACACACACTCACACTCACACACAGATGCATGTGTGCACAGCGGTGCACAAGGACATGCACCCACCTCACACACACATGTGCCTCCCACCGAACACGTTGACTCTCTCTCCTCCAGATGCACGAATGTAGCAGCACAAGTTCAAACACACACACAAACACAGAGTAATAGACACCCATTTAGAGACACGGCATCGCGTGAACGTAGACTGCAAGATGGGCAAGACGGGACGTCACGCCTGGAAAAAATGTAAGGGGTTAGAGTGGGGGAGAGAGGGAGGGATGAAAATGAGGGGAAGGGCTGAGACAGAGCTGGGGGAGGCGGGGACAGACTGATAGAGAGAAGAAGGAAGAGCGATAGCTGGAGATACTGCATGCTTGCATAAGTGTCTGAATGTGCGTGTGTGTGTTTGTGTGTGATGTATGTAGGTGACACAGATTTATGAACGGAGAGGGTCATAGATGGAGGCGCTGTTGGTGGTTGTTGGGGGTTGGGGGAAGTGGGGGTCTTGGTACAGTACCAGATAATGGAATCAATGCAATCTGTGTGTGTTTCACTTTGTGTGTGTGTGTGTGTGTGTCTGTGTGTGTGTGTGTGTGTGTGTGTGTAGCGTACCTGCCTGATAGACACTGCCTGCTCGGACTCTAATCGCCTGGAGAATTAGTGATGTGACTTGGCAGAGGGAAACAGGCACAAAACAGAGCCAGGGACAGCAGCGCCTGAGAGAGGGATAGAAGAAGAGGAGAGACAAAAAGAGGAGAGCGAGGGATGGAGGGGTAGCGAGAGGGGAATAGCTTTTCTGTTTGCTGCCGCGTACAGCGCTCAGAGAAAAAGGAAGACTGTGAAGATGAGGCAGGATAGGTTTTATCAAGCGTTATTTTCGTTACCACTGGATTAATTGTTGCTGTTTTTTCTCTCTGAAGGGGAAAACGGATCAATAACCCATCGAAAGAGTGTGTGTGTGAGAGAATGTGTGTGTGCGTGTGCGTGTGTACCTGTTTTATGTATATGCACTTGTTGTATGCATGTGCACACGGACATGTGTACAAGTGTGTGCGTGTGTGCGTGTTCATGTAAGGAACACCAGGGAAAGGAGAATGGTGAGTTCAGACTGGCTAAAACGGGCCGGCTAACAAATCGAGACAGGCAATTCGACTGACCACGTCCGCCCGCCATCTTCCCTTCATTTGTGTCCACCTTCATGTTCATTCTTTTGACATGTAGGTAATTTTTTTTACACAAGAATGTTTCACTTCTTCCTCCCTCTCGCTTCTGGTTTTCATCCTCCGGTCTTTGTCTCTCGTGCTTTGGAGAGCAGCAGAGGAGCTCATAAAACTGGGACAGAGGGAAATATCTCAAAGCACAGAGACAAAGAGGAAACACAGAGAGGCAGTCTAATTTCTCACACTGGCAGCAAAACGCTTCATGTTCTTTGTGCGTTTGTAGAGTCGCATGTCTGTCTGCATGTGTGTGCACCTGGCCACAGACAGATTTCGTGAGTTAGGGACGTGTTCTGGATTGTTGGCAGACGATATGAAGCTGTAGTCTGCACAGACTTACGAGCTTTTCAGCTGTGTGTACCAGTTGTTTGGACCGTGGCTCATATTCTCTATGTGGCATCTGCAGTGTCAGGCTTGTATGACATTTATTTTGTCTGGGGAAGAGTAAATCAGGGTAACTCCCTCGAGGCTGAGCATCTTTGTCATGGGGGAGTGATTGCATAATCCTGTGAGATCACAAGGCCTGTAGGAAATATAAGACGACAGTGTTGTCTGCGGCTGCAGGCACAGCTGTCTGTGGATGTTTCATGCATGTGCACAAGCAAAGAGTCGAGTGTCTATGTCTATATGAACTGTATGACCGCTCTGTTGGAGCTTAACGCTCATACAGGCCGGCCGGACAGCCGTATGGTCATCACAAATGCAAATCCCGATTCATATATTAAATGCGAGGATTTTCCTCTGCGTATGCGCGTCTGTCTTCAAATGCTTTGTCTGTCTGTCTGTCTGCCAGCAGGGGGCATTTTGTTTGAACGTCTTACTGCACAGACCTGCACTGGCAAACAGGCGCTGGCTATGTCAGGAGAAAGGACAGTAAAAGAGCCGTGAAAACAAAATGAATGGATAAATACCGCGATGAGAATTGATGTTTATATACTGAACAATGTACTGTAACTTAATCTTTCTCTTTCTACAGGATGGGATCCAGTCGATGTTATGCAGACGTGTCAAGACGAAACATTTTATGTCGGACTGCATCGATAAAGAAACGGTAACCATTCAACGTGTCGTATAAACTGTCTCTTATTTTAGAGCCTGTTTTTGTTATAAGATGCTACGTATCCATTATAACAAAATATTTAATAATAGACAGATGACACATACGTATTGGCATACTCACTTAAATAACTTACATACTTAACATACATCACAGTTTTTTTTTCATCACAACATTGCTTTTTGATTTTACCTGCGGATGAGGTTGATTGATCAGCATTGTCTGTTGGCGTGCTTCATTGTCCCTGAGACCCTTAACCTGTGATGATATGAAAGGTCACAGGTGAGGTCCTTGGGAACAAAGTCGCATGCAGCTGCATCTGGAGGCCACATTTCCTGTCCTTATACTGAGAGAAAACGTATTGTAATGCCAGACAACAAGTTACGTACTTTTTAAAATCACAACATTATTTACAAAGAGTCCATCATGATAAGTCCATCATAAATCAGAGCAGATCTAATGAGCAGTTGCAGAATAAGATGATCCTGGCTGCATGAACTCATCTGGAGAGAATTTCCCAAACTTTCCAGACGTCACGGAAAGCCAAGATGAGACATTGTGCTTCTCCGGAGGGGGCAGTACCTTTTGGCTGGCTTTGTGTGCTGAACACTTACACGGTTCAATAAAAAGACAGCCAAGGTTCGTGACCCCGGTATATGATTCATGGGGGATTTTTAAATCTGACATCACTGAAAATTACAAGACTCAAGACCTGCAGCAAAGAGAGAGTCACGCTTCTAAAAAGATGACCAAGTGTAATATTATGCTTATTCATTTGTAGAGATTTTGAAGCTCCTCACAGCAACTCAAATTATTTGCTAATGTTAGTTTTAGAAAACATTTTGGATTGGTAACCCTTCTTTGAGTATTTTCCTGGTGATTTTGTTGGCCTGCTGCAGAAAGGGTGCACTGTTTTTTTCCTTTTACGTTAACATGGTGCTATTGTTAACAAGTATTTATATGATGTAATTCATATGTATTGTCATGCAACCCATGTATGTAAATTAAAGGTAGAATCAGTCGGATTTATCCAAGCTGTTCACATCAACAGAAAGATACAAGGACATTAAATACTTACGTTCTGGGTTGGAAAAGTGTCTCGAGCACAGAAAAATAATTAACAAAATAAGGAGACACAGGCAGAGGGCAGAGTCTTAGCAGATACAGCTGCCACCACACACTTCTAGTGGGTCATAAGAGATGATTGAAAGGAATTATGTTAATACAAGTCGGTACATTAATTTTAAAGGAAATGTTATACTGTGTAAGCATTCTACTCCTTTTTTGCAATTAGCTATTCTTTCTTTGGTTGCAAAAAATAAATATATTTTGGGAAAAAAAAAGAAAAGATTTTGTGAGAAGAAAGAAAAGATTTTTCATAGGGCTGCAGTTAACAAAAATATTTTTTACAGATGATCATTTTCTCAATTAATTGTTTAATCATTTGGTCCTGAAAATGAAAAAATAAAATGTTTCAAAAAATAACCTAAATGATTAATTGATTATCAAAATAGTTGCTCGATCAACTAAGTGATTAATGAACTGATTGTTGCTGCTCTACATTTTCATAATTTTTATGGATGAATGCTTTGCACCTTGTTCTGTTTTTGATTAACCAAAAATATGACAATAAAATACAAAAAATGCTGGAAATCTGTGTGATTTTTTAAATGTAATCAGCTGTGATTTTGTGGCACGTTTGCAGCGTAGGATACATTTTTGCTCACCCAGCCAGGAACTGAACATGAGATAAATATTTTACATCAGTGTTGTAAAGATCTACATGTGATAAAACTTTTCACTGTCACATTTTTCTGACGGCAGAGCGGGCAGTTTTCAGGTGAATAAATGAAAGTGACGTGGTCCTTTTTCTCTCAGACTCTCGCCCTGACACTCGGCCAGGGTGGCTCAGTGTTCCCTGGCTCTCAGCCCTCCATGTGTTTGTGCATCCCAGGACAGTTGACATTGATTGTGCCGGAGACAGACTGAGACACATTAGTACCCAGCTCGCTCCTGCCGCTGAAAAACACATTAACTGGCTGCATTGGGAGCCCTGTCTGGTAACCATGGCGAAGCACACAGGGAGGGAGGAGGAGGAGGGTTGAGACGGGGCAGCGGGTTCAGCGTGCAGTCTCTCAGGGGTTGTCTTTCTCAAACGCTCCTTTCCTTTCCTCCGGCCACGTCTGTCATTTTCTCTCTCCCTCTTTTGAACTGACAGCGTCTCTGTCTGTGTCTGTTTCTCCTTTCCTCACACACTCATATAAACACAATTTGCATATTTCTTTTTCTTCTCTTGCATTCTTCTTCTTCTTCTTCTTATTGATGCTGACCTCATCAATCTGCCCTTACCTCATACTCCACCCCCTTACCCAACTACCCTCTGCAACATAATCTGCCTCTCTCTAATTTTGCCTTTTTTCTAGCCTTTTTCCCCTCATGTCTTTTCTTTCTTTGTCAGTATGGTTCCCTTCTGTGGAGAGACACGGGAAAGACGATAGGGAGCAAAAACAATGTGAAAATGTGGAATAAACTCAGCTAAAACTGATACTGAAGGAGGACAGAGGAGATTATGATTTTACACAGTCATAATTTCAATATTTAATAGTACTAAGGACCTTTTGTATTTGTTTTTTCATACTTTATTTTGTGCATAGTACTGCATATGTGCATAATATTTATACAGCAGTAGGCCTGTTCTAGTTTTTTAAGTTCCTCATCTATACTATGCTTCTGTTTTTTGGTGCCTCTGCTGCTGCAAAACTTTTCCTTGTGTTTAAAGTCAAGCCAATTTGCTTACTGTAAGTAGAATTTAAAGTACTTGTAATCTGAGTATTGCATGTGAGAAGACTTTGAAATTAACCACTATATATTTACTTGGTAATAAAAAGGTTTTGCATGTTAAACATCCAGTCAGTTCATCCAGATTTTAGACGTTTTTTTTTGTTTTTTTTTAACTTAAAGCTCAGTTGTGTAACTTCTGCTGAACTGCAGCCATTGTGGCCTCTAGTGGTAATTGCAGGATGATGGTAAAACAAAATGGGTAACACTTTTCAATATGGTACTCTGAAAATGAAAGTAGTTACTAAGAAATGAGGAACAATCTAATAATCAGTGACTCATTCAAGTAGTTCCTGAATACCTGTGATTTGAGTGCTATACTGTATATCGTAGATAATGATGAGTTATTATGAACAGGCTTCCCCTTTGTGATTTATTAAAAAGAGTAAGTAATGGTAAAATAATTATGAGGTAATCAAGGATCACTTAGTAGCTACTTAGAACAATGCATCATTATAATTGAGGTGCACAAAAAGTAACTAATGATGAAGTAATCAATAATGAATAAGTTGTTACTAGTTTGTGCTGCTCGTTGGCTGATTTAATCAGGAAAAACTCATGAAGAAAGTAGTTGTTATTTCAATTCATACTTTCAACTTATATTTAATAAAATGATAGTATCAAGTTACTAGAGAACAGCCTGGAAGATACTATATTAATGAATGATCAGGTAATGATAAGTTCCTAATTATTACATGGCTTTGTTACACACAATTCTGATTGGTCAATTGCAGCATTTTAAAGCCTGTTATTTTATTTTTTTTTAGCAGACTGTTGCTATGAAGAACAGGCCGTTGCTATGGACACAATTTTGATCGTAGACACTCTGGAGGAGCAATAAAATTATGTTTTGTGTTAATTTATTGATTTATTTTGGTAGTAAAGTGATTCAAGACCCCTCTGCTTTACACTGCTTCTTGTCTTCTGAAGACAAACAAACCAAAAACCCAAAGATAAATTAAATTTAACAATAATAAATACTTTACCTGGGCAAGCGAGCAATCCTTTTTTTTTTTTTTTTTTTTTTTACAAGTTTTGCCGTATTAGCCAACATAACAGGTCATACCAGACCAAGGAAGGCTGTAGCAGCACTTGACCATGTGTGCATTTTATCACTCATGAGTTAAACTTTAATTAGTAAGAGGAAGAATGTGTCATTTCTCCTTACAAAAGTTACAGTGTCTTGCTTTAGTCGAAATGTATTAAAGCTGTAGGTGCAGTGATTGTTGAGTCTCATTCCCAGGTTGTCGGATACTGACGTTTTGTGAAAGTCTCCCGTCACAGGTTACATTTTCTAAAGCCTGACAGCAGAGCCAAGAGGAGGACCAGCAGTTTAGTTTTCTCTCAGACAACTTGAATTACATCATGTTTAAAGGTTACCATGAAATCTTTTCCCAATGCGACCAAAAATAAACTGCCGACCCCAGCTTTAAGTCAGCCCCCTCTAGTCTGATAATAATCTGATAATATTGTCGTTTGTTGTGTCCTGCAGGCACACATGCTCAGCCCACATGGACAGACATGGAGAAGACACCAAAAATACCATTACAGCAGTGCATAAGTAGTGCAAAGCACTTTGTCTCCCCACAAAGAAGATATCCTTCCTTGAACAAAAGTTTTTTTTTAAATAATCTAATAACCAGAAGAACTCAGAAGACATTTTACTGAGAAGCATGACCCTTAAATCATCATATAATGAGCAATAAAAACATTTAGCATGCCTGTTTGTTTTGCTAATGTTGGTGCATCTAAATGTAGAGATTCGGTTCTTCCTCACATAACAGAATATGTTATGAATATGTTCTCTTTGAGTCACTTTCCTCCATGTTTCACATCATGTTTTGTCCTTCTGTGCACCCTTCATAATGATATCACAACTGTCCAATAATTATTTACACTTAACGGATGTATCTGTAGAGGGCAGTGCAGAGCTGCAGTCCCACAGTCAGGGCTCAGTTGAGATGGCAGTGCAGAAACTAAACACTGTACTTTATAATTAAATTTAAATAAAAAATAAATAAGCAAACACTGTAATTTATCCTACAGCTGTGGGTAGTTTGCTTCTAAAATTATGTTAAGAGTTTAAACAAACCAGCATTATACACAGTTGTTGCACTTTCACATTAAAATACTTTTCTTTTTCCTGCTCAGACGCTGGTAATGCAGACAGCTCATTAACAATTTAACAATAATTTCACACTGTGACAAAAGTAAGTGTTCACAATGAGCTGAGAGAAGCCAAGAGGTAACCTGAAGTACATCTTAACTTTTCTCACTATACTGTATGTCTACGCTCAGTTGTGATATATTTTTTAAAATTACGGTTTTATCATTGTACATCTGTCCTTTACAAGTGCAAGTGGCTTCAACGTACTGTGATTCACAAAAAGGATGTACCTTGCATCCTGGGTAAGTTCAGGGAAATATGCAACAAATATCAGATGTTGATGAAACAACAGAGACCAACATAAACCCTATGAGGTGCATCAGTATCTGAAACATGATTGAAAAATGTTGTAGTGTGACATCAGTATGTTTGATTTAACTCACCACAAAATTGGATATTTGAATTAAAACTTATTAATCTTCCTCATTGCCTTCTTTGTTTCGGTGCGTGAGCATGGGACCAAATGAGGCATCTTCACATTTATGTTTCTGAATCATCGATATCATTCAATTTAATTTCTTCATTTTACTGCAGATAGTTCTCAACTTGTAGAATTGTTCTTTTTTAATGTTTCTATCCTGCTATAGCAAATAATGTTTGCAGGTATTATTTGGAGGATTGTATCAAGTTACTTGTTGGGAGTGATGTTATCATTCCTGTGTCTGTACGCAAAGGGGGGACTGAACGTGCCTCCAGCAGAAATACAAGAACAGATGCACAGTATAGAGATTCTGAGCATCTACTTAAAGTGAAGCATGAAAAAACAAAAATCCGAGCTACTAACTACTATACACATCAACATAAATAGTATCTATAAAGGGAATTGGAGCAAAATGGCCACAAACACATTCATCAGACAAAGAAGTTGCAATAAAAATTTAAATAGAAACCCCACCTAAGGAAATGAAATTGGGTGATGATGTGTAAAATATCTTGGTTTTGCAGGGGGATTAAAGACGTGGCATAGCAAATGTGAGTATAAATATTATATGTGGGTTACATTATATGTGTGAAATCACAGTAACAGCCTGGCAGTCAGCAGGGGGACTGAACTAAAACTCTGCGCTGCAATTTCCATCAGAGCCTCCTAAACAAGATGAACATTTTCTTATTTTAATTAAGATGCAACACTGGTGATTTTGGTAACAGTGAAACACCATCTTTATTTTCATTTGTTTATTTATTTATTTTTATTTACAAAATTTTCAAACATACAAGAACTCGTAAGGGAAGCTCATATATACATAGAAACATAAAAATAGTTGACATAACAGACTAACTTAGGGGATTTAAACAATAATATAAAATACAATGCAACAAATAAAAAAATAAGTCAAGGAAGAAGGAAGGGCTTTGAGAATGTGGAAGATAAATGTGCTTGAGTCTAAGATGGATTAAATAATGCGAACCATACTTTATTTATTTGTGGTTATGATATTACTTTTGTTTGTGGTTCACTAGATATAGGGGATGGCTCATTTTACCCAGTGGCTCAACTTACCCCGTTCTCTTGCACATAAAATGAAGCATGCATAAAAATTCTATTTTTAAAAAAATCACCGGCAGGCTACTAATTACTACATATACAAGGATAAATAGTAATTATAAAGTGTATTGAAACAAAATAGTCACAAACAAACTGATTAGACAAGGAATTTGCAATGAAAAAAATAAAATAAAAACAGAAACCACACCTGAGGGGATGGGACGGGAGCAGAAGTATCTTGGGTCTGCAGATAGCAGTGTTGAAGGATTAAAAAAAAAGTGCCATAGAAAATGTGGGTATAAATACTGTATGTGGGCTACAGTATATGTGAGGAATCCCAGTAACGGCCTGGCAGTCAGCACAGATGTTGAGCCGGAACTAAAACTCCACGCAGCAGTTTCCTTCAGAGCCTCTTAAACGTGACGGACAGCCGGAAACGATCGCAAATTTAAACAGCCATCACAACAACAATAAACGCGCACTTTTACTCTGCAGGCTGTCTGATGAATCAATAATTTATGGAAAATTAATCTTAAATCTTACAGAGGATTTCTTTAAGGTGAGATTTGCACTCTGCTGTTCGCAGTATTTTATCCGCTTCACGCCGCTAGCTGCTCTTTCCATCGCCATCGATTTTGAACCTGACTATTACCTGGAAAACAATCTGGTCCATAGTCGTAGCGATTGTCTAAGGCCTTAAATCTGATCAAATTTATCATCATGCATTTACAGTTGAGAATGCATTGTGTTGTTAAGAGTTTTTAAAATAATTTGCATATATTTAAATCAGTAAACACGCAGCCAAAACCCCCCAAATATCATTTGCATGCAGCGATATTAACAGTGCACATGTTTTTGCTAGCCTCCTCCTCGGCACTGGAGTATCATACTGCTTCCCGCCGTTGTTTGATTGTAATCCAGAAGATAGACGTAGCCGATAAAAATCCATCCTTCCAATAACAACAATAAAAACCTGGTAATATTTATTACTTACTTGCGTAATATTATTTTTAAAAAAAATATGCACGTGTATGCCATCTAACTCCACAGACTAGCTTGTGTAAGTAGATTTTATTTGTTCCCTTTTTTAAAAAACAAAACAAACAACAATATTATATTTTTAGCCAAAAATCTGATTTTCAGTAATAATATTTTTATCAAATGGAGAACGATTTTAAGATGGTTTTAGGAAATCTGTAAAGTCTTTAACAGGTTTAATCCGTTGTTATAGATAATATCCAGACTTTTAAATAAAATAAACATTAGCTTATAATTATTAATTATAAATAAACATTGTGTCAACATTAGAGAATAACTAAGTAAACTCATTTAAATTTAACTAATGATACTAGTGGGGCAAAATAAATTAATGATATGATAAATGAATAAATAAATAAATCACTGTCCATTATTACATTATAAGAACATAATACAAGTCTCAGCTGTTAAGCAGGTTGGCTACAGAACAATTTTTAAAATGCATATTAATTTCCTAATATTGTCTATATTACCTTTTAAACAGCTGTCTCAGTTCTGGAATAGCGAATTGTATTAAGTCTGAAATGTACTTGGCATAAATTTTAAATTATTTACTTTTTGCTTATTAATATGCCACAAAAAGACAAAAGATTTGGTCTGAATCTCATTAAAGTGAGAAAAAAAATGGTTTTAGCAAGGGCTGATAACGTTATAACAAGAAAATTTTCATGTTTTAAAAGCACACACCTATATGAACTTGATGTATATTCTACTAGTTACTTTATTTGTGATTTGTTTGGGTTGACATGAAAAGTTGTGGCATTGTATAGCACCAAAGTCTTGCTCAGTCACATTTAACATCTAGTTGTATAATCAATATTCAGATAGGTTAATGTAGATATTAAGCGATTATTAATTAAATATTTATTGTGCTTTTCTATTCTCATTTACAGGTGCAAACCTAACAGACAGTCCAAGCTGACGGCAGCAGTATGGAGGAAGAAATAAGCACGGCTGAGGTAGAACAAGGGGACGCGGTGAGCAATGAGGCAGAGTCCAGCGTGGACATGTCCAACGACAGTCCAACTAAAAGAGGAAGAGGGAGACCACAAGGCTCAAAGAAGCTTAAGGTTTGTGTCACAGACGTTAACCTGACGGAGCTGGTTTCAGGCATTTCCAACGGTGGGTCCACAGAACCGCAGAGGAGACGAGGGCGTCCAAAACTCAAGAAAAACACGGGAGACGACAGTGCCGATAACTCTGTGCAAACTCCTCGGCGTAAAGGGAGACCGAAAGGGTCCAAGAATAAGACCAGTGACGATGACCACACTCCTAAGAAAAGAGGCAGGCCAAAAAAGTCTCTCAGCACAAGCACCCTTGAGAAGACTGATGGTGAAGACTTACCGAACGGTGGCTCTGAAAGGCCAAAAATGGGAAGGGGTCGTCCAAAGGGTTCCACAAAACGCAAGTCGGAAAGTTTAACAAGCGGCGATGAGAATGAAGGAGGTTCTCTACCGCCGAGGAAGAGAGGTCGACCAAAAGGCTCTCTCAATAAAAAACCCCGGCTTTTAAGAGAAATGAGCAGTGAGGGGGAGGCAGACGCTGCTGGAACCCTGAAAACGGGGCGAGGTCGGATCAGGAAGGTGGTGGTGAAATACAGCGGGGAGTCGACATCAAATGGCATTTCAAAGACGCCTCGGAGAGGGAGAGGAAGACCGAGGAAAAATGTTATTGTAGATGGCTCCCAGCCAGCTAAGAGGGGAAGGGGTCGACCTAAAGGCTCTTTAAACAAGAAACACCGTAAGGTAGGCCGACCTCGGTTAGTACACATCCTGCCCACAAAAGGGAAGCGTGGTAGACCAAGAAAACAACCAGCCAAAAGGGGGCGGCCGAGGAAGTATCCTCTGCCGTCACCCGAGGAGCTGAAAAAGCCAAAAGTGTGGAAGCCGCTGGGAAGGCCGAGGAAATACCCACGCGTCGATCCTCCAGAGGGAGCTCCGCCAGCCCCACGCCGAAGCCGCGGTCGACCTCGCAAGTCAGCCTCCAAGAAGGGCGCTCACTTACGCAAGAGTTTGCCTACCACTGCATCTTCGCCACCCAGTGACGGATCTCCGAAAAAAAGAGGCCGCCCTCCAAGTGCTGCAAAAAGCGAGGAGGGCGTCCCGCGGAAAAGAGGCCGCCCTAAAGGTTCTGTCAACAAAAATAAAGCCAGAAGTGAAACGCTCGACAGCGTGCTCGCCAACCATTCAAAGAGCGATGCATCTGCGGTCGAGGTGGAAGAAGAGTTGGTAGAACAGGAGTACGAAACAGACACGATGGCCACGTTGGAGTATGCAGAAGATACTGAAGAAATGATCGATCAAGGTGCAGGCTTTGAAGTTAGTAACCAGGCTTGATGAACGATCCCGGTCTGACCAAAAACGTTGCCGTAGTAGTTGCTGTTTAAAACATTGAATACAATCTTGTCAATGAAAACACGTTTTTAACATTTTGTCAGTCGGGTAGGCTAGATATTCAGCAGCTCTTCTGTTTTCCTGACTAACTTGTTCATGTTTTATTGTGCTTGATTTTTTTTAAAAAAATACTTCATTTCTGTCATCTGAGTAAGCAGTAGTACTAATAATCTTTTACTAGAACTGGCATGTAGAGTTTATTATTATAGACTAATTGGTCCAGTTTTCATTTAGCTTTCAGATGTAGTGTTCGTCAGTTTAACTGTAACCGTAAAACGTTTGCTGGGAGATGACTTGGATGAAGAAAAAAAAAAAATGGAGAGGTGAGATAAAAAAAAAGAAAGTGAAGCTATAGAGAGCTGAAGTCATGACGCCCCATCAAGGCTCGCCACTCACTTCTGTAAGTCATTCAGCATTTCTCTCATTGGTCTTTCTGAAAAAAAAAAAAAAAAAAGAAATGTGTTTCTGGGGTTTATTTTCCATCCTCTACGACAAAACTGGCAGATGAACGCCGAGTGATACAGGGCTCAGTCACATTCTTTGAAAATATAAACGAGGTATTTGCCAACTCATTTCCAGACACACTCCTCCTATTATGACACAGTTCTACTCGCCAAGACACACAACCCTAATGGTCAAGTGTGCTTTTATACGATGGACATGGTTAGCTAGTCGCCCCATTTCTCATTTTACATTTGTGTTATGATTTATGTGTACGCCTCTGAGTTTAAAATGAAGCAAACTAATGTTTTACAGGAAGAGAGAAGATGCATTGGATTTTTTTTTTTTTTTTGCAGAAGGAAAGAGGGAGAGGGGTTTTGTTGTAAAGTTAAAAGTTGTTTTAAACTTTATGAATTTTTTAAACCTATATTTGGCATGTAACAAGGAATACCTTAAAAAATGCCTCAAGGACACGGAATTCAAACTTGCATTAAACTTTCTTTTAAGTGAATCTAATCTGCATTTTTATAATGTATCCTGCAGAGACCAGAATCTGCAGCTCCCCGTGACTTTACGGAGCTTTTTAGAGTTTCAGCTCATTGTTAAGCTGTCTGGCCCACAACTTGACACCCACTGCTCTTCCACAGCAGGTGGCTGTTTTTGGAGAAAAAGCTGTAAAATCCCATTGTACACTGGGGCTGAACTATATGCAAAAAGAATTATATTACAGTTCAGGGCTGCAACTGTTTGATTATTGATTTATCTGCTGCTACACAGAGAACAAGTTCTGTTTAAATGCCGTTAGTTTCTGTCTCTGGGGGGAACAAAAAAACAATGTTAAGTTCCCTAATCCTGTATCGTTGAACTGTCTCTCCTATGTGATTTCCTTTAGATAACCAGTATTTTTTTCATTTTCATTCACTGAGCCTCCCCTGAATTCCGAGGCCCGCCTCCCACGTTGAACATCTCTGATTTAGTCTGTAAAATGACAAATGATTGTTAAAGATGTTCAAAGTGACGTCCTCAGATTGCTTCCTTTGTCCAACCAACATGTCTGTCTCTTTCGATAGTAAATGAGAAGTGTTTGAGTTGCAAAGAAAAACAACAAATGCTTATATTTAATCCTTATATGGCACCAGCAGATGTTTGACATTTTTGCTTGAAAAATGCCTGAAACGATCAATGATCAAAATAGTTTGTGATCAGAGTCACTTTTTAATGGTAATGGTGATTTTTGAAAAATGATGTGATGTTTTTACTGTAGTCTAGTGTACGGCACCTTTGTAGCACCAGTGTTTCAGTTCTAATGTTGTTGTTTTTTGTTTTTTTTGTTTTTTTTTTGTGGCACATTTGACCTTTATTGAAAAATTGCAGCTCTTGCACTTTGGATCGATTTGCCATATTGCAGTTTTGAGAATATTACGGCTAATTGTTCAGCCCTACTGTACACTGGCATAGTTAGCAACTAGCTGGTGAATATAGCGGAGAAATTAGCAGCTGGAAAAGCAGATGTTTTGCTCAGGAGTTGGAGGAGACCAAAAACAGAGCTAAAAGAAGGTGAATATTGGACTTCGCCAGGTGGCCACAAACACAACTCCAGATAAGTGATGATGTTTCTCTGAAACTGCTGGATGTGTAAATAAGCAACTGTTGAAAAAGTATTAAATGCCACTTAAAACAAAAAGATCATTGAATTAATATCAGAACCATGCAAACTACTGTTGAGTAAAGGCTCTGTTTTTAGAAATTTAGGTTATTTAAAAAGTGATCTTGAATGAGGTTTTAATTTTTCTGGACCAGGTCCCGTATGTTGTAGCTTCACTTTATCGAGTATCTGTGAGGAGAGACTGAGGGCTCAATATGTCTAAGTGATGTCATGATTTTCTAAATGCCATTTCGGAGTAAATCGTCTTTGTATTTGTTTTGCCTTAATTGCCAAAGCTTTGAATGTACCATTGGTTACCGTTACTCAGATCAATGAGTTGTCCTGCACAGATCAGCCTCTCGTGACATGCATTCCTCGACAGAACGAAAAGCTCTGTATCAAACGCCTTCCCGCCGTGCCGCTCACAGTCGCCCTGAAGATTTCCTCCTTCACTTGTAACATTTACTTTGTTTTTTTTTTTTTTAAGTTTCAGCTGTTCTCGCGTTGCAGTAGTTATTTCACTCTGTCCTATAAATGTTTACGTGTAACTGTGAAGCCTTTTTTTTAATACAACTTGAGACTGACATGAGATTAAAGTCAAGTAATTGGATTGATTTCCCAAACATTCATTTACTTGGTTTTTTTGAGCACCTAGTGTAAAAATTGTGTGACATGACTTGTACATCATTATTACTGATATTAAATTACCTTTATGGTTGAGTCAAACAATTGAAGTTTCTAAATGCCAAATCGTGCTTCTGTGTGTCAAGTTATCATGTGAAAAGAAAGTGAGATGAGGATGGAAATGGTTTTAAAAATCACATTGAAAATCAACCTGGCTTTGTGAAGTCAAATCATTTTAAGTGGACATATTTGGATTTTGTGTGTTTTGAACAAGAAGTCAATAATTTGTGAGATTATGCTCTTGAAATAAAATGTTGATCTTGCCGTTTTATTTTGCACAGTGTGGTGTGATGTTTATTTTTCCCCTGGCGTTTTGCATAACTGAATGATGAAGGCCAATAAACGAGTAGTGTTATTTACCTGTTTATTATAGTGTGTGTGGATGGCGGCTCCACCCTCACCAGTCCTGTTTGATGACTTTATTGATGCTCTTTGCACCTGAGTCGGGCTGTGTGTGTTTTGACAGATCAATTACTCTAAACTGCAAAAACCTAACTATGATATATGCTGCCTGGCCAAAAACAAGTCACACTCTAATATTTCATTGAACTGCCATTAAGCTTTGATTACAGTATGCATTCCCCATGGCATTGTTTTGATAGGCTCATGCAATGTCACAACATTTATTTTTGTCCAGAGTTGCATTAATTTTTTGCCAAGATCTTGTATTGATGATGGGAGAGTCGGACTGCTGTGCAAACTCTTCTCCTGCACATCCCAAAGATTCTCGATGAGGTTAAGTTCTGGACTCTGGTTCTGGTGGTGTCCAGTCCATGTGTGAAAATTATGTCTCGTGCTTCCTGAACTACTCTGTCACAATTTGAGAACCAAAGTATCCTGGCATTGTCATCTTGGAATAGTATATTCAGGTAGTGAGCTGACCTCATTTTCTGGGGTCATAACATTGTTGAACCTTGACCTGCCCCCACAGGCTTGTACGGTAGGCACTAGGCATGATGGGAGCATCACTTCATCCGCCTCTCTTTTTACCCTGATGCTCCCATCACTGTGGAACAGGGTAAATCTTGACTCATCAGACCACATGACCTTTTTTCCATCGCTCCAGAGTCCAATCTTCATGCTCTCTAGCAAACTGAAGCCTTTTTTTTATCGATTATCCTCACTTATAAGTGGTTTTCTTGAGGCTACACAGCTGTTTAGTCCCAATCCCATGAGTTCTTTTTACATTGTTTGTGTGGAAATGCTCTTACTTTCACTATTAAACATAGCTGTGAGTTCTACTGTTGATTCTTTTTAGGATTTGATTTCCAGTCACGATCATTTGAGATTTTTTCCAACCACATTTCCTTCTCAAAAATGGTGGTTCACCACTATCCTTCCAGGTTTTAATAATGTGTTGGACAGTTCTTAACCCAGTTTTAGTAGTTTCATCAATCTCCTTAGATTTTTTTTTTCCCTTCTGAAACAGTAACGTCTTTTCCACGACCACAGGATGTGTCTTCTGACATGGTTATTTAAGAAATGAGAGGCTCATCACTGCATCAGTTAGAGTTAAATCACTTGTTGCCGGCTGAAACATATTAATCACTGTTTTGATTGTTAAATCCAGGTGGTGACTTTTTTTGGCCAGGCAGTGTTTATGGTTTTAATACAGCAGTACCTTTAGTATTTGCATTTAGACTGCATCTCTAAGCACACCATAGAAGTTTTAGTCAAAAGATGAATTTACATTGGCAACATGTTTAATGTACTGTCCCAGCATTAATTTTTTGTTTGTTAATTAAACATTGGCCAAGATGAGGATCCACACTTGGTGCAAATAAATTATGTGGCACCTCATTATCCTTAAGTATAATTAGCTATAAATATTTTTGAATGTGTATTGTTTTGTTTTGCAGAAAACACTATCTGGCATGCATCTTTCTGTGCTTTCTGCCAGAAAGGGATTTCTAAAACCATGGTGAACAGTTTATCCTAACTCAAACAATATTTTCCTCAACTTAACTTTTGTTGCCTAAACCTAATCAAACTGTGGCAGAAAACAGAAAATAATATTTAAAAAAAAATAAAATAAAATAAAGCTAGTAAATCTACTAAGTCACGAAGAAAGTCAAAAAAAAAAGAAAGAAAGAAAAGAAAAGCTTCATATGTGAAGCAGCTTCCTAGGTGGAAGTTGCTCATCTAATCCATTCATCCACCACATCCTTTTCCTGTTCTGTTTTGGACTTTATACTATCTCACATGACTTCCCAAAGCCTTTCTGCTAGAAAACCCTCTCTGCAGCTTTCTGGCAGAAAGATTTCATCTAATCCAATCATTTACCATGTTCTGTTCCTGTTCTGTGTCCAAATTTATACTAACTCGCATAACTACCTAAAGCCTTTCATGGTGAAAAGTCTATTTTAATCCAAACCATGTTTTCTTAAACCTAACCAAGTATTTTTGTTGTCTAAATCTAAACAACTGTGACAGAAAATTTAAAAACATGAAGCTAGTAAGACAAGTAAGTCACGAAGAAAGTAAAACAAACAAACAAACAAACTGCCTCCTAGGTGGAAGTTCCTCACCTAATCCATTCACTTATCACATCCTTTTCCTATTCTGTTCTGGACTTTATACTATCTCACGTGACTTCCTACAGCCTTTCTGCCAGAAAACCCTCTCCGGCGTACAGCTTTCTGGGCTTTCTGACAGAAATGTATCTTCCACCCCAGTCACAAAAGTCTGGACACGCCCCCTGAAACGCGGGCCAGATCTTTGCCGTGACGTTTTCGGTACGTGGAAATAGAAACAGAGTGATACCTCTTCGCCGTTTCCTCCTCTCTGTGGCGAAAGAATGGATTGAGCACCTGGTCACACCTGTCCGCCAGGTTACGTCTTACTTCAACACTGAAAAACCACCGAACCGGTGAGATTTCTACCTTAAAACGAAGTTTTAACGAAGTTTCTGTGATGTGACCGGAGTCGACGCAGGTGCGTTAACCGTTAACGTTCAATATTTTTTCTCTGTTTGAGTATCACATGACTCGGCAGTAGCCTGAACTCGGAGTTGCTAAACAAGTTTTAGCTGCAGCTCGAAACTACATTCCTCACTGCTGTTCGCCACCAGGCCTAATTATCTTCACCTCAGTGTGTGTACAGGATTTTAAAAGCTTTGTAACACCTTCACTCGTCACAGCGAGCTGGGAAAAGTTAATAAATATCTGTTTTGAAGTGAAAATTCAACCACAGGCTGCGTTGAGAGCTCGGACTTCATGCAACCGGCTGGAAGTGTTTTCTTAGCAGCTCTCACTGAGGAGTGTCAGTGTTTGTGAATTATTGTGTGGCTTTAATTTAGCGCCGATTAAAACTGTAAAAAAAAAAATAAGAGAGCTAATGTAAAGTTAAATCAATATCCCCTGCAGGTAAATTGAGTGAGATGCAATAATTTTTTTTAAAACATGAGAAAATCTCTCCTGAAACCAGCCTCAGTAAGTAAAATCTGCATTTTTAAATCTCATAATCTTATTCTAGAGTCGAGAAGTCTGTTATAAATCCATCCGTGGTTTAAACCTTCACACTCAGAGTCACAACAACACAGCAGCTCACATCAAATCTAACCCAGCCGCCTGTCGTTGGGTCTGCTGTGTGTGGTTTGACAGGCAAAGTCCAGGAGCTTTCATGTGTTCTCACAGAGTAGGAATGCAGCCATGTTTATATAGCTTTGTTACTCACTTTATAGCTGAAATGTATCAGTGACTTCTGTTAATAATTTGCCCTACAGATACGCTGTCCCTAAGCTGGGTTTAGCTGAGTTTGATGCACTTGGGAACCTCCCAAGAAGCCTTTTAAGTACAGTGAATTTTAGTTTTAATTGCGTCTTTTCTCAGTAAATGTGCAGCACTCTATTATGTAGTTCTGAATTGTAAAATAGTCCCTCTGCATATTTTAAAGAGGCCGCATGTTTTCCATGTAGTTTAAGGTTTTAGTTCTGGAGACATATTAGTGTTGGTATTTTTAACTTAAAAAGGTAAAAGGTGCAGCAGCTGGCTTGGGGTTTTGTGCAGCGGTCATGGATTATTATTGGTTTGTTGTGTTTGTGGTGCTTTTGTCTTTATGCCTATGTAATTTGCATTTATTTATGTCAGTGTAAGGAACTGAACACACAAACACCAAAGGTCCAGTTTGTAAGCTTTATGACAATGTATTGTCAGAACATGGCACAAATGGAATATAATATTCATAACCATGTTTTCATTAATGTATTATCACCTGAAAGTAAGAACTGTTGTATTTTTGTTACTTTAGAATGAGACGTTTATATCTACAGAGGACATCATCATTTTTGGACCGCCATGTTTCTACAGTAGCCCAGAGCAGACAAACCAAACACTGGCTCGAGATCTAGCCTTTTGTGTTTTTTTGTGGCCCAGCAAATCCTACACACTGGTCCTTTAAAGTATTTTAGTGTTGACTTTATTAGTCAATTGATTGATTGGTTGATTGACAGAAAAGTCACTCCAATGATGTTGATAATCAGTTATGTCTGTTTCAAGCAAAAATGCCAAAAATTTTGATGCCGTCGTTTCACGTATCTTTAGGGTTTGAACTGGTCACTTGGTCTCCCCTTCCAAACCTGTAAGAGAATCTGTGATAGCTGTAAAACTCATGATTCAGGTGATCATACACCAATGAAAACACACTTTTGAATATTATCTTCCTTTTTGCACATATTCTGCCAACAAACCTCCATAAATCTTAGACCATGGTGTAGTTGCACTTTTTTTTTTTTCAGAGATGATTTTGACTTTAACACTGATGAATTAAAGAAAAGATACCATACAATTATCACCTTCAAATAAGTGATGTATCCGCAGTGACTTTGCTTTTGGTGATACCTGTTTTGGTCTTTGGGTTAAGGAAAAATTCTATTTGTAGTAAACCTTAAGTAGTATGTGCCTGATTTTCTGAGGGGACTGACAGCTACACAACTCCAATTTGCTCTTTACACTGTGTCGGGCTGTTAGGATGAGGCATAGAGGGTAACACCCATGATAAACAGTGAACTTTGATGTTTTTTTTTTTTTCATGAAGTTGCAGACTAACATTTCTTTCCTCTCACAGAGAAATCAACCCGTATTGCCAAAAATGACTTTTAGCAGCTGGAAGAAGCTTTGCTAACAGTCAGACTCTTGACACTGCAGCAGGAAGTGACTGAAAAGAGAGAAAATTAAATTGAAGGCTCAAGAATGTCTGACCAAGGTGGTTTGATCACAGAAGAGGTGGCACTGTCACCTGCTGCTCTAACGCCAGAGCCGCAGATAGACTCAAAAAAGCCACAAGAAAGCAACAACACAGAGGAAAGAAAGCAACTGACAGATGAAGAGGAAGAAGACTTAAAGGAGGAGGAGGAGGATCATGAAGAAGAAGAAGAGGAGATGAGCCGCTCTGCCCATCTGGAGCCCAGCACTCTGCCGTGGCCCGGAGACAAAGACAAGAGGCCTCAGACGGACAACGATGATGGAGTGTGGTCAGACAAGGCTGAAGAGAGGGACACGGGGATCAGCGGAGGAAGCCAGGACCTGTCGGAGGAGCGGAGCCAGGGCGAGGGCGAGGCGAAGATCAAAGACAAATGGAGGGAGAGCATGCCTGAGGGCGAGAGGTGGAGGGACGACGAGATCGAGGTGCAGCGGGACGATAAAGGTGACAGCTTGCTAGCAGATGATGAGGCGGAGGAGGAGGAGGAGGAGGAGGAGGAGGAAGGAGAGTCGAATTGGATGTCAGAGAAAGCAGCTCTGGGTTTCACTCCACAAGTCACGATTGTGCGTCCGTGCAGCAAAGAGGTTCCAGAGGAGAGCAGAGTCGTCATAGAGAGGGACGAGAAGGAGCTGCAGGAGGAGCCCGAGGTAGCCGTGCATTATTACCCAGAGTGGACAGAACAGGACGACAAGTACTGTGAGTATAAGACACAAATTAACTTCACTGCATCTGAACCCGTGTTTATTAGGAATTACATTTAAAGAGTAAAAAAGTTATGGAAGGGATAATGTACACGTGATGTAATCGGGTCATTATGACAAATTAAACATCAACTGGGGAAAGGGTTTACTTTGCCATAATGATCTGCTCACTGTACATTATCTGGCTTATAACACTTCTACTTACTAAAAAAGAAGATCTTATTGCTCCTCCAGAGTCTAAAATCAGAACTGCATCCGTAGCAACAGGTCTATTCTTCATAGCAACAGTGTGTGTGTTTTGAGTTTTTAACAAAGTAAATAGTCACTGATAACATTTAAGATCATATATTTGCCCTGAGCTTGTGCAGCTTGTTCCATGTAGAGCGGCAACGATTAATCCATTATAAAATTTAGCAGCAACTATTTTGATAGTCAATGAATCGGTTTGAGTAAAGCAAAGGTGCGATCCCCTTTAGTTGTAAGGTTTGACAGAGAAAAGTCCCAGAATGACCTATCAGAGGACCTCAGGATGCATTTAGACTTGTAAGAGGTCAGGATGTCAGCCGTATATTCTGGAGCTGACCCTCTACGAGCCTTAGAAGTGATTAGCCTTAGAAGCTGCTGGGTCTTTCTCTTGGTCACAATACAGGTGCTCTTTGGATACTTCAGGTATTTTGCACTCATTCTTCAGGTGAAGGGCTCATTGCATGGGTCAAACAGTCTTAGTAAAAAATAAAAAAGGCAAGGCTTCTTCAAAAAAAACAGTGTGTAAAGTTAAAATGGCAAAAAGAGTTAAAAAAAAAAAAATGACCAACATGTATCGATAAACTCAGGTCTTCATCAGGGTCAGACAGGAGTAACTTGCACGCCTATGCTGTGTTGTGATTGATCATGAAAATGTGTGTGCAACCTTTTAATATCTGTGCTTACAGTTAAACTGTGAAACGAGCAACAATATAATATGTGGACTACATAAAAATATATAGATAGATATGTGGATAGATAAATATATAAGATTAGACAATAGGAAAGTCGCTGAAACAGAAACAAAAGGAAAACTGAACTAGAGAAGTAAAGAACTTATAATCCTAAAATAACAAGAATTTAGTACTTACAAGATCAGACAATTAAGAGACATGGAGACTGACTGCAAACCAAATCAATGACAGCTTTATTTAGTTTTTTGCAACCCCGATAAATGTAAACACAATAAAACAAAATGTACAAAAATGGTCAAATGGTGAGGGGTGTGAAGATTGCGATATTTTGAAGTTCAATGATCATTCTTATGTTTATTTTATTTAGATATTTTATTCTTTCAGGTCATAATTTGCACCCATGAAATAGCAAAAGCATGAAATTTATATTTTTGCAGACCTTTTCAAGTATCAGTCCACAAATGCACATAACAGCTTTGAAGAACCATTACTATGTCTGAACATTTTTCCCCCATTTTAAAGTCAAAATTTCAATTTGAAAGACTGTATTTTTTCACATCCTAATCTATTTTTATTTGTTTAATCTATTCTTCCGTCATACTTTATCAGCAATGTGTCAGATGTCTGTATGAGGCAACAGAATTATTGCATAGTATAGATTTTTGATTTTGTGCGAACTAAGTTGTCAGTTGTTGTTTCTCCATTTGTATTTTTGACCATATTTGAACTCTAAATAATTTTTTGTTGAGCATATCATAGTTTTTTACGTGAATGAAATTATCTTTGGTATCATTTTTTCTCAGTGGACCTCAGTAACGTTCTGTTAGTTCACGGTTCTCTCCTGAAACTTGATTGAATGCCGTCAGATTGGTTCAAACAAAGTGGATCTGGGTAATTAAATGTCGACTCGCTGGGAATGAACAGAGTTAATGTCAGTTGGTTCAGACAATGAAGTGAAATGAACCGTTTATACAGCACTTGAATTTTGCGGGGAAGGTATCAAGTACTTTTAAGTGAAAAGTCTGAAGTCGTCAAATTTGTGACTCGAGTTCACGAAATAAAACACACTTATCAAATGAAGTGTAGGAGCAGGAAGAACCAGTCAGAGACATGGATTTACCCTACATCTGAATAGTGTCCATTATTTAAAAAAAATTACTCTCTGATTCTGCAAAAATATGTCATATTTAGTTTTTTTATTTGTGTGAAACCCTTAAATATCTCCACTAATAATAAAACAGTAAAATTATTCACAATCTAATATGAAGGAGAGAGAACTGGGGGATGATGCAAACATGACTGGTGCCATAAACCCCTGAAACACCAAGGTGTTTCAAGCATCAAATTTCTTAATCCCCTAATCCTATTTAGTGATTTCCTGCCCAAATCCTCCTCTTTTAACAGTTATTAAATCAAATTAAAGCCAGTTTAATTAAGATTATCATCATTAAGACAGATGCTCACAAACTCCTCTGTCTTTGTTCCTTCCCTTTGAGAACAGAGGACACTTAATCTCTTTTGTGGACGTTGAAATCAACACGCTAATTTCATTTTAATAACTGGTCACATATATGAGATTGCCGAGCACATTTGCACTCAAGAAGTGAGTGAGTCACTGCACACTGAGCCGAGTAGAGCAGCGTAATGATCTCTTTTCTCCTTAATCAGACATAATTACATGTCTTCAGATGAATCATGCTCTTACTTCAGTCTCCGTCTCGTTCTCTTTGTCTCGCTGTCACCGTCCCGTCCCATTAAAGACATTTATAGATACTGATTATCCACACTTTTCCTTCCTCAGACCTGTGTGATCACCTGTGCGGTGAAAAACTGAAGGTAGCTCTGTCGACCGTCGCCGGAGGGATCATCTTCCCCTTCCTGGTGTGGGGAGGTTACGCCCTCCTCCCCTTTGACCCGCCGCTGCTGCAGAGCCCCCCACTCAGGGTGGTGTACACGCTACGCTGCGCCTTCTTCGCCATCATCCCCATCCTGCTCGGTAAGACCTCAGTATGCACATGTGTTAAACTTTATCGTGCATCGTGGCAAACACTGAACAGTGTAATCGTCACGCAGAATCAAACCAGGTGATGTTGACCCTCGTCTCTCTGCAGGTGTGTTGGTGCTGGGTGTGGCCCGGCTGCGTTACGGCACCCTGAAGCCCCTTTATCAGAGCACGCTGGTGAACAAAGAGGTGGCGGTGCACTGGCACTACATCAACGAGTCGCTGGCCCTCTTCCTCTTCTTCTTCCTGCAGCTCGCTGTCATGGCAACCTACGTCAGCCAGGACCTGGTGAAGTTGGTGCCGCTGCTCACCATCATATTTGCTTTCGGCAGGTATGTGAGTTCGCCGTCACGCGCCATTACATGCTTTGAAGTGGAGGGATACAGGATTCTGTGCGTGGAAAAAATATCTGACTGTTGTTTATTAAGTGTCTCCTGGATGATACTTAAAATAACAGACGTAACAGACTCATCAACTTATGCCAAAACAATAAATTCAGTCAGAAATGATAAAAATATCAAAGACGTAATGCAGGAGCAAACGCCAACAAGGCAGTGACATGAATCACAGCTAAATCAAGACATTAACAGCTTAAGAACAAATATTTTAAAGTGAGGAAACATTCTAAAATGAACACAACCATCAACAAAAGCAAAAAGTCCAACTTTCTTTTAGATTTTAAACTAAATGTGGGAAAATGACTTTTTAAAAGAAATTGTCTTCGTCTGGCTTTACACAGTGAAACATCCATGCAACTACAGTTGTAGGTTACAAATTGCACGAAACATAATTTCCATGCAACTTGACATTTGCACAAAACAAAAATAATCTCATGGAACACCATGTAAAAGTTTATTCCACTGAAATTAGCTGGCTTGGTTGGTAATTTAGTTTGGATTTTTTTTTATCTCTAGTATTGTTTTCTTGCTAAATTATATCAAGTAAAAAGTGTCACTGCAACTAAATTCACAACTTTGTGTCTCATTTCATATCATTTTCTATAATTTGCTAGATAATTTAAATTTGGACATGTTGCTTGTTGTTTCTTCTGGTACTAGCTGGTTACTTTTCATAATGGTTGTCACTGAGATACGAAGAGAACTATCTTTGCATTAATGCTAAAAAGTGTAAAAATCTAAGATATGTCCATAGTGCTGTTTATTAATTTGTTCATTTTAATGCTAATGTTGCTACGTTGAAATCCGTCAAAATTGTGCTGTATTAACCGTAGTTAACATTATCATCTGTCACGTTGTCGGGGTTTTGATATTTCATGAGACTAGTTTCACAAATTTCAAATTTCAGAATTTTGCACCTGCTGCGGCTGAGTTTCATACAGGTTTTAAGTGGGGCTGTATGTTGACAAGAGTCAGCTGATATGATACATGTCATAATACAAAGGTTACAGTTCAATATACTGTGATATGCTGTGATACTGTAAACAAGGTAATATACTGCAGTTTTTTTTTATCTAATTTTAGGAAAACTGTCGTACTATTAAAACACACGACCACCATATGCATAAAAGTTTAAAAAGTGTTATTTTTAAGCAATCAGAACAGTAAAGATAGAAAATAAAACTCTAGCAGTCGGAGGTTTTAACACCAAATGAACCACTGCCACTAATCTTTGCATGTATCACAATGATTCAGTGTGTTGAGAATCAATACAGAATCACCAAACTGATATTGCTATACTCAAGTGTATCAGTATTTTCTTACACCTTTAGTTTCAAGTGTGTTGCAGAGAAGTTTACACCATGCAGCTCAAATGCAGCTGAGTTTCATCTGAGCGTCTAACCAAGTAAATTTGTGTGAAAGTTTCACCGTGTAAAGCCGGCCTTAGTGGGGAAAGAAGTTGTTTTCAAAAGCCAATAACGTGATTAAGACCTGAGACTTGGTTATCAGTCTGTCAGCAGTTTGGTTCCTGGTTGCACTTTGGCTCAAGAAGGAAATGAACTCTACGTCTTGTTAGATTATTTAAAGAGCAGCCTGGCTTGTGAAATCACCCTATTAATACTGGCCAACTCTGATGTGGCTAAAACAGTCTGCCTGTACTTACAGAACAAACCAATGACTGTTAGTGACAGAGACAGTGTTGTCTTGTGCAGAGAGCTCATACTGAGTTTGTCAGTCCTCAGTGAAATTAATGAAAAAATGTCAGATTTCACGTTAACTTTCTAACTAGTAAAGAATATAAGGATGCACAATAATGTCTGCACATCATCTGTATTGGTTAATGAAGACGGTATTTGCCCAAAACGAACAAGATGATGCTTTAAAAACTGTCATTCATAGTTTTCTTATTTAGCCCAGTGAATGTGTACATTTTGAAAAGCATTGTATTTTATGTGTGCATCTGCCAGCGGGCCATCATGGTGACAGCAGGCAGAATAATATGAATATTTATTACAGGATAGACGCGACGTTCTCTGCAATTAGGTGGAAAAACATGTGCATATATCAGCATCCACCAAAATGAGCCGGCATAATGAATATGCAAAATGCCATTTCCAAAAGTCCAATATAGTGCATCCCTAAAAAAAACATCCTTCTGTAGTTTTAGATGTTCATTCCTATCAGTGAAACAACTTCACTCACACCTCATGCTGGAAATACACAAACATGTCACAGCACGCAGAGAAACCACACAAATGGTCAGAGAGGATCAGGACAAAACCACGAGTTTAACGGCAGTCTCAAAACCAGTGACTGAAAATGAAGGTGAAAGTTTAACTCCCTAATCAGCCCGACTGTCTGTTGAAGTCCACTGCATTGTGAAAGAGTCATTTCCTGCTGTAACTTTTATCTGTTGTAGTCATCACTGTGATCATGTATGCCAGAGTTTACAGCGCTGACTGTATATTCTAACAGTCTGCGGGTACAGTCACCATTTCCACTCGCAAAGAAACTGGTTTAACTGGGGATTTAAACCTGTTGGATGACTCACAGGGTTGCATAGCAAGTCTGAAGTTTACAAACAAGAATCTTTTTTTTCTGTTTCTGTTTCCTTTGTCTTTTAAGTTTTTTCAACTTTTTAGTTTTTTGTCTTTTTCATTTGCTTTTCTCAATTGTCATTTTGGTATTTTGGATTATACGTTAAGGAAAAACATTTAAAGGTACAACTGCAGTCAACATAATTTAAGTGGAAATTGCTAACTTTTTTAGCTTTAACTCATCATCATGAAGTAACTGTTGATTGGACAGTGTAATGGCTATGGAATAATGACACCATCTGTATTTTTTCTTTACTCTTCCCTCCAACCTGACACAGTAACATCACTCAAAATGTTAATACCATACAAAGTACCTCTTCAGTGAACAGGCTTCTTTCTTCTCTCTTATTTACAAAGTGGAGTTGATCATTTCTACACTGAGTTTGGCTCTGAGGAAACGGAAAACGCTCTGGAGTCGTATTCAGAAATCTTCCTCGTACAGAGATTTGCTCCAAGTAATGAAATTCTAACAAAATTCTTAGAACTGTGACGTTTTCTAAGAACTTCCTCCCACAGTTAGGAGCTCTTTTAAGGGCCAAGATGATTTGTGAATCACTCTCCTCTTTACCAGAGTCTCCTCCTAAATTGAAAAGCTGTTAGGAGGAGAGAGGGGGACTTTTAAAAGGCTGTAGTTTCTTAAGCAGAGGAGAAAATGGCAGAGAGACGAGGTGGAGAAACGCTGAAGGACAGCGAGTTAATGAAACGCTAGAGATCAGATTATGAAGAGGTACAGTTTGTGATCAATCCCATTGGGGTTCTGCTACATCATTAATAATGCATTTTATTTCTGTTTATTTATATATCTCAGAGTGTCTTACAAAATAAGATTTTGCAACAGTGCAGCAGTGATGATGATGATGATGATGATGATGATGATGATATATTATATATTAATTACTAAAATTACCAGCACATTAAATAAATAAATATAAGAAAATTAATATAACAACTATCAGCATTTGAAGAAGCTGCTGCTCAAGTGGCCCTGTGTTTTCAAACAGACTGTAGACTACTTTAAAGTCTGGCTTAGAATTTATTCAACCCAGATGTTCTTAAATAGTATTTATAATTACACCATGTCCTAATAGAATCTATCAGTCTATTGATTTTAGTGTCCATTTTATGCCTGTTATCTCCAAGAGAGTGTTTTTCTTTTTCTTTTTGGATCAACCAGTCACATTCTTTAAAAGCATGAGTCATATCATACCTCGTAACAAGGTCAACCACACCTCTTCACTGAGATAAAGTTTCTGCCCCGTCCTGCTCACAGTCGCGCTCTGAGAGTTTGGACTCCTCGCTAGAAAAGTTTGTGTGAAGTTAGGAGCTCTCTGAGAGTTTTATGAGAGAACGGCGGTGTTGTGTTCAGGCGTCGTCTTTGCTCGAGAGTTGACAAGTTCTTGAATTTTACAATTTCCCAGAACTAACATCTCTTACCCCCTGCTGTCACTTGGTTGAATTTGTTTCACTTTTCAGAGCAATGTCCAACATGAGTGAGGTAAAATGAAATTGAAAAATAAAAATCGTCTGAATTGCAATAAGAGGTTAAACAGAAGCAGCACGTCCAGCTCTGATATGTCATAAAAATATATCTGAGTGTATGTCAAGGGCTGAAGCGTGATTTTTGTGATTTATTCTTCTGTGCTTGTCAAAGAATATCAAGAAAGATCTCCAGACTTGAATAAGTTTATTTTCAGAAACTCGTAGTGTGTCCTGAGGGCAGCGTCCTTACTCCTCAAAAGCATCAGGCGATGAGCCAGAAGGGTAGTGAAGGTCGTAGCTCCTCCCTCGATCCCAAATCACTCTGGGATCATAATCAATATCATTTAACGTACCTGCCATTTTTTCCACACCAGTAAGATTCTGAGTTGTCAAAACAACACGGCCTCTAAATACTGAGTCGTTCAAACCAGTCAGTTAACTACTGTGGTCTCTGAAAAAAACATTCTTAAGCAGAATCAAACGCACGATGAGGGAAAATTAGAGCGAGTAAAAAGCATCTATTAAGTTATTAATCCAGATCCTTTGAGTCATCAAGCGCTTGACATAAAAACGGATGAAAGGCGTGAAGGAGCTGAGCCGTCTAATGTTCCTGCTCAAAGGGGAGAGTGGGTGTACGAGCTGCTGTGGGTAGTGATCGCATCTTTTTGTCATTATTTATCAGAGTGAAGCTGATTATAAATCCACGTCGCACAGAAACGAGGGATCTAAGGCTGCGTACGTCCCTCTCATCTTCCTCTGTAACTGATTATTCTGTTCTGTTCTGTTCTGTTCTGTTCTGTTCTGCAGGCTGATCTACTGGCTCTGCCTCTCTCTGGGCGGCAGCAGCATCAGGGGCCTCGGCTTCGGGCTCTCCTTCCTCCCCATACTCGTCATGCTGGGCGTCAACCTGTACTACATCTGCTCGTCGGTCGGAGACGGGGCCGTTTTCGACGTAGAACCGCCGGAGACGCCTCCTCCACCCAGGCAGCACTTTTGGGGTTAAAGGGCGACGTCCGAAAACAGGCGGTGAGGAGTTAAAGAGACAAACTGTGTGAGACTCGCACAACTTTAAAGTTGTAATCCTTAAGATTTGGTGACACACATGGTTACCGTGGTAACATCGATTGGGATTTAACACTACATCAAACACTCCTCGAGCACTTGACTCCCCAAAATGAACAATGAAAGAAAACCTCAGAAATGACCATTGTCGTGTTTTGTAGCAGTCAGTGCCAATTGTGGTGACAAATGCTTTGTGTCTCCTGTGGCTTTGTTACAATAAAAGCCGTCGCGTGATTCTCAAGTTGAACGCTTTCATAAATATTCGGTTACTGCGTTACACCACTTCTTAACACACAGCAGGTGAGCAAACGCAAGCCAAGATATTTCATTTCGATCTGTTGGATTGATGAATTAACTAATCTGTGCAGCTCAAATTTTTGTTTTTATTTTTGAAAGGCAAAAACAATCACAGTATCTGCCAGAATAACATAAAATGATAAAATACTATTTTTTTTGTCAGAGCTGAGGCTGAAATAAATCAGAGAGCCAACAGTAAACAGTCAGGCTGTTATCAATGAGATGAAATTGTACTGGATTACATGCGTGCATCATTTTCTGTGAGTTTATAAAGTCGATCTAAACTCAGCGCTGTAATGGCGGACAGTAAGAAATATTTTGCAAACAGAAAATCATCAAAGATAAATGTCTAACATACCAACTTTACTACTGATTTAATGAAAATCTCAAGGATTACAACTTTCAGTGTTAAATTCTATTGTTTATGTACAAAAAAAAAAGTCTATGACATGAGGCGGGTTGTGGGTAAATTTGTGACTTGAATCTTCCTTTCTGTGTGTAAAAATGCAGAAATCTAACATAAATCACATGATAGCCAAGGAAGGAAGCAGAGAAAGTTCACATACACCGACGAAGCTCTTATCTGCATACAGTTTAAACCTCTAAGAAGAGCTCTTCTTCAGACCACGTCTCTGTACGGTGTGTGCGCGTTTACTAATTTCACTGATCTTGCAGTATAAATCTTTAAAAACTGTCTGAACCTTCTTTTTGTCTTGAGCTGATTCAGTCCAGTTTTGACTCGTCCAGTGTTTGGATGTGATGCAAAATGAAACAGAAAGGTGAAACATGAAACCTGAAAAGAAACTGTCAGTTAAAAACACAGAATCAAGTGAGCTGGATATTAAATGTAAATATTTGAGGATATTATTAGATTTTTTTAATAAGAATTTTTATGAATTTTTCCATTTTTATTTTGTTGTCACACAACCGGTACTGATGGTAAACTTTATATTTATAACTGAGACTGTTTATCTTTGTTTTATTGATCAAAGGCTTTTCTTTGTTTACAGCAGCGTTAGTCACTGGGCTATTTGTAGATAGTCTCTTTTCTTTCTCTTGAAGGATGTTTTTTTCAGTGTGTGAGTGCACAAGTATTTAAAATAAATCTGATCAACATCTGGGACCTTGAATGCCTTCAATAAAGCTTCATAAACAAATATGAAACTCAAACATTGTGCAGCAGCTGATGATTCAAATCCAGATGACTCCTTTTGATTTATCTGTCCTGCAGAGAAAAATAATGATAGCAGTGAAATCAAATTGCGTCCTGTAAACACGGGTCGTCTGAGATCATGATTCATGAGGCGGGTTTCAACAAGACCAGAGAGTCGGTGCCCAAATTCAAAACCTGAAAAATGCACATAAGACTTGAACAACAACAGATGTGGCCAAACTGCAGGTTTTCTTTTGTCCAGGTGAAGGAAACAAACTGCAAAGTTATGGTTGAAGTTGGCAGACGAGGAAAAACAAAAACCACAAAAATGTTGCTTCAAAACAAAAAGACAAAAAAAAAAACAAAACTGACAGACAACAACAAAGCTGGTGTATCATTTTCACAGAGCAAAGATCCATTCATGTTTCCTTACAGTCAGACAGGTTTAATTTTGGAAAAACTTTGTCTTCACCTTCTGTTCTGCCCCAGATCCACAGTGAACTTTAACAGATAATTTTAACTATTACTAATTTTAATGTGTGAATCAATAGATTAGACTCTTTTCAACCCCTCACAAATATAATCCAGGTATGTCACCTGAAACCTTAAAGCAGCCTGTTAGTTCAAATTCACTGCAACAGTCTAACAATCAAAATTAGTCCATTTGTTTTACTTCAGGATTAAAGTTCATCCCCAAAATCAAAAATACATGTTTTCCTCTTACCTGTAGTGCCACATATCCATCCATATTGTTTTTGGAGATACAGGAGATGTCTGCCTTTTCTTGAATATAATGGAACTAGATGGAACTCAGCTCAAAAGCGAGTGAAGTTCAGCGACTTCCTGCCCTCCGACTGCCAGACTCCATTAACATTTTGCTCAATTTAACCGTTATAAACATCCTACTCCTTCTGAAAGATTATCAGTGATTTCTTATAACTTATAAACAAACACTTACTTATTCTGCAAACATTCAGCGTCAACGTTAATTCTAATAAAGTTGAAACAAAAACAAAAACAGGTGTTCCAGACCCGGAAAGAAACTTAACGGCGCAGCTGTGGCATTGTTGACAGAGAAACCTGTATTTCAACTTGGCATGTTTTCCTTCATTTCTGACGACACATGGTCATTTTATGATTTAGTGAAATAAATTAGTTACAGATTTCTCTTTTAAAACCACCAGATATTGAATGCTCACCTCTTCACACGTTCAGGACTTAAGGACAAAACAATATAACATGCAAAACATGATCATCTTAATAAAGTGATGCTCTGTGAAAGATTAAACTACCTAAAGGTAACTACAGCAATAAATGCTACATTCACAGTAGTCAGTAAAGATAATAATCAAGGATCAGGGCCTCGAACCACCTCAAGGACTTTTTCTTTTAATACTTTTTTTCCGTCTAATACAGACTTTTACTTTTCAGTGCAGGATTTTTACTGAATATTTTACTGAACTGAATACTTCTCCCAGCTCTATACGGGGTAAACCTCTCTCTTATAAAACACTCAGTGTGTTGTTAGTTACGTCTCAGCTGTTCACTTTCCCCTCCTTTAGTCTTGTACACACACACACACACACACACACACACACACACACACACATCACTTGATATCAAACTTTTATAACCAGCAGACCTGTTACTACCTGTGCAAGAATTCCAGTGAACGTCTTCTCTCCATCTCAACAAATGATTCACTCAGATTAGAAAATAACACCATCAGGTAAAGAGCTGCACTCTCAAGCTTTTCCACGCTGTAACGATACAAACAACAGATAAAAGTATGATTCTGAGCACAGTGTGAAATGAGAAGAAACATTTTCTTTGGCTAAAAGCAACAGAAAACTGACCCTGAAAATGAACTTTCATACATATTTCACCAACCCTCTAAATCACGTGTGCATCAGGCAACAAACAGTTTGACTTGTTGTGAGCTTTATCTATGTTTTGTATTTGCAGCCTATAAACAGCACTATTGCACATTTATCACTTTTAAATGTTTACCGAGGGTCAGTGGTGGAAATGCATCAGATTTTATTTCATTTTCTTAAGAACTTCAGTAGAATTTTGAGTGACTTGCGCTCATATTTAATTTCAGAAGGAAACAGGAAACATGGCGCCTTCTGTTGTTCACTCTAATTAAGTATATTAAACAGCTGGAGAAGCAGTTAGTTTGCAGATTAAGATTTTAAGTGTAACACCAGTGATCATGTTGTAAATATGATGTGTTGCTGTAGATTCATATATCCAACAGTATGTTTAGTAAGTTGTTGTAAAATGCTGCTTCACTTAAACCTTATTTTCATTATTGATTAACAGGGATGGAAGTAACAATTTACAAACACTCAAATTACTGTATTTAAGCCTTTTTTCAAGTCAGTAATTTTACTCTTATTTAAGTATGCATTACACTATGTAATCTACATTTAAATTCATAGTTGACTGCTGAGTGGACCAACATTTTGAATTAATATCTAAACCATTCAGCAGCGTGTTTGTACATACGGACAGAAATAAAAAACACTTCTTGAGGGATCACTTGATCCATAAGATGTGAGAAAATAGCAAAAGAAAAATCCCAAACTGATGCACTCGTCAGTCCAAAACCCAAAGTTATTTAGTTTAATATCGCAGAAGCCCGAAGAAACCAGAAAATCCTCCATTTGAGAAGCTTGAACCAAAGAATATCTGATGTTTTTAGGTCAGGTCCAGTTTACTGTTGATGCCTGTCCTTATGTACTTTTTATTTTAATTGCAGGACTTTTCTTAGTTATTTAGTATTTTAGTATTGCTACTTTTACTCAAGGGAGAAATCTGTAATATATTTACTGTAATAAATCATAAAATGACCATGTTATCATTTCCTCAGATTAAGGAAACATTTTTAACACAAGTTGAAATACTTTTCTACTTTTCTAACAAGGCTACAGCCACAATATCCTTTGAAATTTCTTTTCCGGCCCGTAACTTGTTTTATCGTTTACCCAGTTGACGTTAATTAGAGTTAAAATTAATACCCGATGTTCGTCAAATTACTCAGTGCCTGTTTGAGTCGTAAGAAATTCTTAATAATCTTTTAGAAGGAGTCGATGTTTGGAACAGTTAAATTGAGCAGCATGTTAATGGAGTCAGTCACATCACTCCAGAGGGTGTATTTTCAGAGCAGCAGGCTTTTGTTTTCAGGATAACAGGCTTCACATTTGACAGACAACTGTTAAAAACAGCTGATCAACTTACATTGTAAGCAACCACAGATTGTATATTAAATAGGATTTAAACCTATTTAATATTCTGTCTATGGTTCCGACTCACTATTTGCATAATTGTGACGTATTGCTCCTTTAAGTACAGGATCTCAACTCGCAAACCTTATTAAAAGCTAAAAAAGAAAACAACATCAGACAAAAACATAATAATATTAAAGTGAATGAAGGTGTAACTTTTGTTGCTATGGTGTTAAATTATTGTTCAATATCAGTGTTTAAGACGTGGCAGTTGATTCGCTCGCTCAGCTGCTGCTTGCCTCTCAGAGGTCATGAGCGATCAGCTAAATTTAGCCGTCTAGTTATCGCTGAACGTGTGAAATGAAGCTTCATCACGTTTGTAACTGTGACAATCAGCAGAAGAGAAGAGCGAAAAAAACCCCCACAGATGATAAACTAAAAAAGGATTTACTAAATTATATTTTTTTTTTTGGAATTTTTACGCACACCAAATGTTCCTGATTTGGGACTTTAGGCTTTATAAATGATTTTAGAAGCACAGTAAACAGTCGGTGGTTCAGTTTAGAAAATAAACCAGACTCAAATTCATTTCACTCAGTTTGTCTATTTAATATATAAAATACGGTAAAACATACGCAAAAAGGGTAAGGTCTCAAGGGACTTGGATACTTTGGTACAACAAACACTTTTTTGTAAAAGCGGTATAGAATTTCAATAACATATCAGTGCATACTTTGTATATGAAAATATACACAAACTGTATATCATTCTCAAAAAAACAACAAAAAGAAATATTTTCTTTACAACAAAAACCCAAAGCAGACTAGCTCAACACAATATATTAGCTATAAATTTCATCTTTAGTATTTCATATGCTACATTATTCTGAGTTGTTTTAGAACTCACTTGTGATGCATGTCCTTTATCATTACTGTACGTAACATAAGTTTTGTTGTTACCTGTATCCCATGCATTTACATGTTTCAAATTTCATGAATTACTAATTTCAGTTGTTTCCCGTTTTTATAAATATATTCTATATCTTAATTAAAATTGCAGCATTTAACTGGTATTTCCTTCATTGCATTTGCTAATACCACAATAACTGATCGTGCAATTTTCAGCAAGTTGTTTAAAAAAAGGAAACCAGTACTATATGTTTATGATAAGGAAGATAAAATAAGAGAGAGAAAATAAAAACAGTTGACTATCCTACACAAAATAGCAATAAAATAAAAGCTCCATAATAATATCATCATAATAATAGACAATGGAACTGTCACCAGCACAAATTAATCCAAAAATAGTGAGATTCTAAAAAACATTGTACACAACAAGTAACAGGGGTGCAGGTTTCATTTCTCATATAGATTGTCTTGTGACTACACTGCTAGATTGGACAGAGAACCTTTTTGTACATGAACAGACCTGCAGTGAAGCAGGATGCTGAAGCCAATCGGTGTGGTGTCACATTTCAGTCAACCATCGGCGCCCACAAACAAAGAGATTACAAAGAAAATAGTTTTTTGTTTTTTTTAAAAAAAAAAATGGAAATGACTGTGTGGTAAAAGCAGGAGATCAGGAGCTCTGTCTGACGTCTGGTGTCGCTCGTCGCCTGGAGCTTCAAAAAGTCTCATTCGCTTTGTTTCAAAGAGTTAGATGAGAAGATTGATTCCACTCTCATTTCTGTGAGTTAAGTATGAAGCTACAGCCAGTTAGCTTAGCTTAGCATGGAGACTGAAAACGGGGAAACAGTTAGCCTGGTTCTGTCCAAATGTGGGAGGAAAAAAAACTACCAGCTCCTCTAAAGCTCAGTAATTAACACCTTTGCTCATTTACAGGACTTTTGTGAAATTAACGCTGCGTCCACACAAAATGAGAAGAACAGGAAAACCTCCTGTCATCGCGTTTTTCATGATTAACTGTTTATTCTATAAAATGTAAAAAAAAAAGTGAAAAATGCTTGACTCAATTTCCTAGAGCCCAAAGCTTCAAATTGCATCTTTTGACCAACCAACAGTCCAAAAACCAGTAAATGTTTGTCATTTTTGCTTGAAAAATGACGTCACATCCAGCTACGGTGGCTTTGCAGTCATTTTGTTCGCTTTTTGCTGACTTACTTTCCACAAGTAGGAGATAGAAATTAGCAATATCTCCAAGTGCATTTCAGTCCGCCTGTTTTTTAATAAGCCCCCTCCATTTGTGCATATAAACTTGAGTGGAAACACTTAAAATCTTCATGGATTTCACACAGAAAAGTTGGCGTACAGAGAAGCCAAACGAGACAAACACTTAGAGAATGAATCATGAAGTACATGAAACATGAGACGCATTTGTCACTTCTTCTCCACCGAAGAGATGAAAAATTATGGCAGATTAGCGATAAAAAGACTGTAATATTTATCAAATTAATACATCGCACATGAATGCCATATTTACATCATGTTTTCCACGCTGCTTTCAATCATTCGAGGTTTGACTCAGCTGTTTATCCTGATGCATCTCTTCCTGTGTGCATCAGTAGAAGATGGAAATGTACATGAATTCACATTTTCTTTGATAATTTTGTGGAAATTCATCAGCGTTGTTTGTAATTACAGTTTAAACGATATGACATGAATGCATCATCAGAGGTGAGCTACAGAGAGGCTTATAGGTTGGTTTGTTACCGTTGGACAGAGCCAGGCTGCCTGTTAGCCTGTTTTCCTGCTAAGCTAACTGGATGCTGACTCTAGGTAAGAAAGCAAATGAGCAAATGTAGAAATAGTCCTTTAACTGTTTAAGAGGCAAATTTTCTCCAACTTAAGTTTATTGAAAGTGTTGGATGTTAAATTCTTTATCAGGGACGTCTGACAGAAGAAGTTCTAACCTGAAATTAGCAGAGTGAAAAGCGACCCACCACGCTTCAAGTCGAATGAGGGACGGAAATAAATCACCTGATCATGAAAAACGTCAACAACACTGGCGTGAAAATGTCACACAGCACGCCGCAACCCCACCGTGTCTGTGTCAAACGCTGGCTCCGCACTCTGCCGTGGGCTGTGACTAACCGCACCAAACGGCATCAAGTCATAAAAGCAGCCGCATCCGCGTCCTCCACTTCACCTACACCGACGTACAACGTGTAGGATTGTTTAAGTAGATAATAATCAGTCAGTCAACAACACCAGTCTGCACTTTGAGCATCGTCTCTAGGAGAAAAAAAAAAAAAAAGGTCAAGCAATCAGGAGAAACGTTCTATTTGTAGGCTATAAACAACCTGTGTACACACACTCATACACGAACTTGAAATGGTTCAGACGAAACTAGAAAACATACAATTAAACAGCAAACACAGCACTTGGTAGCCAATTTCTTGACTTAATTTCAAAGTGAAAAAAGGCATAAACTGTGTCTGCTTAACGTGGAAAAGATTTTACATGATTGCGTCAATCAAAATATGCATCAAAGAAGTGTTTTATCTCTTAACTACACTACGAGTGAATGGCAGTGTCCTAATCAGTTCATGTTAAGGTGGTTATGGACAATTTTACTTTGATCGTGGGTTGTTGTTTTTTTTGTTTTTTTTTTTAAATGTGTGGTAGGAGAATATGATGACACCACAACCAAGCAGGCCTCTGTGAGTGACGGACAGAAAGTGCACACACCATCAACACTAGCATAAAATAGGTTTACTGAAACGAGTCCGATCCACCAGCACTACCCAGTGTGGCGTTAACCCCTGCACCGTAGCTCGAAACATATCAAATTCACACTCATATATGCAAACAGATCCACTGAGAATCAACACATTGCTTGTTTTTAGGGATACCTAGCAAAGTCTATGCAAATATATTCATATGTACATACACGTTGAAGCTGAAAAGCTATTTTTAACTTTGTCGCCAACTGAAGCGGTAGAAATATAGAAAATGTCTTTTTCCTTTCACTTTCTGAAACACGGCAAAGAGCTAAGGAGAGCTAGAGAGAGCTAAAGAGGACATCAAAGCTTTTGTATAAGGAGTGATTTTTTTTTATACAAAGTCAGAATTCCTACTTCTGGACAACTAACGGACCTTCAAAACAGATTTTTCTTTTTTAAAATACCAACAGATAAAGAACACTTGGACTGAAAGAACCAAATACTTTCCCTACCCGAGAAAAAAGCCACCAGAGGCTCAAAAAACTCTGCAAGACTATGCATTAAACTGGATGGCATCTACTCCTGGTTAATAAGCTGAGTCGACTGGCTGGATTTCTGGTGCGACAATTTCCATCCAGAGGAGATGAGGTGAGACGGGATGGGACGGGAGGAGCACCCAGTCTGAGGAAGAGGGCGACGGCGAATTCAAAGCATCAAACAGTTTCTAGTTCTCGTTATTTCCGTGACAGTGCGAGTGATAATTCGTCAGTGTCCCTGCACCGCGTGCGAGAGGCATTTGGCATTTTTTTTGTTGCTGTTGTAGCTGAAGAGAGGTCGATATTGGCACTCTGGCAAAGGTCCTCGACTCCACAGCCACAGAGTGCCACCTGAGGGCCGTCAGGCTGAGGAAAGAACTGCTCACCGTTAAGTATCCTCACCCAGAAGACCGTGTTCGCTCAGTGCCAGAGAGATGCTCAGTCCTCAGATATAAGTTAAATCCAAAAGTGCAGTTTGGAGGTGACTCATGGAAGAATGGACAGCACACAATCCAAGCGACGTTGGATTTCAAAGAGCGGGAAGTGGAGAGTCTGAATGACGACAAGCCACCAATCACATCGTGAACAATGTAGCAGAGCTCGATGTAAATACATGAAGGTTATGCAGAAACCACGTGAAAGATAAATGTTTTTATGGTTTCGTCAGATTGCAAAAAGGTTCAACACCTCATTTCTACCAAAAGAAATTTACTATACGGGAGTCCATTCAAGCAAGAAGGCTTTAAAAATCTACTGTCCCTTTATGTTCAAGGGCCTAAGGGGACAAAGTATCCAGCTGAGCACTACGCCATCCTCTCCTCTCCTCGCTCAGAGCGCCATCCCCTAACATCTCTTATTTTTCATGTTTTTTTGGCAAAGCCTCAGAAGTCTGGGTGACGCAGCTGAGTCGTATAAGTTGGACAGAGGCAGATGTGTGATGATAGTGTCACATGGCAGTGGGGTCGGGGCAGTGGGGGTGTAAGGATGAGTGTGGGTGCGTGTTGTGTTATAAGTGTCACCAAAATGTTGCCGTGGCCGCAGAGAGGTGTCGCCTCTATGTGACCCAGGCGTCCAATCTCATGCGCTTGATGTTTCCCCCCTCCTGCTCCGGTTCGTTCGACGCCCTGAGGAGCTCCGTCGAAGGGCTGAAGTCGGGTGGCACGGTCCGGCCGGCGGGACCGACGCTTCCTGCGGCGCCGCCGCCTCCACCTCCACCTGCTCCTCCGCCGCCAGCTGCGCCGGAGTCGTCGCGATCGCTGCCTTCAAAGGAGCTGGCGTTGCTGCTTACGCTGTCCGCGGGCGAGCGGCCAGTCGGCGGCTCCAGGCACAGCAGGGAGCCGGGGTACTGCGGCGGCGCGGTCAGGATGGCTCCACCTGAGGTCGAGGACGGCGTGGTAGAAGATGGAGGAGGGCAAGGGGTGCTGCGATCCCGGCCAGGCGAGACGGGCTCCGACTTGATGCTCACGCTGGAGTTCGTGTTGACGGTCAGCATGGCGGCGCCTTGAGGTATATGAGTCACAGGCCTGAGAGGAGGGTCAGGGAGGACAGAGAGAGGAAGACGATGGAAGATGAGGGACAGAACAAAGAGGAAAGGTGAGAGAAAAACAAACGATTAACTGCTTGACAAAGGCATGTGAGAAACTGGAATTCGCGTCAAGACAAAAACCAACATTACAAGGCACAGCACCAACAGGGAAAAGCCACACTCGATTGTTCAATAATCAGTCAATCAGTTCTGAGCCTTCAAAGCAGAAGTAACATCCCCGTACTGCTCCCAAAAAGATCAACAGAACAGCCCAGGAAGCATGAAATGATTGGTGTGACTGACAGGGTGGTTCGCAGTGAGGCAGCCATGATGTGAAGAAACTACAGATGACAAACAGAAAATAATCTCGGGTTAGAGAACATGGTGGAAACCGGAACTACGTCTCTTTCCTGTTTGACTGCAGACAGCACCAGACATGCTTCAAAAGGGGGGAGCCAGCCAAAAGCAGCACAGACACACAGGAAAAAGGAAGTGTGATACAGTACCGGCCCAACCACTCATCTCTACCCAAGAGCAGGTTGGACGGAGAGCCAACACTGTGGGGAGAAAACAAAATGTTGGAGCCCAAACCAAAGGGAAGAGGTGGATTAGAAGGCATGTGTGGAGAAAAGTGTGAAACATTATTGCGAGCAAAGGTTTCCTCAACAAGAGCAATAATGTTAATAATGTCTCAGCATCAGAAACAAAGACCCTAACCTGCTTTCTGTCCAAGCACACAGAAAAATCCAGACATGAAAACCTTGTTTTCTGATCTTCAAACACAGTGAACAAGAATATACAAACCCCAAGTCCAAAAAAAAAGTTGGGATGTTGTGTAAAACGTAAATAAAAACAGAATACAAGTAGAAACTTTTCAACCTATATTCAGATGAATACAGTACAAATACAAGATATTTAGTGTTCAAACTGATGAACTTACTGTTTTTGTTAATATACACTCATTCTGAATTTGATGCCTGCAACACATTCCAAAAAAGTTTGGACAGGGTCATGTTTACCACTGTGATACATCAGCTTTAATTTTATTAACACTCAGTAGGCATTTGTGAACTGAGGACACTGATTTTTGAAGTTTTGAAAGTGAAATTCTTCCCCTTTCTTGCTTGATATACAACTTCAGGTGCTCAACAGTCCAGGGTCTCTGTTGTTGTATTTTGTGCTTCGTTAAGCACCACAACCTTTCAATGAGAGACGGGTCTGGACTGCAGGCAGGTCAGTCTGGTACCTGAACTCTTTTACAACTGAATCATGCTTTTGTAACACATGCAGAATGTGTCCTGTCAATAAGCAGGGACGTCGTCTGGCTGCATATGTTGCTCCAAAACCTGCATGTACCTTTAAAACTAGTGGGGCCTTCACAGATGTGACAGTTACCCATGATGCTACGGGCACTGACTACCCACATACCATCAGAGATGCTGATTTTGACCTTTGGGTTCACGTGGGTTTTTAATGCAGTGCTGCATGAGGGGTCAAAGGTCATAGGCTCTCAATTACATGAAGGGATTTTTCCATTTTGAAACATGTTGCAGACATCAAATTCAGAATGAGTGTATATTTACAATTAAGTTTAGCACTTTGAACATCAGATGTCTTGTCAGAAAGGATTTGCAACTCATTGCATTCTGTTTTTATTTACATTCGACACAGTGTGTCAACTTTCTGGGAATCAAGGTTTGTATGTTTTAATCTGGGAAGTGACAATCTTTGCATTTTTTCTTTTCTACAGTGTGTGTACAGTGGCCCCTTGAGGTCAAAAATGCATACAAGAGTGAATGCAAAATCATCTTGGGAAGACTTTTTTTCTTGGTTAAATAGGGAGATAGAGGAAGATAGCAGCAAAAATATTAGTCAAGCTTTGTTTGTTTTGTATCTCACTTTGCAGAGCTTTACTTTAGTTTTTGTTTTTTTTTATGCATTTTGGTATTTGCTTTTACTCTTTTGCATGTGTTTGGTCCTCAGAGGCCACCATATTTGTAGGTCTCTGAGGGCTGCAGGAATGAGTCCTAAAACCCAGAAATAAGTTAACATTTTCGCACTTCTAGTTCCCTCGTCTCATTTTCTGAATGGGTTTTTTCTTAGATGCCTGAAATAATGCCTGTGGTTAACACAAACTTAAGAGATTTTTATGTTTTATTCTACGACATAAAATATGTCAGTACCCTACACACTTTTGTGTCTTAAAAAGAGTCTAAATGATAAATAACATAAAATAGGATGGGATAATTTCAGGAGATTGTCTGATTTCTTAAAGCTGGTCCTTAACAAATATTCAATAAATGCACACAAGTAGAAAAAAACTTCTGAAAACGCTGCATATAATCAGCCTTTGCTACAGTGTTACTATGTTATCAGTGAACAGTTTGGCTGCAGAATTTTTTTTTTTTTTTTTAAAAGATCTTAACTGCATAACATCCTGTTAAATAACAATAATTTAAAAATGCATCATGCATCAGACACTGTCTGCTCAGAGCTGTACTAAGTAATTCAGTAAAATATAGCAACAAAAGATGCTGCTTACACAAGTGAACTATAATTCTCTACCGTGTTGTCTTTCTTTTAAAAAGGTTTAAAAACAAACACTTTAATAAGCTAAGTCAGTGTCAGTAGTACAGTTACATTCAAAAGCCTTGCCTTCATATTTTTAAAACAGTTAAAGATTTAGAAAGTTTTTTTTTTTAAGACCAGATCCATGTTAAGAGTTAATAAAATGAAGGTATGGCTGTCTCTATGGCAACATATTCTGTACGTAGTTTTGTTTTAGACAGAAGCTCTTCAAATGCAAAGTGGACTACACACCCCCCCTACAGACAAGGTCATGACATTTCACACACGCACACACTAGTAGTGGCTGTTCACCTCAGATTGGCAGCCAGACTGGACACCTGGCTAGACAGCTCGCTGCTCTGTTTGTCCACGCCCCACATGCTGTGGACGAGAGGAGAGAGCACACTTCAAGATCTGGTGTTCATGCTACCAAAAACCCCAAACCAGCGTTCAGCTCGTGCAGCTCCAGTCACGCTGCGACCGTCCTCTGATCTAATACAGACGCTTCTCAGTATTCTGCTTTATTAGATCTTCACATCTTATCTAAGGGAGAAGAAAGTGAAAAATATCTGCCAACGGCGTTTCCAAAAGACTCGATCACAATTTCCTCAAATCACGTTCCATTTACTGGATACTCTCATAATGTGGTTTATCTTTGTGTGTCACTTCTAGGAAATAACCACAAACTGTATCCAAACAGCAAATTACATTAATATCAAGTGAAACTGTTATTCACCGCGGGCAGAATCTTTCACTTCTTCAAAAGAAAAGTTCAGTTTTACTTCTGAGGCTGAATATCATCATGAGTGTCTTTCAAGGACTGAACAAAAAGTTGTGCGTACAGTGACTGTGACAACAACAAGGTCGATACACACAAGTGTTAACGTGTTTCTCCCTGACGAGGATATTTTACATTATTAAAATACATTTAGATTAAACCCCATTGTCATTTCACATGTAAATAAGAATGAGAAGATAAAACATTAAACTATGTATCACTGTTGAAAGTTTCTATTTCTTATATCTGACTGAACTGTTTGGTTTCTTTACTCCTTTATGACAGTAAACTGAGTATCTTTGTGTTGTGAGCAAAACAAGACATTTGAGGACGTCATCTTTGCAGACTCTAGCCAGCCTGTGTGTGTGTCTGTGTGTGTTTAAGAGAAAAACAGAGAGAGGGAAGAGAAAGTCAACTACTGCACGTAATGTTTCTGTAAGAATAAATTACTCAGCCTGCTGCTTTTTCACTTGATCTCCTCCCGCCCAAACCCATGACGTTTTCTAAAAAGCCGCCTCAAACACACCCGTCCTGCAGGTTGTGGGTCGACCCGCGCATCACTACAGTACAGGAGACAGTCATGCAATAAAACGAGCACACTGTAACCTAAACGGATAATAAACCAACAGCCTGTCCATTATTTCAGAATGGGTCTCTTAATTTGTTTAGTATATGTAAATATTACACTTATGCAAAGAGAAAAAAAAGAAGAAGCCTGAACTTCATTTTGATTAAGATTATGTTATATAATTTGTATATTTTGACTTTATTTTTATAAGGTTCGCACCATTCCATATTTATAAATTAGTAAGTAAATAATGGCTCAATTAATGGCTAATACATAATTTACTGATGCTTTATCGAGCGGATATAAGCCATTAATAGGTACCACCTTCAGGTTGCCAGGTTGAAAAATATCTCTCGCTGGAGAGTCGTTACCAAAGGCCACTGAGTCATCAGATGTAAGATTCGAGTTATCGATAAATAATCTTTGAAATACTGCACAATGTTTCAAACTGCTGAAGAACTGAGTAGCAGATATTCACACTGATGTTATGAAGAGATGGTGAGATGCTGGTGAGACCAATTCACTACAGAGGGACGTGAATTGCTTGTATATAAGGTCATGGTATGGATTTCATGCAAGCTGACTGGGAAGGTCAGTAGTAAAGTATAACAGTGTTAAGAGGGTTATTGTCAGTAGACCGAGAGCTTTTACACCAGGAATATGTCAACCGCCGCCATCATCATCCCCGACGCTGTGAGTGATGGAGATTTAAAATGAAAAAAGACGCAGCGCCGATGAGAAAATGAAGAAAAGACTTACACCAAGTTGCTGAGCGATGCGAGATTAAGTTGTTGTTGCTGCTGCTGCTGCTGCTGTTGCTGTGCTTGTTGCTGTTGTTGCTGTGGTTGCTGGGAAACAGCCTGCTGCTGTTGCCATGTGGACACACTGGTCGGCAACAAGCCGCCAGGCGACGCCAGAGCGTGCAGAGCAGTGATGTCCGCACTGGTCAGCTGGTACTCTGAGAGAGGACAGAGGATAACAGTCACAACCTATAGCTCACATTTTATTAACTTCATTCTCTGGGATGTATTTTTTTTTTATTCTGCCATTTTTTAAATTTGTTGAATGAAGGTAAGCTAATATATTCAGTTTATTTATTAATTTTTTAAACAGCCACTTGTTGCTATTTTTTGCTCTGCATTTAGAAAACTAGAATTACCGCCTTGAGGTCGCCTCCTCCAACCAGTAAAGTAGCAGTTTACATCCATGTCTGTCCAGACTCGTATGTAGTGAAGACTCTGATGGAACTGATTAGAGTTTGGTGGTCAAAGGTCAAGGTCATTATGACCCCAGGTCCGTCTCTTTCTTGTGACCACGAAATCTCAAGACGCCTTGAGGAAATTTCTCCAAACTTGGTATGAACGTTTTCTTTGACTCAAGGATAAACTACCTTGATTTTTCACCATAACTCAAAAATTCATGCACTTATTATGAGAAAATTTCACACAAGCGGTACTGGAAGATATTTAAGTACATTACAGAATAAATGCATTTGTAATCTTTTACAGTTATTGAGAAAATATATGTAATGAAATTACAGTTACTAATAAAAATGTTGGTGATTACTAAGTGGTTACATCCAAATATTCTTTTCAGGCTGCCTGGTGGAGATCTGCACTCTACTGTGTTCCCTACTTGAGTTATGCCCAAAAACATGTTTTGTGAAGTCACAGTGATGTTGACCTTTGACCTCCAAATCCTAACCATTTAATTATTGAGTCCAAGTGGACGCTTGCACCAAGTTTGATGAAATTCAGTCCAGGCGTTCCTGTGATATCGCACTCACAAGAACGGGGTGGATAGATGGACGGACAATCCTTCGGCCACAGGTGAGGCATATAAAAAACAAAACGTACAAAACTGACTGAAATGATATTATGCATTTAAATGTCGTCAGTTTTTGTCTCTGTCAATTTGTCAAATTTGTCAACACAAGAAGCACAAGGGGACACTGATGCATGTGCTTTTTGAAGCTTGGACGTCTACATGACAGTGAGTCAGCTGCTTTCACAAAGTGTCTTTATATTGAAATACCTGTTCTGAACTTCTTAACTTGACAGATACCCCCCTTGTCTAATACTGGAACTAACCAAAACTAAACATTTTAAACAATAAAAAAAATTGCACAAACTCACTCTGGAAAGAAAATTAAAAATGCAATAAGGACAAATGAAAAATACAAAGCTATAATCACTGGTGTGTTTAGTTCACCTGTGTTGTACGCCGTGGGCATGGCGGAGAAGGGCAGCCCCTGCGCCAGGAGGCTCGGTGTGGCCACAGAGACCACCGGTGTGGTGAGGGTCTGAGCCACCTGAGCTCCTGCTGCCAGCCGCTGGGCGTTCTGCCAGGAGAGGACACAGAGGACACGTTAATCACAGAGGAAACGAGGAGACAACTTTCACACGAGGCCTCAAAGTAAAATGACTCACTTCGATCATGTAAACTCCGACATGCTGGGAATGACGATGTGCTTATGGTTGGATTCATAATGATGTTCTAAGTCAAGTAAATCAAGTGGATTTACTATCAGGAGGTTCTTGATGACATGATGCATCAAAAACAGTTTCCTCGTTTTAACTGTGTCATAAACACACGTATTACATTAAAGGCAATTTATTCAACCGTCAGATATTATGTATACATTTGTACAACTTTTTAAGACTTGAATTCAAGCACTTTTAAGGTACTTAAATCAAAAACCTTGATTAACATCACATCTAAATTATTACTAAATGCAACAGCAAATTCTGTTATACCCACAGCAATCAATGTATATATTTACATCACTGTTTATTTTACCAGCTGTTCATATTAACTTTGATTTAACTGTTAAATAACAATCACTGGATGCTTGCTAATTTCTAGAGATCAACAGGAGCTATGAACGGAAAATATGACGACAGGATCATGTCACTGACATGAGTGATTATGTAGATGAAACACCTGATTATGTTAAATATCAAGCATTTTTCAGGGAGTATATTCAAATTAAAGCATGAGGTTTTTATAACTGGTTATGAAACTATCTCAATGTATTACTGAAGTAGACCGTCCACGAGAAGAACAACTATTTTCATACAGTTAGTCTTAAAACTTGCCACTGGGTTGGATTCTCTGTGAAATCAGATAAAACCGGCCTGTGTTTATATTTTTCCAGGCGAGTGAGTTGTAAGCTAGCCAGTTAAAAAGAAACAGAAGGTGATTTTTCTATAGTATTTATGATGTTATATTTTATGAGTACAGTAGAAACAGTGCTGCTTTTCTCCACAGGGTCTCCAAAATCAGGTAAATATTAAAGATCTTTGCTTTAGGCATTTTCCAAACTTTGAAGACTTTGTACAAACCCTGTTTGTATTAAGGTGATGTTTTTTAAAGTATTTTATCAGGAATTTTATGTCTTTAGTAATGGGGACAGTGGCGAGGAGGGAGAAATGGGTCATAATGTGCACTTAAGGTTTTGGCAGGACAAAACCAGATTTATTGGCCGATACCGATGTTTGCCTTAGTGACTGTAATCAGCCTCTGCAAATAAGATTACATTCACAGATGGCAGTGGCTGATGTTTATCTGCTGTATCACATCAAGTTTGCGATCACTAAATGTTGTACTAGTTATCTGTAGTTGGTGTTGAACAGGAGTAGACAGAATACCCAGCTGTTGTTTCGGAAAAGAAGCCAGCAAAAAGCTAAAACTAACAATTATTTTCACCTTCAATTATTTTCTTGTTAAGTCTATAACAGGGGTTCCCACACTTCTGCCTGCCAAGCCCTACAAATAACATTAGCTCATGGCCGGGCCCCACTTTTGCAAGATGTCTTTAAAAACCCAAAGTCAACAAAGTGTTCGGCCTCTGTAGGGGTCTTTTGGTCCAAATGACAGCGTTTCAACATTTATAACATTCATTTGAGAGGGTCTCAAGGCAGAGAACGCATTTGGGGCACACCTTCTCATTCTTACTTGAGCCACGAAATCCATTCTTTATGTGCGCTGCATCAAACTTGAGTTTAATTTGGCCAGGAGTTAGCAGAAAAATTTAGGAGCAGAGTAGCTTTGTGGTAGCTGGCAGGTGGCAGTCCAGCTCTGTTTTTTTTAAGTTGTTGTGGATTAATTTTCTAAAGTATGACAAATCATTTAATTGACAAAGATCTAATGCTACACTGTACATGCAGTGTTGTATGTCCAAAATTTTTGAAATTCACATTTCAGAATAGATTTTATCAGTCTAAATAAAGAATATTAGAACAGCTGAGTTGCCCACACGGGTTAAAATAATCACTGCTGCTACAGTGACCCAGATGTTTGACTTTGGATTGAAGGTTCAGCTCATCTCAAGTTTCTCCAGTGGATGTCACTAAAGGTCTGACAGTCTGTGGCTCGGCTGCACTCCACAACAGTTAACCACCTTTTTTTTATGTTTCAATCATTCATTTTTAGAGGAGGCTAACAGCGCACAAACATGGTGCTTACTCTGTGTTTGTACATTAAGTCAGACATTTAGATGACAATATATTCAGTGTTTCTCCAGCACAGGTGTGGCAGACACGCTGCTAGATCTGTGAAACCGCAGCCACGAGGTTTTATTATTATGTACCTGCACTGAAAGACACAAATCTCTGCAGCAGCACTACACTCTGGAGTCTGGTTCTGCTGAATTATAACACAGATAAAAGCAAACTGAGGTCCTTTGTATGAGAGAGAGAGAGAAAATAAAGGGTCTGCATACAAAAAGCCAAAGATGCAATAATTCTGGTGTGGAATTAATCTTCTGAACGGTGAGACCCCGTGAATGTGGATCATCCTGAGAGGAAACATTCGGCCCGAGTTATGACTGTAATGCTGAATTTACAGAGAGGGAGAGGAGATAGACCGGAGAGAGGGGCCAGATTCAATTAACTGCCTTTGTGAAGAAGTGAGGAGGGGCGGCAGGGTGAGAGTGATGAAAATGAATCACTACCCTCTGGAAAATTAGATTCTTGCCCATCAACTTTGAGTGGAATTATAAAAAAGGGGGGGGGGGGGGGACTGACAATCAGCACCAGCAGCAGCCATCATCCCTCTCTGAGTAAATTCTGCTTACACTAAAACAGGGATTTACAGGATAACAAGCTTTCTGTGTTCTCTTTTTTACAATTTTAGATTTTTCATTATGAATAATATTCTACATCATCTGTAGAGCTGCAACTAATTATTATTTTAATTATTGTCATTAAGTGGCCGATTATTTTAGCAATAACTGATTTGTTTTGTCTGTAAAATATCAGAAAATAGTGAAGAATACCAGTTATAATTTGCCAGATGCCAAGGTGACATATTTAAATTGCTTGTTTTGTCCAAACCTGAAAGATATTTAGTTTATTCTCAAATATGACAGAGGTAAACCAACACTAGGGGTCACCAAAGTTTCAAAAGGGTCGACCTTCTTAATTGTAACGCATGTAAGAAAACTTTAAAATATATATATATACAGTAGGACTATATCTCAGCATTTAATTTCATTTCAAGAGCTAATAGATCAAACGGCCAAGCATCAGAGAAGAAAACAACAAATTTGTCAACAAAGAAGCTTAAACAAAATTATTTTGTATGTTCAATATACCAGAAAAACATCTTTGATGCAAAATTCACAGGAAATAATTTGCTCCAAATTGATCCAAGTTACTTGTTTTTACACAAACGTACTGCAGTGACTGTGTTCTCTATTTGGGTTAACTGTACAGTTCATCAGTTGTTCTGTCTGGGACTTTTCGTGTGGGACTCTAGTCAGTGCTGATGTTAAACGTAGCCAGTTGAAGCAATAAACTCCTCAGTGTGTGATGATACACTGACCAAGAAAACCTGCTCATGGAGCCATGTAGCAGTGCCTACGTTTACCAGGATGCATTGCAGGTAAGCTTGTAATTCACGTTGCCATGTTATCACCACCCTAGCCTACAGCTCTTACTTTGTTGGGCAGAACATAGTGTTAGGTGGCAAAAATACTCATCTAGTGCACCCCTTGGATATTCAGAGGCGGAGACTAGAAATCAGAGCTGAAAAAGCCTGTAGTTCTCCCTTAAATCCAACTACATCAGTGGATCCACAAAGAACAACAGGTTTTGCAGCAGAAAAACACACTGAGGAATTAATTGCTTCAATTGACATCATGTCCCATCAACACTGACTGGACATTTACATGCAAAGTGCTGAAATGTCTCTTTATGAATGCTAGGAGCCACTGTAAATCAATCAACATGTGTCATTTGGTTTCAAATTAAAATGCAACTAAAGATTAAGAGGAGCACAATGCTGAAATATTAAAACATTTAAGCTAAGTTGCAAATACTTTGGCGCTGCATATTAAGACGTGCCTGAGGGAAAAACATTTGAGTGAAATGCCTTTAATGTAATGCCAGTTAGCTTTTAAACATCTCTAATTGACAGTTTTGGTGGAAGGTGAAAATGAGAGTTGGTGTGAGTGTCAGTGAACAGGGAACATGCTCTGCGGCGCCTCGCGCCACAATGCCAAGTGAAAAGACACCCATGCTTTCGAGTGGTATCGTATGATGAAGTAAATGGTCCTGGTTCCAAACTGACGGGTCACTCCAGGACAGTTCTGCTCAAGTACACAGAGCGCTAACTACTGTGGAGTCTCTTTTTTTTCCCCCAGATTATCACTGAGCAGATCATGATCCTAACACCACAGAAATGCAGGAGCCCTGAACCGCATGCAGTCAGGTGGGAACCACAAGCTGAATCCCGAGAAATGTCAGTGGAGCAAGACCAAAAACGATGAGAAACTCCCGTACAGTATCGTAACCATGCTAATAATGTGCGGACAGTCGATAGCCATCGACTCATGCGAGTGACTGACGTGGGGGAAATCACCTCGTTTACCAATTCCAGCTCATCCTCTGTCTGCAAGGGGTGGTAACAGAGAGAGTTATGACTCTGATTCATACTAGCAATTAAAAGTAGGTAAATTTGAAAAGTACATGAATAATATAAAACTACTTACTGTGGTTTGGCAGACTGCCTCTTTAACATTACTGGTTTGTTTAGTAAAGTTACCTATGACGTAAATGAATGTGGGCTGAAGCTGTTACAGTAAATGTGTGGGACTTGAAATAACAGACTCTGCCCCCAATTATCTGGGGTCAACACAAATTAAATAACTGATACAAAAATCCAACCACGAGCTTCATGTCGTAGCTGTTCTGTAGCTTTTGATCATATCACAAGATCTTCCCCAGTTTTCCAACGTTTCCAGCGTCGCCAATAAATAATCGATCGCAATTTTTGAACCAACATGGTCAACAAGTCCGTAACTTGCAAAAACTGATTTTTTTTTGGAGCTATAGACACAACACTGACATATTTTCATCTCATACAGTTTAATATGTTAACAAACAGATGACTATTTATAAAGCCAGCGGACACTGAGGACATTGATTTGGAGCTGCGTTTCTGATCACCCGATAATTATAAACCCATTAATCGCTTTCCCTTTAGGGGACTGCTGTTTGAAGGCTGAGCAGGTAGACTGCAGCAGACTCCTCCACTTGGTTTGTGATTTTTTTTTTCTTGGAAATCAGAAATGAAGATGATTACACAGTATTTTTAAATCAACTCATTAGAGCCTGAGCAATATGGGATTTTTGAGACCAATACCATTTTTAGAGGGGAAAAAAAAAAATCACTGATTACTGATATAGTGGCCGATACAATGAATTTTTGAGCTGGAATAAAGACACACCTTTTCAATGTGGATTCTGAATCAATATGACTACGCAATGTACTTCACAGGCTGTCTTCTTATAGATTATATATATCATATATTATGTTTTATTTAAAATGTTAAATAATCTATCAGATACATGTGCCATTCCCCGTAGAAAGGAACAGCATATTTTAATCATGTCATTCAATTAGGGGCAGGTTGTAAAACAAGAAGCAGCTTCTCAGTATTTCCTCCTGCCAGGTCCTCTTGTCCTCATAAAGGTTTCCCATTGTGCAAAATCTAAATAACCCCAAGTACTGTGTTCTGTATTATATGTTCCATGAAAAAAAAAAGGTTTTATTTCGGTGCTTATCTGTAAAAATATATGCCGATGGTGATATATCTGTCATAGTCTCATATCAGGCCAATATATTGATCAGGCTCTACAATTAATATTATCACTCCTAATCAGCTGCCACTGTGTTTTTTTTTTTAAGTTGGGAAAGCTTTCGATACAAACCCTACATTCAAACAAACATAACCAGTGGAGAATATTAAACTGTGGACAACACAAGTCAGATGTTTGACCTAGCGACATCGTCACTGGGAAAGCACATCGGCAGCTGCAGGAGCACAGACGTTGCACCAGATGATAAATACTTTTGTCACAAATGAGTGACAGTGTGTGTGTTTTTAATCGCGGGTCGAGTCGCTCATCTTCTATTAACGGGTCGTGGCAGGTGTGGATCTGACTTGAAGGTAATTGCAGGTAACAGGTTTGGTGCTGAGCTTTGTGGGGCCGATATGCAAAACTGGATATCTGCAATACCATAACATTTGGACAAATTCTGTCTGCGGAGGAAGATTGCGTGATATGAACAGACGCTCCAGATCAGCTATTTAATGAAGCTCGTAGTGACACTGTTTTGGGCCAAGTATGAACTTTCAATCTCAAAGGAAATAATGTTTTAATGATCTCTTTGGGGGGTTAACAGACACTGTAAAACATGGCTGTAAGCTAACGTGGGTGCATGTTTAGTTAAAAAGCTTCTGAGAAATCTCATCAGTATGTCAGTGGGAGTTGACTGATTCATCCAAGACTCGACAAACTTTGCCAAAGTAAATAATGAGATGTTGAACATAGAGCGGAGAGCTCAGATCTCTGCTCGCAGGTATTTACTAAAATCACAGAAATGATGGAAAACAGACTGTTTATCTTCAATCAAATTCTTGGATTTCATATGATACATCAATATAAATTCTCGGTGTTTTTGTATAGTTTTCCATCTCTTTGGTTTTGTTGTTTGTAAGATCCTTACTTTCCACTTCCCTAAGTAACCGAGTGTGTTAACAGATGTATAAAGTGTCTTTTTTTTTTTTTTTAATTAAGGTTAAAAAAGTAACAAAAGAGGATACAAGTTTGACTTGTTTAAGCTCACCATCTGCATGAGGCTCTTTCCACCCTGTGAGGTGATGACTCGGAGGTCTGGCTTGCGGCTGTTGACCATCTGGGGGCTGGGAGGTGGGGGTGGAGACTTGGCCGGAACTACTTTCCCCAGACTGTTGCCGTTGGAAACGGTGAGGAGGCCTGGGGAGGCCCTGGCACTGGTGTATCCATTAGCTGTGGGGTGATAGAGGTGCGCATGGACAGAAATCAATAAGAAAATCAAACAGGTGAATGCAGACAGCGGGGTGCGGACTCAAAGTTGTGTTAAAATAATCCTCCAAAGCTCCGAAGCTTTTCTTTGTTATTCTATTCTGAGATGCTCCAATTTAAAGACGTCAGCGTCCACAGAATAAAGCTGTTTGTAAAGCAAACGTCACGTCATGCAGAATAAAAATCTAATCTAACAACATGATTTATGAATCTTTTTGTGTGAATGTTGGACACGATGTCAAGACAAATTTCTTTCTTCTAAAATCTTACGCAATGTCTTCTTTGAAATGTCAATATTTTCTATAATAAATCTCATTCTGGAGCCTTGATAAGGTGTTTTATTATTGCTCCAAATATCAGAAAATTTCTTGTGTAAACATTTAAAAGAAAGAATTAAATAAATAATAGACGGTGATGTTAAAAGGTGATCTATAAAGCAGACAACATGTCCAAGGGGAAGTGCAGGGAATCCCATGCATGTCTGTTGATGTTAGTGGTGGCATCCCCTGATCCCTCTGAGGCACAATCACACAGATGGTGCAGAGGAGGAGAGGAGAGGAGGAACGTTGGAAAGGATTTGGATAAATACTCTAATACAGACCAGATACCGGGAGAACACTTGGCAATAAAGAGGAAGCAATAAGTGAACAATAGAGCTGAGCACTCATGATCTGAACAAATATACTCACGGACTGGACTTGGGCATCCTCCATTTGAATTATTCAGGTCGCCTCCAAGAAGAGCACCTATTGAAAAAAGGATGGAAGTGGGAGGTTTAAGAACACCGGAGGTTTTCTGAAATATAAATCATAAAAATAAGGAAGCAGTGATGCGTTGGAAATTGTTCTGGCATTAAAAATGCTGCAGCTCTGAAAAGACTCATTTACAAAACAATCAAAAACCTCAGAACAGCTTCTAGAGGAGTTTGTTTTGTCAGCTGCTGTTTCCAAGATCAAGGGTGAGCCTTCAGTCTCAACAACTTTTAAATATTTCAATACAAATTGTCAATGGAAATTCATAATAATGTCTATTTATGTACATTTAAAATTTTTCACCTTATGTATTTTTTTAATCCCTGTAGCTTTCATTTTCCTCTGCTTATTCTCATTATTACTCTTTATCACACATTAGCCTTTTAGTACAGACCAGAATATGCCAGTGCACGTTGCCAGGGTTCCCACGGTCATAAAATTCCTAGAAAATTCCTCCGCTTTTGCACCCTATCCTTTTTTAAAGTACTTCAAGGGCTTGCTTTTCCAGGGTTTTCAGATATCCACTAAGTCGTCATCAAAAAGCAGTGATGTGGGTTCCAGTGCTGATGCCCTCCCCACCCTCATCCCAGAGGGTTTATATGTTGCAGTGTCATCATGCAGAAACTTACGTCAGGTCACACGGGAAAACATTTTTGGAAGGGCCTTGGAAAATAGTGTTTTGACACAAACTTTTCTGACACTAAGTCTTCGTCCACAATTTGAATGTTCGGACTTGAATTGTATATGGATCAGATGTTTAAATGTTTTCCTTGTCATGTAACAAATTAGGTTTGATATAATGTGCAATATTACGATAATTATGAGGTACAATATTACTTTTTATTACTTTTCAATATCACTGCCAATATTACTTTCAATGCCATTGCCAGTACTACTTTTCTATTTCAGTTTACTTTTTTCACTTAACTTTAGTTACTTTCATTTACACATTATACACTTATTTTAGAATAAAGTTCTATCTTATCTTATCTCATCCCATCTTATCACAACTGGAAAGCTACAGAATGATGTATAAATCTCAGAAACAACAAAAAATAAAATAAAACAATGGAACCCGCCCTTTAAAAGTCGTGGAAATTAGGCAAATTTTAGGAAGAAGTTTTGAAAATTCATTGGTAAAAATGTGTGAAACCCTGCATTGTCCACCTTTGACTCTTGAATAAACTCCAGAGAAAGAGGAACTGCGAGACCTCATTTACACTTCATCAGATAATTTGCATGTAGCCCATGAAAACCAATTTCCGGATTGCAATCAGGCCTGTGATCTGGCCAGCAGAGACGCATATACTGTACGTGGTTAAGTGTAAATGAAAGTGTCTTAACTCTAATGTGATCTAAGGTAATTAGCCACAATTATTGACTCCAGTTTCTCCATGCGTTATATTTGGCTATAAATTTATGATTTTAAGGTTTTACAAAAATTATTTTTCCAAGTTGGAGGAGGAGTGCAACAAATGTCACACGCTGGACAATGAGCCCAGTGCAGAGGAATGTGAACAACTCCCTGATGAAGTAAGCAGCTCTTAGCATGCAATGATAAGAAACTGCATACAATAACAACTGTAGGTCCATTAAGGAATTAACAACTGATTAACAATGAATGGATTTTAATGAAGTAGAAAAAAAACATAATTTTTAGGGTCATATTTCTTCATGTCAGAGATCTTTTAACAAGAAATCCATGAAGAGGCTGGTCACTGGTTCACAGTTTCTGCTGGTGTTTATTAGCCGACTGACGACGCACTCAGCAGAACATCACTCACTCACCTGCACTGGCTGGTCGCTGCGGCAACCCAGGAGACACTGTATTTCTCTGAAGAGCTGGTTGCTGTGGCGACAAGAGGTGGGTATCCGTGAGCGACGATGATGTTACATAGGAGGTAGTTACCAGTGCGTTGCCAGGGTTACTGAATTGCAGTGTGCTTTGATTGGACGACTGGACTGTGGCTGGCATGGAGAATGTCTGGGGCGGAGCTGTCGACTGCTGCAAAGTGGGAAAAGAGAATTTTAATTTTAGTGTTCATCGTGCAAAAACTCATCGCTTCATCTCTGCTACATCATGTAAAAGACCAAAGTATGCGTGGTTTTGATTAAGGCCGGGTACAGTTTGGGTTTCTTCTGATACCGGCGGTGAAACGATACTTTTAAAAAAGTACTGATGCCCAAATGGTGCCCAAACTGATACTTTTTAAAAAAGGAAGCACAAAATGACAGTCATCAACTGTTAACAGTTAATATATGTAAATATATAACACTTAACACGCAACAAATCCACATGATAAATAAAACTTGACCTAACTACAATAAATTAACACTTACGTAACAGTTACAGTACTTATTTCCCATTATGAGTATAAATGTCAAAGTCATTATGATCCGTCTGATCTGGTATTTCACATCTAAGCTCCCGACCTCCAGGACCATCTCTCTGCTTTGTGTCCCATGGACAATATTTTTTCCCAGGATGGCAAAGTCACGTCCTGTGGGTCATGACTAGAAGTTTACCTGCCGCCACATGTTTACTGTTGGAAACTTGACTATTAAACCATCAAATAAAACCATCTAATGAAAGCAAAATGTCCAAAGTTTTATGCAAGTACATCTTTTTATATAATTAATACAGTTCTGTCTATGTGTATTTGTTAATCTAAATAAAATAAAACCAGCGTTGAGCTGAGTACAGTCGCCAACACGTGAAGAGGACTAGGCCACCGCAAACATCCAGTCAACAGTGAGCTCACTGGGGATCAACGTAAAGCCCGCATCTTTTCTTCTTGTTGGCAATCATGGCACTCAGTACATGATGTTGATTTTAACAGCCGGTGGCTTAGTGCTAATTAAATCATCTGGACTGACAACAAAACATTCTAGCAGTACTACATTAACCATGACAATATGATTATCAAATTTATCACAAGTTATTTTGATAATTGATTCATCGGTTTGAGATTTTTTTTAAAGAAATTAAAAGTCAAAATTTTCTGTTTCCAGCTTCTTAAATGTAAATATTTTGTACTTTCTTTACTCCTTTATGACAGTAAACTGAATATCTATTTGAAGACATCACCTTGGACTCTGGGGAACACTGATCGCCCTTTGTCACCGTTCATTGACATTTTATGGACCAACAACTACAGTGGAAACCTCTATATGATCACTGTAATAGTGATAAACCATGTATTTAGATCAAGAGGTTTGGGAAAGAAACATTCATACAAACACATTTTTAAAAATCTGCTTATAGTAGCCCACTTACAGTGTTCATTTTGGGTCTTTTCACACTTTTACAAATTCTGAAACTACAGTAGTACTATTCTATTTTTGCTTTACTCCCATGATACTTTGCCTCACAGTAACCCGTCTGCTTGCAGCCGGCTAACTGAGGCTGCTAATGCGGACACGCTGAAATCATGATGAGAGAAAGGAAGTTATTTTCTCTCAATGAAAAAAAAAAATAGTGTCCTTGAAGCTTATGACTCCCAGAAACCAAGCCAACAAGACTGAGCCCCTTAGGTTACCTTGTGTAGTCTACTCAAACAAACAAACAGTCTGCTAGTGATGGAGAAACGTTACATAATGCCCCTTCGAGTGTGAGGGGAAAATAGAGAAGCAGACTGTTTTCAATATGATAAAATATACAAATGTCAAATGAATGGCAGCCTTTATGAGAGACAGAGAAAAACCAAACAAGTCTGTGATAGTAATCATCTGCTTCTACGTTTCCACTGTAACTGATTAATCAAGAAAATAATCAAAAGATTAATCGACGATGACGGACTCACACTGAAGCTGACACTGACCAAACATTTCTGATAAAGACCCCTTAAATGTGGCGAGAAAAGGATTAGAGCCAAAAATATTTAACGTACAGGTTATTCTACAATTAAAGTAAACATGTTAGACAAACTGACTAAATCAACAAAACTCTAAACTGCCTCAAACATATCATGGGCAATTTCATGTTGGATCTCAGCCAGAATATTTGCACACATATATACAGTACCTGGGATAAGCTAAAAGCTAAATGGTCATTTTGCTCAAGACGTTTTGTGTCTTCTTTGTCAAAAGCAGTCATTGTACTTTGCAGAAAATGGGAGTTGCTGGTCTACAACTGCTTTGATTTATTAGTTTGTTTGCGTTATTGATGGGAAAGTAAAGTGGTGAAATATTCTAAATATAACGTACACTTAAACTGATATAGATTTTTTTTTTTTTGGGGTGGTTAAAATACATGTTGCTGCTGACCCAGTCCACAGCAATGCATAGCTTAGCCTCCTACACCGGTTCTCCTCTCTGCTTCTCCAAACTTGTTGCATGCAGATTTGCATCTACTGTGGGTAACAGATTGACTACAGATAGGTTTGTCATACAACCCCACTTAAAAAAAAAAAACTACCTCTTTTAGAACAACAGCCAGACAAAGCAATGGCCAAAACAAAAAAAACACTTTTGTTGTATCTGTTATCTTGTATGATCTAAAGTTTCTGGTCTTCTGCAAAGGACACAGTGAAAAAAAAAGTGTGAAACAACCAGTTAGAGGAACTTCACACCAGTAGACATTTCCTGTAGGCACTCGAGCCAAACAGAGAATAACAACAACAGACAAATGTTTTATCAACAAGTCTGTAGTCAAGAGAGAAGCAGAACAAAAAGTAATTACAGTATTCTCTGTATGAAATATATGCACATTAATTATTCAAGTGCGTGTTAGAGGACTTACTCCGTAGCGTTTGAAGAGAACATCCAGGTCCTCTGTGGTCTTACGGTACTTGTCATCATTTAGGGGACTTTGGTCGATGGAGTCTTCACCGTCCGGCTCTGGACTGTCACAACCGTTGAAGCCTTTCTTTCTCAAAGTCTGTGAACATAAAAAAAAGAACAGAAATTAGTGAGAGTAACGGAAAAATCAGTCTAGTTACTTGAAATGAGAGATGTCCTGATACATGTCATTAAATAGAGTTTGTATATTTACCTAAATATTGATTAAATATGTATCTGACACACTGAAATAACAGCTGTGGCCTTTAAATTTGACACACTTTATTTTTCACAGGTTACATAATATAAATACTGAAGCCCTGGTTCAAGGCTATTAAGTTGAAATTATTTACATGATATTAAAGAATGTGACCTGTGAAACTGACATGACACGATCCACTTGAGAAAAGATGAATCACTCTGCTGGGAGCTGCTGAACTTGTTGTTGAACGGTGTTAGTGACACGTCTTTTACTGCACAAACAAGCGTCAGTTGATAGATTGATAGATAGAGCTGCAACTAACAATTATTTTCATTGTCTATTCATCTGTCAATCATTTTCTCAACTACTTGATGAGTTGTTTGGTTCATAAAATGTTACAAAATGGTGAAAAATGTCAATCACTGTTTTCTAAAACCAAAGGTGACGTCCTCAAATGTCTCATTTTGCCCACAACCCACAAACCCCACAAACCCCAGTTTACTATCATAAAGGAGTAAATAAACAAAAATATTCTCAAATAAGAAGGTGGAATCACAGAATTCAGACTTTTTCGATTATCAAAATTTTTGGTGATAAATTTAGGAATCGATGCATAATCAAGCAATCATTGCAGCTCTACTTTAAAATGTGCCTGAATCGGCTCGGTGCATCTCTACTAGAAAATGCTATTACTGAAGATATATACAGTATATACAACACAATATGGCTAGATGTTACAATTACAATATACTTTTGCTTGTATTTATCCATATTTTTTCTATATTTAAAATGTTCCAAAAGAACTGAGTTGGGGTGACAACCAGACCTGGAATATCATCTTTTTAGAAGCAGGGCCACTTGACCTTTGGTGTTGTCAGTTTTCTGAGGGCACAAAGGCCAAATGGCAGAGCAGCAAGATATTCAAATAAAACAATGATTTCAAGTCAATCCTGATTTTAACTTAAAGTCTAAGGATGATTTTATTTTTATTAATTTTTTCCTAATCTGTTAAGTACAGGGACACTGGAAGTCAGTCAGAGGTCAGATGATATAATGATGTCTTACCAAATAGTGAGTGATATATAATATTAATTTGATATACTAACTCATTATTTTATTTTATTTATAAGTTTCTCATTCTTAAGTCTTACATCGTATTGATATTAATGGGTTTCCACAGAAAAAGATCCAAGCACGGACAGCAGCGTAGTGAAAATGTGGATGTTTCACAGTAGATTGAATTAACTGTATTAACTGTTAACAGAGACTCCAGTCTGCAGTGTAAACCACAGACTTGTAGAGTAACATTAGACTTCGTGATCAAAGAAAGTTGTCTTCACCTCTGTCCATGTTCACATACTCCTTTTTTCACACTTGTTCTGAGCGCTTTGTCTCTGCTGCGAGTCTGCAGCCCTGTTTTCCCACGGTTCATACAAAGCTCAGAGTCAAACCCGTCACCAGTTGCGTGTGCAGCGTTTCACTTCATGTTGCCAAATCAGAATCTCAACAAAAGACACTGGTGTCTAAAAGTCGTATGGACAGGAAGGAGCAGAGGGGAAAACAGCTAAATCAGCTCTGGCAGCGCAGGTGGGGCATCAAGGCCACTGTGGCTGCAGGGTGGAAGGTTTTTTTTTTTTTGAGGGGCATAAGAACAAACTGATATGGCATGACTATGAAATTTCTGCCATGATACCATCACTTGCTGATCAAAAAAATTAATACTACCCATGAGAAAGGTTTCAAGGTTCATTATTATAAGCTGACATTCATTTTGGGTGCTTTAAATTTTTTACTATGTTTTCATTTTGATTATAGAGAAATCAAATTCAGTAATGTGGCCAGTGGCTACTGCTGCACCTTTTAAATTAAATACAACCTGTGATCATTTTTTTGTATTTCAAAACTTTATATTCATGTTTAGTTTGTCACACTACAAAAACAAAAACACAAACATTGTGGGAATGTTGCCAGTTGTTGAGCCAACACTCAGCTAAATGGTGACTATTTATTTGCATCCTTAAATCTTACTGCTGCTGTGTTTTTAGTGAGAAATCTGATTCAATTACACTGAAAACAACTGTGTGCTGCTTCTAGGGTCAGTGCCATTAGTCGACCTGACACAAGACAAAAATGCCAATAATAAATTAATATGTTTTAAGGATCAGCCAGATAAGTTCCCAGATTTCTTCCACATCCAAAAGGAAGCTGTAAACGTCAATAAATACTGATAGCATCTCAGCTCTGTTTAAGGGTGAAGTCTCTCTGTAATAATAAACGTAACAACACAGGAACGATTTTTAGACGACCTAAAACTCAAAAGTAAAACCGCTGCTGACAGGATGGATTTACCTCGATAATGTCCGCATTGGTCCGGCTCTCGTGAGGCTCGTTGTACTCTGTGTATTTGAGCAGGACCTTGTCCATGTCAGTGCTGGCATACTGGAACAGCTTGTTCGCGTGGTTGAAGATGATCAGAGCGATCTCGCAGTCACACAACACACTCAGCTCGTAGGCTTTCTTCATCAAGCCAAACTTTCGCTTTGTGAATGTCACCTGAAATGAAACAGCGGGGAGAGTTGGGGAGGGGGGAAACAGAGCAGAGGCATGTGAGTTTTGGTTAAGTAGACTAAAGTACTTTGTTTGGGCTGACTTTACTGCCATATACCCTTTATCAAAATATCACTCTAGGTCAGAAATTCAGGTATACAATCTTTTCTGTGTTATGTTTTCTCTGATCATCTTTTCCAGTCTCAAGGTCTCAGGGTTAACATGTTGCTGTTCAGATAAATATTAATCGAGATCCTACATGTTTTTCCTTTCCATGAGTCTTCTGTTTCCCACACACAAAGAGGTCTGACCTAGCAAATCAAAATGAAACGTAATCTTGCAGGTGCACAGTAATGACAAAAGTATATGCAGTCACATCGTTGGCATTACTGGCACATTGGGTAATATATCCAATAAATAATAAACCAGCCGTGTTTTCGTTGCTCTTTGTCTGCCAGAAACAATCGCTGACACACAGTGGCGTCTGGTATAAGCATCAATAATGAAGCATTCTTGTTATTGTGGACATTTTATGACTCATAGCTATTAGTACTACAATGAAATAATAGCCTCAACACTGAATTTTAAGCAACAACAGTTCACTGATTGTGTTTTGATCATACTTCCATCAGTTGAGTGTTTGCACCTACAGACTGGTCAGTAACCTGGATGCACAGCCATTATGTGGACACTGAGATGCAAACAACAACAGTGAATTACACGCTGAAAATTCAATTCAAGCCGACTTCAGGATGTCTAACCCACCAAAACATTCAGGACAATGTGTGGAAGCTGGTCAAACTTGCAGAGAATGACTTGGTCAGCAGCAAGGGGCATGATATTTTAATAAACTGAGACGCTCCTTCGTCTTAGTTCAGTTCATCGAATGATGACCCGACAATTTTGCATTCTATTTCTTATCCTGACGTAGTGAACAACGCTGTTTATTCTCCAAGCCCACACACAGATGAAGACCTTAAATGTTACAAAGGATTCGTGGTGTGTGGATGGAGAGAGAGCCTCAGGATCAACTCATCAGTGACATACTGTGCTACATCTGCTACCACATTCAAAAAGCTGATCTGTCGTAAACATACAAATAATATTTTAGTCCCTTTACAACCTAATTTATTTAAGAGGTCAATTGATGAGAAACTCATTTGTTATTCTTACAAGCTTATATATTTCCTCGACTAACCACTGAGCACTTTGAGTCACAGCTGCCGCCTTCAAATGGAACTTGTGACCTCGTAATGACTACATGGGAAATCGTGTGCACAACTTGTGAACTCGTCGCTCTCAAACAATTTCCACTAATGAGGTTGTGAACACCACAGGAGGAGGGTGTTCTTATGGACTCTTCCCTTGAACAGCGACCCCATTTGAAGGCATCAAATGATTTGAAACAGTGACAAGTGTGGGATGTGTTGTTTACATATGGTATTTCCAACCCTGGATTGATGACGGCGTGAAAATACTCACTGGGTTTGTACAACAAGTTATTCTAACATTTGTTGATTTTATTTTTTAGCCTTGATTGTTTGATGCTTTTCCCCAATATTAATCTGAACCTCTTAAAATAGTCCGATAGTCTTCCTTGACTTCCCTCTGCTTCTGCCATCACTAGCTGTGGTCTGTACAGAAACATGAAAAAAAAAAAAAAAAAAAAAATGAAAACCAAAAAAACAAAAAAACAAATGTACTGTATACTGTTTGGCCCAACTACAGATGTACGCTTGAGCCCTTCTGCCATTACAGTTTTTACTTGTTTCCCATTGAGGTGGTCAGTTTCAACAAAGATTCAAGCTGAATTAATTTTTTATCATATCATATACAGCTTTTAGAAAAGACTACTCCAATGTTTTCTCAAAGCAGCATCTCTACAAGTATGACAATCATTTCATTTCAGTGTCTGTTCAATTCTGTGACTGGGAAAAATGGTGTCGCTGGTTTACGGAATAAAAAAAAAATGTTTATTTTACTCAAAAACATACCTATAAATAGTAAAACCTTTTACTTATTTTCATAATTTGTCTGTTGAGATATAACCATGCATCGGTGACACTATTAACTAAATTATGCTGCTTACAAATTCTTCTAAATATATTATATTGCCACAATTTGTCACTGATTTCAACTGGAGCATGTTCAGTATTTATTGTTCCAGATTTTGTCTGAGGAGTCTATGGTCAGAGCTGTGACGAGATAGACTTAATGGAATTAAAACAAACCCCCCGAAAAAAATATGTGGTTCACACAAACAGTGATAACGCAGGAAAAACCCTAAAAATACCAGATTAACATTTTTGAATGACTACTCATCTGACCCAACTGAAAAAACAAGAAAGAGGTTGGTCAGGGAGGAGACCGGGAGCCACTGTGAAGGAGCTGCAGAGCTCCAAGCTGTGACTGTGTGGATCAGTCTGAAAGAAACACCACCAGTGCTGCATTTTACAAATCTGAGCCACATGGCAGACGGGCTAAAAGAAAGGCACTCATGGAAACACATGACAGTGCGCTTGAAAAACAAACATGTGGAGCACTGAGAGCATGAGGCAAAATATTCTGTGGTGTGATGAAACCATAACTGAGCTTTTCAGCAGTGATACAAAGCGCTTTGTTTGGCACAACCAGCACCATCCCTGCTGTGAAGTGTAGTGGCAGTCTCATGCAGGGAGGAAGCAACAAACTGAGCTGAAAAAGGCAAATTCTTGAGGACAGCCTGCTTTAGAGGACTTGAGATCTTCAACTGCAGCAAATGTGCATGTTTGATTTGACAATGACACAAACATGAAGCCAAATCAACAACAGAGCAACTTTAGAAAGAGAAAAACAGTCCAGGACCAAAGTAAAGTCATGACTTGACTCTCATACAAAACCAGCGAATGACTTCCAGACCATCTACAATCTGCCTGGTGCCTCAGGCTGGTAGGGAAAGATAACAAGCAACAACAACAGCAGCAGCAGCCACCTCTGGACCTCAGTACAAAAGATCACACAGTGAACTGCACACATCACTTATTATTTTTAATATGTTTACACTCCTTTAATCTCTGAGCTCTTTCTTAAACAAGACCATATTTCTGACAAATTGCTGCACTATAATGCCAGGGAAATACCATTTCCTTCTTGCAAGAAAATATTTTAATAAAATTTAATGTACAACAGAATAACATTTCTATGATTCCTAAGACAGCTGGATTTTGAACTGAGCACTCAATTTCTAAATAAAGAGTCCCTTGGCACACTATTCTGACTCATTCGATAAAAGTCTGGCAGTATTAAGAAAACCTTGACTGTGGATTGGATTATAACTGTCTCCACCTTAATTATAATGCTGATTTGAACACATGCAGAATGCAAATCATTTTACTTGTAAATCGGCTTACCATGAAAACATATTTTATCTACTACTGCCTTGAACAAACATTTTCTTTTTGGAAAAATACAAATTTATTATACAAATTCAACTTTTGGGCCAAAAGGAAGTCTGTGTAATTGGATCAAAAGCTCCAGAGCAGCTAGAAATAGCCCTTGTGAGATTGTTTAAATCAACTTAAACACTACTTATTAAACACCTTGGTTTTCTGAATGGTCTTAATAAAGAATAGCATGTATTAGAATTGCTAATTTCTTCTTAACTAAATTTGGGTCCATTTGAATTTCATAATATTAACCTAGTGCAAGATGACAAGCTACTAAATGTCAAAGACAGTGGTGGCAAGGCTGTATACACAATGTGATGTTTCATGTGTGGATATTCCATGTTTTTGTATTAAAAAGGCAAAAAACAATGAGATCAGTTTAAATCTATCATGGCGGTCGGGACATAATGAGTTCAGCACTTTAATCCATAGATGTAAAACAGATCAGGAGCTCCAGAAACAAAAGCGACAGAACTGAGGCTTTTATTTTGAAATATGAATTTAAGGTGCACATTTCAACACAGACGAGCCTAGCACATAGCATATCTATGTAGAGACAGGAAACAGGACAGGAGAAAGCTGAACAAGGTTCCAAAAGGGACGGGACTTATGAAGGGTCAAATCTTTGGCCAATACCTTGGTTTGAGGAATATTAACAACTCCCCCCTTTTTTTTTTAAGTTCTAATGGTCTAAAACTGCTAAAGAGTTAACAGACAATACGGCAAATTTGATAATTAGTACTGAGGTTCAACTTTCTGCAATATACAATCTGATTAACTTTTAGAATAATGGTCAGAATAATTAGAAACACTGGTTGGTCGCACGCCTCTTCAATAATAACCAGCCATCAAAAACAGAAACAGGTGCAGACAAACTGAAGACTCACCTGCTTGTTCCTTTCATCGGTGATCCGTTGGATCTGAATCTTTTTCCTACCCATGATGCTTTGCAGGTGTGGAGACAAATGTCGTAGTCAGTCAAGCGGAGAAGCGCCTCTCAGACGGTGAGAGAGGAGGTGCAGCCTACTACCTCTTACTTCAGTCACACACAGTCATGCATCCGAGGACACTCGCGCACACACACATTTCTCTGCCCAGATGTGGCAACGTCGTCGACTCCTTTTACTGGCGGGCAGCGATGTGAAGCGTGGATGCTGCGGAGATGTGCGGCGTTGGAGAGCGGAGGTCCTCAGTTCATTGCTTCTTCAACGGGGACGAGAGTGACAAACTTCCCCGCAGCTGCTGTGGTGAGGAGGACGTCACTCCTCTCCTGCATGAGACAGAGACAGACAGAAAGGTCACTGAGATGTCCCTAATGTACACAACATGTCACACAAACAGGTAAGAATAGTGTGAGCGAAGTAAATCGATATTTGTTGGTGGGGATCACACTTTCATAAATCCATCACAATGTGATCTATGCTGTTCAGTCAAATTAACTTGAGACCATTGAAGACAACAATGCCTTCTGATTACGAGAGCGGGAGGAGTCACAGACAATTCAGGTATCCATATATAAAACACTTTGCACAGGAATTGCAGGTTAAATGCTCTGGCTTCCAGTGTCTGACGCTGTTCAAAGCATTACAGAGCATGTCAAAACTAATCAATGCAATAAATTTTGCTGCAGACTGGGGCTGTGATGAAAACCACATTACCGCGGTGATTACCGTTATTACTGCAAATTATATTGTGGAAGGTTCGTCTCATGTTATTCCGTCGTGCGATGTGTTTGTAATCAGCGCATGGATTTATTAATATGACAATGGATCAGCGCTGTCACAGGACAAGTCTGGAACACAGCCACTGATTGGCTGACGAGTCAGGAGCAAAGCCTCTGATTGGTCGACGCTCAAGGCATCAGGAACAGTTTTCAACACAACGAAGTCATATTAACATCATCATTGCATGAACATGTAGAATATACACGTCACAAAAGACTGCATGAAACTCAATGAATAATGAATATTCATACTGGATACAGTATGGCGTCCTGGATACAGACGCCATGCAGCCACACCATTTAGGCAATGAGATGATGCCCCAGCTAACCACTGAGAGTCTAGCGAGCATGATGGCAATGACTCAATATGGTTAAGAAAAAGCTTGTGGTTAAAAAAAAAAAAAAAAATACAGCACTTCTGCTATTTAGATTTTTTTTTTAATTCAGACGAGATGACGTGTTACAAACACACACAGTGTGAGCCAGCTTCCAGAGGTACAAGCTAATATGCACACTTATTTATTGCAGATCATATCGTCATTGGAATATTGAACAATGTTATCAGATTTTCCTCATCTCGTGCAGACCTAATCCTCACTATTAAGAAACACACACATGTAACAACAAATATGGAATGCCACTTAATTAAAAGGGTTTCGGGTTTGAGGTAGCTTTGAGAATTCAACAAAATATTCCTATTTAGCCTTCTCATTTCACCTGTCAGAAGAAGTCATACATTTTTTCTTGCTCGAGTACACTTCAGCAAGTAAAGCTCCAGAAGAGTTTTGTGTTATTCCTACAGCATCACACTTGAAAGCTGTGAATAAACACACTCAGAGATACAAATCAAATCAATGACAGGCCGAACAATGGGCTTAAATCACATATTAGGAAAGGTAAAATGGTAGCACCTCTTAAACATGAAGAGGTTTTTTTTTTTGCTTTTCTTTAGCTGTGTCCAAAAATCACTCCCAACATAATAACAAGTGGACTACAATTCATCTTCCAACAACAAAAGTTATGTGATATACTGTTCTATAAATCTCTCACAGTGGAATGCAAAACTGAGCGTACATGCTATAAAAACGACTTTTTTCTAGCCCAGAATGCAACTTCACCTTTACATAAGTGATATTTATGTGACCTGTCAGTGGTGGAGCAGATGATTATTTGTGTCCGAATTAAATACTAAAAGCCATTATAAGACATCATTTGGGGTAATTCATGCTTAACGCTAATTGATTGATTAGCTTAATAGATTATACAATGCTAAAACTACAACTTAAAACATGCAAGTCATCAGAATGAACAAGAAAACAGTCAGCACTTTTTTTTTTTTAATCATACTTCAGCTCCTTTAGAGCCACTCAGTGACAACACCAAAGCAATCAATGCCATTTTTCTTTGAAGGAAAACCAGAGCAGCTCTACATACAAAAGGATGTCACTGAACAAGACTGAATAGAATACTCGGTCAATGTGAATAGAATGATTTTTTTTTTTTTTAAACAGATTTTTATTAGAGAACAGTAGGGAAAAGGTTAAATTTAACCACCTCTTTTATGATGGCAAATAGGTGATAGACTTAATGGAACAATATGCAGCAAATACAAATGCACAAACTGTATATTAAATAGGTTGGAATTTATGGTAGAAGCAACTTGGGGAAAGCTCTGCAGGAACACTGCAAGAGTGCAGGACACGCACAACACCATAAAATGATAATAAGAAGTGAAGACAAGTCCTCCAATGTAAGTCGATCAGATGGCTATAATTGTCAATTCTCCGTCAATGTAAAACTAAGCCAGTTATCCTGAAAACAAAAGCCCGCTGCTCTGAAAATACACACTGCCTGTCTCACTTCCTGCCAGACTCCATTAACATTTTGCTCAATGTAACCATTATAAACATCTATGCCTCCTGCAAGATTATTAAAGATGTCTTATGACTCATAAACAGACACTTACTCATTCAGCAAACATTTGGCTTTAATTTGAACTCTAATTAATGTGAAACAGGCAAACAAAAACAGTTATTAAGTCCTTTAATATACATTAAAAAACAAACAAAAAACTGCTATACTGGCAAGCTGGCCTGTCCTTCAGTATTGTATATTTCATCATCGTCTGCACTCGTTTTCTCGCTCAGCGCTGTTTCTGTTGTTGCATCATATGCTGATCTAAACAACACACCTGTTAAATGACTGGCTGTTTGCATGTCCATTATCAGAGATATGACAGGCTGTGTATGAGGAAGGCCGTATTCATTCATGGACTTCTGCATTTACTGTATTCAAGTGAAACTGCAGAAGATTTCACTGAACAATTTTCTTATTGCTATTGATTAAGTCTCCGTAGCTGCTACATATCATTGCTGTTTCACTGCCCAAGCCTGATCACAGTGCAGGTTAAGTGTTTGTTAACAGTTGTGTAGCACCAGAGGTCATATTAACCACTATAACAGCTTCACGCACATCTTTGGAGGCTGCTCTGTAGGTTGACGAGTCATCTTTGTGTGCAGGCTGAATCACTGTCTCATATTCATTATATTGGCCACGCGCTGAATTCCTCCTTACCATGAAGAACTGAAGGTCATGAATAAGAAATGAAAATAATGAGCAAATGACGAATAAGAAAGCCTTGAGAACTCTGCTACCTCTGCATGAGCTACAGATAAATGAAACTAAAGAAACGCTCTTGGGCATATTTCCCACTACCTGAGCTGTTGGAGTCAAATGACCAGTTCTTTCCTAAGCGATATTCCTGCATGTATAGCGGCAGCAGTTGTTGTTCTTATTCAATATTCAAGAGTTCTTTTTATGTATCTGTGGCAGTATGGATAAATAGTTACAGTCACAATAGTTAATCCAATGCATTGTCAGCGATGTATAGCAATGTTCATGTCAAGTAAGATGCCTGAGATGAGAGCTTTAAATACACCTACAACTGTCATTTAAGTTAACAGCAGGGCTGCACAGTTAATCATATAATAATCAGAATTCTAGCTTCAGCAATTAATTAAACTTGGTCAGGTGTGATGCCGATGCTGATGCTTTGCATTTAGGTTGGCTGCTCTAGTGCATTAAATCAAGCTCTCCCTGGAGCTGAGAGGAACAGTTGATTTATTGCCAATCAAGTAGTCGATAGAAGGGGGGAGAAAAAGGAATTTGCAGCAATTTAATAACTGATTAATCATTCCAGTCATTTTTCCAAGCACAAATGCAAAACATGACCTAGTTTCAACTTTTCAAGTGTGAGCATTTCTTGATTTTCTTGGTGACGTGATATCAGTTAACTGAACACTGTAGGTTCTGGAACATTATAAGCCCTAATGGACATTTTTCACAATTTCCTGACATCTTATGGACAAAACGGTCAATCAGTTAGACTAGAATGTAACTGTTAGATTAAATGAAAATGATTATTTATTGCAGCCCTATTCACATATAACTGTCTGACCAATCATCAATGGTTGGGATAATTTTATTCGATTTCATGCTCAGTTTTTTTGTGTTTAATGTTAATCAGGGGAGAGGAACATAAACTGGTTTGATCGGGAAACCACGTCTGGAAGCGAAAATGTGACTGTGACTGGATCCCGAAGCTAGATTTTCCCATGTTTGTCACTGCTGTAGTGAAAACTGGCAAGAAAACACCCAAATAATGCAGATCATTAAGTAACAGAAAACAAACATCTAGTTTCACCATCATCCCTCGTTTTCAACATCTTCAACTCCCAAACAATTTCAGGACAAACCTACATTTTCTAAATACATCGCTGTCTGTAAAAACATTCTCAATTGTGTTTAGTTTTCCCCCTTGCCTTGACCCTCCATGTCCATGCTTTCCTGTGGGACTGTTGTTAGGCCAGACGGAAAAAATGAAAACGCCAGTGGAGTGCACATGGGGCCTCCACAAACCACATTTCAACACTTCAGACGGTGTCCAGCTTGAGAATTAATCAGACGCTGTAATAAAATCCAGCATATTAAGTTCAACTAGGATCTGTACCAACAATTTAATCCAATACTTCTGACTTGTCTGCCTGCTTGCTAACTAGTTTTCACTACTGTTGCACGGATTGGATATGCCGGATCGGTATGAGCACCAGCACTGACCTTACTGGGTGTCGGCCATGAGGTGACGGATCCCATTTTGTCAATGTCATAAAAATTTAGTGTCCTCACTGTTACTTTTCATTTCACCGCAACAGGCCACCAACTTTTTTCTGGCCTCATGGTACTCAACATAAAAATGATTTCAATTTATTTACTGGGATACGGAGAGTTTAATTTTAAGAAAAAGCTCCATTCTCTATTACATACCCTGAATTGTGTGAGCAGTATCGGAAGAAAAAAGTTGGATCGGTGCTTTCTTTTACGCACCATCAATCACAACTAGGGCTAGATGCTTTTATGGCACTAAACAAATGGCTTCAGTACTATCAAGTGTTGAAAAATGCCTTGTCATTCCACACAAAACTTTGATACCTAAGGAATACTGACAGGTATTTGTATTTTTTTGATGGTCTAATAACTAAAAAATAGCAAAACAGCAATTTTAAAAAGAAAAAAATAGTGCAAAAGATGGAAGAAGGTTCCAGTTTCTCAAATGGCAGGATTTTCTGCCTCTCTTTGTCATCAGTAAACTAAATAACATTGTTTTTTGGACTTTTGGTCAGACTAAACAAGACATCTGAGGACATCATTATGGGCTCTGCAGAGTTGTGTACGGCTTTTTTTCCCCCCACTATTTTGACAAGTGACGAACCACCATAACAGCGTCTCAGAGCTCCGTTTGACATCTTCAGAAGCCTTGCTTTGTCTGTTCAAAATTCAAAAACCCAAACATATTCAATTTACAATTCTATAAACAGGGGAAAGCAGCAAATCCTCACATTTGAGAAGCTGTAACAAGGGATTATAATTAATAGTTGTTAATAAATGTTATGCTTATCAATTTGGCTTAATTGTTTCAGCTCTATATCATATATTAGCTCAAATTAGCTACTCCACAATTTTTCAAACTGTAAAGCCCCCTCTAACCCCCTCTGCTGTAGAAGGACCTACATGTACTTGGCCAATGTATTAGATAATATTAACATAGCTACAATTATACAAAAGTAGAGCTTAAAGAATTAGTTGCTTAATCGATTAGTGTGTCAAAAGACAGGCTCCAGCTTCTTAAATGTAAGTATATTCTGCTTTTCTTTGTCATTGATCGTAGTAAATAAAAAGTCTTTGGGTTTTGGACTGTTGATTGGACAAAAGAAGCTATTTGAAGAAGTCAGTTTAGGGGGAAATTGTGATGAGCATTTTTTTTTTTTTTTTTACCTTTTTGACTAAATTATTCATAAATTAACTATGAAAATAATGTGCAGATTAATTGATAATAAAAATAATCATCAGTTGCAGGCCTGGAATCACTGCTGTACTTGTACTTGGTCAACATTGCAAACTAGAAATGAATTTGGATACCCTGCAAAACTAACACAATACTCTAAAGCATCACCCATGCATGATGTGTTTTGTGTTGTGCCTAGATGGAGCTTTTCATACATTATACATTATATCTGCATTCACAGCAGTGCTGGATATCATCATAGATCATTCATTAACTGTAAGGCACCAACTCTAAACAATTACCACAACAAGACATGTAGACGTATCCTGCTGCTAGAGGGGGAAATTATTAAAAACCGCTCTTCCCCACTGACTCTACAAACTTTGCCACCGTCAAGCTACAATATTATCTTTGATTAGCCGTGAATTGACCAGAATGGGGCTCCACTGCAAGGCTTCTGTCTAGCCTCCCTCTCCCTGACTGCCCTCTGCATGGCTGCCCCCTCATTACTGTAATTGACACGTTCATCCCTCCTCTTCCCCCTTAAGGCGCTGATGGCTCAATTAGGAGCTGGCCGGAGGACTGATTGGACGCCAAAGATAATGAGGTCGCCGCTTGGCTAAAACCGAACCCTGCATCCAGCCAAACCAAGCTCGCTCTGTGACATACGGGAAGCCAAAAAAAACAAAACAAAACAGACAGTTTACAAGTCTAAAGACTCATCAGAATAGACTGGTCAGAAGTGTATAATGGTGGAAAATTAATGACTTTCGGCCGCACCAGGTTTGCCTCATTATCTGAAGAGGGCAGGCATTTGGTCACTCCGGTGAAAAGCGAGCCACGCACATGTTATTCGAATCATCCAAGTGATGGTTATGCAACCCTTGAATGTTCTTCTGATGAAGGAGAGCACAATCAAGCTCAGGGTAGGCATCTGCCTGTTTTGGAGTAGTGTAATTAGTGCCTGTGACCTTTAGCGGATTATGCACTAGCCAATGAAATGTGCCAGAGCCCTGAGATAAATGGTCGGAGCCTCAAACGTGACTTGCAGTGGGGTTTACCCATCCATAGCTCTCAGAGAGGGGTTTAGGACGGTCTTAATGGCTCAGTCTCCACTAACCAGAGATTGACTAACCACTGATTTGAACTCACGTAGCCTTACAGCAAACTTACACCTGACAATAAAAAGGAACATGCAGTGATGGAAGATTAATTCACGCAACTCAGGGTATTAGAGTTGTAACTATTATGTTCATTACAGACTGATATGCTCATTACTTTATTGATCATTTCGTCAATAAAATGTCAGAAACTAGTGAAAAATGTCTATTAGAATTTCTCAGAGTTCAAAGTGGGATCTTCAAATTCCTTATTTATTGGTCCAAAATCCAAAGATATTCTGTTTACTCTCATAGACGTCTCAAAAAAGAAGCAAATCATTACATCTGAATGGAAGAAATCAGAGAATATTTGTCATTTCTGCTTGAAAAATGACTTAAAGGTCCAGTGCGCAAGATTCACAGTGCACTATTGGCAGAATATGGCAGAAATGCAATATAATATTTATAAGTACATTTTTCTTTTACGGCTCGTGAAAAGGCTACGTATTCCCACAACCCCCCTTACGTAATCTGAGCAGGGTAAGCTAATGTTAAGCTAATGCTAATGCGTTGTACAACAATGTTGTGCAGTAATATCCCTGTCAGAGGCTTTGTAATCCAGCCTTGAACTGCAGCCTCCTTCTGGAGACGTGATGAAATAAATTCAAATGTCCTCTGTAGTTATTTATCATTTTTTTCCATCTTGAAAATAGTCGTTGCTGTTAGCATGTAGTTAGCCACTCACAGGCCCATCCCATGATACCTTGGGGTAAGTCTTTCAACCAATCAGAGGCTGCGTGTGCGTTATCGTGTGCAGCAGCACTGATCCATCGATGCATTAACGCAGTTATGGGCCGATTTTAAAACGCATTGTGAGAGTGAACCTTCAAAATAAAATTTGCGATGATGAGCTCAACCCCACTTTAGGAATCATGTGACCAAGGTATAGTGATAATGAGGTTATCGTCACAGCCCTATTTTCATTAATGTATAATAACCTGAAAATAAAAAACATGTTGTCGTTACCTCCAATTACGCCATTTTTATCTGTAGAAATTGCAGGTCCTCTTCCACAGAGGCCGTCATACTGAACTGCCATATTTCTACAGTAGTCGAGAACAGACAAACGCAGGATGTCTGTAATGAGGGCGTTTTACGTATTGCGTGATTTTCACAGCCTCTGTAGGTTTACACTTGGAAGGGGAGAGTGAGACAATCTTTAAGCTCACTGCTAGATGCTGACAAATCCTACATACTGGTCCTTTAAAAAGTTTGATCAAAAATCTGTCAATCATCTAATTAACCAACGATTCGTTTCAGCTCTACAAGCTATCCACTGACGACTTTCCACAGAATATGACTGATTGTTCCTTGAACCGTTACCTGCCCAGATAAGAATAGTAGAACTGTACAGTACATTCAGCACTGTATAAATGTCATTTTTAATGTTCGAGTAGTATAATAAGATTCTGCTTGATAATACGCTGCTGTGAACGGGGTTGGAAATTAGCCACCAGCCAATTGCTGATAAAATGTGAAAGAGGCTGGTATATTTCAGACAGAAAATAATGATTTACTGTTAAGTGGCTGGTGAATTTGAGCATTTATCTGTCAGTGGCTGGTAGCTGTTCACGTTTATTTTTCCACCCTGGCTGTGAACACCAAAGAGTACACCAAAGATGCTGTTAAGAAGGAGGCAAATTACAAAATGACAGCTATCAAAAACATTACCTCAAAGCGCATTACCTGCCCAATTATTTTAATAACACTGGCTTTCTGAAGAGGGCTGTTCAGGGAAAGCCAATGTCCGACTTAATAAAAAAATGAAATAAATTACATGTTCCTATATGCCTCTTAAATATTTCAACCAACACAGAGGACTGAAATTTGAAATTGAAGATGCTCAGCTGCGTTTACTGTACATGTGAATTTGTCAGGTGTGTCTATATCAAGGACTTCCAATCAAATTGCATCTATTCTCGTCTGTTCTCTCTGATTTTCTTTTCACATTAGTTGCAGAATGTAATATTATATATTTTCGTTTTAAATACAACATGCATGTTGCTGTAAGGTTGTCAAAGTATCAATATACTTCAATACTTTTTCCAAACCACAATTAAAAAAAAAAAAAAAAAAAAAACTACATTAATTATACATGCTACAGTATCAAATGTAGAGCCTGCAGTATGTATACAGGCCCAATATTGGCCTACTGAGGATATAACGGTATCAGCGTTTATATTTAATGATATGCACCGATAAGAAAACTTTTTTTAACAGACCATACATTACAAAAAAACAATGCTCAGAGTGATTTAACTTTAGCACAATGGGAAACATTTATGACGAGAAGAGGAGCTCACTGTCAGGTGTAAATGCTGAGAAGCTATGCTGTTTGTTTTACAACCTGCCACCAACTGACTGGCAGCATTTAAATATTCAGCAATTGACTGATACTGAGCAGTACTGATGTTTATTCAGCTATTTATTTTATTTAATTTCTCAGCATCTGTCTTGTTAGGCTTTATTTGACCCGAGAGACAAAAATTCATATACCCCAAATGATGCTAATGATTCGAGACCTGAATGGAACTGGTGCTGTGGACTTTGAGAAACCCTTGGTTGGTTTAATTCTGTTCATCTTGGCAACCACTCCCAGCTCCGTCAGCTCAAAGTCCTACCCATAGGAACTGCAAGTTTCAACAATGCTGTTATTTTAAGCATTTCAATAAAATACTTCTGTTGATGATAGCTTTTGGGCAGCCAATATGTTGATGCTGCTGTGAGGGAAGGGGAGAAATATGACTTTGAAATAGGAATATTTGCAATCCAAACAGTAAGGTGAATTTTTTGGGGCATGGAGAACTTGGCACTGACTTTGAAAAATAAGGACTCAGCACCAAACTGAAAACACACACATATTGCAATAAACAAGCTGGTGGAAATGTTTCATCCGTGCTCTCAGTCACTGGGACTGTACGACCTACAGATGTTGCTATGAATGCATCTGCAGGGATGGCACACAGCGGTGTATCACTCTGTCAAACTGGCCTACTTCTAGCCCAACAGCTTTGGTATGTGCCCTGGGATGGCACAGAAAATCATGGCTGCTGATTTCCAGTGCACAGGCCAGACACTGAATACATACAGCCCCATGCTAAACCATAATCAGTGCCCTAATTTGACTGAGTCTGACTTGGGTTGCTCTTAAAGGTAGAATATGTAGGATTTGTAAGTAGCTATTTGCAAACACACCAGATTAGGGCTGCAACTAACAATTATATCAGATTTTATTTATTAGGATAAACCCTCATTTTCGAGGGGGTCCCAACATATATTACAATCAATGTTTACTTTCATAGTTGATTGATGTGTCAATTAGTTACCTGATTACCTGTTTGGTCTATAAATTATGAGACAATGGTGAAAAATAAGTGCTTCCAAACGCCCAAGGTGACATCCTCAAATGTCTTCTTTTGTCCATAACCCAAAGATATTCAGATAATCAATTATCAAAATAGTTGCCGATTAATTTAATAATCGATTAACCGTTGCACCTCTACACCAGATGGATAATTGATTGTTGAGTCTCATTCCTAGGTCGTCAAATACATACACTTTGTTGGTAAAACATCCCAAACACAACAAAACAATGAGAAAATAAGAAATACAGAACAAGAACATAATCTCTGGAGATGCAGACACCACCACACACTTCTAGTGGGTCATAAGTGATGATTGAGGACTATTTTAGTCTATACTGTGGCTGACCGATGCACAAAAAAAAAAAAAAAAAAAAAATCATGTGATTATTTTTGACAGATACTGCAATTGCTGTGTGATGTAAAATTAGTGGGAATCATCATTTTTGCACCACAACTTTCATTTTCAGTGGAAAAAAAAAATATAAAAATGATGTGACATTTGTTGGTGTCTGTACCTAATGCACAGTTTCTTACAAAGATTTGTAGGCCAGAGCATCTCTGCAGCACTACAGTACTTCATTAAAATGCTACTTTGTGACACATTTTCCTTAATTTAATAAATGCAGCTTTTGCCACTTGGATAGTGTGATTTTGATAATATATCAATTTATTTCACAGCCCTAGTCTATAATTGTTTGTAAGGAAAATCCTGCATAGTATGCCTTTAAGGTAGTTGTTTGTAAGGTACAGTAAATAAGGCCATGCAAATGCCCTTTGCCTGTCAACAGCATCACTACCTGACATCTGGCATTAGCATTAATAATATGAGTGTATTTTTTTTTTTTTTTTAACAAAATCTAATATACTTCAACACCAAAATCTCCTCAAGTCACTTCACAGACACAAACTTAAACCGGTGCAGGGAAATATTATCATGATCATTTTTCTCGAGGCTCTTGGAAAAAAAAAGCAGCTGGATGAACAGCTTTGAACAATAGGGTCTCTTATGTGTGTAGTTCAGTCTCCTTAATGTCATTAAAACTACTGACCATGTTAGATCTGGTATGTCGAGTCCACATGAGGTTAAAAATAAGATTTTTTTTTTTTTTAAATAAACTGGGAGCAGGACTCATGCAGCTGTATCCTACAAACATAATGACAGATGGAGTCTGGAGACTGAGTAGGCCCACTGACGGCAGACAGGTACCCTACAGGATCTAATTTGACAGCTTGGGAGCTGTCAAAACCGTGTGTGCTGATTTTACCAAAACAAATTGCCTCCTGTGAGACACAATAACCGGGGCTGATTTACAGAGCAAAGGACGAGCTACTCTAAACAGGCCATTTCACAATTTTCAAGTTACGAGTCGACCGACAGCCATTACCTTCCTTACACTCTCCATATAACTCGACTGAGCGAGCTGGAGCTCAGACGCACTACTTTAATCACATTAACGGACATTTTGTATTCAAATTAAGCCTGTTAATCTATGTAATATAAATCAGTACAGTGTTAGTTGTTATTACTTTGCTATATTTAAATAAGAAACCAAGCAGGTCTGCTCCTGTGCGAGGAAAAAAGACGCAGGAAGGAAATGTATCACTCCACTTACCCTGAAATATTGCTGATAAAAACCGAAAATAGGCCTGCCGCCGCCGGCTCCAGGGGTGACCCGTCTTAATTAAGAAGCATTAATTAATTACACTGAAGCGACGTCTCTATTTACACGAATCCGCGGCATTTTATTCCATTTAATGTTGAAGTAACTATACTGTCCACCCAGGCGATACAGCGTACCCAGTGTACGATCGACGTCATTGACATTAGCCTGTGACTGACCCGTCGAAAATCCAATAAGAAGCTGACGTGCGGGCCGCTCGTCCAATCACGGCTTGGCTTGGCTGTGGTGGGCGGGTCCGCGAGAGAGGACATGACGGAGGTGACGGCCATGTTCTGCAATAGTGTTTGTATCCCTCCGCTTCAGTATTTACCTTTTGCATGATTTTGCATGTGGGGAAAATGTCACTGTAGCCCCACTGTGCCCTGCCTGCTTTCCATACGAGAAGCCGCTAGGCCATTTGTTTTTCACGTCTGTAATCACCACAGCCCTGTGAGCGGCGAATAACCGGCCGTTAAAGCCCGTTAGGGCTCCAAAAGAGAGAAATGTTGAGCACTGTGAGGCGTTAATCGCCTGAATTGTTCTCGCAGACCTTCTTTTATCATGCCATCAGACGTTATGGCATCATGACGTACAGTAGCCTGATGAAATATCCACGGATTGTTTTCAGTATGAAAAAATGCTTATTTAGAAAAAATGTGGGGACACGTGAACAGTGAAATCAGTCATAAGAGGTCTGAAAGATGTGTGAAATAATTGAATTGCAATACAATCATAAACTGTGTAATATATTATAGTTCAACACCTATTGAGCAATAGCATGTAGGGGAGAGTGGGGACAAAAGAAGCGGCAGGACGGTTGCAACGCCAACCTTTTCTCTTGTAACGTCAGGAGCATGCCATGAAGTACACTTGTAGGAAAATGGCTTAGTGTTGAAGATTGTAAAAAAAAAAAAAAAGTGTGCATAAGCAGCAAGAAGAGTTGTAAAATATGTCAACAATATATACAACAGTGATATACATAAATAATGTTAAAAAACAATAATGCTGAAGATGGGGTAAAGTGTGTTAGAATGTAAGTATGATAAATAAGAGTATATGTTGCTTTAAATAAACAATTATGGTAATGATGCCAGTGTATTACACTATTGAATTATTATTATTTAAACACATCAAAGAACGTCCGCTAAAAGTGTGTTTTTTTCCAATGACAGGCTGTGATTGTAAATGCACAATATATCATCTGTTACACCTATCAGCAAGCTAAGTATTAAAGAGGGTTTAATGTATCACGCCACCCTTTATTTAGTGCTAGCCAGGGTAAAGTTGACAAAATTTTGATTTATCCAACTATAGTTTCCTGACAGAGACATAATTTTCTGCACTGATCGCATCCAAAAAAAAAAAAAAAAAAGGTTCGTATTAGTAGAAGACTTGTATATGTTGTTCACAATAACGTATAGTGACTTTAAATAATGCATCTCTGCAAAATACAAAAAAAAAGTTTAATGTTTGTCCCTGCATGGTCTCCCAGACATAATATCCTTTTCTGTCACAAAGTGACTCTACAAACCACCTCTACATCCAAACTAATTTACAGTCTGGAGAAAAAATGAGGAGTGCCACACTGGGTCAGAAAGCTAGTATTGGCAATGTAAAAGATGAAAAAACAAACTGCTGAAAAAAAAATCAGGTGCTCGTCAAGGAGGGGGCCAAAAACAAGATAAAAATAGAACAAACACTGACTGTCCAGTTTACTGACAATAAAAGTGGAAAGTAATGGATGGCAGTCTGGAATGATGCTCTGATAATAAATTTAAAAATCCTTATTAAATCATGGGTACGCCAACGCATTTCGACTCAACTGAGTTTCATCAGGGCATAAAGAGAGGTCTTTATGTCCTGATTCTATGGTGAACTGTTCTGTTAGTTTTCAATACTTTGCACTCAAATTTATTTAGAAAATACCAGCTGATATATTAAAAGTAGGGGTGGGATAAAAAATCCATAGTACAGCAGTGCAGTATTTTTCATGGCATTATTGTATCTGTAATTATATGAACTATAAATATTGCAAATACTAATTATTATACTAATAAAATTAATTGCTTTTTCAGTGCACTAGATGGTGCTGACTATTTTTCTGTTGAGGTCAGCAGAGGTCAGTGGGATTGGCTGGCTAGTCTGTTTGCTTTATAATTTAAATCTAAAAAAAACTTTATCTTTTTAGATAAAACGGATGTTGACAAAGTTCTGGGACTTATTTTCAAGTTAGAAAAGGGTAATAAATCACAATATATATTATTGCAATACTCCTCACATCAAAAAATGTTTAAAATCACAAGTGTTGTGACTCAAGTATTGAGATAATATTGTTTTGCAGAGACTCTGGCGATTCCCAGCTTTAATTAAAAGGCATTCAAACTTAATTTTAAGGCCTCTCAACAAGACAGGGCTTCAAGGACACAAAAAAAATGCTGCATTATCTTAAAGCTCTTACTATTTCAGGATATATTGGGCATTAGAGGTGCAAATTTCCCAAGCAAAATTTCAATTAATCAGATTACCACAAAGAAATCACCACACAGTGGCCTCCAGGGTCCCTTAAACACCCCACTACTTGTAGTACAACCAACCCTATATATGGTAGTCTATATAATACCAATCTGACCTGTGCATTGGAAGTTTGTTGTCCAGCTTCTGCCTGTATACTAACAAGAGGTTTAAGTTTGCTTTATCCGGTAAATTTGTTCTCTGTGCAGTTATAGGACAGGAGCCAAATTTCTTGTGTATGTTAGCATAATTGGACTTGGATTTTTCAGGGTGCAGGTTTCTTGCACGGCATCAAATTATTTGTGAATATACGTATTTGTCACGGTCGCATCAAGAGACAGCGGCATCTACCGTGTGTTGTTCTGATCATAATGAACAAGCACTTTGTGACTTCATACTGAAGACTGTCTGTATCGTCCTTGTCAGCCGAAAAACATCTCATTATCATGCCCAATTTCATTCCAATGGGTTGTGCAGGCAGCAAACAACTGTAGCTTGTTAGCTTTCTGGCAGCATAATCCACCCCGTTCTTTTCGATGAGAAACACTGACAGGCACTTTGAAGGAGTTTTTCCACTGTGTGGCATGACAGGTGAAGAAAAACTTGGTGGTACTGTAGTTGTCAAGTTATCACTGTTCTTTCCCCGAGCTGTTTTAAAAATGTGAAAAGGTTTATTGCATTCAAAGAAAATGTCGCATTGTGATGTATTTCCTTAGAAACTTAATAATTCACTATTAATGTTAGCGTTCTGAGAACAAACGGCATTGTTCCACAACAGGAGTTCTGCATTTTGGAAAAGTACAGGTTAGATGAGAAGATCAATACCACTGACATGTTTGTATGCTACAGTAAACATGAAGAATCAGCAGGTGGTTAGCTCAGTTTAGTGCAGACACTGAAAACAAAGGTTGATATTCATATTTAATTCTATATGTTTAGAAGGCTTTGTTTATGTCTCCCCTATGTATCCTGCTCAGTGGTACGATCCGTTGTTTAAGTGAACGATTAAGTGGAAAGTATGGAAATGAATGGTTTACTTCATCCTGATACCTCGGAGGGTAACTGTATTTTTAAAACTATTTTAACACATTTTGGAGTCTATATGACTTAAAGGTACAAAAGGCTGGCAGCCACAAAACAGGCTACAATGAAATCCTTTAGGAAACTGTGCCTTTCATTCACAATTTGAAATACCTTATTAGTCCCCAGAGGGGAAATTGTTAGCATTACAATTGCTCCCAGTCGAGAATAGAAGTATATGAGCATATAAAAAATATATGAATAATATAGAAATAAACAGAAATAAAAGGTGTAAAATAAACCGACCAGGCATAACATAATGACCACTGACAGGTGAAATGAATAACACAGATTTTCTCTTCATCATGGCACCTGTTAGTGGGTGAGATATATTAGGCAGCAAGTGAACATTTTGTCCTCAAAGTTGATGCGTTAGAAGCAGGAAAAAAGGGCAAGCGTAAGGATTTGAGCGAGTTTGACAGGGGACAAATTGTGATGGCTAGACCACTGGGTCAGAGCATCTCCAAAACTGCAGCTCTTGTGGGGTGTTCCCAGTCTGCAGTGGTCAGTATCTATCAAAAGTGGTCCAAGGAAGGAACAGTGGTGAACTGGTGACAGGGTCATGGGCGGCCAAGGCTGGCCCGTGTGGTCCGATCCAACAGACAAGCTACTGTTGCTCAGATTGCTGATGAAGTTAATGCTGGTTCTGATGGAAAGGTGTCAGAACACACAGTGCATCGCAGTTTGTTGTGTATGGGGCTGCACTGCTGCAGACCAGTCTGGGTGTCCATGCTGACCACTGTGCACCACCAAAAGCACCAACAATGGACTCGTGAGTGTCAGAACTGGACCACAAAGCAATGGAAGAAGGTGGCCTGGTCTGATGAATCACGTTTTCTTTTACATCACGTGGATGGCTAGGTGCGTGTGTGTCGCTTATCTGGGGAACGCATGGCACCAGGATGCACTATGGGAAGAAGGCAAGCTGGCGGAGGCGGTGTGATGCTTTGGGCAGTGTGCTGCTGGGAAACCTTGGGTCCTGCCATCCATGTGGATGTTACTTTGACACGTACCACCTACCTAAGCAGTTCCTTTCATGGAAATAGTATTCCCTGATTGCTGTGGCCTCTTTCAGCAGGATGATGCACCGTGCCACAGAGCAAAAATGTTTCAGGAATGGTTTGAGGAGCACAACAACAAGTTCGAGGTGTTGACTTGGCCTCCAAGTTCCTCAGATCTCAATCCAATTGAGCATCTATGAGATGTGCTGGACAAACAAGTCCGATCCATGGAGGCCCCCGCACAAAATATTTTTTTTGTAATGGTCTTCAAAATATGCACTTTTAGGCATGGTTATGGGGAGATATTTTTTTAAAAAAGTAGAGAAATAGCAAAAGTTCATGAATCAAGTTCAGCCAGTCATGACTCATTGTCTGCTTTCTTATTGTGCAAATAAACAATTCTTGAAGCACTGCCATTTGTCAGTGCACATTTCTTGCTGCAAACTATTTTTCAGAGCATTTTAAAGTAAGTATGGTTTTTAAAAAGCAAATGAAAAAATGGTTAGGATAGGTCCCCAACCAATGGCCCCAATGTAAATGACCCCTATAAGATAAACAATACAGACTGTTGGTGAGGTGAGGTCTGTACGAGCCCCAAATAAGTTAACCCAGTCATGACGGTTGTCTATGTAGGCTACAGAGGTCACAGGTCATCCTGTAACTGAGATCACATTGACGTGACTCTCCAGGAAGTTAAAAAACTGCTTTAAAAACGATACATTTCTATGAATGTGTTGTCGACATTATCGCTCTTTCATCTGGGTTTCCAGGCAGACTTGTGTCCTAGTTTAAAAACAAATGCTGTATCAGACCCAGCGCTGTGGACTACTGGGAATAGAGACGCTGACAGAGATAAAACACATGACATCTTGGAAAAATGCCTCATAAGGGACATCTTGGATTAGAAACACAGTATCAAAGGCTGGCTTGATTTGTTGGATTCAAACCCGCAAGCTACAAATAGGCCTTAAGATGAGTCACAGACAGATCTGACAACGCTCGGGCACGGACATCAGTATTGACCAGGAGAAGAGTGAAGTAGAAGAGTTAAACAGCCGAGGATAACAAGGACCAGGTCTGCTCATGTGGATGGAGGAAAGAAACCAAAAGGGACCCAAATGCCCCCAAGAAAAATAGTTAAGCACTGCAAGAATGCTGCGGTGACCTGGAAGTTTTCAGAAGTTCACAGAAGTCATTCGAAGGAGCGGTAAGTAGAAACTCAAAGTCTGCAGCATAATAGTGTCCAGAGGCAGACATGAGAAATGAAATGCAGGGTGCAGAGGGCAGAGAGATCAGGCAGCAGCAAAGGGAAGAAAAGTTGAGCTGAAGAAACTCCACAAAGAAGTGGCCTCGGGCTCCTCAAAAGAACAGAGGGGGCATCTGTTAAGTGTCCTACACCAGCGGAGGAAAGGTTTACAGTTAAATTACTTGAACTATTTAACGTGGAGACTGTAGATCAGATGGTGGAGCAGGTTAATTGCAAGTTTGGTGGTTTGATCCTTCAGCCCTTTCTGCTGAGATGTCCTTGAGGAACACACTGATACGCACATTGTGACCAAAACACAGTATAGATGTACTCTGAATGAGAGCGAATGCCAAATGAATTTAATGTTATAAAACGAGCTAAACTGCAGAAACTGTAACAGTGAGTAGTGAAACTGTGTAACTGCAAAGGTATGAGAAACTGTTCAGCAGCTCAAACATTCAACAAAGACAGCACTTTGTGCTGTGCATTACGATCATTGTATGTTATCCTACAAAACATGATAACAACTCACTAAATGCATTATCTTTTCAGACCGAGCAGGATCACAGCATCTGCAGGGAACTGCCAAACAGTGCAGCTAATGAATAAATGAATGTGGCTGCTCATTACTCCATTTGACTACAAGTATTATTTCTGGTGCAGACTAGCAACGGTGGCAACGTTTGATCCTATAATCGACTAATCGTGCACATCCCTATGCATCAGGTAAGTAAAGTTAGGCCAGTGTTGTGGTGGGCAGGCTGTTTATTGATGTTAGCAGACTCTATTTCTAAGCTAATATTAGCAAGTGATGCAGACTGTTGGTGTTGTAAGGGAGTGAAAGAGAGGCAAGAAAAAGTTGGGGAGGGTCTGGGTGTAACGTTGGAAGAAAACGTTAAGAGGAAAAGTGTGAATTCGTTCATTTGTTTATTCTATAATTGAGATATAATTTTCCCCGTGGCAGACAGATTTGCATAGTGAAAGCGAAACTTGCGGTCTAAATGCGGATGGTGTCATTATTCTATAGCAATTACACTGTTTAATCAATATTTACTTTATGATGATAAATTCAAGCAAACGAGGTGTCTATTTCCTTTCTATTTCTATTTCTCTAAGTTATATTACAAGCTGTTCACACACTGGAAAGTGATTCATGCATGTAAATTGCATCACATAATACCTTTAAATGCTAAAATAATCACCTGATAGCAACACATAAAATCTAACCTTTAAGTAGATTCTAATCCAACAAAAGATACGGGCAAATCTTTAGTTTTCTTTCACAAAGACTGAATCACATACAGCTACAAAATGTCAAGGATGATCCGATAAGGTCCAAGACTTACCGGCTCCTTTCAATCTGTACAATAAAGAGAGTGAGCTGTAAAGAATGAAGGTTTATCTCAAGCATATTTTGTGAAGAGACGTGCTACCTGGGTTAAAAGCTTATTCGATAGTGCTGTTCACAGTATTTTTTTTTTCACAGCTATAATAGTTTTCAGCTCTGTGCTGCCATTAATTAAATTTAAGAGACATGACGTATTTGCAGTAGCCTACTGGGCATGGACAGAGAACAGCTTACAATATAATACAGTGTGACAACAACACCACAAATAACAAACATGTTGCATTAAATTGAAAAACGCTTGCATCAAGCAAAACAGTACATTAATTTTTTCCTAGTTGTGGGTACAAAAAGGATCGGTGGGAGAAGTTTTGATACTACTTGGTACTGGATTATTTAATTCAATATCTTAAAAGTACTGAGTACCGATACCCAGCCTTACACTGCATTTAAACAAACATAATTCAACTATTCAACAATAATCTAAAACAACAGAAATGAGAGACAGAGAGAGAGAGAGAGATAGCTGGCAAAATCTCTGCAGGTTGACTAATTTACACTGCCTGGCAAAAAAAAAAGCCACACACTCTAGTATTTTGTTGGACCGCCTTTAGCTTTGATTATGGCACACATTCGCCGTGGCATCATTCCGATACGCTTATGCAATGCCACAATATTTATTTCTGTCCAGAGTTGCATTAATTTTTTGTCAAGCTCTTATATTGATGATGGGAGAGTCGGACCGTTGCCTAAAGTCTTCTCCAGCTCATCCCAAAGATTCTCAATGGGGTTAATGTGACTAAATAATAATAAGCTTCTCTATGGTGGAGTTGACGACACATACAGGGACGTGACTTTTAAACTGGGAGGCCCAAAAGGGTCACTGACTTATTTATTTATTTATCATATTGAAAAAGTACTCATTTCGAACATATTATTCAATTATTATGGAGAAATCAGAGTTATGTCACTTCCATCAACAGAGATGTCAACACCATCAGATGGAAAATCTGAATTAAATGCTCAGAGTTCTCTTAATGCTGATCAGAGTACACATTTTTTTTAACCATAATGATTAAGAAGGGCTACAGAGTTGACTTGTTATGGTTGAGACACATCTGATAGCAGTATTATTTAACAAATTTGTCAAAAAATAGAAAATTTACCAGATAGTAAATTATGTTGCTGGGGAAATGTAAAGGTATACAAAAGTCTGTGTTCAGGCTGTGGGGGGCTCAGCTTTCCCTAGATACAAGTAGGGGGGGATCCAAGGAAAAAAAGTGGGACGAAATGTAGTAGGGCGCCCTCTAGAGTGCCCTTCCATTGGAGAAAGTGTGGTGAAGTGCCCTCTATAGTGCCCTTCAAGTTCCAAAACATGATAAAGTGCATCTCAGTGTGCATACAGCTGGTGCCCTGTGTGTTATGTTTTTCACCAGTGACCCTCAGACAGCCTGAGTTCACCACTGCACAAACTTCTGTAGGTATCATGGAGGATGAAGGAAGTTGCATACGTATCTTATGTCTTTGCTCTGATTCCTGTTGCTTCACAGTATGTCCATAATGGTCACAGGAGTCCTGTGTAGTAGGGGAAGGACAGAGGGTGAATTGATAGGTTGCAGCTCATGTTTGTCTGCTGTTTATGTATCTATGTACGGTGTCTTTTTCATCATGTTAGGGTCAGAGGACAGTAGTGGGTTGGTGTGAGGAAAATTAAGGAAATGGGGGGCAAAGAAACTGTTGTATACAATTTGCCTTATGTCACTTTTGTGTCCTTGGCATTGCCAGCCCTTCCATACATAAATAACAAATAATTAATCAGAAAAAAGCCAGAAACCTTCTTCGCTTTAGTTTTAGTCTAATATTTTCTCCGGTTTTGAACTTGTTGTGGTGTCTTTTAGCTGTTATTAAGCTGGTGAGCAGTTGGCAGAAACTTTGAACACAGAAGTCACCAATGTCAGGTCGCCCTGACCGCACTCGCTGCCACTTTCACTTTCATGATCGCACAGCTGTGTTGCCTTCAGGTTACAGGTCGCAATCAGTCTGTCAGCAGTTTGGTCTTTAAAGAGTGGGAACTTGAGTAGGCTCTGCTCCTAGCAGCACTTCACACATTTACAGAGAGGTCGTGATGAGTTTACGGCTTTTTAGACTAATCACAGACTTTATCTTGGTGTCTCTCTCTCTCTCTCTCTGTCTCTCTCTCTCTGTCACAAACACACAGACACTCAGTTCTTTCATAAACACCAAAAATGTCTGTATCCAGTCATTTCAAAGTAATCCTGTATTAAAAATTGACGCAAGCCCTTTAGAAATAATGAAAATACAATTCAAAATAAATGATCTTTCAGCTGGCCCCACAACTCCCCTCCACAACCACTACTACATCACCAGACCCGCCCTCTCCACTCCACCTGAGGTGATACTGACCAAAATATAAAGATGGCACCAACATTTATATATTGTCACTTTGTTTACTAAAAAATACAGAGGACAATATCCAGTCTGTAACTCACTGAAGGTGTATTGACACCATAGTTCAAATGGAGCTTCAAAACACCTATGAACAGCTTTTCACACTGAATAAACAAAATGTTCCTGGTTTACTGTAGAGTTTTTCTGCACCGGGTGATGGGTGATGCACGATAGTGACTTTACACTGCACCAGAAATGAAGGGGAGGTTCCCCTGTCCAGGTGTTTCTATTTCTATTTGATATTTAAAGGGTTAATTCTGTTTGTTTTTTTTTGCATAAGAGACTCGCTGCTGGGGTTCTTGGTTTTGGTTCTCCATAAACTGAGACAGTGAAACAGTGAATGCAGAAGGAAACACCTCCAGCACGTCTCTCACCGGCTTAACCCTATGTCATATATTTTAGTCGACCATGCTACACAGAAAGCCTTTTCCCCCATGCTCCTCTATATTCCTCCCACCGTTTGATGTAATACGCCACCATCTCTCAGTATCTGTCAAAATTCAACTCACTTTGCAATCGGTTGTTGCAAAAAGAAAAAAAACCCTCTTTAATCAGACTTATTTTTTTCTGTACTCGAGTACAAGTACTGTTACATTGCTAAAATACTACTCAATTACAAGTAAAAGTGCAAAGTTTTGTGTTTTTTCTTTAACCAATAGCTGAAAACACTAACAATTGATTAATCATTAATAATTTATAAGATACAAACATGTTTTGTTTTTTGTTATAAAGTTTAATTATCTTTATTCAACAAATGGCTCTACCAGACAAAACATGTGGTTAAATTCTTAACAGCAATGAACTGATTAATGATTAATCATTAACATTCTTACTCAGCCTTTGCTGCTGCAGCATTTTGTTTCATTTTCCATCCATATGTCATTGTTTTCGTTTGGATATTTGGAAAATTTGGATATTAGTTCAAATTGTACTCAGTACTCAACTGTGATTTTAAAAGTAACTAAGTAGAGTAAGCTTGAAAATCTACTCCTAAAAGTACAAGTACCCAAAAAAACTATTTATTTACTTCAATATTCAAATTATATCTCATATACCTCTCATTGAAAGACAGATATAGTGAATCTTTGTGAAAATCTCTTGCAGCATTTACAACTCCTAGATATTTTCTTCAAAACATGTGCTGCAGAACAAATATTTGGTCATTTTTATTATATGACAGAAAAGTTGATGGTATAAACATAAATTAGTTTTTTTAATCCTCTACAAACATGTGAAATAACATCAAGGTTTATATTTCACTCTATAAAGCATGTAGCGATAATAATAGAGTGATTGTATAACTGGTTGTCTTGGTGGTAATATTATTTGGTTCTCGTTATTCAAAGCTTCCTCTGTGAACTGAGCCAAACAGCTGCTTTATCTGTGAAATCGATTGCAACTGAATTATGAGATTTCTCTTTTCATAGGTCTGCACCTTTATGTATCAGCAAAAAATACATTTATGAAAAACACAAACTCCCTGCAGTAATGGACTGAAGGCAGACTGAGGGAGTGTACAGAACAGTGTCATTTTGTTGGGGCCTCATCGCTCTCACTGCTCACACAGGAGAGCAGGCGACAGTCCAAAGAGGAAATTTAAAATGTGTACCGCATTGTGTCGAGCTGCCTCCCTCCCTGGGAACATTTTCATGCAAAATTAGTTTCTCGGCTGGATCAGTGATGCTTGTGTAACTCGATAGCAGAGATTACTTTGGTCAAATTACTTTTTATTAACTCTGGAGGGGATCATGCAATCGCTCGCCCACGTGTGTGTGTGTGTGCATGATCTACCCACCTACATCTTATCTGCAGCTAATCGTGCATGCAACTGGACCAATTAGCCAAATTTTCTTGTGCACATTCATGACTGTCCACTGAAGGACCTCTATGATTCACAGATTTTTTTAAAACCCTGAAAAACCTTTGGTCGGATGAGCTGCTCAGGCTTTGGTGGTCAAACGTCACTGTGACCTCACAAAACAACTTTTTGGCCATAACTCAAGAATTAACATGCTAAGTGTGACAAAGTTTCATACAAATGTCTAATAGGATTCTAGCATTGGTGGAGAGCAAGGATTTACAATTACATGTAATTAAATTACAAAATAAGTGAACCACGCATTATGGCATTAGAAGAAAAGTCAGCACCAACATCCACCAAAGTTAGTAGAATTCATCATCTGGGGACCATGAACATGTGTGAAGGCAGTGAACGGACAGACCAAAACTGTCATCTCTAGCTTCGCCACTGGCATTGCTGAAATATAGTTTAGTCAGACTTTACTCAGTTGTCATCAAAATGGATCTGTTGACACGCAAAGCTCAGTAACTGTAATGATTTAATTCAAATCCCTCAAAAAACAAAAAGCAAAACACAACCATAAAAATAGAAAAAGGTGCAAAAGAGTACACGAGTTAAACTGGTTAACACCAAGTTAAATTATGAGTAAATATATACAGATATTTAGAATAATGCTAAATTATATGTGGGCTCATAACTTTCAGGCTTAATTTACATTTAACCTTTTTAAAGACTGTATACTTGAGATAAGTCATCACAACTTGGCATTTTATTTTATTCGCTAAAACTTGATTATATTTGATCTTACAGTCGTAAGATGTAGAATAAAGACTAACCTATTTATCGTTACAGAATTGAATCAGTGCTAGAAAACCCCCTCGTGTGTAATAAGAGTGACAAGTAGCTCTAGTCTCCATGATGAAATGAGATCATAAAAGGGTAACATGAAGGCAGAGTGGAGTGCATGTGGGAGGCATGTGTGGAGTGTGAGTGGGCGGTAGAGAGGGGTAGACCTGCATGAAGAGCTCTTTGGCTTGTTTTTGTCATTACCACAGTGACTGCAAAGCACATTTCCAGGCCTGCAGATGGGATATGATGAGACCCCTCAGGTTTGTTGTGCTGCCCTGTGTGCAGGTTGTACACGTGAGCAGGGTGACTGAGTTTAATCATAGATATAGTGATTGCATAACTCCAGCCCATCAGTATTTACTATATAAGATACACTGCCGGGCCAAAAAAAAGTCACCACCTGGATTTAGCTATTCAAACAGGTAAGTGCTCTCCATTGGATAATTACTGCAGTGATTAATATGTTTCAGCTGGCAACAAGTTATTTAACCCTAACTGATGCAGTGAGTAGCTTCTCATTTCTTAAACATCACGTCAGAAGACATATCCTGATGTTACTTTGCTTCAGAAGGGTCAAATTATTGTCCCGCATCAAGCAAAGAAAACAACGAAGGAGACTGATGAAACTACTAAAACTGGGTTAAGAACTGTCCAGCGTTATTATTAAAACCTTGAAGCATAGTGGTGAACCATCATCTTTGAGAAGGAAATGTGGTCTGAAACAAACCGTGAATGATCGTGATCGGAGATCACTTTTTTAAAATTTCATGGTACACCTTTGTTATTTGTGCTATAAATAATATTATATGTTGTTTATCAGAAACACAACTCCCATTATCAACAGAAATTATGTGGGCAACGTGATAATGGTATTTTATTTCTTGACTAAAAATATATCAAACTCTTTGATCATACAGCTAATTAAATAAGCTTGTATTTAATGCAACAAAAACCATCAAACATTCCCTGCATGTTTTATATTGTAATAGTTTGACTTGTTGTGTGTCCGTTGACAAAATTCAAGACTTCAGTAAATGTCTCTTTTGGAACCATTTTTTTTTTCTTTGAACAACCCAACAGAATAAACTTATACACTACTAAACTTATTCAGTAGCCTATTATTTTTTTTATTTAGGACCAAGAAAATCTTTTCAATAGTTTTGCATACAGACATTTGTATAAATTGTGATTAAATTAACATGCAAACCTAATTTTGAGAACCTCAGAACAGACAAAGCCTTGGTGAGCCCCCTGTGATCCACCAGGTTGGGACCCTTTAAACTTTTAAAATATCAAAATACAGTTTTGTCACAATTCTCAGGAATAAATGATATTTACATATTTATTTAGTCAGTCATCTATTTATGCCATGTTACTTAAAAAACCTCTGTAAACATTTACAATCAAATCCACATTGTTTTCTAACTCTTATCTAAAAAGAAGTCGCTGAGACATCAGAAATATTATTCAATGATTTTATTTGAATTAAAAGTAATATAATATATATAATTTTTTTGTGGGAAACCGGAGCTCCCGGAGTAAAACCCACGACGACACTGGGAAAAACTCTCCAGAGTCGAGGTCTGTAACGCACAGACCTCGACTCTGGAGAGTTTGTGGAGATGTCCTGGCAGCAGTAGCTGTAGACGGTGGGGCTGACGGAGCTGATGGGGCAGATGGGGACCGGGAGGTGGCGCGGATCGTCCAGCAATCCGAAGATTGCGGGTTCAATCCCGGCTTCCTCCTGGTCTGTTAAAGTGTGAGCCCCAAATTGCTCGTGATGGTTGATTGTCCGTGAATAGGTGAATGTGACATGTCCGGTGCAGTTGTAAATATTATTCAGTGATTTTATTTGAATTAAAAGTAATATAATATCTATAACTTTTTTGTGGGAAACCGGAGCTCCCGGAGTAAAACCCATGACGACACTGGAAGAAACTCTCCAGAGTCGAGGTCGGTGCGGCACAGTGAATCAGTGTTGTGCCGCACCGACCTCGACTCTGGCAGCAGTAGCTGTAGAGGGTGGGGCTGACGGAGCTGATGGGGCAGATGGGGACCGGGAGGTGGCGCGGATCGTCCAGCAATCCGAAGATTGCGGATTCGATCCCGGCTTCCTCCTGGTCTGCTAAAGTGTGAGCCCCGAATTGCTCCTGATGGTTGATTGTCCGTGAATAGGTGAATGTGACATGTCCGGTGTAGTTGTAAATGTAATATAATATCTATAACTTTCTGTGGGAAACCGGAGCACCCGGAGTAAACCATAACGACACTAAACTCTCCGATTTATATGATGACCATTATCATAAAGGTGGCCAGAACACCTACAGCAAATGCCACGCCCTCGAAAAACTCCCTCCACCATTTGCGGGAAGCAGATTTCTTCGCAAGCTGAGTAGGCAGGTTTTTGATATGAGCCTGTAAAGACTGGACGATGACTGCGTCCACAGCTGGATCCTGTAGCAATATGACAGTCTCCAGCTGCCCGCAGAACTTCTCCTTCAGGTCTTTCAGTACAGACTTGCAGACCTTTTTGATGGTCTTGAGGTCCGGGCAGCAGTCTACCGTGACGGAGAGTCCCTCCATCGTCTGGTCCACCAGCCTCTTTATGTGGGCCACCCACTCTTCCTGCTTGCGTTTCTCCAGAGCGTGGCACTTTTTTAGCAGTCTCGCCGTGAGCAGGGTGACAAACATCCGGAGCTGCTTGTCATCTTCTGCCCAGGCTGTAGACACGCGTCCAGATGTGAGACAATCCGTAGGTGGCTTGTCCACGGTGACTTCAGAGTTCTTGTCCTTCTTTAAGATTGTCACAGGTGTCTCTTCTTCGGATCTGGTGCTTGGTGCTGGTTCCGTCATGTTGGTATCCTTTAGAAAGATTGTCTTGAGTTGTTGTTCTTGTTCTGTAGATCCGGCGCTTGGTTGTGATACGTCCATCCTCTTTGATTCGTTCTTGAGTTCAATAGGTCAGCAGTTCCCAGATACCAGGTCTGATGCGTGACGTCACTTCGTGCCCTTGATGTGTCATCAAACTCTAGAATCCGTGACGTCACAGGCGCACACGCGGACACACCAGAGCACGCGCGCACGCACGCGCGCACGCAGACGCACACGCATGCGTGCGTGCGTGTTCTGGTGTGTGCGCGTGTCAGAACACGCACGCACGGAGAACCGCTAGGAACGCGAGATGAGATAGACGTGCTCGAGTGAGGCTCCGCTCCCTCATACAAGTTTAACCATTTAAAAACACAGTTTAACGAGGAGAACTCTTAAAAGCTGGACAGCAACAGTCGGAGACGCTTAACTGAAGGATGGGCAAAACTAACAAAAACAAAGGAGCCGAAAAACAGCAACAAGCCGACGACGCTAACAGCGAGGCTAAAGCTAGCGGCAGCCACATGGAGGCTAGCGCGGAGCACATAGACACTACGCCGCCGAGTGAGACGCCAACTACTACAGACATTATGTCTGCCATCACCCGGCTGAGTCAGAATGTCGACACAAGGTTTGACAAACTCCAAATATCTCTCGCGGACTTGAAACAAACAATGGCAGATGTGGAGGAGAGAGTGACTTCTAACGAGAGCGGACTGAATGAGCACGAGTCCCGAATCAAGGCCTTGGAGGACAGGTGCGCAAGATGGGAGGACACAGCCCGATCACTCGGCGAGAGACTGGATGATTTGGTCTCACGGTCCAGGAGACAAAACATTCGTATTATCGGAGTCAAAGAGGGAATGGAAAAAGGTAACCCCACAGACTTTGTTGCTAAACTCATCCCGAAGCTGCTGGGAGAAGAAAACTTTGGCAACAAACCTGTCAAAGTTGACCGTGCACACAGGATCCGTGGCAGGGCAGCTGCAGCTGACGGCCCTCCTCGCCAAATCATCGCACGGATCCATCACGATCCGGTCAAGGAGCACATCCTGAGGCTCTCTTCACAACCCGAAGGATGCTGAGAGGTTCCTAGATGACAATAAAATACCACGACAGACGGAGGCCCCAGCTAAAGACACAGGGAATAGCTGAACCCCTGCACAGTCCACGTCTGATTCCAGCTAAGGTGTCCCGATGCACATGGACAGTTTGTTTACATTCTCGCGGCAAGGAGGGGACGGGCGCGAGCACAGGTTAATATGGACGGTTACGAGCCTAGCAGGTTAGATCTAGGAGATGTTCGTTCTCAGAGGGGAGGGAAGGAGAGGCAGAAGGCATCTTTTATTCCACAAGCATACTTCAGGAGGCTGGACTCTATAGTGATTCCTTTTCTCTGGCAAAACAAAGCAGCACGTATAAACAAAAAACACCTCTGTAAATTAAAACAGGAGGGAGGCTTCGGCCTACCAGACTTCAAATGTTTCTATTTGGCAGCACATCTAAATATTCTGGCTTTCTGGAGGAACTCGAACCTCACTGAGGATACAACCAGTCCATCCCCTGCCTGGCTTTCTTTAGAGAGAGCAACATGTGAAGGGACTTCTCTGCTAGCCCTGCTGAACAGCCCCATCAAAATTAGCAAGTCACTGTACAAAGGTAACTTCATGATACACAACTCGGTAAAAAATTTGGAATCAGATTAAATCACATTTAAAGGCTCCAAATATGTACAGTGATACACCAATTTGTAACAACCATGCTTTCAAGCCCTCTGCTGGTGACCCAGTGTTTGCTCGATGGAGGGAGAAGGGAGCGGGGTCCCTGAGCAGCTTATATCAGAGGGGGCACCTGATGTCTTTTGAGCAACTGAAAGCTAAGTATAACTTGCCAGCCTCACATTTCTTCCGCTATCTGCAGATCAGAATTTTTTATAAAGGCCCATGTATCAACATTATCAGATATCCCACGCCACCATGCACTTGAAAAAATAATTAAAATCACGCCAGGTAAAAAAGGAGCAGTGTCAAGTTTTTACCAAATACTCTTCAACCAGATAGAAACTAGCACAGAAAAGCAAAGGTCTGAGTGGGAATCTGAACTGGGAGTGCCTCTTTCTATGGAATACTGGGATACATCTCTTTCAAATATTCATGGATGCTCAATTAACGTTAGGCATAAACTAATTCAGTTTAAAATAATACATAGATTACACTACTCAAAGATAAAAGTTAACAAGATGTATCCTAATGTATCAGCTTCGTGTGATAAATATATATATATATGTAATACTCTGATTTCAGCTTCTTACATGTGAATATTTTCTGGTTTCTTTACTCCAATCTGACAGTAAATTCAATATTTTTGGACAAAACAAGAGATTTGAAGACATCATCTTGGGCTTTGATCAACATTTGTCACCATTTTCTCACAATTTATGGACCCAAGAACTAATCTGTTAATTGATTAGTTAATGATCTGCTATTTTTTTCATTATTTGAGAATAATCATATCATTAGCTGCAGCCCTATAAACACTAGATTAGGCCAAACAATTAGTGAGGTTATATAAAAGTAACAGACACAAATCAAGTTACATTACTTTATTATTGTGATACTTGGATTCCATAACTGATTGCATTTTTAACAGGTAATTAGTAACTGCATACATACAGTACATACATATGAGTGGTCCAAATCTAATTGTAAAGGAACCTTGAATTTCCTTGACGTTGGTACTATTTATCCAAAAATGTCATATTAGGTAAGTTTTAAATGATACCAGATGACTAATTGCTCTGTTTTTCTTGATTTTAGCTTGCTGGTCCCACTGTAAGATGTGGGGTTTTATCTGTGTTTATCTCACGGTGTCACTGTTGACCGCTGTGGTCGTCATTGTTGTTATGTTCATAAAGGAACACAATTTATGAAGGCTGTCACTAAGCACGCGTGACAAAACCCAAAGGAATGAAAAAGCAGGATACAGCATGATCACAATAAATTATTACTGAAGGGACAAAACAAATGCACTATGTAACCCATGTGTAATAATCTGCAAAAATGTAACATAAGTATTATTATAATGTGGTTTTGAAGGCTGATACTCATGTTTGTGGAGCTTTATGGTCATTAATATTTTACCTGAAATACAATAAAGGGGGAAATGCTGGAATGCAGGACTTTTACATATAAATGAATGTACATTATATTACTTATTTAAGCCTATCACTGCCAAGTAAATCTTGTGTTCCTCAGGTTAGGTGTGTACTTTAACCGATACACACTTGTCTTGAGTCAAGCAGCTGTAAAACAGTGAATAAACCCATTCGGTTTCCTATAAATTCTTCAAAATAAAAGTCTGCCATTATTTTGTCACTGAAAAAGCTTTGATAGCTCTATATTTTAAGGGAAGTACATAAGACTGTCATTACAGTGTCACAACCATGTCATGAACCCTCTTGAACATGAAGGAGACATTAAATGTGATTCACTCAATTGTGTAATTTTTAATGCAAACTTGTTGTTACAGATGTCTTTGTTATGATGACTTGACATTAACATGACACATGGTTGACATTTATCATATATTATCTGTCATAGGGGCATCCAAGAGGGCACTTTTGCTGTGTTTTTTGCCCCAGAACATTTCCTACATGAACCTGCTCACAACAGTGATGATTTCTGGAAAGAGACATTGCTGCTGAGTTGTTGATGATAAATCTTTACCCTTAAGAAGCTGGAAACAGCAAATGATCAAAAGGCAACTAATTTCCTTTCAGTGGACTAATCACTGCCATTCCTCTGTGAATATGTGAGTGTTGTTGTTTTCCATCTACCACATTTAGACACCTCAGACAGCCCACATGATGCTGTTATGTCTGGATGAGAGCCGTAGTTTTCATTATAGTCTGTGGGAAGCATTTGTTCTGCAGGTTCAAAAAGCTGCCGCACAGCTCGGGTTATGAATGCAGACTGCTTGTATTTATTTTTGGGCCACGACCATAAACCGGTGGCGGTGGTGGGTCTGCAGATGACAGGGATGCTGAAGAAAAGAGCCGATGTTCTGGCACGCTGCTGCTCTGTATCTGCAGTTACTGGCAGGCACGACATCTGGAGGAAACGCAGAGGTCGTATCGCCAAATTCCTGCAGGTTAACCCCACCTGACTTATGCATTAACAGGACACCAAAAAAAAAAAAGCATCTGATTATTTCGATTCTTTCTGGTTCATTTATGTTCCATGAAAAGCTGTTTCAAAGTCTTCCCCAGAGTGCAGGGATAGACTGTTAGTCTGCTGAAACAATACTGAATCACTGTGTTACTTACTTTGTGCATAAAAAGGGTTTTAAAAAGCTACTAGGTGAGAAAAAATATAAGAAAGAGCTTTCAAACCCTTCCATGTGTAATTTGTTTGTGATGCCAGAAAAATCTAACTTAAATAAAAGTACTTACATATTATATCAAAATGTACTTAAGTGTGTCTTTTAATAGTAGTTTGCAGTGACTGCTCTGCTGACCAATCAAAGCACAAGTAGTCAGTGGAGCTTTTAAATACCGTATGCAGTGAATTTTGGTAGTTAGGTCCAGTGGTTCCTGGCCTGAGGGTTGGACCCCTCTAAGGGGTCATAAAATAAAGATGAGGAGTCTTGAGATTATTAATGGGACAAGAAATAAGAAGAGACAAATTTCAGGTACAAAAATTTATATTAATATTATGGATTTGTCTCTAATCTTCGAGAGAATTTAGAGGTAACGTGTCTCATGAATGGCATTTGATATATTTTTCTTTTTTGTGTAAAAACTTAATTTAATTTGAAATTTCTTACAGTTATTTATTTATTTTTTTTGGTCTGCTTTCTCCAATTGATTTATTTGTTGTTGTTTTTGACTGTCATTATCAAATGTCAGTATTAAATATGTTGTGCTAATAAAGCTTAATTTGAAAAGTAACTAGTAACAGTAATAAAAGTAATGCAGTAAAAAGTACATCTCTCTCTGACATGTGGTGGAGTAGAAGTAGAAAGTTATAATGAATATACTAGAATAAGTACCTCAAACTTCCACTTTAGTACATTACTTGAATAAAAGTACTTAGTTTCTTTCCATTACTGGTGTTGCATGAAAGCAGTTTCAGCAGTTTCCAGAAGCCTTGACTGTCTGCTGTTTGTCCAGGTGTGGCAGCAGAGAGTCAGGTTTGAATGATGGCCTGGCTGTAATACACAAACTGTCCACATGATGGCAGCAGGTGAACAGAGAAACAAGCTTCCTGCTGCGATCGTCTGTTTTCTGCCTCCATGAACAACACTGACACCCCGATGATAAAACCACGAGGCCAAATATCTCACTCATATAGATTTTATTCAGGTTTAATTAATGTTCACTCATTAAAAACAAACAATACCTTCTGATTTCAGCGGCACTCACCACATACAGAGGTAAACATTTGAGGGATTTAAACATTTTTTTCCCGTTTTATTACTGGAGCTGTGAAATAACCAGTTGGCTGATAAAACTTTCAGAACCCAGTGACCATAAACGACCATACTATAATCTAGAAAAAGCCGATTCATAATAATATGCATAAAAATATAAAATCAGGTCAAAAAGATTTGTCGTCTGCTGGTCAGAATTGTGCAGCTGCATGTCCCAGAAGACTTGCGCTGAAAATTAACCCTAATATGAAAATTATAATAATTATAATACGGTGAATTTATAATCTGGGAGCGATAATTTTTAATTTATGACGCTTGGAAAAACATTTCTGTTTCCTAATACCCGCTTGTCTCTTGCGCAAAACATAAAACTCATTTCAAAAACTGTAACTGGCTTAAATATTTTCATCTCGGTTTTAATATTTAGAATATTTACTAGATTAAACATATTTTACTTTTTGATTCGCTAGAGTCAAGTCTTTGAGTCAGGCTTACATCCCCGAAGCAATTTACCATGATTAATGAGCAATTAAAACAAGAAATACTATAAAACAAACAGACAAACAAAAAAAAAGTGATAAATAAAGTAAAAATGAGAACAAAGTGATTGCAGCCCTTTTGGAAGAGGTGTGATCCACCTGACTGAGTTTTGGCCTTTTTGTGCTGCAACTTCATGAACGTCCAGAGAGAAGAGATCAAAACATACAAAAAATAAAATCCAAAATAGCAGACTGGCAATCTGTTCCGACATGCGTTACTTCAGAAAATTCTGAAATTGTAAACATTTTCAAAAAGCTTGAAAATCAGCCAAAAATAAATTCAAGGAACTGAAGATTCAAAAGTGTCGATCGCTGAAAATGCGGCTGTGCATAAACTTCATCAGAGGAAAATAAAAGTGGAGCAGTGCGGTTAGTTTATTTATCTAAAACAATCAAAGCCTGACATAAAAGCTTTTAGGCTCTGAAGAGAAAGACCATAAATAAAGAGCATTAATATTTGATGTAGCCCACACTGTGTGTGTACATACAGAAATAACTTTTCCAGGCTATAGACCTACATATTTATTTTTATCTTTAAAAAAAACATTTTTATGCGCAGATCGTATAATACAGAAAATTAAGAATGTTTCTGTATTTATTTAAACCGGTCAACCAGCTGTCCTGTTGAATTGTGTGTAAAGTTCACCTGTTGGTCTCAGAGGCGGACATGGTTTAAAAATTACTCAATTACTTGACTTCTAAAAGGCTACACTCAGAAACTCGTGTGGTCCACGGTTAGTCAGTAAAAGAAAAACTGTTGAATCTTAACCCATTACAAAATTGTAAACTTTTATTTAGCTGAAAACGTCTTTATTTCCGTTCTGCTCGCTTGTGACAATGTTCTGCTGTTTGTCATGTTTGTGGTAATAGGATATTAAATAGCCTATTCCATAAACAAAGACCTAATCACTGTTGTATAAAAAATACAAACAAATATAAATGCTAAAACAAAAAGAAAAAAAATCAAGAATTTTATTTTGATTAATTATTTTTTTCCCCTTCATTATTTCTTGATGGAGTTAATCGTGAACTGAGGGTCCTGCAGGTTTACCTCTTATAGCATCTACATTTTTAAAATAAAATACATCCAAATGCACTGATAATATGAACCACGTCTTTTCTATTTAAATGCCAAAGAATGTGGGATTGATGCCTCATTCATGGTCACAAAACACAAACAAAATATTCATTTAAAGACTGACATCAGAAGAAATTACACATTCTTGCACCAGTTTCTTCTCCAGTTTCTCACGATATCAAAGACTGTGATCTGCGTTCACTTGACTGTTTACATTATGTAAATTCTCTCCAACACATTTCACAGGAGGAGCCCTCTGACCTCTGAGAGGGATGGGGAGTTTGCTGGTGGTCCTCCTCTTCATGGACCACCAGTTGACTCCATGCAGACCTCTGAGGAGCTGAGGAGCTGTCACATCATATGTGTGATCTTCAAAAAGATTCTCACAAAAATGTGTTCTTCTGTACTTCTACACAGCCTATAGCTTGAGAATATTCTTTACAGCTATTATTTTGATTTTTTTTTTAAAGTAGGGGAGAGTGGGGCAACTTGTCACATGGATAAGTTCTCACACTGGTTATATGTGTCCATGTGTAGCTTATAGCCTAAATCTGATTACAAGTCATATTTTATTTGAAAATCATGGGCTTTGTTTTTTAGTAGGCTAAAACTTAACTATATTTGTCCTCTGTGATGTTGAAGTAGGCCTGTAACATAGCGATCTACAAGAAGGCTACTTCAGAGTTGTAGGGGAGAGCAGGGCATCTTGCCACATGGGTAAGTTGTCGAAACAGCTATAGCTCCAACGACGGAGGGAGCCGAAGTGAGACCACTTTTCATATTTTTCAACCAAAAGTAAAAACAACCTGAATTGCACTATTTGTGTAATTAAACTCTGATAAGTAAGTATGTTCAATTATATTATTTTTGCACAGAATAGAAGACAGAAAGTGTGTATTTGATACCTTTAAAAAAAAGCCTACAGCAAAGCTATCTTATGGTATAGTGAGCAATAGCACACGTCAGTTTTGTTGTCTCAGTGCTTGTGGAGTAAATTGTCACATGTGACAGTTTGATCAACATTTTTCACCGTTGTCAGTATTAATAATCCAGCTGCAGCTCTGCAGAAGCTGCTTTTGCTAGCTGCTAAAGTTGGTGGTTGCTATGCAACTTGCAAACAACAGCAATGTTTATGCTGATATACTGCATCACACAGTATTATAAGTAGTAATTAAATACATGGCTTTGTTGAATACTCAAATCTGATTGGTCAATTACAGCATTATAAGGTCTGTTATTTCTGTATAGGAGACTGTTGCTATGAAGAACAGGCCGTTGCCATGGATGCAGTTCTGATTATAGACTATGGAGGAGCAATAAAATAATTTTTAAATTAATATTTTGTATCAAATCCTTGATTTTTGGGTAAGTAACTACGTAATAAGAAGGATAATATACAGTGTGCCTCGTCAGATGACTCTGCTTCACGTTGGGGTCCTGCATCACCCTGTCGGGGTTTATTTGCAATAATGACCTGCTCACTGTACATTATCCCTTATATAAATGATGTGGCCATAAAAGGGTCAAAATAGACACAGGAGGATGCATAATAAGCCTTAAATTACTAAAAAAATATAAAGAAAGAAAAAAAATTAATGATAAAATATCTTTTTGTAGGGATATGAAAACAGGAGGAAGAAAATAAAGGAGGGAAGCACAAAGTGAAACCTACTAAAATGGGCATAATGCACAGGGAAATGAGACAGGTTAAGCTGGAAAATAATAATATAATCTGAAATATCAGTCTAAATGACTCATGAATCTTTTACCAAAATGGTTTTCATATGTTCTTGTCTTACAAAAAATATTATATGACAATTTACTCTGCAAAGTGTGACAACTTCCCTGACAAGGGTTCAACTGGTCACAAATGCACATTCTGCTCTCCACCATTTATAACTCTGTATTAAAGTGAGAGTTACAAATTTAAAGATTATACATTTGTGCACAAGATTTTTTTTTTACTTAATTTAAAGCTACTACAATGAACCTTCTTATTTTGTCAATTTTGCAGGCTCCTGTGGAAAGAAGTGGTAGTGTTTCTACTGTAATGACCACAAAATGTCACATAAAGTTATGAATAAAAAAATCTTGTAACTTTGCTTGCCAATCTGTTTGCTTATGTAGGTCATATAGAGGCATCAGTATTAAAATAAGACTGTTTGATAACCGGTTAAAAACTCCTTGCAGCGAGTTTAATATTGAAAAAAGTGACTGAGTAATTGAAGTGAAAGCAAAAAAAAAAAAGGCGTTACAAGATGCCCCGGCCTCCCCTATTTTAATATGCAAACATCTCACTTGTAAAGAGGGTTGCAACATTTCTGAAATAACTCTGCCTTCAGTCTCATGAAGGACCCCCTCTCTCTTTCATTTATTATACACCACCGTGTCTCATTAAGCGGCTATTCAAATCGGAGCTTCTCCATTTGAATATTGGCGCGACGTGGTGGGGGTGAGAGGGTGCCAGGTCACTGCTGCTGCTGCTGCTGCTGCACGCACGGGCACAAACACACTGAATCCTTGTGGTGAGGCTAAAGTATTACAGCTCATATTTACAGTAACACAAGGTGAGGTTTTGCGCACGTTGACTGCATCGATATGTTGATCCTGAACATGTATAAAGTCAGTTTTTGTATGGCACCGTGCGCCGCTGCAGCCTCTGTGCTCAGTGGAGCCTGCAGCATGGTGTCTGGACTGGCAGCAGTGAAACAATGGAGGGATGGTGAGGCTGCTTTACTGCTGTCGGAGCTCCTGAGACAGACTGTGACCCACCAGCCAAAAGACTGTCTGCTTCTCACGGCCCGGGTAACGCGTTACAATAACCAACAGGGCAACGGGCTATTATTTTTTAGCCACTTTGTTATGACTTTGTGAACCAAATTCAGTGGGATAAAACAGCACTTTTTTTTCACAGAAACACTTCTATGGCCACATAAGTTAAGATTCTGTTGTCGTTACCATGACAACATAGCAACCGCTTTACGTCTAAATATCGCAATTAAAGTAAATAAAAGACTGTCTTAATGGACGTTGGTACACACTAGCCGCAATCTTTTATTTTAACTGATTATAAATTTAGCAGTATGCAACTATTTAAGAGGCCTACCGACTTTACTGTGCCAACAACTTTTAGTTAGTCTTGTTGTAGTCTACTTTGTATGTATTCCCATTGTTTGCTGCATCACAGGCCTACTTCTAGTGGCCAAATAATGTAGTTTTAACTGCAGAACGACTGATTTACAAATTAAATATTATGTATTAGACTACCAAGCAACATAAAGTAGTTATAATTATCTCAGAATGCTTCCACACATCAGAAATATTAATCCAATATGACACTCAGGATCTTTTTCCATATAAACAGTTATTAATAATAATAATAGACCATATAATAATGCATAATAATATTATAATACTTAGAATAAATAATACTTATATATAAATACAATACATATATATATATATATATATATATATATATATATATATATATATATATATATATATATATATATATATATATTGTATTTTTAAGTAGGTGTGATAATATAACTTTAACCACATGATTGATTCAACAGGCCTCGAGCAGCTATAAGCCCAGACTACATCAGGAGTTTCCAAACTTTTTCAATTTGAGAGGATTTTGTCTCATGGAATAAAAGATGTATTTTTTTTTAAAAGTCAATCAATAATCAAACTAATGTAATTTACAATTACAGTACCTTTCCTGGTTGTTTAAACTTACAAAAAATGTCATTAAAAGTTAAAACAAAAAAATCTATATCAAGTCCTTGGGGTTGTGCTCTGGTTTAGGCCTGTCACAGTTCTTTCAGCCTATAGGCTACTGTGGTTCTGTACTGTTGTGTATATGTTTCTATATATTGTAAATGTACTGATATTTCTGTCCCTTCTGCAGACGTATGCTGGGATATCCCACTTCTGTTGCTGTTCTTAAAGTTTCTCACGGTTTTGGATGGAGTTTTTTCCTTGACGAATCGTGGAGCTGATGATATTATAAAGACCTCTGAGGCCTAACTTGAATCACACTAATAAAGGAACATAAGCTCGTTGAAATAGTTTTTTTCCTAGTAAGAGAGAGTAGGGCATCTTGTCACATGGGTAAGTTGTCACCTTGTTATGTCTCCAGCACCAGAGGGATCTAAAAGCAACGGTGCCATGTGCAACTCACAGCTCTGAAGTCTCTTTCACACAGTAAATGTCACTGTAGTCTGAGGTGAAAACAGTTGTCACATGTGACAATTTGCCCCAACATGCATTATCCAGCTGCAGCCCTGAAGAAGCCAACTTTCCTAACTGCTAAAGTTGGTGGCTGCTATGCAACACATAAACAACGTCTGTGTTGCTATTGCTTCAGACAGTATTAGAAGTAATAATTCAATTGTTAAAAATGATTTGGCCACCAAATGGTCAAATATACACAGGAGGGTGCATGATAAGCCAAGTTGGTAAACATATATTTTCCTCAGGACAGAAGGAGAAAAATAAAGAAGTTAAAACGGCCAATACTGGCAGCACATCACCCGACATGATTCTAAGAGCAGTGAGGAATTTAAAGCTGGAAAATATTAATAATATACAAAACATCTGTCTAAATAAACTTATAAACTTTTATAAGCTTATTTACAAACTCACATCACACAAAAGTGACACTTTATCCTTAGTGTGACGACTTACCCAGTGATGGGGCAACTTGTCACAAATGCACATTCTGTACTTAACCATTTATAAGTCTATATTAAAGTGAGAGGTAAAAATGTAAACATCGAAAATTTACACACAAGAATGTATTATATCATTTAATATGGAAAATGTATGACTGTGATGTTCTGAGACAGAGAAATTGAGAGAAAGTAAAAAGTGTAACAAGCTGCCTTCCTCTCCCCTAACAAAAGCAGTAGTTCATAGCTAATCTAGCCTACTATAGCTTATAACGTATTTGGCAAATATACTAGCATAATGTTGACTTTCTTTTTACACTGTAAAGTAGGTTTAACCTGAGTTAAAAACGACCAGTTGGTTTTTTGGACCATATTTCGGCCCATCGCAGCAGCTTACAATGGTTGCCTAGCAACGACGTGCGCGCAGGAGTGGTCGTGAGCGCGCCTCGTCGGTGCAGGATTTCTCTCTCTCTCTCTCTCTCTCTCTCTCTCTCTCTCGCTCTCTCTCTCTCTGTGGATGATGAACTTGAGCTGTAGCTACAGGATCTGGTCACAGCTCGGTAAACGTGTCTGGAGCTGATTCCCGTGCGTACGGCGGAGGGTCAGGCTGTTACCGGATGAGGCTGTTCCACCGAGAACCCCTCTGCCCCGCCAGGCCCTGGAGAACATTCGCCGAACAGGACTGACATGTGTTTTCACTTGTTCCTGATGCAGTTAACTTGTTTCAAGATGTTCCACAACACCTTACACAACACATTAAGAGGGAACTACTTTTTGATGACTAAAGCTATAAAATCTGGGAAATGAGAGACCATTTCATTAGTGAAGCATAATAGTTTCACTTTACCGCTAATACACAAGCCTTAATAGAGCGGTTATAATCTGTCGGCTACCTAATGGCTTTATTAATGGTTGAAAAATCTACTGGCTTTTCTTATGCCTGTAAGAGGCTAGCCAAAGACTTTTGCTTGCCAGGTTTTGAAAAAATCTCTAATAGGATAAGATAAAATAATCCTTAACGAGGGAATTTCGCAATTTACAGTGTTAATGCAGCAAAATGGGTAGCGTAATAACAGAACCATCAATAAAAAGGAAGTATCGTTACTTTTACGCACACGTATTGTTACTTTTACGCACACATACGCCTGAAGTCCACACATGCCAGTATGTTTATATTATATTAACACTGCAATCACTTCGGTTTTCGCGTGTGTGGTGACCTACAGGAGCAGCGCTGGTTGTAAAGTCTCACAGCATGGATCAAATGTTGGTAATAAATGCGTAATAAGCTGTGGAATTCGGTCCAGAGCGCGTTTATGAGCGGTCACAATGCACAATCACTCTCTTTTTTTTTTTTTTTTTACAACCTGGCAACCCAAAATGAACGGTTTACAACTGATCAATAATGATTTGTTGAAAATTAAAGTTATGGATTAGTTACAGCCTGTCTTAGGTCGCACAAGCTTTATCTTTATATATTTATCTAGGCCTAGTATTTGAGGCCTGGCTGTATAGGACATAAATTCGCGGTGTGTGGGTAAAAGAGGTGCCACAGTGCGTGCCTGTGTGTGTGTGTGTGTGTGTGTGTGTGTGTGAAGGCATTTCCACACCCTGACTGACGTGGTCTAGACAGATCAACATGACTGAGTTAACTTTATTTAATGCAAATGATGAGCACGTCTAGGCTGAGACCCCTCTATAAGGTTTGAGAGGATTCGTCTTTCATTGACTCAAAAGATTTCTGGTGTGATTATCATGATAATTAGCCAAGCCGGAGCGCCTCTCGAGTCTGTCTCTACAAGTTTCAGCTGCACACACACACACACACACACACACACACACACACACACACACACACACACACACACACACACACACACACACACACCAGCATCTCTGAGATATATCAATCCTGGGTGAGAAGCCGAGCACAAAGACGTGACTTTTATACATTTAACCGTCTGAAAATTATAGTGCCTTTTCCTCTTGTAATGGTGAAGTCTGCACTACATTCACGACCCCCCCACAAAAAAAAATATATATATATATATATTTGACCTGATTGATATTATATTTGACAGTTTGTCAACACAAGAACAACTGAACATCGATTCACAAGAGGTGCAGAAAGAGGGGACTGAATTATCCCACTCAGAGAAAGTGCTTCAGTCAATCTGCATCTTTGACATATATGGAGATATATCTTTATTTATGTCAGTGGTTTGCACTGCTCTGAAAATTCACACTGCCCTCTGGATGCCAGACTCCATTAACATATTGCTCAATTTTAACACTGATAAACATTTGCTCCTTATAAAAGATTATTAATGGTTTCTTACGACTCATAAATATACATTTACTCATTCGGAAAACATTCGGCGTTAATTTGAACTCTAATTAAAGTAAAACGGGCAAACAGTAAGTCAAGTTACTGGCCTGAATAGAAATGTCAGAGGGAGACACTGCAGCTGTAGCTTTGTTGTCTGAGAAACGAGTATTTTAACAGAGCATGTTCCTAAATCTCTAAAGACATATCACGATCATTTTATGATTTAGTCCAGTAGATGTAACCTATTACAGATGTTTCCTTTAAAGTTGAACTCTATCTCAGCAACTAGAAGAGAACTAGAGTTGATTTAAAGTTAATTTAAAGCCATGTTTAATGTCAGCACTCAAACTCTAATGCACGTTATTGTCTTCAGTCTGTCTGTGCTAAACATCCCTTTAGAGTCTGGTTGATATATTGGTCTGATATTGATTTCTCAAAGCTATATTGGTGCATGTTGGTATCAACATACAATACAATAAAAACTTTTTTAAAAATTCTTATTTTTTACATGAAGATTGTTTTTACTTATTTGTTTAGTTTTATAGGCAGCATTTTTAAAATTATTTTAATATATGCAGATATTCTTTCACTATTTGTGTTTTTTTTTTTGTGTTTATAGTTTTTTATGATTATTAAAAATAGCAGTGAAAGTTTACTATTTCAGTGACCTGATGTCATTTTGGACAATAAAGTTTAAGGCCACAACTAACGAGTGTTTCCAGTGTTGATTCGCCTGTCAGTTATGTTATGATTAATCGATTAGTTGTTTGATATAAAATGTCAGAAGATGGTAAAAAATGTTGATCAGTGTTTCCCACAACCAAAGAATCACTTTCACATTGAAGAAGTTGGATTCAGAGAATTTTGACTTTTTTTCTCCTGAAAAAGTTACAAAAACTGATTGATTATAAAAATAATTGGTAATTAATTTAATAGTTGACAACTAATCAATTAATCATTGTAGTTCTAATGAAGTTTAATAAACACATTTGAAGGATTAATGCAATATCAGCTGATGTATTGGTATAAGAATCTTTTACTCCCTAACAACTCCACCATCGGTCAGGCCCTACTTCCCTTGCTGTCCTCTGTAACCTGTTGCTGTCTGTCTGTGGACAGTCTGTCCTCCTGCATGCACGTCTTTTACTGTTGTTTTGCTGTGTCTTTTTTATGTCTTATCTTCTGCTTTGCATGTTTCAGTTAGACAGTCGTCCTGAGTCCATGTCACTCCTTTTATTTGTTGCATGTCTTGTATTATGAGTCTCTGTGTTGGATGTTTTAAATAGTACCTGACAAAGGGGGTGTCCTGAATGATCAATTTTCTCTTTATTATTGTTCTGCATGATTGTAAATGATAGATGATCAATAATTATGTTTTTAGGGTGACTTTTAATATATCTGTCCGGATGAAAAATAGCCTCTTGTGTAACTCTGGTGCATTTACAAAAATGTATGAGTGCAACTTATCATTATTTTCATTATTGATATTGATCGATCACTTGACCGATTAATCAGTTAGTTGTTTGGTCAATAAAATGTCAGAAAATGTTGATGACTGTTTCTCAAAGCCCAAGATGACGTCCTCAAATATGTTGTTTGGTCCACAACTCAAAGATATTCAGTTTACAGTCAAAGATGAGTAAAGAATCCAGAAAATAATCATATTTAAGAAACTGAAGGAGAGAATTTGAACTTTTTTCTCAAAAAAATTACTCAAAGTGATTAATCGACTATCAAAATAATAGTCAACAAATAATCACTTAATGAACTAATTGTTGCAGCTCTTCAACATTTTTTATTAATGTGCCCTGTCTCCATTAAACAAATTCAACGGTAGTATGCAGGTAGTAGTGGTGTATGACAGATAAAATGAATGAATATCCATTGGAAACAGTTCAAAGTGAGACCATGTTGTTCATGACACTGAGGACTATGAGGCACACTAGACTGAGGAATACGCAGGCTGCGTTCCAATAGGAGAATAAATGTGTTATGATTCCTATAATGTCTCTATAGTGGCACTTAAACAGCTCTCTATCGGTCCATATTAAAGGCTGTGAATATAAAGTGTATTATAATATATTATATGATGCAGTCACACACTGACTGACGCCCCTGTAGGACTTGTAGTGGTGTTTGGTGGATGAATGAATGATGGAGACACCGTGCACTTCTACATGCGTCTGTTGGGGGGCGTGAGAGCCGCTGCCATAGGTCCTTATTATAATTACATCGGCCTCTCGTCTTGCATAATATCAAAACTGTGGGAGGGTGGGGACAGTGTTACCTCACTGACTCAGAGGGGGTGGGCCTTGGACGGCGTATATGATTTAAGACAAATGAGATGTTAAACCATTTGGAGACGGTTGGTGGTGGTGGAGGAGATGTAGCCATCCAGGCAGGCGGACAGCCCCAACTCTCCTGTTCGCTGAGGGGAGGACGGGGGCTGAGGATGTGGAGGACAGCGTGGAGAGGAAAAAAAAAAAACGAGAGGACCCGTTAGATTTTAAAAAATGGACGTGGCCGACGGGACGTCACGATGCGCCGCCGTCGCCACAAAGCTCCATACGCCGCCGCTCATGAACGCGCTCACTTGGCTCCCAGCATGCCGCACGCCCGGAGGGACCGCTGCTGACCAGGAGCTCCTCCAAGCCCGGTGCAACAACCCACCCTGCTGCGTCTGAGGACACACAGTAAGAATATTATATTATTGTAAGAGTATTGTGGGTCGTTTTGTGCCATTTGAGTGTGAGTTTAAACAAAAAGCGGCCGGAGCGGCGCGGCAGAGGCTTTCTGTGGCGATCCGAGGCGCGTTTAGGCTTCTGTAACACACTGACTGTACTGTGTATTTAAGCCTATTGTGAAATAACTGAGGATCTACAGGCCGAATAAAGACCGAATCTGTTCTACGTTCTCCTCCAGAGAGGTTGGTTGTGTTCTCACACCAGTTCTGGGTCTGTATGAGCGATGCGCAGCATCAGCAGCATCTGAGATAAAGGCTGAACATCATCTGATGGAGGCAGCACAGAGGTGTAGTTTCACTTGTGGCTGCAACCACTTTTGTTTGGCACCAGATCCTACATGTCCAGGAGAGTTTGACTTCATACTAACGTGGTCAGATGTGGCACAGGTGACCTCCTGTCTCCCTCAAGGCATTTTGATAAGTTTTCAGTCATCTTCATTGTTAAAGCTGCAACAGTTAATCGGTCAATGAATTAGTCGCCAACTATTTTCACAATCAATTAAAGATTTTGAGTTATTCTTTTTTTACGAAAACATGTCCAAGTTATGCGATTCAGCTTCTCAAATGTGAATATTTTCTGGTTTCTTTACTCCTCTGTGACAGTTAAGTGAATATCTTTGGGTTATGGGCATTATTAATCATTTTATGACATTTTATCGACCAAACAACTAATCGCTTGATCGAGAAAACGTTTGATAGATTTATCAGTAATAAATATTAATGTTAGTTGCAGACTTATATAGCTGTAAATGTGCTATTTTTTTATGTATAGTCTTTGGACAGATGTTAAAAAACACCCTGATAAACAGAACATAGAATTGAAATTACAATATTTGACAATTGAAATAAACGTTGGTTGATGATGATATTGTATCATGAGTAACTGCATTTATCCCCTCTTGCATCCTTCTGCCCATTTAACCTACATTACATCCCAGAAAACACAACAGAGGTTCTTTAAATTCTGCGTTTCTGCTGCCCATAAAGGGAATTTAAATTGTAATCTTTTCAGTGATGTTCTGTTATTATCCTTGATATTACATAAGTCCATGTGGCACCATTTACTCCAGTTTAATCCACAAACTGGAGAGACAGTAGCTCTTACTGGGGTATAGTTACAGTGTTGCAGTGGGGCCTGTAGTGGTGGTGGTGGTGGTGGTGGTGTCACAGTGGCCTCGGGCGGTGCACAGTGTTGTGTTGTGTTTTTGGCCTGTTTGCTGTCACCAGATTACGCGCTGAAAGGGCTAAGCAGGAGGAAAGCATGTAGGGAAAAAAAAGCAAAAAAAAAAGCAAAGGTGATTATTGTACATGAACCCAGCAGCAGCAGCAGCGTGCGGCTCCCCGCAGCCTGGGATTATATACAGTACAGAGCAGCATAGAGCTCTTACATAAGGCCTGCTGCTGCTTAATCTGTGTGAGAGGGGACTCAGACCTCCCTCTTATGCCTGTTTTATTTCTCTTATGATCATTACTTAACATTACTTAGCATTTTCTACAATTAATGTATTCAGGATTCCTGCGCCAGGAGCTCTACAGAAGTTTTCTAGTCTAATTTACTGTATTTTTGTACTTTATCTATAACAAAACATACTTTTTGTTTTGGATTAGCAACACATCTTACACGTGCAGTGGGTTTAGGTTTGTATCTCGCTTCATGCACGAGGCCCTGAGCTGCGTAACTCACTCGTACAGGATCTATAGGCCGCATGACGCAAAGGCAAAATAGTTCCCAAAATGAATCTTGGTTATATGCAGTGAACGTGACTCTGCACCCAGACCGAGCAGGTGACTCCAGGTTAGAAATACACACCGTCCACGCAAATGTATGTCATGCATGAGAGCCAGAAATGGATCACAAGTTGGAAGACATGTTGAAGCATGAGTATAATTTGAAAGGGACCGTTGAGAGTGTGCAGCAGCAGCAGCAGCAGCAGCAGCATCTGTGGAGCTGCAGAGTCAGTGAAGCTGCAGGTGCAAAGCTCCGGCTGAGCAGCTCTAACTGGACTCGTTTTGGAGCTTTCAGTGACCTAGTAGGCAGATTTCCCACGTACAGTAGGTGTTTCCAGGGATTTTCCAGAGAGGCAGAGAAGGTGGGGGGTGAAATGTTCGTGTTACCCAGCCTACTTAGCCTATTTTATTTTAAATATGTCTTTCTGGGACATAATTAATTTGACTTTTTCCTATTCCCAAGTCATTCTTACTTTCTTTTTTTATCGCAGAAATTTACACCTGAAAGCACCAGAAATGAAGATGAGGACTTCCTCCAACTTCCAGGTGAATATGAACGCTCCTCTCACCTCTGGTCCGTCAAGAGTCATGGATTATTACCGATAATCAATCCTTCTCTAACACCGACGACTGCGCATGTGACCTAAACAGGCTTAAACCAGCCCTTAATACAAGAAAATCCACATAGTACACCATCTTTCTTACTCCATTTCTCTCACCTACACACACACACACACACACACACACACACACACACACACACACACACACACACACACACACACACACACACGGAGCAGCAGCAGCACGCTGTGTGGAACTAATTGATTACTCCTGGAAATCATTTTAAAATCCTTTCTGGATCCTTTTTGTGGACGCGAATGTTCCGCTCACATTTTGCAGCTTTTACAGCAGCTTTTTATGCTCCTGACAATCTATTAAAGTAGAACATTTTTCACTGCACGGCTGCCAAGTTACCTTGAACGAAAACTTCTGTGTAATTTCCCTGCAAAGAAAGCTGACGGCAACATATTGCCAATTTGGACGCAACTAATGTTTTTTTTTTAATTCTTTATCATTTTCTATATATTATATAGAGGCTTTTTAGTAGCAGCTGTATATTATTTATGATTTCTCTGATATAGAGGTGTCTACGCTGCATGCATCCAGATGCGTCAGATGTCAATTAAAATAATTAAAAAATAGAGTAGGACAAGTTAGGACAAGTCTTTTTTTTTTTTTTTTTTGCACAATAAAACAAAGTAACAGGAGCAAAAAACCCAAAAGAAATAAAGGAAGCAAATTGTGCAGGTGAGATTTTTTTAAACTGAGACGTATAGAAAGAATCTCGCTTCAATAAGAATTACAAGTAAATGAAAAGGTCATTTAATCCACAAAAGTAAGCAAACAAGCAACCACTGGATCAAAAGGCAAATATAAAGTAGGCAACGTCTCATTAGAGCTGTTCATTTACAGTCATCAGTGCTCAGAATTTAATACTTCATTTAAATCAAGAAAAAGCTAATGAATAAAAATGCATATAATAAAATAAAAAAGCTATAATAATAATAATGTTGATGAATGGTCTATAATCGCTATCGTTTTTACAAAAGGACGAAATACACACGTGGCATAATATAAAGTAATTATTACCCAACGTCATAATTATTTTGTCCATTACAACAGCTGCAGACATAAACTCACATTTCGGGCAATTTGAAAAAATAACGTCCATTTTTAGCATTTATTAAACACTAAAGAAAAACACAAACGCACACTAACTGTGACACATTTCTGCAGCCAGAGAATTCAGTTCAACACAACTTTATTTATCATTGTGTGCATCAGCTCGCCACCCAGATCAACAGATACACACATGATAGAAAAGATAATGAGAGAAAATAGAGAAAAACTCAAGTCGAGTCAGATTTTATTTATATAACCCAGCATCACAAATCACAATTTGCTGCACGGGGCTTTATAATGTGTACAGTCTGCGACACCCTCGGTCATTTAGAGCCTCGATTCAAATGAGGAAAAACTGCTAAAAAAAACTCTTCAACAAAAACATCATTAATCGCAAAACATCCAAATGTTATCATCTTAAAATAAATACAGGGATGAGTTAAAATGCTGGCTGTGTGGGTGTGAGTGTGAGCTGAAATCTTGAACTCGTGTGTGTGTCGCGGCCTGTAAACGTGAAACAGCAAAGTGATCTCCGCTAACGAAGGTTTTCTGTTATCTTGTTTTTTCTTTTAATTTTTTTGGCAAAAATCCAAAACCCTGTGTTCAATCCATGGCCTCTGATTTTAAAGGAGACAGCTGCTGTAAAATAAAATGTAAAGCATGCAATTATACAGTATGTGTGTGTGTGTAATGTATTTATCTGCATTTTCCGCCTTTCTGTAAATAACCTGCAGCTTTAACTGTTCTCACTGCTCACTCAGCGCTCTGTGTGTGTGTGTGTGTGTGTGTGTGTGTGTGTGTGTGTGTGTGTGTGTGTGTGAAGCAGTGGCCTATTTTCACCATGTTCTAAGATAGAACATCCTCTCTCCATAATGGCGTGTGTGTGTGTGTGTGTGTTAATTAGGCATCACACCTCGCTGCTAACGCACTAATTGAAAGCCAGTGGTGCCTGTGACGTCACTCTCCTCTCTCACCAAACTCAATTAAAAAAATACCAATTTATGGGAAAAGGAAAATAGAGCAAAGCTTTCATATATTATATATATACGTTATGATGTAGGTGTCTAAATATCATAACATTTCCATACAATTATATTATAGAGTATTTTCACATTATTATGGATATTATGGAAATTATGTTCAAATATAAATAATACTTAAAATAAATTACAAGGATCTTACTCAAATATCTTCTTACACTTTGAATAAATGTGTAAATATATATTTTAAAGGGTATAAAAATATAGCTTAATTAAATGAGTAATATCCACAATCATTGCTACAAATGTACTGATTTAATAATAGAAAATCTTTCTGATTAAAGTGAAAATATAAGTCTCCAAACTAATTCCTGCACAGCTAGAGGATATCTCTTACTGTTTAGGGAATATTTTGACAATGTTGAAGGTTAATGTTAATTATAGGGCTGGCTGATACGGACGACATTAAAATATCACTGGATTTTTGACCAAATCCCTCAATACTGTGAAAATACTGTAGGGATGACTGTTGGTGCTTTCACAAAATATTAACACAATAAGAGTTTTGGTAAATAATCAACTAATAAAAGAGCTGGAAGAGTCTGGTAGGTTCAGAGGATTCAATCACTTTACTGTAATGCAGCCTTAAAACCCATATAAAGACAACAATTGTGCCATATCATGATGTAATAACATCTGGATGGATATAGAGCAGTATTTAAAAAAGGATGAGCAGTATATTTAAAAAACATCTGTCCCTGTGTAAAAGTTATGGATGTTAAGTACACCTGGCAGGCCTGTGCAGTCAAAATAATTCCAGACTGCGCTTTAAAACAGACTTTATATAGTACTTCAGTATTTACTTCTACTGTAAAATAAATGCCTGCTTTAAATTTCAAGGGATTCCCTATTTGTATTCTGCTATAATATTTTCTTTACAGGACTATTTGTGTAAATTATTCCCCTCAGTGCGCTTTTATCCTCAGTCTCTCTCACCCCTCATAAAGATCTTTATTGTTGTTGTCTTTAGTTCACCGGCTATATAATGCTTTGTTTTGAATTCCTATAAGAACCACGTTCACATTTCAGTCATATAAAAAACACTTAATAGCTTGGAAAATGTGTTCTCCCAGCAGTATCCCTTGTGAATCTTTAGTCATGCTTGTTTTTCATCTCATTTCACCGAGGCGTTTTTAACACCATGTGATAAATCATCAGCTCTAACACTCCAGATTTATGACTATTATTGTCATGATTATCCACCTCTGACTGGAATATGTGGGGAAGAAAAACAGAAAATTGGCTCTGTTTTGGTGAATTAGCCCTTTAAGCATTTCTCCCTGTCGTTGTTTGTCCTTACAGGTGTGTCGGAGGTTGCGTGTGTGTGTGTGGCGGAGAGCTGTGTCCGCAGGCCTGAGGGGTTGTCTGTTATCTTTGGTTATCTAGCTGTATGAGTGACGTACATTCTTCATAAAGCTAGATAACCGAAAGTAACAAGAATCCCATTACACGCCTGCACAGAGGAAGAAAACTACATTTAAAAAAAAAAAAAGAAAGAAAACATACCAGCAGAGAGGAGGAGGAGGAGGAAGAGAAGGAGGAGGAGGAGGAGGAGGAGGAGTGGGCTCGGACGCTGCCAGCTGATGACGTGAAGGTATGAAGCTGTGTTACATAAGGGATCATTTTAAAGTGAGGGGAGGGGAGGGTCTCACAGAGAGGAGCTAATGTGCTCCAGACAACACAAATAATCAATACTTTTGATTTGCAATTAAAGAAAGCGTTTCCATTTCCACAAAACACATCAGATCTGCTTGTTGTACAGTAACACTGCAGTGGTGAGGTGCAGCTCGTGTAGATTCGTTGGTCGGATGACGGTGTGTGAGTGAGCGAGTTTGTGTGTGAACACCTCCTGATTATCTTCACTGTTGAATAATCTGTCGATCATTTCTCAGTTAATCGATGAGTTGCTTTGTTTAAGAAATATCAGAAAATGGTAAAAAATGTTGATCAGTGTTTTGCAAAGCCAAAGATGACATCCTCAAATGTTTTGTCTAAAAGAAGAGTAAAGAGGCCACAAAAAATTCCTTCAATAAATTCCCCAAAAGATTTATTGGTTATCCAAATAGTTGCAATTAATTCAATAATCAATTAATCGTTGCAGCTCAAATTTCACACAAGAGAAGAAACCAGAGAATATTCACATTTAAGAAGCTGAAATTAGACAATTCTGACTTTTTTACCTTAAGAAATTGATTTGTCAATAAAAGGGTAAACAGGAAAGATGAATTCAACATTTCAATTTTATTTGTCCCTTTCAGTCACATTGAAATGCAGAATGACAGATACAACTAATAATTGCTCATATTTAAAGATATATTGCCAAAACTGACAGAACAATCTGGTATTCCTACATCCAAAAAAGCAGAAATTACCTCCTAATGCAGGCATTATACGACCTGACCTCAAACAATTTGCAACAGAAACTCTTTCAACTGTTCTCGTCTCATAAGAATGTCATTTATACAAAAATCTTAAGAAATCAAAGTGGAGGAGAGGATAGAAAAATACTAGAATTGGTGATGATACAATTTCCCATCACCACCGGGGTTGAAAAAATGCATGTTTTCTAGTCTGATGTGCACACAAAGGGTTCAGTGCTGTCAACAAGTTGGATGTAGTGTTGTGTGTGTGTGTGTGTGCAAAAGGAAATTCTTCACCCTTAAATGAATAAGTGGGTCAAAATGCCTGAGTGGGTTTCTATCTTCATAATGAAAACAAGTTTTACTGAAAAGCAAACATGCTTACTGTTCACCATTGCCAATATTTATGTTGATTAGTGCCAATTTGGCAGCAACAAATATTTTTACAGTAATATAAAAGTGTTATTTAAATTATATTGTTTTAACTTTATGTTAATCAGTGCCAACATTTATATGGATTTGTGCCAACTAATGTTGCCTTGTATTCCAGTGAAGTGATGTTGATTTAAATTATTATTTTAGGAAGCAAAAAAGGGTGGTTAAGAAACACCTTTTAACCACAACTTGGATCTCTTAGAACTTTTTTTCATACACTACAGAGGAAACTTTTATGAGAAACATTTATCAGATTTTCTGTTGTGAACTGTGCGAGGTTCAGCACTTTTTTCTCAGAGTCTTTAGTGGTGACTTCATTGTGTTTATTTTGTTTAAGAAGGGACACTTAAAATAAGCCCATCATGTAAATATACCAGATTTAGCCACACAGGTTCATTTTCATCTACATGTAAAAAAAAACACACAAAAGAGAGAGTTAGTAAAACAAAGACCACTTGTCCAGAAGAGAGTTGAGAGATGTGATGTTCCTTTGCTCTTCCTCAACACACAGAAATATTCTAACCAGTGACGAATCTCTTAAAAATAACTAAAACACCCCTTTCTCTTCATAAATGACATAACTTTATTTTACTAGTTTGGATGGATCTTTTCCTGTTCTGTCCAAACATCTCGCCTCAGGTGCAAATGCATCACATTAACAGAAGTACAACACATGTAGTCGGGGTGGTAGTAAGGAGGGAACGTAAAGAGGTGAAGCTCTCTGCTAAAGAAGACATGCACGTCTCAGTTAAGGGATAAATTCGGGCTCTGCATCTGACGTCCAAACTCAAGGACCAGCCTTATTTTCATGCTTGTTCTCAGGGTTTTAATCTGCTCAGATTAGACCAAACCGTGTAGCCAAAATTGGACTTTCTCATGAGACAAATCTCTCCCGTCTATATCTAAGAAGTTAAAATGTAGAATTACTTGCTGGTTCTACAGTACAGAGGTGTTGCAATACACCAGTACTGACGATAACCATGATACTTAAACAATGAAATATCAGTATAATTTTAGTAATACACATATGATAATACTGTGTAAATAATCCAGTGCCTGTTAAAACACACTGTATGCTCTTAAATCCTTTATGTTTCATTTGTTTATCAGTTGATCTGGTTGTCTTTTCTTTATCCATTAACCATAATTTCACTTTTTATAGCTTTTGTACAGATTCTCTCCACATCACTGCACTTATATTTTGAGTTTAATTCAGTTTCATTCAATTTTTTCCCCCAAATATTTGTAGATATTATAATATTGTTATTGTGAGTTCTATGGCTGCAATACTTGTATGGTGAAAATCCGATATCTTGACAGCCCTGTTAGACAGTCCCTTCAGGTAGTTTTAATTTGAATTCATGCAAATTCAATCAGTGCTCGTGAATTCTGCACTACCCTGCAATTTTGTCCAATCGCTGCAACTTTTCCACAAATTTGACCAATGATTATAACTTCTCTCGAGTTCAGCCAGTCAGAGGAGTCCCCTGAGCAAACGTCATACATGTTTCTCTCATTAAAGTCACTGTACTTAAAAAAACACAGTTTTTGCTATTGTTATTGACATTTATCAATCCTCTGTGCACTTTTATGTTTTATGATTTCGTGTTCGTTCTGACTGAGATTGAGCTCCAAAAAGATTTTACTTCAATTAATTTTTCTAATCCTGAGCCTTTTTGGGAAGGTTACACTCAGAACAGAGCGGGTTTATTCTCCTTAGAACAAGTTGCCTTTGATTTTTAATAAATTATACAAAAACAAAACAAAAAACAAAAAAAACAACCTATTTTGTAGTTTTAATTTGATCCCACAAATTCATTGCAAAAAAATGCTTTTTTAAAAAATGAATCACAATTTTTTGCCATGGAATCAGGCATTTTAGGCCGCAACAATCACCCCAAAAAGCCCGCGAAATCCTGGAGCGACTGACCAGAGTGTTTTCCACTCAGTGGAAGAGGATTATTCTTGGTGCACTGTGCCTCGGAGATTTATGGCCTTCACCTCGTTGTATCCCGTCTTTGTTTTTGTTTAGATTAGAGGCCTCTTCGGCCGATCACAAATCAACCTGAATAAGGTTTCCTGTGAGGACGCTAACAAAGTCTTCACCTGTTTGGTTTGGTGGTTTTGTTTATGAAGGATTTGTAATCGCTGCGAGTACAAATCACAGAAGACAGAAGCAATTTGCTTGCATGAGCTACAAGGCGAAGAATAAAGGAGTTTAGGATGTTGGGATAAATGTTCTCCCAAAAAAACAAAAACACAGATTTGATTTTCAGATAGACTAAATCTTTTTGAACCTTTCCTTTTGTCATCAGCTTCTCTTTTTCCTCCCTTCCTCCCTCTCGCTGTCTCACATGCACAAACACACAAACACACATCGCACACTCAGGAATTTCTTTGTCTAATTGCTCTTTGTTTTGGGTAAGAATTTGGCCCCAATCTGTTTCTAATTAGCCTTTTCTTTGTCTTTTCATCAATGCCAGATAATTGGCTAAATTTTGGTTTTAGCACAGTTTTTCTTGCCTGAATCCTTTTTTTTAGGAGGGAAATCTGTTTGTTGTTGTAGCTGTTAGATGAGGTGTGAACTGCAGACGGTTGAGACATGAAGCTATAGCCTCTTACATTCAGACCCGCCAAATGGAGGCATCTGTAACTGACTCCACGTAATGACTATTTTTAACATTTGTAAATGTATTTTATCCATGTAAACACTGAAATTAATAACCAAGCTGGAGAACCTCATCCGCTTCAGAGCAAAAACACACAATCACCTCTATTTCTGGTGAGTTTGGATGATGACAATGTGCGTGCAGCTCCTCTGAGAGCATGTCCTACAGAAGGTGAAACAAAACAAAGAGCACCTCGAGAGGCAATCAGCAGCACTTTGCCATCATCTGGAGCATCTCTCCTGCAGTGGATGCTCTTCTGCAGCTGATTTTGCTGCTAAAGACCTCAACAGCTTTTGTCACAAACAAGACAACAACATGTTCGATCTTTAGTGTAACTTTGATGAGGATAAATACAACCAGGAACTAAAAATCTTTACAAACGGGCTGTAAAAGCTCCTCTCAGACCTCTGAATCTCTATCAACACCTGACTGTCTTTGGAGTAGCACAAAGCGTATTCATCTGGAAAAATCAATGAAAGTAAGGCTGCTTTATACTCTGCAATGATCTTAAAACTTCCCAATTCTGCTTCCCATTCATACATCTGTTTGTACGTTGCCAACGCCTGCAGCTTAATTAGTGAAATCTTGAGATTTATTCAGCTTTTTATATCGTTAAACCTTATTTTAAGACAAAAAAAAGGGGTATAAGCTATTTTTGTCCACATGTTCACCCCCTCTTTTTACACCTTAAAGTGTGACTGTACTTCCCCCCTCTTACACACACACACACACACACACACACACACACACACACACACACTCTTCCCAACATGCTTCTTCTTTCTTTTCATTGCTTTTTCCCCTCATTCTGTTAATTTTATTCTTTTGGTTTTTTCCCAGCCTGGATTCTCAGATGGTTGGTTCTGATTTGTATGCATTTGCATAATGAATGTCATTTGCATGCTCAGGGGCAGACCATACCATGAGAACGGCTGTGTTGGTTGTTTGTGTGTGTATGTGTGTGTGTGTGTGTTCATGCATGGGCACATGTGTGTGTTCGTATGTGTGCAGCGTATATTAAGCACATGTAAATTACACTTTTTTTTTTTTTTTTTACACAAACAGACCATCACAGGGTGTTGTATTTGGCGCCCACACTGTATAAACACTTTGTTCTTCTTCTCTGACATGTGAGTGTGTGTGTGTGTGTGTGTGTGTGTCCATGTGTGGGAGAATTCCTCCTCTATATGTGTGGCGCATGTAGGGCAGCAATCTGACGATCATGCCTCTTTCTGTCTCCCCGCCTCTCTATCTTGGTAACTGTTCAGCAATGTACCGACCAGAAGAATGAAAATAAGAGACTCCCTCCTCAATCCCATAATCCTCCTCTTCTCCGACCCCTCCCTTGCCAGTTTGTCCTCCTCTCCCACACGGCAAGTCACAGTCCTGCCACCATCTTAGGTGTTAAGACTGGCACAAAATGGCAGCTGAAGAAGGGGAACGTGGACAGCCAGCGCTGCACCTTCCCCCCACTTCATGTTGGCCCCCCGCTTCTTTCCGCGCCATTGGTCGCCTCAAGACAGTGTTAATTACCGCCAGTGTGTTAATTGTAGAGATCGCCCCAAGAGACACGCGGGAAGGGATGAGATAGGAGGAAACCGTAGAGCCGGTGGCTTTTTGAGTGTCGGCAAGCTGGCATCTTTAAGGGCAGCTGCGGTTCCTGCGACACTTTCGTTGTGCCCGTCGTCACGCTGCAGACGCCGACGACGGTCGACCATTTTGTGGATCTCCACGCAAACTCTTTTTTTTTGACTGCTTGGTTTTCTGGGACACTAATTAGATTATTCCAAGGGTTTTCGATTACAAAGAGTTGCTCCACTGGCATTATTTCATGTGCATGTGGAGCATTCACACGATATTTACGCTGCAGGCATGTACAGACAGCTTCGTTTGATGATGTGGAGAAAAAAAACACCTACACGCTTGCTGCTGACACCCACAAGGAGCCGTAATTAGCAACATAGTGGTCTTCATAAATCTCTCCTTGTTATCACACTTAGTTTTCTCACATGTGCAATACACTTCCTCTTTGGCTTGTAGAGGAATATTTGACACCATTATTTCACACAGCATCGTTAACTTTCACTCATTTCTGAATTGGAGGAACATCTAAACTTTGAGATTTTATGAGAAATAACATTTAAATAACCTAAAAAAATTACACTATCATTTCTTCCTAATTAATTTCTGTTGAATCAAAACAATGAGTCTCCAACAGGTCAAAGTTTCAGGCCTTAATTTCAGCTTTCTGATCATGTATTTGTGATTTGGGCTTTGGGAGGGTTTCACAGTCTGCAAGATCAGATCATAATAAAAATCTTTTAGAGGAGCATGCAATCCTGCAGCTGGTGTGAAAACATGAAGGACGAAATGTGTAGCAGCATGAATTATTTATCATCGGGTGATCAGTGATTTCTGAATTGGAGGCTATTTAAAATTCAGGATTTAACTGTAAATAACCTAAATTAATATACAGTTACTTCTTATTTTGTCGCTGTTGGATGAAAACCAGCATGCCGACTTTTCTGGCCTTAGTTTGAGCTTGATGTGCAGGATTTTTTGGTGAACACAGAGGGTTTGCCAAGTCTGAGAAATGTCTTAGCTTTTAGAGAAGCATGCAGTCCCTCAGCTGGTGTGAAAACAAGAAGGAAACTTGTTGTGATGTGAACTATTTGTCATTAATTTTCAGTGACTTCTGAATCGGAGGAACATTTACAATTCGTCTTTTGTCTGTAAGAACCTAAATTAGTATACAGTTCCTTCTCATTTTGTTGCTGTTGGATGAAAACCGTCATGGCAGCTTTTCTGGCCTTGCTTTGGAGCTTTATGTGCTTTTTTTGACACACAAAAATGTGATTTTACCGCTCTGAGAAATGTCTCAACTTTTAGAGAAGCATGCAATTCTTCAGCTGGTACTAAAAAAAGAAGAAGGAAATGTGTTGCAGTATGACTTATTTGGCATCAATTTTCAGTGTTTCCTAAATCAAAGGAACATTCAGAAGGATTTAAAGATAAACTCAGTAGGAAAGACACTTGATTGTTGTGTGTCATTCCCAGGACATCAAGAACTGACGTTTTGAGTTGGTAAAGCGTCCAAAGCACAGCAAAATAATGAGAAATACAGGCAGAGGGCAGGGTCTCTGCAGATATAACCACCACCACACACTTTACCAGGTCATAAGTGATGATTGAAGGGTTTATGTTTGTCTTTTTAGGAAAATGTTGCATGTTATATTAGCTTTGCATGCTTTTTTGACATGCACAGCATAGCATGTAATCCTTCAGCTGGTGCGAAAATATTAAAGAGGTTTTTCTACGACAGTGCAAATTTAGCCAACAGGCATTAGGAAGTAAGCAAGATCACCGTCTTCAATGTGCTTTTTCAAACTGACCACTGAACTCTCACCACGGCCGCCAGAATCAGGGGACCCACCTATGGGTTCAGGGAGGAAAAAGTGCAGTAAGTGATTGACTGAGAAAGACTGGACAGAGGAAGGGGGGGGGGGGATCAGACAGACAAGGAGAGGGGAGCCTGCGACAGTGAGATCTCAATAGTGAGAGGCCTTCTTTGTGTTTCTGTGTGAGGTTTATTTTGGGGGGTGCAGGGGCCGCTAAGAAAGGAGGGGAAGAGGAGAGGGTGGGGATCCTATCCTGGGCCCTCAGACAAGCGGCACATTGTCCTCCCCAATGTGTGGCGGCACTTGTGGCGTAACGCCATTATTTAGGCCAGTGGAGGGACCGGGGGTCTGGAGACCAGCTTAACCAAAACTCCAATTAGACCCGGATCGTCCTGATTAATGGACGAGGGAGATTGGTAAACAATGCCGGCCATTGTTAATGTAACCCCCCCTCTTCACACACACACGCACGCACGCACATACAAACCCCTACCCCACTGGTTTCTTTCACACAGCAGACCCTCCATCCCTACTGACACACACACAGACACACACATGCAAACACACAATTTGTCTGTCATGCCAGTGCTCACAGGCCTGCCATTAGCATGCTGCTCTTGTTTTTGAGTTTTTGCAGCCTCAATGGAAAGTTTGTCTTGTTCCTCACATGTAAATTGGCATTTATGTGAATTATTAATCTTCTCATACATAAATGTAATTAGTTAAAGTAGATTTTGCAAATAAAACTGTAAAGTTTATGACAAAAAGTTCACATTTTGCTAACAAAAATAGTAAATTTATCAAAAAATATTAAAATTCAAAAGATACTTCCTCACATATTTAACATGCACATAAAAAGATTATAAATGTGATATTTTAAGTTAGTAACAGTGCGTTTAAGTTCTACACATGGCGGACCGAGGCGTCTTTCTTCAAAAGCAGCGCTGGGCTCATATGTTAATCACACACACCATGCGATGCTCGGCTCTGCATTTCAATACGCCCTACTTTATTGTTTTTTTTAAGCATATGCGCTGAATAATTAGCCACCACATAGTCCAATCAGGGGCATGCCAATGTGGGGTTGCCATGGCGACCTCATCAGCTCTTACCCCCACCCCTCCTTTTCCCCACCACCCCTCTGCCGCCCTCCTCCTCCTCCTCCTCCTCCTGCTGCCTGGCTGCAAACAGGACGGAGAAAAATAAAGCGTGGGAAAAAACACTTTGGTGGCTCAGACAATGATAGTGGGGGTGAGGAGGAGGAGGAGAGGAGAGGAGGAGAAGGAGAGGAGGAGAAAGAGAAGGAGGTGTGATGTTGGTGATTGGGAGAGCAGCTTGTGTCTAGACTGGCAAATACAGACATGGTTGTTTTTGGAGTTTGGTGTTTTTGGGGGTGGGGGGGGCAAATTTTCCCTCGTGTGCCTGGTTGTGTGTGTTTGTGCCATCTATGGGCAGTGAAGGGGAGCGTACAGTAAAGAGTTAAAACGGCAGTAAACAGTAACACAGAGCTTTGTTATAAATTATGGCTTATAGCTCAGAGTCTGTGCACATGATCCGTTACTCAAAATCTTTAGGAGCTTCTAAGCATGAACAAGAATTAGAGAGATTTGTCCAAAAAGGCTGATTGTTCCCGCATAATATATCGGATATGTGTGTCATGTGTTGGATTATTAATTGCGTGTGTAGATGCAGTACATCTGAGCCTTATTTAACCAGGATGCCCCCTGGGATCTATATGTTTCAGTTGTCTCCAGTCCTATAATGTAAATGCAGTCAAGTTGAACACAGTAGAATCGCAGCAGCTGGGGAATTGTTGGAATTTGAGCCAACTGGTTCACCAACATCATTTGAATAAAACGCAGGATTAGAAATGCATATATACACAACACACACACACACACACACACACACACACACACACATATATTCTGTTGCTCTACATCCTGCATTTGTACATGTGTTATTAGTGAGGAAAATATCCAGAAACTGTATGTCTTTCCTGTGCATGTTTTTGTCTTTCTAGATCCAAAATTTGTAAGACTGTGGATCAGAGTAGCCAGACTTTTTAGATTGTGAGCCATATATAGAGAAATATAAGGAGTCATAAGCTAAACAATTGTAAATGTTTAGCTTTTAACCACTTACACTGCAAGAAACTAAAGTGCTTTTAGAACAGAAAACCCTCCGTGCCATAAGGAATTAATTTTCTATTAAAATAACTAAGCAACACAACTAAACAATTCATCATTTGAGATTGGTTTACTCGTGTGCCGACATATTACATAAAGTATTTCTGTATCTGCTGCTCTTAAATTTAATTGAATACTTTTACAGAAGAAATCTGTCATATATGTACTGTAATGAATCATAAAATTACTACGACGCATCATCAGAGATTAAGGAAACATGCTACGTTGAAATTGTTGCTCCTCTGAGGAAAAACGCTGCAGACACAGTGTCCTCCTTTGAAATTCTTAATCTGGTCCATAACTGGCAGGCAGTGAGACAGGCGGTCACTGAACCCTTTTGTTTTCAGAATAACGGGCTTAACTTTACATTGACAGACAGCTGATCAACTGTAGGGCTTGTCACTGCTTGCTCTTATCAGATTACGCCTGCAGTGTTCCTGCAGCCTGCCTGAGCTTCCTCGAGTCTGGGGAGGCGGAGGCGGGAGGAAACAACTTGCTTTAATCATAGACTGTACACTAACTTTATATCCAACTCACTATTTGGACTGCAGCACTCATTTTTTCACACTCACTCACTATCTTCCATCTTTTCAGTTGCACCTTTTTTAATAAATTGTAGGTTAAGTAGTTCTTTAAAATGGAAAAGGCTTGTAGTGTTCAAACTAATAAGTGTAATGTACATACAGTGTCATTTATTAGAATTATGATACAGCCATATTGTAGTGTATTGGTAAAAATACCCTGCAGGCTGCAGCTGTCCCGCAGGTCGTAGTTTGGCCTCCTCAGCTGTACATAAATGTGCTTGTAATTTATCTTGTAACATAAAGTTGGGCTGTTTCTAACGTGTCCTCTGTCTCTTCTTTTAAGGTTTCTGATCAGTCTGGCGTTGGAATCACCTGAGCTTTTCCTCTCAGCTCTTTGGACTGTGACTCTGAGTCCGGCGATGTTCATTTCACACAGGACTACACCTTCAACTGCTCGTACACTGGAGGAGGACATACGAAGCAGCCGTCTCCACCAACCTGACAGAGGACAGAGTTAAAAGAGTCAGGTGTTCAAACTGGTGATGGATACAGACGTGACTGTTTGCTGTCTGCTGATAAAACACAACATCTTCATCTGAACGACGACGGAAACGAACCAGAAGACAGAAGACTGCGATACAAGTGGACAAACTGACATTTGGCCGTCATGAGGCTGAAACTGTAAGAGTAAAGGACGGACAGCAAAGTGGACTCTCTCTCTCTGTGTGTGTGCGTGTGTGTGTGTGTGTGTGTGTGTGTGTGTGTGTATGTGTGTGTGTGTTGTACACTGTGTTCTTGGGAACTGCTCTGCACAGCTGTTCAGGAAACATCTGCACTAGATTTTCATGTAGGTCAGAGCTTAGATCACTCTCTCGATCTCCCTGGCACAAACACACACACGCGCACACACACTTGTACACACACTCATTTGAAATTCAAAATCATTTTATAAATAATAAAAACAATAGAATAGATAATGTTGCTGTTGTGTAATAAATTATTAGTTTAGAAATCTTTTTCCCTTTTATATTAGATCTTAAATCTTTGCTTTTAAATATATTTTTTACTTGTTTTTATAAAGTTGTCATTTATTTTCACTTAATTCTTGAATCTTATTTGTTCTTAATTATTTCAGCTAGCGATTGATTAAATGTGTATTTGTCTCATGTAAAACTTTGATGTTTCAATCAAATTGTTGACAATCTGTGTGACTGAATTACTTGAAACATTTGAAATGATCAACTATGAATTCTATATCAACCATTCATGTGATTTGACGGTTTTTAGACATGTACAAGAAACTTTTTACATCTCATGTATAACCTCTGTTCTTCCACATCATTTAAACAATGCTAAATAATTTATTCAACTCTTATAAGCTTCTGTTAATCATGTACATCACATTTATTTTTTTCCCATTTTGAGTTCAACAGTATTTTAAATTTGCAGTATTAGTTCACAGTAACTTCTTACAGTCTTTATTAACTGTATTTTGATTTTTAGTGCATCTGTCTAATCAAGAGAGTCACTAACACTTCAGGAAGAGTTTTGTGCAATCAAAACTGAAATTTATTTACTTTTTATCTATGCAAAAGAAATGAGTGTCAGGTGTTGATATTGATTGCACTGTTTGTGTTTGTAGTTTTTGCACGTGAATCGTATTGTTGCATTTGCACGTTAGCGGCTAAATGTACGGGTTCAGTTTGTGTCCACAGTCTGAGAGAAATGTGGTGTATTGTGATTTACTAATGTGCACTATATGAGCACAGGTGCAATGTGTGTGTGTGTGTGTGTGTGTGTGTGTGTGTGTGTGTGTGTGTGTGTGTGTGTGTTATGCTGTCACTGAAGTGTATTTTAGAAGGTCTGATTAGAAATAATGAGTACAGTCCAAGCTAACAGAAGTGTCATCTTTCTATTGATTTAATCAGTCTTTGAGATTAAAATCTAGATTTATTCCACATTTCATCTGTTTTTGAATGCATGTAGTTTAGTTTTTGATCTAATGTGGAGAGCTTGTGAATATGTGCAATAGATTTTTATGCAGTGAATCTTGTAACTTATTATATTATAATGCACTATGGACTACTGTTTCAGGAGTCTTATAAGCATGATTTGCACATGAGCCGCTGTTAATGTGCTCGACGGTGTTTGTACTATGCAACTGTTTCTACTGCTGTTGACTTAATCAATAAAAGTATTAATGTTTACAATGAGACAATAACTGTCTATGTGTGGATTGCCAGCATCTATGTTTCTGTTAAACAGTCAGTGAAGCAGTGGGATGAAAACTTTTAGCAAACATAAAACACAGGGCACATAAATACAACACTAAGACAAAAAAAAAAAAGAAATAACACTGAAAAGATAAAAAACTCCAATAAATTAAAACCCTACGCAAATAATATTTAGGAGGGAGGAAAAAAGTAGCGTTTGAATGAATCTCTTGGTTTTAGTGGGTGGAAGTCTGAGGAGGGTACAGATGGCAGAAACTGAAACTATTGATGTAAAAAAAAAAAAAAAAAAATGGGAGCAATCAGGACAGGACGGCATTTTGGAGGCATGTGTGGATGAAAGCGGTAGTGTTTCCACCTAAATAATTATATAAAAATAATAATTATCTAAATAAAGATCTTGCTCTGCTTCCTTACTGACTAACATACTACTCACTTTTGTAAATCTGCCTGGGAAAATGTAAACAGACTCGTTTCATTTGATATCAATGAGCATCCAGCCTGAAATAGCTGATCTTCTTGGGGACGGTCTTGTTAGTATAGATCATCTACATCAGTATGGAATTGAGACATATTTTGCTGCAGACATTGTACATTATCAATGATGAGAATGTAAAGAATCAACAAAAACAAAGTCAGTATTTCACATTTGTTGGACCATCGAATTACGTCCATATTTACGAAATTGCACCACGTTTCTTCTACATAACATCAAACACAAACCGATGCTACATTGACAACGATGAGTTTGCCAGTTTTCTCACATATTTTTGGCATCACTGGGCAAAAATTCCATAATAACTTTTAAACTTAATGTAAGTGAAGTGGTCTGAGAGAAAACTAGATTTCTGCTCCTCCTCATGGCTGTTTTCAGGCTTCAGAAAATCCAGCCCACAATAGGAGACCAGACCGGTAAGATAGTTAACTGCTGAGTAACACTCCCAGGTCAGTGAATACTGATGCGTTCGGTTGGTGACCAAAGCGTCATGATCTGGGAGTAACCGTCAGCCACACAGATGATGGTTCACTGCTTTGTTCGATGGCAAACCTGTGATACGGGGTTCCTTCACTGTCAGCCAAACTCTTCAGATACCAACGATATGTCACCGCCTCTCAGTGACTCATACAGATGCGGATGGCGCACCGGGCTTTTAAAGTGATGTCAATGTAAACCCATCCACGGCTGCATGACACGGCCAGGCTGCGGAGGGAGTTAAAAGAGGGAGAAAGTCGGCACATGGAGGCGGTGGTGCGGTGGATGGATGGATGGCTCAAACAAACACAGGACTTTCACCCAGGAGACCAAAACCAAAAGGTTATTAAAAGATGTATGGGTGAAGTACAATAACATTATGTGCATCACATGACTTCTGTCTGTACAAGACATTTCAGTGATGTCACATAACGTAACCCTAAACATGGTCTTATCTTAACCAAGTAGTTCTTATGCCTGAACCAAATTGTGGCTGTTTCACCTTAAAGGATACCATGTGCTTCAGTAGCAGACACTGTCTGTATGTGACGTGCTGGAAGGAGAGCATGATGACGGACACGGTATTAAAAAGTATGGAATTTCATGTTAGTAATTTCCAGGTCTGGAAAAATACAGAAAAAACCCCAAAAGAGAGTAAAAGACGGTGTACATTACAGCCTGCAAAACAGCTCTGCTCTGAGTGTCTTAAAACAAATCAAGACATCCATGAGCAGATTATTCTGGAAAAAAGTGGCAATATCCTTTAATTACATATATATACTGTGCATAGCATTATAAATGACCAAATAAATATTATGCTTATATGAACATTTATGAGTTATGCAGTGACGTAGTTAGGAGAAAAATAAACGGATAAGGAAAGCAAACCTTTATGGCTGCGTTCACCATCGTTACCATCACTGATCAATGTTTACACGCGCTGTACACTTGGAGAGAAAAATCAGAGCCACATCTGGATGATGTGTTGCGTCTGGGACCGCGTGACATGACACAGCTGCTCTTAAGGAGGCGCAGGCCAGCGGATCCAGCTGCCACCGCCGTCCCGCGCACAGCGCCGGGAAACATCTGGAAGGACGAGCTCCTCGTCAGCTCACAAATACTCTGGGGCTAAAGGTCTCCTCGAGGAAAGAGGTCTCTGAGCTTTTGTTTCATGCATGATATGACAGATACGAACACGACGCCTAGTTATAGCTACAAGTGGGGGTGCAAGATTTGTGCCGGGCAAGGGGATTTTTTTTTCTACAGTGGTGACAAAATGTTAAAAATTTACACATTAGCAGTTTGGGTTAACTAAAGCTGTCCAGGGAAAATACTACGTCTTTACAAAAATGATATTAACATTTCCAGCAACTCCAGAAACACAAGCTAACAGGTGTCACATGTCAACACGTCTTCTTGTCAATTCAGCATCACTTGAAGATAAACTTTATGCCTCAAACTTTATATTTTGTCGCCTAGATGGGAGAAGACAGTGGGAATGAGAGGAAAACTACTTTAAAGAAAAAGATTTCTCACTAAAACAGGCGCTGGTTTGGTTGATCAGATACACACCGAATTAAACACAGACTCATAACACCTGTTAAATCACCATTCATTACGTAAGTGATGGTAATTGAGGAGTTTTTTTTTCAACCATTACCAAAGTAACTACCTGGTTTGCTGATTCCTGCTTGGTGCTGGAAAAAAAAGCAAAGTTATATGATCAAAACGTGGGGATGCAAAAACTCATGTTTGCTCCCTCAAGTCTAATAGTGTTGCTGCAGCTGCTCCACATGCTCCACTGCTCAGGCTCCTATGGATATGAACTGCTCATAGTAAGTGGTTGTCATGGAAGCATATACTGTACACTATACAACTGGGATTAGTATAAACTGTTTTAGGAGGTGAATTTTGAGTATAATGATATCTGTTTTGTTCTTCATCTGTCAGAAAAAGTGCACAAAATTGACACACGTTTCTAATATTAAAGGGACAGTTCATCCCTAAGCAAAAATATATATTTTCCTCTTACCTGTTGTACTATTTATCCATCTAGATTGTTCTGTTATGAGTTGCCAAATTTTTGGAGATATTGGCCGTAGAAACATCTGCCTTCACTCCAATGTGACTGAACTAGATAGCACTCTGCTTATGGTGCTCAAAGCACAAAAAAATACATCTGAAAGGAACTATTTTCTTTCTGATGTCCACCAAACGTATCACCGCACAAAAGGAAGCATGCATCTTCTCATGGGCGAGAGACTTGTGTTTGTGACAGAGTGAAATGTAAACATTAATGGCGTCTTCCTCGGCTGAGTTGTTGCACACTTCCTGCTGCAGCTGATGTATTTAGTTCGATAGAAAGAAAATACTGAAATTCCTGCATTAAACTGCTCACAGCAAGATCTGTGGATCAACTGAACCTTGTTTGTTGTCAGGTTTCTGTTTTATTAATTGACAAACTGCTGTTTTTACATGGCGATGCTGTAAAAGAGCATGAAAATAACCTCCTGTACAAAACAAAGGTTAAATAATTAAATATGAACAATGTTGCATCAAACTGGATGTGGAAACCGGCAAAAGATCAGACTAAAAAAGACCTGGCAGACCTCCCAGAGTGGAAAACACAGTAGCTGTACAGCTGTACAAATTATACAGTATATTGTCAGTTACAGGAGCCTAATTACAGCCTGATCAAGACCATTTAAGTCCATATCCGACAAGATAAAAACACATTTCTCCATTCACTTTAGTGTAAATGCAGTAAATTCAAAAACATTCAGGGTGCCAAAATCTTTGACTGGCACTGTATTAAAAGAGGGCACCATTTCTGCATGCATAAATACCCCTGCGGCTCCTGTAAACACGAGAATTTGTGTTGTTTTCTGAAGGTGAAACATAAATCCTGGATGAATGAGAGCAGAGGCCATATGACAGGTAGGCCCTGAGCTGCAGTCAGCGCTGCAGACCGGCCTCCAGACAGCAGCAAAGTTACGAGAACCGTCTGATTAAAATGGAATCAATAACAAAACAAAAGCTCATGTCTGGGAGGAAAATCGTGGGAAGTGCCGCCGAGGGCCTGATTAGCATTCTGTATTGCGAGTCCCCGCGGGCCGTCTCCTGGAGCCCCCCAACCCAGGAGTGAAGAATGGCTGCGCGGGAGGGGAGGGGGCAGAGATGGAAGAGAGGTTGCAGAGGGCCAGACGGGGGATGCGGAAAGTCAAGGAAGACAGCTTCACAAAGACGGGCACGGTGCTGAGGGTGAGGGGGGGGGAGGATAGAGGACGGGGGAGGTGCCGGAGGGCTCGAGGCTGCCACCGTGAAATCAGGCGGTGTGAGGGAACTGGGTTCAAGTTCAACGGCAAACCTTCGTCTGCGTGATGAGGTGATGAAGACAAAATGTCTCCTGTCTGACTCAAACTGTCTAACTGTCCCCCGCCTGAGCCTCTGTCTGAATCTACCTGAGACTCACAGAGGAAGAATAACCTGAGACGAATATCAGAAGACTGAGAAAAATACATTTTCTGCACATTCTTTAATGAAAATTAAAGTTCAGAGGTCAAAACAGTCAAATGTGCTTCATCTTTTTATCTCTTAATCTGAAGTGTGAAGGTCAAATTTCATCTAAAACTTAATTTGAATGAACCGAACACTGTAGTGAGATTTTATTCACATTACTATTTTTATTTAGATTGTTTTGTAAGTTAATACACTATTTGTTGCATAAAAATAGCATCATGAACCAAAACCCGAAACATATCTAATTCACTATTACTAGCAGTGTCACAGTTTCAAATTTAAATTGAGGATCATAAAGAAATAATCTGAATAAAACATCAATCGAAATGAAAAGCAGGATTGGAGATTCTACCAGTATTATAACATTTTAAATAAATTATTTAAATTTGACCATATGGCCTTACATTTCAAAAAAGATAAAAACTTCGGCAGCTATATCACACTTGATACCATGAAGAATTTGATGATGTACGGCATAAAACCAGTGATCTTAAAAAAATCAAGGATTTATAGTCAAACAATGGCAAAGCTGTCAGGTTTAAACCAAAAATCACATTGAACTGTGATCTTGGAATTGAGAGTCAGATCAAATCGTGGATCCAAAAAATCATGACACCATTAAATGTTAGATAAGAAAAAGAAAAGCAGCTCAATGTCAGAAAACAAGCAGAATTTGTCATTTTGTTGTTTGCAAACACACCAGAAAGAAAGGAGGATAACTGCTGAACTTCACTCTCAGAACGTATAATACTGATGTTTTAGGTTCACGAAAACATCCTGAGCACTGCAAAATAATGACAAAACAAGAAAATACAGGTGGAGCACGGAGGGCGGAGTCTCTGCAGAGGCAGGTGCCACCACAGACTTCTGGTCGGTCACGGCTGTATTGTAATTGTGAGGGATTATTTATTTCTGAATCTATGCATTGTTTTTCAAGAAAATCCTGCATAGTTTGCCTTAAATATAAAATAAACAAATTATTTTAGTGACTATGTTTACATGAACAGAATAATCTGTTTTTTGCCCTTATTCAGGAAAACACAATATTCCATGTTTGGCTGTGTACAAACCACAAAAACCTCTATTGAGACACATTTCCTGAATATGATTTATACACGGCTTAAGAATACTCCTAAAGTCTGAGTTATATCGGCATGTCCAACACGTCTTACAGTCGGGATGAAGCTTGTCACGTTCTGAATAATAGTGGAAAATTACTATGCATGTAAACGTTTCAGCTCTGAGCAGAAGTGTGTTAAATATCGAAGAAAACGCTTACTTAGGAAAGGACATCGCTTGACGGCTAAAATGATTCACAACAAAACAAGACCACACAAAACATCACATAAAATCTTTAGCATTAACAGTCCTCTGGCACATATGGAGACATACTCCATTACAGTCAGGACTAGAAGTTGATTATTTTCTCAATTAATCGACTTTGCGAGAAAAATGTTGGATCACTGTTTTCCAAAATCCCAAGACAACGTCCTCCAAATGTCTTGTTTTATCCACGACACAGAGATATTGAGAGAAGCTAAAATCAGAGGATATGGACATTTTCTTTGAAAAAAAAACAAAAAAAAAACTCAAAACAATTAATCAGTTATCAAAATAACTGTTAATTAATTTCAGTCGATTAATAATCAATTAATCATTGCAGCTCTAAAAAACTTCAAACACTCCCTGCCCTTATGTCAGTGTACTGTCTTTCTCAAAGTACGCAGGAAACACAAACATTCAGCATGAAAACTGTTGATTCTTAAAACGTTCGTGAAAATTTCTTGCTATAAAAGGTGCGGACTGCCAGAAACTTTAGATTTTTTTTTTTATAAGTCAAGCCATGTTATTGTAAATTCTCTGTAAATACTTTAATTTAAATGATATACTAGCTATTTTGAAAAATGCCTAAATCTTTTCTCATCACTTACAGATTCAAGCAGAAGACGACAAACTCCTCTCGCTGGTATTTATCTATATTCTGTACAGTACACGCCGTCTATACAAAGATAACATATTATGAAATACAAACACTGAATAAATTCCTCAGTCCTCAGTCCTCAGTCTGTTAAAGGTCAGAAATTAAGTGTGACGTGAAGAGATGTGACCTCAGGGCAGACGGACAATGGTCACTTCCTCCCTAATTCACCACCTCGCCACACACAATTGACTGTTTGAGTGAGTGTGAGTGTGTGTGTGTGTGAGTGTGTGTGTGTGTGTGTGAGGGGAGGAGGCTGCTCTGTGCGACCCTCTTCGATGGCCTTTAAATCCACAAGTTGTTTGACCTTCGACCCCTCTGATTGTTGCTCTGCGTCCCTGCAGGCCTCTGGGATTTCTCATAAAGACACCTGTGACATCCTGCTGGTTTGTTTTTATAGAGTCAAACCCTCCTCGTCTAATACCATTAATCCTGACTAAAAACAGAAAGTCAGCGGTGGAAGAAGGGCTCAGATCTTTTACTTAATGCCATGATGTAGAAACACTCTGTTATAAGTAAAAATTCTGCTTTTAAAATCCAATTCAAGTTGATGTGTTATGAGAAAAGTGCATCAAAAATAAAATTCCCTTTAGACTGATACGCCAGTACATTATTAGATTGGTAATACAGATGCATCAAAGTACAATCACAATTTTACAGTTTATTTTTTACAGCTACTCTTCTGTATTATCAGTTAAAGAGTTAGTTAATAGTTTAGTCCAGTTTTGTTTCACCTCCAAAGAATTACAAGATGAACCTGAAGGGTCGTGAGATGATTATTTCCTCTCCGTGCTGCAGGTTTCAAGTTTCTTTGCCTGCATAAAACATATTAGACAGTGATTGGCTTATAAATTTGTTACAAATCAAATCTAGCTCGCTTGGGGAACAGATTTTAGGGAGGTGCACAGACATCTCCCCCTTCAGTAGAGGAACGTGGAAACACTGTAGTGTGGTAAAGCTCAGAGATAAACATGAGGAAAAACACGTTTTTGAGTGAAGAGGATCTTTAATGTAAACTCTCTCAGAAGTTTAGAGGGGGAATCTTTCTTGCTGAAAACTGCCAACAACTCACATGCATCAGATTAAACGACCGCTGGTTTAATCTGTAAAATTATCCTAAAAAATCCAAATTTATAACATTTCTATTAGAGGTTGAGTGATACAGGGTTTTTGTGGCAGGCGCTGGTACTGACATTAGGAAGTAAAACATCTAAATATCAACAAATATTCTTTATACAGATATTTAGAACCAGTATTAAACCAATACCGTTTCCTGGTACTGGTCAGTGCTGAAATATCAATAAGCTCCTGGACAAACAACACCGCTATCTGTATTTATAATGTTATATAAATACCTGATGAGGCAAAATGTTCAAAAATGTGGGCTTAGTTTACTAAATTTGAAAATGCATCTAAGTGCAACAAAGCAGAAAACAACTGAACTTATTTCTTATTTCACACCTTTCATTTCATGTCTTTTTGCACCAAATTATTGCAAACAGTATCAATAAAAGTATCAAAAAGCAATATAAGAATGTATCAGTATCAATAAAATCCTAAAGATACCCATCCCTACACAGAAAACAACGTTCCCTAAAATGACAAGGATATTTTATGGAAGCAGGATGTTTTACAGTTTTACAATAAACTTTATTGTCTAAAAGGCCTACAAAGATTAAAACAATAAAAACAATCTGCATTATGATCTGTAAACAAAGGTTTTCATACCAATATCAGCCTAATTTTAACGATAAGCTAAAAAGAAAGCAGTAACTCCACCTGTCAAAAAAAAGTACAACACTCAAGTATAATATTTGAGTAAATGTACTTAGTTACTTTCCAACACTGTGGACAACAGTCACATGATGCAAGATAATCACAAAACACTGAACAATAAAAAAAACCTGTACAATAAGACATGATAGCAGTTAGTTTGACAGTATTATTTGAAAATGATTAATGTCAGAAACTGTCTCCTCAGTTCATTCCTAAACTGCAGAGCGGCGTTGGTGGTCGGGGGTCAAGGCCGGATAAAAGAGGTTGTTGACCCGCTGGTTTGCTGAGTTTAACCTCTTGGCCTCCTTTTTGATGAGAGGCTCAGAGGTCGCGACCCAGTCAGGAGGGGTCGAGAGGAAGTTTTCCATAAGACGGTCAGACAGGAGGACGAAGTGTGTCGTCCGTCAGCAGCGGACCGCAGAGATTTATTTCCACACGCGTGTGTGCACAGACGGACACACATCCAAAGTTAGAGGTTGATTTTTAAAAAATATGCACAGGCTGCTGCAAAAACAAACCAGACTGACCACACAGAGTTAAAAGAAGCTCTTCTTTTTGTCACGTATTGTTAAGCTAATAAATGCGTGACGAAGATCATGCATGGGAACGCTCAGTTGAAGCTCTTTACACAAATGAACATTGTCTGAAATTTCTTCCTCTGTTTAAAAGTCATCCACTCGCTGATTTCCCACAAAAAAACAGTCTAGTGGTGCTATTGAACATTATGTGAAGTATCCCTCTGCTCTCCCAGGCCATTGACAGTGGGGCGGCGAGCTCGATGGGAAAACAATATCATATAGATTACGATATAAAACCGATCCATCCAGATGAAGACACAGGCACAAAACATGGGTAGAAAACAGCCATGAGTATGTCATGGCACGCTGGAGGGTCTGACTTCTTAATTAGACGTATAAAAAGGCCGGGTCAGACGGAGCAGACAGGCAAAGAAAGGCCGGCGAGATGAGGCCCTTCAAACTGTCTGCGTCACACTGTGGGTGTGTGTGTGTCTGGACGGAGCTGTGTGAGAAAGTGTGTACCATGTCGTTTGCATGTCTGAGTCTGAATCTGACTGCGTGTAGGAATGTGTCTGTCTGGAACATGTGTGTGTGTGTGTGTGTGTGATCATGCAAACATGTTTGAGGCATTTTGTCGTGGCGGAGCGCAACAACGGATAAACGTGATCGCCCATTTTCTTTCGAAAGCGATGAAGGTGTTGGGCCGTATATCAGGTGCTGGTTTTCTCACAACTGGAACTCGAGTTTATAAATAATATCTCAATACTTTTAGGCTATGCTACGATATACAATATATATCTCTATATATGCATTTTCTCTAAAATAACATTCTCAAATAGTGAAACCATATCATTGTGGATTAGGGCTGGTCACTATTGACAAAACAAATATCATTCAGTTTTTGACCAAATTCCTCAAAAATATTATATATAATATTATATATTGTGACAATACTGCTGGGATAACTATTGGTGCTTTTATAAAATAATAGCACAATAAGAAAAATGACCAAGTGGATGAAGGCAAATAGTAGAACAGCTGGAACAGATACTGGCCAAAAATCACTGGATCAGATATCTGGAAAAAATTAAGTACAGTCCAATACGATTATGTAGTAAATGCTTAACTACACTTTGAGCGACATAAGAAGAGACAGGCAACACAGACGACTAGCATGTGTCACATGAACAGTGGCTAAAACATGAGGAAGACCAGCAGCACTGTCGTCGTGTCAGCTGTGCGGAGTTATTTCAAGCTCAAAGAAGGAAAAAGCAAAACAGCTGAGTGCAATTTATGCAATTTATTTAAAGCTACTACAAGGAACTTTCAGGCCCCTGAGGACAAAAGTGGTATTGTTTCCACTACCATAACCACAAAATACAGTGTCAAGGATAAAATTATCTGAATAAAAATCTCTAACTCCTCTAAAAAATAACCAGTCTTCTCATGGATGGTCTTGTTAACTTATGTAGGTCATATGGAGGCATCAGTATTAATTAAACTGAGACTGTTTCATAACCAGTTAAAAACTCCTTGATCATTTTGAAGTTTGAATTTTGTTAACCAAACAAAAACACAGCTAAAAGGTCTCTGTATGAAAGAGTTTAAGTAAAAAGACGCAGCTGTATTGATACATGAGTCATGTTGTGGACTGTGCATTTCTTCTTTCAGAACAGAATATTTGATTCATAGTCTGAGTATGATGCTTTTTAGATGGCTAGGTTATGTATGGTAGATCTATACAAATGTATTATTAACTGCTTCAACGTTTAATAGAGAGAAAAAGACGATATTGGATTGGTGTCAGCTGATACTCAAGACTGTGGTACCTGACATGTAAAAGTGGTGTTGAGCCATCCTTAATCTAAACCAGGAGTCTGCAGTAAAGGACCATAAATCATGCAACAATTACACATTTAAGGACAAATGATCAGAAAATGTACACAAATACCTGCTGAGCTTTGAATACCTGCCAAGGCCTTTTCCACCAACATGCCAGCTCTGTTCTGGTTCACACCACTAATTTTTTACATGTTTGGAGCAAAAAAGGATCGGTTCTGAACCACAGAGAGTGTGTCATTTTCTACATTTGTCTACAGTTTCAGTTTATTTGATTACTCTAGACCACACAAAATGGTGTGGAGTACAAACATAAAACAAAGCAACAACACAGCGAGGTCATTTAAATAAAGGCAGGACAAAAGCACCTAATTTACCTACTACTCTTGGTTTATGTGTAATAGTAATATTATGAGTTTAAACATAGACGGATGACTGACAAAATATTTTGGGAAGTACCTCCTTCTATACTCAACAATGGTGGAATTTTAAATTCAAACAAAACATGATATTCATGCAAACAGTTTATCATTACACAGAGTACAAAATTAGTCATACCTTTCCAGTGTGACTGTTGACGATGCATCCCTGATTACAACGGTTATGTTCAAAACTGCTAGAAAGCACCAAGGATTCAAGGTTTAAAGAACCAGAGTTTATTTGGTGGAAAAAGGTCTTAATGTGTGGACCAGCGGTTCCCAACATGGAGGTCAAGACTCCAACATGGTAATTAACAGACTGGGAAAACTGAAGATCTGAAATCATGTATATTTTGTCAGACTTTTCCTGTGCATTACTTGATCATTTTAACTCTAAAAATGATCCGTATAAAAAGCAGAACCATCACATACACAGGCGAAGGGGTTGCAAGCACACGTCACTTTGACTTGAGGGGTCACAAGCCAGAAAGTTTGAGTCAGTATGTTCATTAGAAAGGTAAAGTTCCTCTGCTGTTTCATTAAACACCTCAATAAAACTACATTATGTTGAATTAACACAGGTAAAACTAGCTCAGCAACACTGTAGGTCTCATGTTACAGGGAACATGATATTATTAACCTACAAAAATCCTAGAGGTTAATTACTGTACACTGAAATATTACATTTAAACTAGAGCTGATAACCTGCAAAACTCATTGTCAGATTGTTTAAAATTTACATGACTTTCGTATTATTTGCAATATTGTTACATAAGAATTAAAAATATCATAATTTCTGTTATTTTTTGAACATATCACATTAGGATGGTGACTAACCATCAGCAACGACACTTCAGCTGATGAACAGAAATGTCTAAGATGAGTGCTGCTCTCAATTTACCGGCGAGCTCGGACAACACGCTTGGCTCAGAATGATTTCTCACGCTCTTCAGTTTCATTTCTTGTCATATTTGTTCCCTCGTTTCAACACAGCACCCTCTGCAGGTTATCAAATGTCGCACGGCTGTTTCCCCAGTATGAAATGTCTGCAGTCTAACAGGGTTTTAATCTGCTGTTTGAATGTTAATCTGCTCTGTATATGCATGTATGCATGCATGTGTCTGCTCACACCGGTCTCGCCTCCAGTATGTTTAAACTATGTGAAGTGTATAAGAGAGGGTGAAGAATGTGTCTCAATAAGTCATTCATGGTCAAAACAAGTCAGAAGCACTTATAATAATCACTTCTTCTTACTCACTCATTGTTGCCTCCGAGCAGACATGTCCCAGTCGATGTGAACTGGTGTCTGTGGGTGAGAACCGACTGGGAGCCCTCCATCGCAGCTGCAGCTATTTGTTGTCTGCGAGACACAGAGGAGAGGTCAGAGGTCAAATAAGTTCACAGGAACTGGGGGCTTTCACATGTTAATGCTTCAGAAGAGCAACGAGAAAAAGACAGAAAGATGATTATAACGTTGTCAGGACGCTGTTTGTTTAAAATGTGTCACAATTGCACGTTTGATGGACATGTTGTCTTCTTCACTGGTGGATCTGAAGGACTCTGGGTTGCCAAATGTTCAAAATTGATGATGTCCTTCAAAATGACATGGAAATATCGACATGAGCAAACATGAGACGAGATGGGAGAGAAAATAACGATGAACCAGTGTGTCGAAAATATCACCAGAGGAAACTCTGAGTCACTTCTGGCTTTATTAAATTGTATTTTTGGAATAAATATTTTATATTTTTTATAATTAAGGGGTTTGTTCTGATTATTTGAAGTGGGGTTCTATGAAATACTTATCCAGAGCCAGTGTGATCCCAAATTGGAGAAGCAGCAGGAGAACAGGCGCAGGAAGCTGAGCCAGAAACCACTGTGTTCTGTGAGGTAAAATTACGTTTTTTACCAATGGAGTTTGGCTGGTTTGGAGACAGCAATATTCAGCTTACATAACAGCCGGAAAAGTCTGTTCGACGCCAAGGTAAAGCAGCGAAAATGCTCCAAATATGGCGTACACTTAAACTGATATTGAGGGGCGTCCTGGTGGCTTGATTGGTGGAGAGTACGTCCCATGTGCGGAGGCTGAGGCTGGGTCGTCTGCAGGGGTCATGGCTTCGGTTCCAGCCTGCAGCCCTGTGGTACATGACATCCCCCTACGCTCTCACCTCCTTTCCTGTCCTCACTTCAGCTGTTACCCTTCCACTACCCCTTCCAACATCGGTACTCCTGCTGCTCCTCCAAACTACTGCTACAACGGTGAAGTACTTCATACAACCCAACTTCAATTAATCAGAACTACTCCTTTTTTATGTACTTCGAAGCTGAGTGTGCTTCATACATACAGTGGTGGAAAGTAACTAATTACACTTACACATGTTGTGTGCTTATGTACAATTTCAATGTCTCTGTATTTTATTATTATTTATATTAAATACTGTACTTTTACTATATACTATTCTACTAGAGTCCGACCAATACATCAGTTGGCAGGTATATTGGCCTGATATTGGGCTATCACAGGTATACTGGTATTGGCATATATGTTTCCTAGTATGCAGTGTTTTTTCCAGAACATTTAATGCAGAAAATGATGCTGAGGGTGATTCAGATTCAGCACCAAGAGGAACATTTGTGAGGACAAGAGGAGCTTCCTGACAGGAGTAAATACTGAGAAGCTACTTACTGTTTTACAACCTGCCCCTAATTCACTGAGAGTATTAAGATATTCAGCAATTGACTGATCCTTAACAGTACTTTATTTAGCTATTTATTTTATTTTTATCTAGTCCTTATTTTCTTTGTGTTCATTTCTACACTTGGTTTACATATGGACATGTTAAATGATTTAACATCATAAGTCATAAGTCTACTAGCAAAACGAATGCATCAGCATCAACAATTAGGGATGGGTAAAAAAAAAAAATCAATCAATTTGAATCGATTTTCCTTTGCGTGATCCAATATGGATTCATAAAATCCCACAATCAATCTTTTAATATGTCTTCGCACCTGTGGATGTGTGCTCTCTGAATAACGATGTCTAAAAACAAAGAATTCACAACAGAAAATAAAATATTTTGCTTCGTTCAGCGAGGGCGTGGGGTTCAGTGGGTCAGGGGAAACACTGTTAATGAAACCGCTTTGGGGTCAATTCTTTATGTAAACATTAATATTTTTAATAATGAACCAGGTTACAGAGTTCCTTGTATAATTTACAGCATTAGTTCTCTGAGAATCTCTTTCATATCCAGGCAGAATTCAATATCCGTATCAAATCAATTTCAGAAATCTGCCCTATCAACAATAAATTATTCCTACAGAGGTCATTTACTTTAGATACAGTAAGGTGTTTATAATCTTACACTCAAGTAAGGAGTACTTTTATTTTAATTTTTACATTATTGTGGCCTGTTGCAACTGCAATCTCCTGTTTTCATATCTTTTATTGCACTCTTGTTACCTCTCATATTCACTGTCAGTCTTATAATATTTATTTACAGCGGTTAATAAGGGAACATTATTTCCTCAGCAGAAATTTATTTCCCATTTTTGCTTGAAAACATTGAGAACACACTAAAAGAAAAACATGAGAGCAGTTTCTTCATGTTAGATTTTAACCACAAACATATTTTCCTGTGAATTACTGGATAATTTTACCTCTGAAAGCGATTCATATAATAAAAAGTCTAAATTCACTCAATCACTTAAACTGCTCACAAACAGTACATGCTCCTGTGAAACCAGCGACAAGGGGTCACAAGTACACGTCCCTTTGTCATGAGATGTCGCAAGACAAAAAAGTCGGGAACCATGAGAACCTTCATTAATTATAAAGTGGATGGTTCCTCCACTGTTTCATTAAACAAAATATGGTGAACTATCACAAATAAAGCTAGATTAGATTTTCTTTTATTTTTCCATTATTATAATTACAGTTTATCAGCATCTTAACACTGAAGTGGGGTTTGGATGTGGTATTCGTGTGGGTAGTGACATTATACACACACACACACACACACACACACACACACACACACACACACACACACACACACACACACCTTGGAAGGGTAATCAGTGGTCAGTGCAGCTGTGAGAACGAGAAACATGGACAAGAACACTCAACACTAATCCTCAGGAGTTCTGTCCACATGATCCCATCAGAGCGACTGAAACAGAGGCTTAATATTGAACAGAGGTGATTCACATGTTGTCATTCTGTTGGTACAACTTCAGTTCAGAGCGCCCCCCGCTGGAGCTCTGCAGCGCTGCAGGGACTGAGGCTCTGACAGCAGCAGCGACATGAATCAGAATCAAGTTCATTGCCAAGAAGGTTCACACAGACTTTCCCTGGTGATTTGGTGTGTAACAATAAATAGAGTAAGTAGAAAATACACAAGATGGAAAAGCAACTACTGCAAGTTAAGAAATATAAATGGAAAATTGACATTAAATATGGAAAAATATTGACAATGTATTATTTAAATGAGAGAGCTGTACCGTTTTGTGCAGGAATGCTAATGCTATGCTCATGTTAAACTCTTATTGAAATCAGCTTCAATGACCAAAACAGTTTTCAACCTGAGGCTGATTTTCTGCCATTTATTTAGTCATTTTTGACTTGGAATTGGCTTTGATTATATTTCTTTAGTCATTTGATGAAAGGAAATGTTGTAGTTAACAGTAATAAATGTTTTTTTGTCTTCTGCTTGAACAGAAACCAGCCTGATTTTTACACAATAGCAAAAGGGTGTAGAAGTACAGTAACCAAAACTTGTGCATGCATTTAAGTATCTACAGCAGTAATGTCAAGACATCCCTCTTTATCTTGTCACCTATTTTCAGTTTATATTAATTCAGTGATTCCCTTCCTGCAGTCAAGGGAAATCTGTGGGTTAATGAAATGATTGAAAAGATATAGAGGGAAAAAAAAACATATCTGGTTCACAAATTTTTCACAGCTTTTCTTTAATTGTTGTTTTTGTGGAATTGCACTCAGTTTTATCTCTTCATGCCTGTAAAGTATATTCCCGTGAAATTAGTAAAAATCAAAAAATGTTCTTTGTTGCTCTGTTTTCAGCTCTTAAAGGGATCAAAGCAGTCAGTGATTTTGTTTTAAGGGAAGACTGGGGACTGCTGTATTTTAAAAAATTAACGTTGTGTGATATTATCAAATCTTTGTGTACAAAATTTTATACAACTAAAAAGAAACGGTCAGTGTGTTTCTCAGCGTGGTCCAGGCGGTTCAGTTATTTTATTTGCTTTGATCGAACGCTGTTGAACGATTGTTTCTGAAGTTATAAAACTCTCCAGCTCGTGATCCTCCCACAGATTGTTTCCCATGCAGGCTGCATCCTCCATATTGCCTCTCCGTGGGTTCAAATTATAACCCATTTTGTCTCTGTGTTTTCACACGGCTGCCTGTCAATCAGTCCTCCCACCCCCAGCGCTAAATTGGTGCAGTGTGAAAACAGCCACTCCCTGTGCCCTGTGGGTCTAATTGGCTCGGATTAAAGAAGCCATTATATCAGCGGAGCCGATCTGAGAGCTGAGCTGCTGGATGAAGGCAGGCAGCAGCAACCCACACTTTTTATCACGCTGAGAAACTGATACAGCTGCTCCTGCAGCTTCACATACACACAGCACTCCACTGTGTGTGTCTGAAACTGATATCATGATCTGTATTTATTATTACAATGAACTTCTTCACAATAGCACGAGATATATCTGGTACTGTGAGTAGAGCTGCAAAAATTTGTCGATTAATCAATTAGTTGTCAACTATTATATTAATCACCAACTATTTTGGTAATCAATTAACCTTTCTGAGTTAATTTTTTAAGAAAAAATTCTCTGATTACAGCCTCTTAAATGTGAATATTTTCTGGTTTCTTTGATCCTCTCTGACAGTAAACTGAAGATCTTCAGGTTGCGGACAAAACAAGACGTTTGTGCACGTTATCATGGGTTTGGAAATACTCTGATCAACATTTTTTTTTCCATTTTCCAACATTTTATGGACCAAACAACTAATCGATTGATCAAGAAAATTAGGGATGCGCGATATGGATTTTTTCTGACTCTTAAAACATGTTCTTTAAATTTCTACTGAAGTTCATCAAAAAACTTCACAAACATACTTTCACTTTTATAGAGCATTTTGCCGAAGAACGCAAATTAAATGCTTAAAAATCTGTCAAATCAGATATTAGTACAGCTGATATTTAGCTGCTAGACCGATATTGCTGTGATAGGGCAAAATCGCCCAATAAATTATCAGTCCTGATATTTATCGTGCTGAAACTGATCAACAAATGAATCGATACTGAAAACGATTGCTGCAGCCTTAATGGTGAGAACAATGCAATAAGAGGGGAGAAAGCCTGAACTTTAAACTATAACTCATCATGTAAGAACAAGAAAAAGAAGAGTTTCATTCGTCTGAAACATGATATAAAGTAATAAATCATAAATAGCTTTTCTATTTATCATTTTTACAAAATAAAAGACCTCAAGCCCAAATGATCAATTAGTCAATATTAGCCTGTCACACATACCAGACAGCCTGTAGATAACAAGAAACTGCAGCACAGAAATATGACTTTTTAAGTATTTAGAAACAGTTTTTCAGTCAGAGAAGTTTGAGGAGATTTTTGTGTCTCATTCAGTTCAAACCATCATCACAGTTCATTAAAAACAGATCTATTTATTTATTTATTTATTTATTTATCAAAAGTATTTATGTTATGTGTTTATTCAAAATAAATCTATTGTCTGGTATATCATTATTTTATTTTTTCCAAGTATCAGTCTTGTATCAGTCAAGCTGGATGATGAATGTTGCAGCTTCAGGAAAACCATTAATTAGAAACAGTAAAGAAGAAAAATATGAAGAAGTTTCCAAACACTGACAAATAAAATAATCAATGAGAAGGTTTACAGTCTATGTATTACTAATACTCAACATGTGACATCAGAAATGAGAACGTATAGAAGACTGTAGAAAAAGCAGCAGTTAGAGAACAAATACTGCAGCTTTACGTCCTGCTGGATCCACATTCTTTACATACATTTATATAATCTACATGTGTCAGAAATTTTAGCATCGCATTTCATATATAATGTGATTTTGGTGGTTTGTTCTGCCCACGTGTCATCTATTACACGTCTGACCGTCCTGGGAGGAGGATCCCTCCTCTGTGGCTCTCCCTGAGGTTTCTTCTGTTTTTTCTCAGCTGAAAGGTTTTTTTGTGCAGTTTCTCTTTAACCGTATCGAGGGTCTAAACGACGGAGGGTGTCGGACGCTGCACGGATTATAAAACCCCCTGAGGCAAATTGTGATTTGTGATTTTGGTCTATAAAATTTGACTTGACATGACTTAATCTTTACAAAACGGTTACTATATAGCAATTTAAGAGAAGAAAGTTTAAAAGGAAACGTCATAACTTGGATACTTTCTTAGAAAAGCAGTGCAGAGTTCACCTGTGAAGTTCCTCATTAATGTCTAAAAAAATAAAATAATAAAAGAATGAATTGTCGAGTATAACGAGCAGATATAAAGAAAGAGAGGAAGTAAGAGAGGATCCTGCTGGAACTGTTCTTCCTGAAGCTTTGTAAACTTCACATTTATAACTTTCATTAAAGATTAAAACTTGATTCCTGAGTCCAAAAAATATTAATAGATGTTAATTGTAAAATAAAATATTATTATATTATTATTAAATATAAAACATTCTGTATGGAAACAGTCATGGTAGATTTTTAAGTGAAGTAAAGATCTTTGTGAGCACAAGTTTTGTATCTCATGACCTTCATAAGAAAGATTTAATGATGGCACCTTGATTGTCAAAGACTTCAGTTTGACAAAACTGGGTAGAGCTGTAATGATTAATCAATTATTAATCAACTATTAAATTAATCGCCAACTATTTCAATAATTGATTAATCAGTTTGGGTAATAATTTAAGCAACAAAAAGTCAAAATTCTCCAATTCCAGCTGGTTTCTTCCCTCTTTTATTAAATTAAACTGAATATCTTTGGGTTGTGGACAAAACAAGACGTTGAGGACGTCATCTTTAGTTCTGGGAAACACTGATGCAACATTTTTCACCATTTTCTGACAATTATCAGACCAAATAATCGCTTGATTATTGAAGAAAAAATCTACAGATTAATCAACAATGAAAATGCTTTTCAGTTGCAGCCCTAAAGCTGGGCTTCACGCTCCACAAACACACTTTCCTCGAGTATTTGCCCGCATATTGTCGTAGCAAAACCAGGGGAAGCGGGCGAACACAAAACACGCAGCATTTGTCCAAATTGGACCTCGAGAGAAAAAGGGAGAGAAGCCACAAAGGTTGTTTGTATCCCAGTGAGCGGTGACGGAGGGGTGAAGGGTTGTGGGTAAAGCTCACTGCTGAGGTTCCCAGCCAACTTGGCACGCCTTTTCATCTTCTCCTCACCCTTCTGTCTTTTCAATGAACGGACTAACAGATCCTGCGAAGCCAATTATCACTGATATGTTCATTCAAAAATCATTTTCTGTTTCCTCTGAGGATCTGGCAGAGTCGACTCACATCGACTGAAACTGTGCGACACAGAAAAATGCTCCGCTCTGTTTTAGGAAAGAAAACTTCTCATATATTTAGCAGCCTCTGAACAAAAAGATGATCGAACATGGGGAAGAATACTGCTTAAACTTCGTGAACTGTTCCTTTTATCACTAAGGTCTTTCCTTCCTGTCTATTTATTCTTTGTAAATATTCGTGAATCTTAAAAAGGTAAATATGTGTGAATACAAGCACCATTTGAGGATGATGCACATGCAGTTTTGTTGTGTTTTGAATTCACTGTTAGTAAATTAACAATTTTGATAATAAATTAATCATTTAGATCATATATCAAACAAAAATCTCACATATCACATTATGGCTTAAGTATAAAAAATGGCTTATTTTTTAATGTTCTATGACATTTTTTAATTGATTATATTTGGGTTCTTAAAATAAAGAATGCAAACATTTTACTATTTTTTTTCTCTTTCTAATTTATAGAATAAATAATTGATCAAAAAAGTGACAGATCAGTTGATAATAAAACTGATTAATAGTTCCAGTCCTAGATTCTACTGCATAATTATCTGACATTTTAGACTATTAATCGATTAGTTGTCAACTCTTACATTAATCTTTTGAATATTTTAATAATAATAATTTAAAAATTTCCAAATTCTCTGATTTCAGCTTCTCAAATGTTAATATTTTCTGGTTTCTTTGCTCCTTATTGACAGGACATGTAAATATCTTTGGGTTGTGGACACAACGAGACATTTGAGGACGACTTCTTGGTCTTTGGAAACAGTGATCAATGTTTTTCACAATTTTCTGACATTTTATGGACAAAACAACTTGATTAATACATGATCAACGCATAAATTGATATTGAAAATAATTGTTAGTTACAGCCATAATCTTCAAATCTTAAAAAAGACCATTAAAATAATCCATAATGACGAACTCTATTAGCTGCAGCTCTAGCAACACATTCAAAATAATAATAACTCTCTCCTTTTCACTCCCTGCTCCTCCGTCGTCCCCCTTCAGTTCACACCAGCGGTCATTTTCGGGTGTCAAGGACCTCGCACTTGGGGTTTTCAGGAGGTGGGCCCTCAATTAGCGAGCCACGCGTCCTTCGGAAGAAAGAGGAACTCCATGAGGAGTCCTTAACGACTGGCCTCTGTTCACTCTGCTCTGACCCTGCGACCCCGGGGTCAGGGGCCACAATACACCCCCCCACCCCATCTGGAGCCGTGTTATCGGCTCTGTGTCGAAGGGGGACGGACAGCGACCCCTCTGCATTCAGGCCGAGCAGCATGACGCCATTGAAGGCCTGAGAACGGCGGTCCTGCTCCTACAGAGACACCTCTGTGAACATCCGCCCGGCTTTATAAATCCACCCTCTGATCAGGTCTGATAATGTGGATCTATGTTTTTATAATTGAGCTGCTGCAGGAGGAAGAAAAGCTGCACACGTAGTGCACACCGGGGGAGCTGCCCGGAGCGGCTATGACGCTGTGTTTCTGCCCACTGAGCAGCACTAATGTGGATCTGTCTAAGGGTCAATGCCTTGCTCAATGGCAGGTTGCTGGGAAGGAAAAGTTCTTCTCATTTACCTTCACATGAAACTGCTCTAATGCATGTTTTTACCTTCTACATGCATACAAAAGATTAACGATGAAAGTTTATTTCAGGTGTTTTCAGCCTCTAACGATGATCCTAACCTCACTAAGTGATTACAATATTACACTCAACCAGTGTAAACTCATGTACTGTACTACAGTTTTGAAGTACTGCACTTGAGTATTTCCATTATCTGTCAGTTTATACTTTTTACTTCATTACATTTATTCAACAACTTTAGTTACAAGCTCTTTTTCAGGGCTCAACAATAAGGATCGCTATGGCCAGAGCAAGTAAAATGCCACGTCTGGCAAGTAAATATGGTAAAAAAAAAAAAAAGAAAAAAGAATTAGACACTGCAGCTCTAGATTAAACATGACAATTCACCAGTGTCTTTGTTGTGATAAGTGTTAATAACACAATGTGTACAGTGGCAAATACAAATTGACCTCAAGTAAATTTCTGACCTAACTTCCTGACCAGGTATATGAAAAAAAAATAAAAATGCTGAAGACTATAAATTATTGATTAATTATGTGTTATCTGAAAATACATTATAATACATTATTATAGGTTAAGACAAGACTTTACTGATCCCCCCAGGGATCAGTAAAGTAATTTACAAACTACCCAGCAGCATGTTAAGTAATTAAAATTATCCATTAATATATGAGTTATTATATTCCAATGCTGTACAATATACATTCAGTATTTCTATGCTGTAGTATACTAATGATAATTTTCATTGCTCATTAATCTGTCGATTGTCTTCTCTGTTAATCGATTAGTTGTTTGGTCTGTAAAATGTCAGGCAACATCATAGACGGGTAAAGAAACCAGAAAAATATTAACACTGAAGAAACTCGTATCAGAGAAGTTTGACTTCAGCTTCTTTAAAAAAAATACTCAAGTTAATTATCTGATTATCAAAATAGTTTAATTGAACAGTTGACAACTAATCAAGTAATCAGTGCAGCTCTAGTTGGCTGTCGACTCAGTTTTCCAGAAATGTCCTAAAATCAATTGCTTAGTCTGACTTACAAACCAAAACAATCAAAATATTGCATTTGAAATAATATACAACAGATAAAAAGCAGTGAATGTTAACTAGGTTTTCTTAAACAAGTAAAACAATTAGTTATAAGATTAAATCAACAATAAAACTTAGCTTTGATCATTTTTTCTGCTGATCTACTAAGATGAATTGAATAATCATATAAGCAAAAGTTGGGTCATAGCTTGACTTCCTATACAGGCTCACAGTGGCTAAATCAAATACACAAACAAGCCTCACATACACATGTTGTCACCTGCTGAGCTCCTGACTGTGTTACAGCAGCTCTCAAGTTGTTGACAGTGGAAATGTTTTGATTTGTACTCAGTAAAATCTTTAAAGTTTGGTGTTAAAGGAGTTAAAAATGATTTATGATCCCTGGTCTTCTTATTGCACTGGTTCCCTGTACGTGCTAGATCTACATTTAGGTTTTAAAATATTACACAGACTTGTAACATCCTACTTTTCATCTCTACAAATGATGGGATCCTCCTGAAATAAATAAATTACGTGGCAGAGCTTTCCTTTACCAAGCCCCTCTCCTACAGAAAAGCCTTCCTATCCAAATTCAAGAGACTGACTCGTTTAACTCGTTCACACATCTGTTCACGTCAGCCTTCAACCTCATTTAGTCTGCCGTAAGTATTAAACTACCATCCATCCAGCTTAGATCCAGTTTTCATGTGCATACCATGTTACAAATGTATTTTATCTGTGTTTTTAGTCTGTATTCAGAAATAAATGTACATGTGTTTTATGTGCATAATGTCCATTGCTGTATTTTACCTAAATGTTTAAATGTTTTATATGTAGTTTATCTCTGTTTTGCATTTTTCTATATTTTTGCTAATGTTGTTCATTATTGTTTTATTTTAAATGCAGCCCACTGAGACATGCTTTGTGATATAAACTCTCAGCTGACTTAAGCTGCAGCTATTACAATGCATAGCTGTCTGAAGGATTACACGGTAGGTTAAAGGTAAAGGCTAAATCTGCAATACGCTCTGTGTCTTACACAATAGAGCATGACAGCCCATTTAAGTGCAGGGCTACAATAAGGTATATCTTCAAGAAGGAAGATTGTGTGAATTGTAGGGTTGTCACAAAACAAGAATTTTAAACTTTCATTCAATACTAGTATAAAAAATTATACTCTGTACCTATTCTAATACTTTTTTTTTTTTTTTTTCAAATTAACAATGGACACACAGTACTAGTACAGAAAAGTCACCTCACACTGTCTAGTTTTGCTTCAAGCTAAATTTTATGCAGGAAAAGAAGACTGAACTCAACTGAGTTCTTGAAAGAGCACTTTTTTTCTTTTTTAAAATAACTATGGTACTTCTGATACTATAAAATGTTAGTACTCTATTGTTTTTTAAAGTATTAAGGTATGAATAACATCAGTTGAAGTGTGTATTTTCAAGTTTTGGTCACTTGTATAATAATGTGACTTAATTTAACAGCAAATCAACAGCTTTACTTAGAGCCACCAGTAAGAGTTGAAGAGACAAACATGAAGTAACCAAACAATAGAGATAAAAATATATATATATATAATTATCCTCCTGAAATGTTTGTTTCTGATAAAGTGTTTCACAGCAGGACATGATGCTGTCTTTCTTGGTAGCAGCTTTATTTATTTCGGCCTCTCTGCTGTTAATGTGGTGATGATCAAAATATTTTGTCTGGTCTCAGCTGTGATATCAAACACTTCCTCTGTTCTCTGACATTTTGCCATCATGTCGTTCCCTGCAGCGCCAACGAATCACGGCTCACTGACGCCACCTGGTGGCAGGAAGACTATGGCTGCTGTTTTCACACAGAACATACAGAAAAACCTTATAATTACTGATGTTATTTACGTTAAAGGACGACCAGACCTCTGATAAATATAGACCACCTTGTTTGTGGGATAAAATAACCGATTTGAGGTGAGAGGGCGTCGTTTTCCCGTTTTCCCCTGGACGTGTTTGGGTGAAGCTAGCTAGGTCACCTGCTGCAGGTAAGTTTAGCTCACGTTAACACACAAACATGTTCGGCTGGTTTTCCTCCTTATGACTGAAAAGTTCACGGACACCTTTTATAACTTCAGCTGCTAGAAAGACACGTGTATAAAACATCAAAATGCCTGACTTACTTTCGGTGTTTGTCTTGTTTTCCCTCAAGTTTTCCCCAATTTTCTGGATGACGAAATCGTGACGCACGTACGTACAGTCACGTCGGGCACGTCGGTACCCCCCCTATATTAACTTTTATTGATCACATTATTTATTACTATGTTTAGATGCTTTGTTTTTAATATTTAATTTATTTACTTCTTCATATTTTGTTTGAAAACTTTTTTTTGTTTTATTTTTATTTTAATTTATTTTATTTTATCTGCTATTTAGAACAGAGGTTTTGAAAGTAGGGGTCCGGCTTCAGTGGATGGAAGTGAAAAAAATATTACAGTAGTAATCAAAAGGAGATCACACAGAATAGTCTAAATGTGTGTGATTTGGTTAAAAAGATACCGTTTGGGGAATTTTACTCTTTTCTCCACTTTCCAAGAGTGAGAAACTAATGCCTTTATGTTTTTGGTGTAGTCTGAAATGGTGTGAAACAGCAAAATAATTAACTAGTGCTAGTTAGCTCAGGAGGACACCATTAATGTTTACATCCCACACATGCATGCATGTCACATGCATGAGCCTCCCATCCATGAGTAGATGCACAATTCCTTCTGTGCACTGATATGGTTAGTGAGTGTAGTTCAGTAGAAAGAAAACAGTTCTGAGTTTTTGTCACTGCAGCTCACATTTCAATCTGGATGGATAAATAGCATCACAGATCAGACGAAAAACATGTATTTTTGATTTGGGCTTGAACTGTCCCTTTAAGAGTTTCACCACAGTCTCTCATTAAAGGGTTTCATCAAAATCCTCCTTTTTCTGTCACTTTTCCCTTCTGAAATGTCTTCTGCACGGTTTAATGTCACATAATCCATAAAACATAGATTAAAAGTGTCAGTCTTGGACATGAAATGAAGCTCACACACCGAGCTAAGGGTAAAATAAGAGAACGATTTATTCTTTGTTCTGTTCTACAAAACTTTATTACAACATAAAGCTGACGAACAAAACTGTGTCGGCTGGAAATAAAAGGTTTCTCTCAGAAAAATGCAGACAGCAAACACAGGTGTGAAAAACTAATGTATGTACAGTATTTGTTAAGATTGACTTTGTGCTTTGGAGTTGTTAGATTCTTTGAAAAAGTATACGGACATTTCTCTACTCCTACATCACACTGAAAACAAAAAATCTCTGTTGGATACAAAGGTCTTGAAGATATTAGCACCATTTTATAAAGAGAACCACAAAGAGAACAGTTCTTAAATGAAATGCAGATTTTGGAGCTGACATTTAGACTTCACACATTTACTGGATTTCTTTCTCATGAAAAGGACTCATCACTTAAACTTCTTTTTCGCTCTCCTAGTCACTACATTAAACTCTTAAAATCACATGACCAACATACAGTGGAAAATGTTTTAAAGGACATTAAAAAAAAACAGGAACCAAGCCTGTTTGGCTGAGAGGAAAACGTTGTGTCTTTATGCATCTGTGGTTCATTTTGTCCTGTTTGAGCGTTCATTGGTAAAAGCATTTGATTCTCGTCACCTTGTCACATTACAACAGCAGAATTTAAGAGACGAAGACGAGGAAAGCACGGCCGCCTTTTAAAACCTGATGTCCCAGTACAGCCGTGTCTGTTTAGTGGCTTCAATCTCATCTTCAGCGGCGGCAAAGTTGTTGTTGTTGGTCTCCGACGTCACTTCAGGGTGTTGGGTTGGAGCTCCGGCCTCTGAAAGATCAACGAAAGGAGTTCAAGAGTGTGCTAAAGAATGAGACTGGTGTTATTCTCTGTTTTTCCTTTTGTTAACAAATGCCATGAAAAGATAAAAAACAAACTGAAGGTTTTAAAAAAATATAGATTTCCTTGATGATCTCTTATCTTACCAGGGATGCAGAGGATCTGGGGCCTTTCCCACCTGCCTCCTGACAGACACCTGATCACAGGATTAAGCCTCTGCTGGAAACCCTCAGCGCAGTGATAACGCACGACTGCGTTGGTCTCGTATCTCTGTCGAACTTTCCCAAATATGGAGGTGTTTCGGACCTTGGGTGGCGGCCCACATGAGGCTGTTGGAAGAGTGAAGACAAGCCACTGATGATGTAACAGCTGAAAACAGCCACGCGAGGGCGCTGAATCCATTAACGAGGAGGTATAAATGTATAACACTCACAGGTGCCTTTCTTGCAGGTGTATGCAAGGTGATAGTTGCAGGGCACGTCGCTCCAGCGTCCATCATCGTGCCACACCATCACTACACAGTCTTCACCAGACAGGAAATAGCTGTCTGGTTGTCCTCTGTACCAGTTCTCATACAGCTGTATGCACAGACAAAAGAAACAGAGGTGAATTTGCTGTTTGCATGTAAGGAAATAATAACAACATGGAGAATTAAACTGTCAATATCGACAATGTATTGATCCTCTCATGTAACCCTTGGCAATAAAGTGAAGTGAGTGTATTTCCCAAGATGTTTAACTTGAATATTAAGGGATTAATAAAAGCCTCAGGGATTGTAAATAATACATAACGCAACTTGAAGAAGGCAGCTCTCTCCAGGGCTGAAAAGTGAAGGAAACATTTATGAACCAAAAACTGCAGTTTCTCAAATGACCACTTGAGGTCAATCCCAATGGACTCCCATATTAAAATGCCCAACTTTACTTTAGCAGAAATAAATATGTTTACAGCCTTGGTCTCAACAGCTAATTTCCCCGTTCATGACAACTGTACATTTAAATACAGCTCAGAATTATGCCTAAATAGGAGTATGCTTGCTTTGACTGACAGATGTGTACAATCGCAGATGGCTAGCTATTAGGTAGCCGCTTCATTTGGCTACCTCAGCTTCACTCACACTGGACCGCTTTGCCCATGTTTGAATTAGCTGGGAGTTAGCTGAATCAGGCTGAATCTGCCAAGATGCAGACGACTGCAGCCACCACACCGTGAGCTTCACAATACCTGCACTCCAAATTACACACTTTTTACTTTTACCATGTACTGCAGCTGTCCTTACAAAGTTTGCGCTGTTGCATGCAGTATGCACATATTGCCTCTTCATAAGATGGCACCTTGGACTTTGACCCTCTTGGTCATACAAGCATTACAAAGCATTGTAGGTCCGAATAGCTAGAAAAGCATCCTGCAAAATGCAACCAGACGCAGTGGGACATCCTGGTGCTTTTGGCTTACTGCATTTGACATACCATGTACTGGAACACACTAAATCTTTTTCTGGCATACTAAATAGTGTGCTGGTTTGATGCCATCACTCCTTTTGGGATGAAAACAACTACTCTAACTTGACCGGCAGTCAAATTCAGAAATCTTTTCCAGTTCAAATGCATAATATGAGAAAACTGTAGTGCTTTTGAGCTATTAGGAGCCCAAATCCAGCGGCTGGGCAGGTCTTTGCTGATCAGTGATAGGTGTAGTTACGTAGAAAAAATAAAGAAAAAGGAGTTGATGCATCTCCTTTCTGGCTACCTTCTTCAAGGTGGAAGAATGATCCCATCGAGTGGCCAAATTGTTTTGACATTATCTTCTGTCTAGAGGTATTTCTTTCAGCTGAAAACCTGCAAACACAGAGTGTGGATTTGTTTTTCTCATGTTCCTCACCAGCGGGTTTCCATCAGACCAGCGGAAATCATCCTCAATCGTCTTATCATTCAAACCGGTCCACTGGTATTCTTTGTAGTTACCTGGTGAGGACAATAAACCATCATATTGCATCCTCAAGAGACACTAAATGAATAACTAAATCATGCATGGAATATACCATGTGGGCCTGAACCTACTGTTGATGTAAGTCTGCTCCTCAGGCGTCATGATGGACACCAGATGAGCTCCCAGCATGCGGCAGTGCTGCTCCGCCACCTCCCAGCTCAGGCGCTGGCCAAAGTGTCGGTAGCAGAAACCGTGGAACTTATCCCAACCTGGCTCACACTGCTCCACGTCTGAAAATATCACAGAGGACGAGGAGACAGGACAACCAAGAAGGTCTCTACAGGTTTTTAAGTTGCTGATATTCCTTTTATTTGCCGCTGTTAAACTTGACAGACATAACAGAGGAAGTTTTCACAGCAAAATTAAAAAGCTCACCGGTCTGACAGAAGGTTCCTCCATATGTGGGCAAACAGAGACATGTAATCTGCCCGTCTCTGTCGGTGCAGGTGCCTCCATTGAGACAGGGGTCGTTCACACAGGCGTCTGAAACAAAAACAGAAGCCAGTTCTGATTATTCTGCTGCTGAAACATGAGAACATTGATCACAGTCTGGGTATTTTATTATTAAAGTTTAAATATCAGGATAAAAATGGATTTGCTGCGTCAAAAAGTTTCGAGAAATAAAGATTAAAGATTGAGGTAGACAAATATGTGCAGATATAATAATACTACTGGCGTATTACAGGACACATCATCAGCTAAAAGGACACATTGAGGCGTCAGGATGCGCGTGAGCCAACAGATGGCAGCAGAGGACAAACTTCACAGTGTCACATGAGGTCAAACTCTTCAGGTTCTCCTCTGTCTTCATCTGTGAATCCCAAGTTGTCTCCAGACCTTCTTCCTTTCTGTTTTCTTCTTCTTATACTCAAATGATAATATGATAATGTGTGACAGGGTCATATTATTACAGCAAGACAGGTCACCCAAAAGTGTCCCTTTATAACCAGGCTCTATACTATAAATTGTTTCCTTTGGTCATTAAATAATAAATAATAGTAATTCTACTTTATTTATACAGTTTGTTAAATATTTGATTCTGATTGGTAAATTATAACATTATAAGATCTGTTATTTCTTTATAGCAGACTGTTGCTATGGACACAGTTTTGATCATGGACTCTGGAGGAGCAATAACATTTTTAAATTTAAAAAAATCATTCATTCAAAAAGTCAAAAAATCAGTTTGTCGGGCAATAATGACACACTAACTGTGCATTATCCCTTACTGTACAGTCAGACATGTTATAGATGATGCAAGTGCAATAGTGCATATTGATAAAGACCCTGATGTTGAGTCTCTCCAGTGAAAACTCCTCTGATGATGATGAAATATGTTTCACATCATTTATACTCACTGTGTCACCCTGTGATTCAAACAGCTTACACCGTCACTCGAATAACTTCAGCTCCTTTGTTTTGCACTTGCATCTCTTTGTCCCTCATTAGGAAAAAAAAAGCTAATACAGGACCATTTTTCACAAATTTAAAACTAAGTTGAGGAAAAAGACTTAATTAAAAATTGCAGATTATTTTGAGGAGTTCATAAACTATTTAAAGGGGTTATTTTGGGAGAATCAGTCAGCAAGACAGCTCAATTAATTGTTAATGTCTTTTCCTCATCAAATTTGTGCATTTCTATGCCCAACTGAAGTTTTTGTGTTGACCTATTTGTAAAATTGGCTCTTGTTACTGTGACTTTTTGATGTCAAACTCTTGTATGGACGATTACACCGTACAAGAGGAATATCTCTTTGCTTCAGGCGAAAGGTAGACTAGTTGTTAAAGTCCTGAAGAAAAAGAGTGGTTGGAGTTCCAGTCTAATTTTCTAAATTTGTAAAAGAAGGTTAAATGGAGGCATGTGTGTCCAAACTGAAATTAAACATTTTACAAGTGGGTTCGGTTTATTTGTTTCCTTTGACACCCTATAAACAAGAACGCTGCGGTGTCTGTCATTATCCTGCACACTCACGTACCTCTGTTTTCAGACGTCTCTCTGTTGTCAGAGTGTGTGTTTGGATGATAATAACTGCTTTACTTAAGTCAAATGAGAATCATATGCGCTACAAGTAAAACTATGATTCAGTTTTGCTGAAAAATACACAACTGGGGTTAAGCGTAAAAAATTAAACCTTGTGCTGTGACCCATGTTGGCATCTCTACGTGCACGCATGACAACAAGGACCTCGGTTAAATTCTCAGTCTAGTCTGCAAAAAGTCTGCATTATTCAACAATAAACTGCCTGTATGTGATAATGTGTCATGAGTAATTTGAATTACTGAACAAGTGGTGGTTTTCCTGATGTCGTTCTCTGCCTTTTGTTCTGTAAGCTGCTGAGTCTCCAGTCAGCAGCTCTTACAACCATGAATAGTCCACTTTATAAAAGGCTTAATGGAAGTGCTGAAGCAGAGATTAGATGCAGAAAAAATAGAAAAAGCATCTGCATGCTCTTATCTGTGCAATATTCATTTAGTGAGGCAAGATTTTGGACGTTTGAAAAAGGTCTCCAAAAGGTGTCTGAAAGCTCCTCTCAACTAGAAAAGCACTCGAGAGAGTGCAGGCCTCTGCCACGGCCAAATACTAGCAATGTTAACAAAAATTAAAAATAATTTGTGTCAGCCTTTTGGATCTGCCCCAACCTTTAATGGGTGCTTCCTTGGCCCGTGCTACACACTCCCATCAAGTTTCATAAAATTTCAGGGCAGTAGTTTTTCTGTAACCCTGCTGACAAACAAACTAATAAACCAAACTGCAAATATAATGTCTTTGGCAGAGGTAACAAATGAACGTTGCTGCACAGGGAGTGTCAACCATCACTGTAAGTATGGCTGTCAAAATGTTGATAAGACAGAATTGCCAGTAAAGACAAGTCTGTTTTGTGATGCAGCAAACTTGAAATAATTTGAATGTGTCTTTAAAGATAGATGGAGCTACCCTCGTCTGTTAAATAAATGAAACTGCCTTGTTTTCTGATAAAAAATAATGAACTCATCCCTGTTGAAAGGCAACATCCTGGATTTGTTTACAGTGGCAACAACTGATGATACTCATATTTATGCCAGTTGTATGGAAGCCAGTTTTTGCATGATAAAATAACTAAATAGATGCCAAATAAAATACTCACGATAAATCAAAATGATGAGACACTAAATAAAAAATTATGAGATAGTCATAATTTTGAATTGGTAACTCAACAATTTGTCTTACCATCAGTGGGCTGCCCTCTGCTGGCATGCAAAGTCTCCGACTAGAAGTGGCTGTATTTTTAAGCCCACTGGGCATTTGAGTTTTGACCTTTTCAGGCTGCTGTAGCTGGTCAATGTGAAATTAGTCAGTTATTAATGCCTTTCTTCAAAGCATTAGGAAATATTTGCACAGCATGTGAAGTAAAATACATTGTTCATCAAGATAAGATTACCGCACTTTTAATGCTAATTTTTGCGTGCTAACCTTTCTGTTTGATTATTCATTAGCATTGAGCTAACAGACTGAGTGCTAGTTATTTAACAAATGGTTAAGTGATAGTCACCTGCCTTGTTATTTATTCTATGTTTTGTTCTCAATGCTGCAGGTAGCTGAGGAGTAATTGTGAGTAACTGTTAGCTGGAAGCACCTGTGTGTTCCAGCTACATAAACTTCACCTCCTGGCTGAGATCTCTCTTCTCGCTGCCTCCTCCCACTGTTCTTTATATTACACTATAACACACCCTGTCATTACACTACATTTCACAAGCATGCACACACTTTGTTTAAATAAATAAATAATAATTTGCCTTCAGCCTGCGTCTCCTTTGTTTTTGTCATGGCCTCAGAGCCGGACCGGTGACAAACTGGGGGCTCGTCCAGGAAAAAAATAAAGAACGATGCATGAGAGAGGAAAAAGAGAAGCGAGCTCTCGGCCAGGAGACGGGGTTTACGTAGCTGGTGCACACTGGGCCCAGGTGCTGCAAACTAACAATTATCTGCAACTGCTCGGTCCCTCAGGTACCTGCTGCTTTGGAAAACATTGAACGTTCAATAAATAACAAGCCAGGGGTTCACCACAGCAGTTATCTATGTTAGGAGTTATACAGTCAGCACTAGGTAGGTAGGCAGAGACACTGCATGCTAGGAGAGGGAAGCACAATGAGACTTTTTATTTTTCTAACTTTCTAACTTTTTTTTTTAAGCTTGACAGAAATTGGCTTCCATACAACGCACCACTCACAACAGCTGCTATTCCTAGTGGTAACTACTGTGAAAATCAAATAAAAACTAAAACATTTGAGACCAAAGGAAAACAAATTAACAGATTTATCAACTGAAGGTGAGACAAGGGAAACAAACATGGATTAGTTGATTTTTATCATTATTACACCTCTAACACAAACTGTACACATCTTGAAAGATCATGATTAAACAATAAAACATGACTTGAGTATGAAACATTAATGACCCATAAAGGATATTTAAGGAAAATATTGCTAAACGCTACCACTCACAACAAATCAACACTGAACAATATTTGTGCTTATAAACATAATAATACACTGTGCTTCTGGTACTAGACTGTCTAAAATAGCAATAGAAGACTACAAATCTGAGGAAAGTGAACAGTTTTAACACTTTCTGACCTGTCAGTTACGGATTAAATATAAAACATTATTGCTGCTCTGGTCAGTGCTGTTGCATTCAATGTAATCATGGTTACATTCCAGGTAAAGTACCTTTGACAAGTTATTTCCAGATTACTGCAAGACACTGCAAGTTAGCAAGAAGAACGTGATGGTGAGGAGAATAACTGACCCTTCCTAAGTCCCGCCTCTTTTTGGTCTGTGCTCAAATAACAGATGAGCTTGTCTATGATGAGACAAAAACTTTGAAGACGGTTAAAAGATGTTGCTGGGGAACCTGTGAAAGCGCTGTAGTCAAGACCAAGACCAGAATGTACCGTGACTGAGACAAGACCAAGACTTTGAAGGGTTGAGATCAAGTCAGGACCAAGATGACAACGAGGTGAGACCAAGTGCTGTCACATCTCCAAGTAACAGAGCAGTAACCACAGCGTGGAGCATTTATGTCAGAGCTGACATTAGCTAACATCAGTGGAACATAACTTTGTATACATTAACTATATAGCTTTATGTGGCCTGTCTCATCATTATTTGGTTGTCATAAGCAAAAATATAGCTTATCTAGCTAGCTAGCTGCAGAATTTACATACTACTACTATACTCTAAAGAACAAGACTGGTTCCAATAATGACAACACTACTATAGTCACATCTTAAGTTAGCTAATGTTAGCAAAACTGAGTAGCTAGCTAGCTAACATTTGATGCAGATTAACTGGCTTGCATTTTTCTAATATTAGCTACCAACTATCTAGCTAGCTATTGATTGCTGTGTATTAGCTGGCTAGTTAGCTAACTTGAGATACTGTTTAGAGGGGGTTTTGATATTTAGTCTTCAATTATGCTTGGAAAATATATTTTAAAAGATCAAACTTTTGGCTATTAAACCTTTTAACACAATTTTAAATTGTTGAAGTTGTGAATTCTTGTTAGGGGCAAGCGTGTTTCTGTCACAGAGCAAGTTTAGAAATGAGAAAAAAATTAAGAAAGCCTCAATATTTTATAAATTACATACACGTCATATATAAATCCTTAAAGAATAATTTTTCACTAAAAAAATGAGATTAGATTGTTGGTATTAACAGTTCAATTTTTTTTAGGAAGCTCATGATTTGTCTCAATTCTCAAGAATGGGTGGACTATATACTTTACTTTTACAGGTCCACCAGCAATATATTTTAACCATTTTAAAAAACCTTGTTTTTTTTCAACACAGACAAGCAAAGCTCCTATAACATATCTAAGTACAAGAAACAGGAAAGGAGAAAGTTGGTTCTGCCACATACCAAGCTTTCTCAACTGTTATTGGAGCACAGAGCAATAGGGAGGCGGGACTTAGGAGGTGTTTGGTAAAGGAATGTATTATTTCCAAATAAAATCCACTGATAAAGAAAATGACAAAAGGTTTACCAATGCTGTTACCATCAGAAAATCATTGTAGAAGAAGCACTGAAACATTCATTCATAAACACACCACTATATTACAGTACTTCACAGAAGTCAATCTTTGGATGAGGAAGAAAACATCATGCACAACAAGACTGGACTGTTGACAAATGTCAAATGGGAGCTGTCCCAGTGTGAGTATCTCAAAGGGGAGGTGGGGTCACAAGGACAGAAGTGAAAAGTGTTTTAAGGTGAAGTGGGAGGAGTCAGAAGGGTGAGTGGACTCTCTGAGATAAAAATGTGAAACAAACGTGGGAAGTCGTTTGAAAAGGTGGGGAGGTGTTTTACAGAAAATGGAGCAAAGGCAGGTTGGGGCAGAGGACAGACGAGGGATTTTAGTGCATCATTGCGTCGAGTAGCAAGAAGACGGTTAGGCTGATGAGAGTGGCTTTAACATTACCTGAAACTTTCCCTGTACCTCCCACAGCTGCCCTCTCATTGGGCAAGATAAGCAGGGTGGGCGGCTGGGTGAGACTAAACTCAACATCCACCAGACCTTGATCCACTGGTGGTATGAAGGCTGTCACCTTCTTGGGCTCAGTTGTCTTGTGGAGAACCTTTGGTGTTGTGGTGACCGGACTCCAGGTACGTCTGGACCAGTGCGTGGTGGTTGTGATGGCACTGGTAGTCGTCTTTTTGGAAACAGCAGTGGGTTTTGTGCTCAAGGAGGAACCTGGAGCCGCAGTGGAGGTTTTTCTGCTGTACTCTAGATCATTCAGAGACTCCTGGGGTCCTGTTGTGGTGGTCAGCAGAGCCCAGTTAGATGTCTGTGAATCGAGAGGCAAGACAGTAAAGTCCTCCTCAAAGGTTGGGGCAACGCTAGCTTCATCTTCGAGGGTTGGGGCAACACTAGCTTCGTCTTCGAGGGTTGGGGCAACACTAGCTTCCTCTTCAAGGGTTGGGGCAACGCTAGCTTCCTCCTCAAGGGTTGGGGCAACGCTAGCTTCCTCTTCAAGGGTTAGGGCAATGCTAGCTTCCTCATCAGGAGTTGGGGCAATGCTGGCTTCCTCTTCAGGGGTAGGGGCAATGGTAACTTCGTCTTCAAGCGTTGGGGCAATGGTAACTTCGTCTTCAAGGGTTGGGGCAATGGTAACTTCGTCTTCAAGTGTTGGGGCAATGGTAACTTCCTCTTCAAGGGTTGGGGCAATGCTAGCTTCCTCATCAGGAGTTGGTGCAATGCTGGCTTCTTCTTCAAGGGCAAGGGTTGGGGCAACATAAACTTCTTCCTCAAGGTTTGGAGCAACATCAGCTTTTTCTTCAGAAGCAAGGGTTGGGGCAATGCTAGCTTCTTCTTCAAGGGTTTGGGTACCATTAACCTCTTCTGCAAGAGTCGGGACAACTTTAGCTTCTTCTGTAAGGGTTGGGACAACACTGGCAAGGGCTGGGGCAACATTAACTTCCGCTTCCAGTGAATTGAAAAATTGAAGTTTCTCTTCGAGAGTTGGGGAAGTTTTAATTTCTTCTTCAAGAATTGCAGGAACTGTACCAGGTTCATGTCCACTTGCCTCTTCAAATTCAGTGGTCACAGTGTCCAAATACACTCTGTAACCTGATGTTTGATACCGTACTGTTGTGGGGTCAGTAGGCAACTGAGAGGTGTTCAACCCCACTGGAGACTCAGTGGTAGATAAATGTGCTCCAGAAACAAGGCTATCTTCAGACTTTGTTGGGTGCACCTGTTTGTCTTCACTTTCCATAGTGACTGTGTCTTCAACTTCTAAGCTTGTACTTCCCTCCTGTCTGGAAATGGGGGTCTCCCACAACTGTGGCGCTGTGGAGAAGATATCCAAGCCCAGTTTGTCAGAATGGCGTGACCCAGATGAGACCGTCAGATCAGGAAGGGCAGTCTGAGACTTAGCAGGAGTGCTGCTAGCCGAAGCAGAAGGTGATGGATGAGTGGTGAGGCTGGAAGTAGAAGACTCTGATGTGGAGGTAAAGCTGACCGCTTCAATGTCAAGATCACCCTCTAGAAAAAAACATAACACATTTTTGGAGCTGTAAATACATCTACTTATGGAATAGCTCAACATTTGGAGAAATTAGCTGTTTTGCTTCATTGCCAAGAGTTAGATGAGAAAACTGGTACCCTTCTCATATCTGTAAATATGAAGCAACAACCAGCAGCTAGTTACTTTAGCTTAGCATAAAGACTGGAAACAGGGGAACAATTCTAGCATGACTAGCCTCGGTGGCTATATTTTAAGCTTATGTAAAAACAATGGCAGAAAAGCCAGCTTCAAATAACTTAACACAGCCTTCCTTAACTGTGACACTGGTGCGGTCCACTTTTCTCATGATTGTCATGTGGTGTTTCTTAAAGGGTTCTTAGCAAGGCGAGGGAACTGGTGGTACATTACATCCTAAGATGTGTCATAATCAAGCCATTTAAACTTGTTCTTTCATTCATTAAACTTTCATTGCTGTTTTGTTTTTTTTAATAGTCTAATTCTGGTCTGTTTCTGGTTCTTATGTAAGGATCACTTTTAGTCATGTGAGTAGCCTTACTTTAGAAGCCCCAACATGTCGGTAGCAAGCTGGCAATAAGAACTGTTTGCTGTCTTTGTAGAGTGTTGAACTAAATGGTAGTAAGGAATCAGAATGTTTGTGGAACTGTAATGTTGTGTTGGAGAAGGCTTACAGTATTCATATTTACCATACAGTTATAGGAGTGGTATCAATCTTCTCATCTACCTCTTTATAAGAATAAGAATTAAGAATTTCCCAAAATGTTGAATAATTCCTCCAAGAAACTGTTGTATGTTTTTGTGAGACTTTGTGAGACATTTAAATTGATGCTTTACATACCTTGAGAGACATCCCCAGACCCATCCAGAGGTGCCAACAATGAGTTTTGCTCCTCATTAGAAGATTTGGTTGTTTGTGCTGGTTGCATCACAAGCTCTTCTTCTTTTGAGGCCTGAGTTGAGAGAGGCATCTGAACAGGCTTTTCCACTCCTGCCTCCTCCAGCTTCACCTGAACCACGGGGTCATCAGTCATAACGGTCACCTCCCAGAAACTCTCCTCTTGAGTGTGATTGGTGTCTGTTTCGCTGTAATTGGCCTGTGATCCATCAAAACTCAAGCTGGTCTCTTGAATTTCTTGGGAATCCTTTGTCGTCTCAGATGGCTGTGTACTCTCCTCTGTAACTGTCTGGTTATATGTGTGAGGTTCGTATGATGATTCAGGGAACCCTGTGGTGTTTGCAGGCTCAGTCTGGTGAAAGTTGAAGGTCAGGTTGTGTCGTGAATCTGTCTCATTGTAAACACTGGACAGTAATGACGTGTTTTGTGTGGACTCGTAGGTTTCTGTGGTGCTGATTGTGCTGTTCATCGGTGCTGTAGGATGCTGGGAGTGGTAGCTCATTTCTGTAGGAGATGTAGTTTCATCAAATGCGTGGAGGAGGCTCAGTGTAGGTGTGGTGTCAAGTGAAGACTCTGCTGTGCCTGACACAACTGTCGGGTGTGTGTGATGCAGGCTGTCCTCAGTGGAAGGGCTGGAGAAAAATGGAAAAGACTCGACCACCCTTTGAGCTTTGAGCTCTACCTGTTGCACATGTTGGTTCAGTTGCAGCTCTTGATCTGTTTCCACAAGGATAACAACATCCTGTCCAACATCATCAGGTTCTGTGGCCATATAATCCATGGGAGAATCGGTCTGAGTATTTCTATTATCTGTAAAAGACAGAAAAGTGTTTAAAAATTTGTTTAAAATAAAAAATAATAATACCATAAAGAACCTATATTATGTTACTGGTCAACAAAAAATGGATTGCAGTGTGCAACACACACAGGTGGAAAATTACAGACACACAGCCAATGACTTCCAACTTTGTTCATCATCTGAAGTTGCACAAATAACATTGCTTCGAGGCTCTGATGTTAAAATGGCATTACATTTGGTGAAGAGAGCATTATGGCTTCTTTAGGACTCAAAACTCAAAGTTTAGGATTTGGGACTTGTCAGTCTTGACTTGGGACTTCAGTGTTAAGACTTAAGACTTACTTGTGACTTGCAAAACAATGACCTGGTACTATGTCCGTAAAAAAACTCACCTCTGAAACAATAAACGTCATGAAGGCTGGAAGTCTCTGGGAATCCAGTTTGGTTGCTGAAGCGGTAGAGGGTTTTGACGCCTGGCTGAGGGCCTCCACAGCGCTCTCTTGGGGTTATGATGGGGTAGCGGACACTGCCGTCGGACAGCCAGCCGGGACTGCAGCGGTCCAGACCTTCGCTCCATGCAGAGTACAGCTGTGCTGTTGTAGCCAGCTCTGCTCCTGCTGCTCTGCAGTATGACTTTGCTTCATCAAATGACAACTGCTGTGGGATGGAATCATGAAACACGTCCCCTGTGAACACAAAATATTTTTTATTAAGTTCCATTGTTTCATTTTACCTCATGTAAAGCATTCATTTAGTTGGATTACAAATTTTCTCATGATTATATGTAGCTATAACCTGAGTGATACATTGATCTGACTGATATTATAACAGATGTATTTATACAAGTAGCAAATATGTTATTAAAAGAATATACAAACAAGAATTGCTGTACAGGAATAATAGAGCTGTGTATGAGGCATAGACAGAAAAATATATGGGTGGAGTAGAGGGTCTGAAAAGTGAACTTGATGCAGAAGTGCCTTAAACCTGCATTTTTTTTTCTAATGGCCAGCAGGGGGCGACTGTGCTGGTTGCAAAAAGAAGTGTTGTGATTGTATGAAGTCTTATGAGAAAATGAGCCTATGTGTCACTTGATTTATGACCTAAGGAAACAGTTTCCTGAAGAGGTTATGGTCTCAATCACTAGTCTCTAGTCTTCTTCAATATGGTAAGATGTTCATTTAGTAAATTATGGTCCGATTTAAAGTAAAATAGACCATAAAGCAGACCATAAAGACCATTATTTCTTACTGAACAAATGAGCCAAAACCTTGAGGACTGCCCAAGTTGCTGTACATAACCCACCTGCTCCACGTTCTCATCGGTACTGCACATTCTCTGCCTGCAAAAAAACAAGATGGCAACCCCAATAACGCCAAACTTGAGGCTTCAAAATGGTAGCCCACGAATGTATGGGCATGAATGGGAACCAATGGGTGACGTCATGGTGGCTCTGTCCACTTATTATTCGACTGTCTATGGTTTGAGGTTATTTAGAAACACTATTACATAGATTATCCACTAGAGGGCACTAATTAAATTTTTTCAACTGAAAAAAATATCCTGTTATACGCATTTCTCTTACTGACTACAAAAACTGAATTTAAGCGATCATTTGCAAAAATGTTTGAATGTTATTGTTGTTTTTAAGCTCTGAAAAACAGATATCAGACTTCAGTTATTATTCATACCTTCAATTTCTTCCACGTAACAGTAAACATCGAACAGATCATCTGGATCCATTGTTCCGTAGTTTCTCACTCCTGGTTGGCCATCCATGTCGCCATAGCAACCCTCACGTGGCACTTGGATTGGGTACCTGCAAGAATGAAAATAATCAGCATTTCTCAAGTCACTTTTAAATTCTAGTGGAGATCCAGCAGTTTCAGGCTGAATTTTGGGAAAATATGAATAAAAGATTTAGAAACACATCCTGAATATTTTCATTAAACAAAGAGGTGCTGCTGTGAAAGCATAGATTTGAGTGTTTCACCACAGTTTTTATTTAATAACTGACCTGACAGACTGGTCTGCCAGCCAGCCTGCATCGCACTGCTCGTAGCCATCATAATAAGCTGCCAGCAGCTGGTCAGGGGTGGCGATTTGTGCCCCGATGGCCTCGCAAGCGCTCCGGGCCTGATGGAAGGTGAATGCATAGCGGCCCAAAGCATCTCTATAGTGGAATACAACCCCTTAACACACACACACAAACACACAGATAATATTTAAATTCAGATTATATAAAAATGCCACTGGAACAACAATATCTGTCTCAATATCAGTCTCTGTAAATATATAATCCCATAAAATATAGATGCAGTGTGTTTCAGATATGAGGGAAAAATCACAGAAATCTGACATTAAGGTAAAACTAGGCTCATCTAATCTGAAAAATATACAAATTAACTTGTTTAATTTATGAAAAAAAATGAACTGTGGATCAGCTGATGAAGGAGACAGCCGCCCACAATGTGGAATTATTTAGGAAGCATGTTGACAGCAACACCCTATTTAATATTTTGACTTTATTTTGATTTTTTTTTGTAGAAAATTAGTGGGAAATACAAAAACAAGTTGATTTATGCATATAAACTCTGACTATCAGTATAATAAAATGAATAAAATGTTTTGTGTTATTTTGTTACCTTTGACCTTGAGTTGTACGAGGTCGCTGGCGTCCTCCAGGCCCTGCTGCACCTCGCAGCGATAGTGACCCGAGTCACTGGAGCGTAAATCTCCCAACCACAGCGACAGGTCATCAGGGGAGGTGTAGTTGAGCCAGGCTGCGCGGTCTCTGTACGCTTCGTTTACCCTCACCCTTTGACCTCGAGCCACCAAGATCTGCGTCTCCACCCCACCGGACACCACAGTCCACTTGACCCGCGGCGCAAGAGGGGAGGAAGAGGAGGAGGTGGGTGTGGAGGACAGAGACACCAGGCAGGGGATGGAGATGGAGCTGCCCAGTGGGGCGGAAATCGGACCTGAGTGGGGGATGTTCACCTGGAGCTGCCGGACATCATCTGCAGGGGAAAAAAAAGGGATACAGAGCGTGAAGAACAAAACAGCTCTGTAAATCTGCTGACAACAGTGAATCATAGCATTGCTTTCAAATGTGCTTTTGTGTTCTTTACTTACAGCTGAATGTGAATGAAGGTGAGACATAATGGGAAAATGCAGACGTACCGAATGCAGATGGAGTTTGGGTGGGGAAGGCCAGAGTGAGACGGCAGACTGCAATGAGAAGTGGAAGTATTTGGACATGTCTATGGAGGAAAACAAAACAAAACAAAAAAAGATTAGATAACATAATAAAGCATTCCTGGGGTAAACTCAGAATAGAAGAAGACACAAATAACACAGATTAGTTCCACTTTTCAGTTTCCAATTTCACACGTGTTTAACTTTTAATAGGCAGAGTGATTTCTGATGCTGGAGGTCATGTATTGTGTTGGTTCAGCAGGTCAGGAGAGCTGCTTCGCTGATCTCACCAAACTGATTTATTGTAATATTAAAGGTCACAACCTGCGCACGTTTGTGTTACCTCCACTACAGCATCCACTCACTGTTTGCACGTGTTGATATGCAGCTGGATGAAGAGACAGACAAAGGTTAGCTTGTTGCACCAGCTGTGTGTGAGTTCAATCTTAGCCTAGTTGTAATGTATTTTTAATTAATTGCAGCCCTTTTGCAACACAGTAAACCAGCAGACACCTAATTTATTGATGTATTTCAATATCAGTTTGGATGATTAAACTTTGTGCGATGCCAAGGGGCTCCTGTCAGCCAGAAAGTTGAGTGACTTGCAGAGTTTTGGAGAAATTACTCCTCTCATTTATTTTTTTTTTTTCCTATGCCTTGCACTTATGCTAGTTCAACAAATGCAAAATAAAAGAAAGTATTCCTCATCTCTTTTGTGGCCCTAATACAGTCTTATAATCTATCAAATAATTGTTGAGATTGTTTTACTGAAAACCACAAATATCGTTCTCATGGAAAGTCAGTTCATCCTCTGGGGACAAAAGACATTTGCAAAAAAAAAAATTCTTGGCAAACGATCCAACAGTTGTTGAGATACTTCAGTCTACAGCAAAGCAGTGGAAAATCTAAATAAAGGAACCTGTAATGTATGTAAAGAGGTGAGGTAAAGATAGAAAATAGCATTATAATTATACTAAGAGGTTTGGTTTAGTCTTCTCTCACTGATGTAGATGGAATGGAAAATGTTATTCATGTTATTTTCTGGTACGTTTGAAAGGACAATTGTCATTCATCGACTGTAGATAAGCCAAAATTAGTCTGCCTGATGAGTCTAATTTTCAGTTATTTGAAAGGAACCCTCAAAATAGACACATCATATAAATTAATATAAAAAACAAAGTTTAACATCATCAGTATAATGCAATAAAATGTAATGAAATGCAACAGCAATAAGGAGTCCATGAATATGAAGTTGAACCAGCATCTCTCTTAAACAGTTTCAATAAAAGCTGAACATTATAACCTTCATAAAAGTAAGATTCATTGCATTACTGCATAGGACTGTTGTATTAGACTGCATTAAATATATTGTAGGTAGGTGTACTTAATAAAGTTGTAACTGACTGATATATCACACATTTGCGATTTCAACCTGTTGATTTTATCAGGTTCTTTGTTCTATAGATGCTGTAACTCTGGAGCAGAATCTCTGTGTGAAACACACACACACGTCCAAAAAGTTACTGAAAAACGAATCTGAAAGCTCAACTCTGAAGCATGAAAGACCAACTTCTCTGGTTTTCAAAGGGAAGCTGGGACCACAGGCTCCTGACCACAAGCCATTCATCACCTCCGGGAGCTAATGACACGGCGTCTCAGCCCAGCGGCATCCTGCCAGCTCTCCGTCACCAGTCTGGCCCTGTTATTAACCCAGCAGGCATGGCACGGTGCTCGCAGTGACCTCACACAACCTCCTGAGGCAGCCATGATGAAGCTGCAAATGTTCATTCATTATTAAAGAGCAGCGCTACGGCTCCAAATTACTTTTCAGGGTTGATGGAGCCAGAAGTGCCTGCAGAATTCAGAAGTGTGGCAAAATCTTAATGTAGTGTCTTCTCAGGTGATTATGACCGTTTTTGGATTTTGCTACCTCACCAGTTATGGTATTTATAGTACATGCAGTAACTCTACAAGTGAATCATGACTTTTTGCAGCTGAAACAATGAGACTGCCAAGTTTTACATATAATCCCACTGCATGAAACTGACATAGTGGCTTTACTGTTTAAATCCAGGTTAAACTAATTCTTCATCCCCTTCATCTTCAAAGAGAGATTAAAGCATAATGTAGCAGAGCTGCAATGATTAGTCGGTTAACAGAATAGTAAAGAGAAAAATATTGGAAAGAAGTGTAATCAGTTAATCATAAAATATTTAAGAACAAAACAGCTTTTCAAACATTAATATTTGCATGGTTTCTTGGTCATTGTTACTGTTGGACAACCCAAACAAGTCTTAAAAGGATGTTTAACTTCGGCTTTAGCAAATGGTAAGAGGTAAAGTTTTTCATCAAAAAAAAGTGTAGGTTAATTTATAATACAAGTTGAGAGCTCTAGGTGGTGGCGGAAGAACTATTTAGAGTATTTACATAAAAGTCCTGCATTTTTGCAACTTTTACTTAAGTAAAAGTACAACAAAATGTACTTAAATCAGACACTACAACATATTACTGGCCTAAGAGGCTGATCTTTGTGCTTTAGCTTCTGTTGTGGGTAAATATCTTGCCAGAAGACAGCCACTACTAACGTTGTGAGGTGAAACGACGCTGCGTTACATCCTGCAACCAACACACATTTACTGAATTTCTGGACAATGACCATTATTTCCCGTAATCTTTCTTTGTTTCTGATATTTTAGACTTAGCAAGATCAAAATGAAATTATTATTATCCGAAAATATAGTAATGGAAGTACAAAGTAGTATAAAATGGAAGTACCTCAAAATTTGTCTTAAGTGCAGTACTCTCAACCACTGCCTTCAGGGCAAAACGAGGGATTTTTAGGACGGAGAAACTCTTAACAAAGAAGTCACAGATTGTTTGACTGTTGCCGATGCCACAGACACAACAAAACTGTACCCTGTGTGTGTGTGTGTGTGTGTGTGTGTGTGTGTGTGTGTGTGTGTGTGCCAGCCTCATTGATTTGTGTCAAGTTGGCGTTTTAATAAACAGAAATAAGACTGCAGTATGTGCTCAGCCTTTATACAGTAGAATACGTGTGCTCAAGATGATAGAGTCCAGTAAATAAAGAAAAATGAATAAATATTACCAGGATCAGAGCCAAAGAAGTGAGCCACGAGTTAAACAGGCATTGACGAAGTCGACTTTTCTGCATCTGTATATAAAACACATCCCTCGTATGAGTCGGCACAAACACAGCCCCACTAACTTGTGTCAAATTAAATGGTCGTCTTTGATGGAAGAATAATTGTTGTCTGTTTCCTCGCCAGCTGGGCAAACTCCACAGTGCTGGTATCACTATTAGTATTCTTGACAAGAAAACGTCTCACAAAAAGCGAGCAGTGGGCCAGGAGGACAGCTGCACACTGTGCTTTCACTTCATACCAGCTCCTTTTACAAAAGGCCTCAGGGGAAAATTAAAGGACGGGCCACTGGCACACTCGCTGGCTTTTTCTCTTTACTTTCTCTCGCTCCTTTCAAGGATGGAAAGGGAAGTTTTAAACCACTAAGAATCGTTCTGGAGCAGGCTTTATACAAAGGGAACGGCCACATTAAGACGCGCAGTTTCAATTGGTAGAGCTGTTGTGACTGTATATGACTGTGCATTCAGATTGATGACAGGGGAGAAAACCCTGGTTGCTGCTGATTATTTTGTGACTTTTTTTTAGGTCACTTTTTTCTTTGGCATGGCTGCCACCGGGCCCTCCGCAGCTCTGCTCTTTCTAATGAGAGTAACGACGAGGACAAGTCAAGCTAAAATCAATGCCACCCACTGCATTTACAGGTCTAGAAAACTGCAGCCAGTGCATTATCCACAAGCAGAACTAATCCAGTCTCCTCCTCCTGCAGAAACACACACAATACACAGTGAGCAGCATCAGACTAACATGTCGGCCATCATGAAAAATCAGTTTGAAAATAACACTGCCAACTTTAATTGTTAATATACTTTATATTAGTAAGCAAGAATGCTGAGCCCCCCTCAGTGCTGCACTGACAACTACTGTAAAGCTTGCTCACTACATCTCGTGGGTGGCCTCTGCAGTACTCTGCAACAAGGTCGATTCAGGCAAACCTCGTCGCCATCAACAAGCCGGAAAATGTCTGCTGATCCCCAGTTCTGCCAGGTCAAACATGCAGAGACACTGGTTTGACCGATAAGCTCTGTGTAGTGCTGAGCTGACACCGGCTTTGGCACCAGTGAGGCTATGATAAAGAAGAAATCTGTTGGTGTTCGTCAGAAAATAGACAGTAATTGAGTTTTTACAAGGTGGAAAACCACCTGCTTTATTCTCCTCCTTCCTTTTATCTCCATTTTTCTAATCTGTCAGTCCATCGGGCCTTTTAAACAGAGTTTAAAGGTATTTCTGTACCAGCTTGGAGCTCAAACCTCAACAAGGAGGTTTAAGACAGGATCGGGGGTTTTGAGGTCTCTAGCACACAGATATAGTAAGATTGATAAGCTAGCATGCCCACCATCACAGGGGGTCATGCAAACAAAGCATTTCCTACTGCTGCAGTGACACATTAAAAGTATTTAATGAGGAAAACAAGAGATGACTTTTATTTTGTAGTCACAGAAAATACAATTTGTTTGTCCATAAGCTAAACTTTACTGCTATCATTCAACAGTGCATCTACAAAACGAGACAACGGTGTTTTCGTCATTTCTTGAGAGCAGATCAGTTTGAAATATTGCAGGGAGTAATGGAGCAGTCAGGAGCAGCCACTGTGAGCTGTTAGATGAAGAGCTGAGCAAACTATTTGCAAACTTGCAAACGATATGAAAGCAAAACAATTTTTCTATCTGTTTCTACTTTTTATCTTCACCAAAGAAACACCAAACTCTTCTATGCTGATGACACCTGTCTGGTAATCAGACTTTGAATCCCTGCAGCAGATCACCAAAGACCCAGATTTTGGTATTCAAGGTGTTCTGGTTTCCATTTGTAGTAGTAGTAGTATTGACCAGTCATGTTTGAGCAAACTTTGGTTGCATACAGGTAAATGAAAATCTGTGTAGGGAGCAAAAGAGGCAGAACACACTGGCCAAAATACAGTCTTGGAACCCATCAGCTATTGTCTGACAACAGTTTAGCTTTCTTTTTAGAGATCAGCCCACTTAAATGCCATTCTTGTGTCTCAAGTCCCTAATTGGACTGGAAACAATGAGCAACAGCACACAGCAGAGGGAGTCTTGTCCCAGATATCTGTTATCTTCATATCTGCTAGGCAACACTAAAGTCCCATAATGATTCAACACAATCGCAGTAAAATAATCAAACATCCAGCTGACTGGAAACTGACGCACAGTCTCCATATAACTGGGAGTTAATTCTTTTAGAGAAGACAACCAAAACTTCATCTCGGCAGATCTGTAACCTCCAGGCTCCAGATGTTGTACAGCTGTACAGTCATCTCCCCACTGTGTATCTCAGCACTGGCCACTGTATTCTCCAGAGTAAAGAAAGTTGTCTGTGTTTGATCTAACAGGGACTATTTACTCAACGCCGCTCCTCTGACTCCCTGCACCATCAAACATAACACGTCCACACTTCTCATGAGTTGCACTGACTCAGAGCATCACCCCCCCCTACCACCACCACCACCACCACCACCACATCCCAAACTACAGTATGCAGACATCTCCAATAAGCCCACCGTCTGTCTACCAAGAAGATGGAAAAATCACCCACCAGACGATTTCACCACTCGTTTCAAACAAACACCTCACCTCAGACCTGACTCAACAAGTCCCTGGACCAACCATGAGTGCACCAGCCTTTATAGACCCAACAGAGACATTTTGCAGATGAACAGAAGAAGAAGAAGAAGAAGAAGCTGCTTGGTTTAAAGATGCTGTATTGACTAAAGAAAGACAAATTTGAGCCAGAAATCCAGGGACATACACTGCAACACTTACAGTATTTTGACTGTCTCACAAACTGTATTTTAAGATGTGAACTTAATATTTTTAAGAAAACACCTAACCACAGCCTATTTTGTGGAATTTTAAACTCCATAACCACAGTGTGCTGCATGTTCATGGATTCACAAGCTTTTTGTTTATGAGTTTTTGTTCTGCTTCAAAGACAAGACCTTCTTGATTATCATACCTGCCACTTGCACTACAGAAAACTATGTCTAAGTAGTTATTTATAAAAACTTACTTTGATGTGGAAATGGTGTATCTCTGAGCAAAGTCTAGAACCAACGTGAGTGATTTTCCTGCTGGTTATGTCGGTGTACTGCAGTTTCGTATGCAAGCCTGTGGTGAACTCTCCTTCAGCAAGAACACTTCCAAAAAGTTTGCGTTTCTCTTTTGGTCCATGGCTATTCCTGACTAAACCTTCATTTGTGCTGCATTGTATAAGGGGAAATCACTGACTGTGAGGCAGGTGCTGTCAATTTTAAGTTAATTTGAGATTTGAGATTAACTTGAGGTTTTTCTTAGAACCTGCTTAAGCAAGATTTTTGTATTTTCTAAGCAAAATGCAGCAAATCACCAAGAGACACTTTGCTACTCATTTGATTTGGTTGGGTAGCAACTAAATTCAAGATTGATGGCTTTAAATTTGGCTGCAGATTTTGTAAATGTTTGGTTAGAAATGACCAGAGAACCATGTCAGAGCTTATAGTTTTACTTGCTCCACTGGCTAATATCAGATCAAAAAGCCACTGGACCATCAAATAAAAGAGAGGGATCCAAACAGGAAATGACCAGACAGGGAAGCACCAACAAAAGGAGAGTTTGTATTCATACATTTTGTAAGTACTGGTCAGAATTGTTAATTTGCATGATACTACATTGAAATAAAGGAATTATTTGGTACTCTGATTTCTTTCTGAACATAATTATGTGGTTTACAGTAATTATATTATTATTTGCTTTGTTTTCCTTTATGTATGCAGTTTAATAATATGATCTCACTTATGATTCTTTCCTGATTTTCTTTCTGTGATTTATTTGATCATTGAGTTTATGCTGGGTCTGTATTGGTTGGATAAATGTTTTAAGACATAGCTGCTGTCCTTGTATTCCTCTGTTGGGACAAAGCGATAACATATGAGCTGTTTTATTGCTTGTGGTGACCTGTCTGTTCAGTACATTTCTGTCCCACTAAAACAAAATGACAAAAATAAAGTATTAAAAAAAGACAGGTATCCTTAAAAGTCTGCTTGTTTCATGATTCAGTTTGCTCTCTGTTGCTGTCTCTCTCTACCTGTCCATTAATGAAGCCCACCTGAGCCCTGAGGTGGAAAAAACGAACAGAGGAGGCAAAGTGTGCACTTAAGACAAAGAGCGGCTTCTTGTGTCTCCTGCAGGGCAAAGGAACAACTTTAAATCTTATATCCAGCAGCATCCCAGAAAAAATAGCATTTAGATAAAAAAAAACCCATTCAGTTTGATGTCTGGATCACAAAAAGGCTGTTTTCTATAAATGCAGAGCAGCAGGTCAGTTTTAAGTAGGTGTCTTTGTTTTCAGTTTCACGGAAATCTTTGTCCTCACCTTTATGAAAAAATCAGTAGAGCAGACTGGGGATGGTTGCAACAAGTCTGTCATGGCTAATAGGGTGGGGATGGTTGTAACAAGTTGTTGCGGCTGCCCCCAAGCTAAGCAGCCATATCAAAACAGACCACAAAACACAAATAATTCATTGTTGTAGTTTTGCACAATACATAAATGTTTTCAAACGTTCTATTTTGTTCTATCTCACACAGAAGTGTGAAAAGACTGAATAACATCTTTAACATCTGCACACTGACTCAATGTAGGCCTATGTGTTATGCATAAGCAAATTAAATTCAATAGCTGGTATTAACTACTATAAATACTATAATATGGTATACATTTCTGTGATGTTATTGTAAAACAACGCATACTTCAGAATACTAGCTTAATGAGACAAAGGAACAAGTTATTTAGTAAATTTAATGTATTTTTAAGATGTTGCAATGGTCCCTGGGGTTGGGGTCAGCTGCAACATCTGTCTTCCTTCATTCAAATAAAAACTGTGAACAATGTGTCATATTAGGGCTGGGCAATTTTATCAATTTCATATTATTATCGTTATATGAGACTAGATATTTTCTCAGTTTGGATGATATCATGGTATGCGTTGTCTTTTCCTGTTTTTAAAACCTGCATTATAGTCAAGTTGATGCAATTTTTTTTAACTTGCCAGACTGTTCTACGTGTTCTAGCATTTGCCTTTACCCATTTAGTCATTACATCCACATTTATGATGGTAATTTATCAAAAATGTCATGGTGTTAATATTTTGTGAAAGCACCGATGCCCATATCGCCCAGCCCTAACTACTTTATACACTACTGGGCAGTTTAATCTACAGCAATGCATCGTATTTTATAAGATCATCATATATTTACACTATTGGAGAATTTCTGGCATATTATTTTGAGAAATGTGTATATCAGTATCTACATATAAAAATATAGTATATTGCAGAAAACCCTAAAAACATTGAGAAATTATTTAGGTCATATCGCCCAGGTCTATGTCATATGCAATCATATTTAAATGGTTTGGATAATTAGCAGACAGATGTAAGTTTAGTATATAAAGATTTGGTTAGTTTAGTTTTTGAGTAATTGATAGAAATGCAGAAAGTGTTACAACTGTCCCTAGCCTCCCCCAATTCCACAACCATTTAACAATCATGGAGATTTAGCCCTCATCAACCAGCTATGCGCTACTAAAACACAGTGGGTGGGTTCGTGCTGTGCAAGAAAACCAAAAGGAAAAAAGTACAAAACCTATTACAAAAAAAGTTATACTTAACTAAGTGCGTCAGTTCCTCAAAATGACATTTTCTCTGCGGAGAAAATGAACCACTGGCCGCAGTTTCAGGACCTCCTCTGAGGACAGCAACTACTGTGATGCAATTAACTACTCAAGAGGGTAATTTTCTTTAAATGACTCCATAATTTAACATGACATTATCAATTTAAAAGAACTCAGACAAAACCGCATCAACTGCGTATCATTAACACATTACAGCCCAAAAAAAAAAAAAAAAAAACCTTACTGGATTGTTCTCAGCAGCATTTCAGCTGATGCAGGATGCAGGATTGACTTCTTGCAGGCTGTAAAAAAGTATTCTCCGTCAGTCAGTCAGCTCCTCTCAGCTTGCTGCACTGCGACTGACTGTCCTGTTCGGGGCTCTGGATGCTCTGCGCAGGTATGAGGGAGCTGCTGCTGGTCGACCGACTCCGAGGCTCGCAGAGAGAGAAAGGAGGGAGTTGAGAGAAAGTGAAGGCAGATATGAAATCCTGAACTGCCCACTTTTTCACCCAACAATCGGGATGGAGATGGCGCATGTCTGTCAAGTGGTTTTGGGAGGGATGACAACTAAAATAACCGACGTTATAGGCTCTGAAGTGAAGGAAGATGACCTATATGTGTTTTCTCCTGCAGGGACGCGGCTGATGCGCCGAGCGTCATTTGGATAAAACGGGCTGAGTTGAGTCAGCGCAGCAGAGACACAGAGCAGCTGCTGATGATGCTGCTGCTGCTGCAGGTACACTGATACTGCAGCAGCACAGTCACCTGTGCTGGAGGAGGAGGGTGAGAACTGACAGGAACACCTCCACTAGATCAGTGAAGTGGACTCTTGGTCTTCTTAAATCACCTTAAAGAAGTTTGCACGCATCGCAGCTGAGCAGCAGCCTGCAGCATCCTGCAGAGGAGCAGTGACAGACTGACCACAGCAGCAGCTGCTCGCACATTTACTACCTCAATCTGAAGGGTGTGTTTGACACCAGCATTTGATTTGAGACCAATAAACTCAATGCAGTATGTCACAATTTAGCACTGGTGGAATGTAAGTACATTTACTCAAGTACTGTGCAGTAAGCACAAATTCAAGGTAGTTACTTGAGTATTTCCATTTTAAGCAACTTTATACTTCTATCTTCCACCCCATTTCAGAGGGAAACAGTGTAGGCAACTGTTACATTAATGAAATATTACTCAATTACAGGTAAAAGTACTGTTGTTGAAAAAAATATTCAAGTAAAAGTACACAGTATTCTTCCTAAAAACTGCTCAGAGTCATTCCTTTTTAACCAGTGATGTTAAATGCAACTCTCAGACTTTTTCTGGCATTCCCCCTTCAGAAGCCCAAAAAAAAAAGTTCTTGCCCCATACCCCACAATTTTTATGTAAGGGATAATGTACAGTGAGCAGGTCATTATTGTGAAATAAACCTCATTATTTCCCCAATAATGACCTGTTCACTGTACATTATCCCACTCATTACACAGCTGCTTCCTTAAAAAAACAGTTTCACCTGAAATATTAATGTGAAAATGATTTTATTGCTCCTGCAGAGTCTATGATCAGAACTGCGTCTATAGCAAAAGTCTACTCTTCATACCTATGGTCTGTTATACATAGCATGTAGCAGCTATACAGAATTAACAGGCCTTAGAATGGTGTAATTGACCTGTCAGTATCAGTATTTAACTTCAGAGCATAATTTCAGAATGTGACCACTAAGATCATGGATATAACAGTCATCACTCCAACAGGATCCCAATAAAAATCATCTTAAGTTTACAATAATGTGAGTAGCAATAAGGAACAATAAACATGTTGATATAATTTTCATGTGCAGCACTTTATCAGTATAATAAAAAGTACTCACTCTTCTGGTTTGTAGCATTAATAACCCCTCTCTTCTGCTCGTACCTGGAAACCTTAGTGTTACAGAGACAGGTGACAATCCCGCTTCTACAAGAATGCAAAAGCAGGCATTGCACCCTCAGTTTAACATTTTGAACTCTAAGATGAAATTTGAATAATAAATGCCAAGCGGTAGGTCATGCAGCGGTAGTGTCTGCAGCTACACGAATATGTCTCCGCTTGGTGTTGGAGTTTATTCACTGTGCATGGACTGTGTGTCTGACCTTATTTTGGTTCACACATGTGCAGCAGCTCAACGTGCAAAGGGCTGGATGAAGGTGAATATTGATCAGCAGGTGTTGTGACTATTAATGAGAGCTCAGCAAATGGAAAACTATACGATAGCGATAGCAATAAAAGTAAAACAAAACAATGAGGTTGTGTGCTTGCACTGCAGTGTGTTTTTAGGATAAAAGAAAGTTGGAAAAAAGACAAGCCCTGGTAATCATCTCTTTTTACAGGTATGTATGCATGTAAATGAATACAATGAATGCAGCCTCCATCAGACCATGTGTAAATAAACACAGAAAACAATGAACTTTGAACCTGTGCCGATGGATGTCAATATCTGGTGGAGTCAAATTTCCCTCTTTTGCAGTTTTTGGGGTGCAGTTTGTACAAAGACTTGACAGAGAAACCGAAAACCCGCCTACTGTCTCATCTCTGCACACTTGGAAAACTACAGCAGGAGGTGAGTGAACAATCTGAGATGTTTGTTCAAAGCATATTGACACCTTTAGCCTCTCAGTTGGGGCTGTGGAGCAGGTGCCCGCTCTACTCCGTCACACAGAGTGAATGGTGCTTTGTAGCGGCCGTCTTGCGGCTCGTCAGCGGCGGCCGGAGCTTCGCACCTGAGGAATCTGACACCCAGATACCAGCAGGACTGTCTGGGAAGGAAATGTCAAAGCTCAGGGAGCAGACAAAGATCAGGGTTGAGATTTGGTCCAAATTTATGTTCCCGCTTTGACTGACTGCCTTGGTGATCCGGATTGACTCAAGTCCAGTCAGCGGTTTTGCTCACTGTCAGACGTCATCCTTTCTGCTGTCATCTGTCTTCAGCAGCAGGGCAGCAAAATAAAGAGGAAGGCAATTCCTAAACCAAAAACTGCAGCGAAAGAAAGAGCCAGTCCAGGGGAGGCATTGTTTAACCATAGAGGGAGAATATTCTGCTGACGAAGATATTGTGGTAAAATTGAAAGCTCCAGAACTGCTACTAAATGGACCTTGTCATGAGATTGTTTTGATTAAACTGTGGTGTTAGAGGTCAAGAATGAACCACTAACTTCAGCTTTCAAAGTTATTCTACTAGTCTTTTGAAAGAAGATGCAACCCAGTCTTCTTTTTGCAAATGAAAAGTTAAATTCATCAGCAATAGAGAGCTGAAATGAAACTGGAGTTTTGTTCCAAAAGTAAGAAAACACATTGACATTTAACAGTCCAGTGTGTAAGATTTTATTGTCAGAATAGGGCAGAAATGGAATATAGTTTTGCATTAGTGTAAACTCACCTGAAAATAGCATTTTGTTACCTCAGAATGAGCCCTTTATACCTGCAGAGGATGCAGACTCTTCTCCACAGAGGCCTACATACATAAATGCCAACAACATATATTAGAAGTGGAAATTAACACAGTTCCCCAAGTCCTAAATCCTGCCTACAAATGTTAACAGATAGCACATGGCCCAAACTAAATCATCCAAGTATACATCAAAAGAAAAAAAAAGTCATTTAAGGTAGTTTTTATCATGTTGCAGCTTATTTATTTGCTGATCATTTTGATTTTAATCAGCTATTTTATTATATATACAGGGGATTTCATGCTATGATTGACAGCTGAGCTCTGCTCTGTGAGTCGACTGGCTGTGTGGGCAAGAACTCGGGAAGGGGAGGGTGACAGGTTTTTGCAATCTCACCGCTAGCTGACACTCTATCCTACACACAAGTCCTTTAACAAGACTAACAAGTAAAAATCCAGCCTTGGAACAGAAACTTTCTCGACACTTTGTCATATGGCTCTCTTATCTTTAGATAAGGACAGTAAATGTTTGAGTAAACAGCCTTTAACAAACCCTTTACTCCAGAAGCCCCAGACCTTGTTGGGGTAAACATCTTGTCTTCAAAAAAAAAGTCAAGGGTCTGTAATTAGCTCAGACAAATCTGTGAGGACTGAGGACTGAACACTGTGGAAGTTTGGACAGAGGAAGGAGTGTTAGTGAGGTTTATGGATATGGACATAACCAGGGCACAAATACCCGGGTTGCTGCACTTGAGATTTTAAAGCTGCATTTTTGTCTGTGATAAGAAAGTAATTGCTGTTTCTTCTACTTTTTTTTTGTTTTACCACAGCGGACCATCTGCTCATTGGCAGACTTTGCTCCACCCAACCTGGCATGAATCCGCATATTTGAGTTGTTGTGGGGTTTTTATGTTGGACACTCTTCTTCATGCAACCGTCCCCATTTATCTGGGCAAACTTGCAATTTGGGAATACACTGTCTTGTGTGTCTCCAGTGGCAGTTAACAAACCGGGGTTCAGCATTTTCTCCAAGGAGGGGATCAAAGTTGGAGATTGAACCACCAGCCAACCTGCTCTACCACCTGAGCCACAGCCACCCCTTTGACCAAATAAATGTTTTTACATCAATAAAATCACCAAGTTTTAAATCTCTATTATCAACTTCAGTTCATGACCATTTGTCTCAGAATAAACAAGTACATCACACCATGAATTCAGATTTCTGCAAAAGCTCAGTTTAATGCATGCAGGGGTTTGTTTCTGCAACACTACTTTTCAGTTTGGTAAGACCAGGAGCTTATGGTGGCTCATGTTAGATAAGATGTTTATTTTGCATCAGTTGCCTGTCTTTATGGCTCCTGCCTTCTTCTCTGCGTCTGTCACACAACGCTTTATCTCTGTCTTTAAAGCGACTGACTTGAGAATGTTAAGGAAAGGAAATTCAGCGTGCCGTTATCCTGTAATTACTTCTTGTGGCCACACTGGTCACTGCTTCAGCCAAAGTTGCATACTCTCACTTTAGACCAACGGGGCCAGGAGGAGAAGACTCAGAAAAGGATGAAAATTTGAACATCTGCAATTTAATGTCAACTGAGCAAAACCCCATCTGCAGATGATCGTATGATACGAACCTTGTGATGTGGTTTTCTTCTCAAAATAATACTGTATCAATGAGTCACAGAAACATAATAAGAACAAAATGATTTCTTTTTAGTTTGAGAAAGTCCACACAGGTCACATCTTACAGCACACATGCAATTTTGAGGTGCGCTACTCGAGTATTTCCATATTAAGTTACTTTGTACCAGTTTCCACTGCATTTCTCAGGGAAATATACTTTTTATAGGCCTTTTTCACAGCAGCCATTTTTACATTAAATTGCACAGGTGGTATCAATTATACTGATTAAGATTTTGTTCCATTGAGGTCAAACAGAGTCAGGGTGCTGTTACTGTGCATGTTAGCTCACTGAAAAGATTCTGCTACACTAAATGGAACTGGAACTAAATTAGATTGTTGGTAACACTCGTGTTTACTCTACTCTTTCATATTAGTATGGCTGCCGTGAAAAGGTCTTTTAAACTTCCATACGCTCTTGAAATAAAGGTGCTAACAAGAACCATAAAGAGTCCTTTGCTTTGTTCCCAAGAACCCTTTTGGTGCCTGCTAGAACCTTTGATAAAGGCTCTACTTGCAACCCTTGCAGAGAGTTCTACCTAGAATCTAATATAAAGGATTACACCTAGAACAATCTGTAAGGTTTTGCAGAAAAACCCCCTATGAGAAGTTCTGCAGAGAGCCTTTCTATGGTGTAATTGTTCCACCCAGAACCCTCTCTGGGAGTTCTTACTGGAACGTTTAGTCTTACAATGCATCTTGACGGGCCCTTTCTTCCAAAAAGCAGTGTGTAGATTCAAAGGTCTGGACCTCGGATACAGAAAAGATTCCTCCAGAAATAAAAGTTTCTGAGTAGAACCTCAGTCCTTCAGAAGAGTATACAGTGTATGACATAGTTAAAATCAACTCTGCCTAGACCAGCTACAAAATCAAAATTCATCTATGCATCAATAATGATCCAACAAAATAAAATGTAAGGAATAATGTACATTGAACAAGTTGTTATTGTGAAATAGACCCCAACAGGGTGGTGCAGGACTCGTCCTCAATCACCCAGATGGAGTTTATTTGAAAACAAAATAATTTAAGACTGATTTTATTGATTTAAACATGATTTTATTGTTCCTCGAGAGTCTAAGATCAGAACTGTGCCCATAGCAGCAGTGTGTCATTCAGAAATAACAGGCCTTAGAATTCTATAATTGACCAATCAGCACTGAGTGTTTAACAAAGCCATGTAATAAATGAGATTTTGAGTGCATGACTTTAACTTGAAACGAGTATAAACGGAGTATTTTATTTAGATTGTTGTATGGATACTTTTACTTAAGTAGAGGATATAATCACTCTTTCCATCACTGATAAATGTCTTAGCTTGCTTTCCATCATGGTTAATAATAATATTGTTAGTAACAGTGAGAGCGCTTTCCATGAGAAGGAAATGGTGGTGACAGGCGGTGGTTTTTCCTCAGTATTTACATAATATCCAAGCGCTGTTAAAAAAAAAACAGATTGGTGCCAGAGGAGATATTACTGAAAACTTCATATTCATGATTTATGGCCTCTCAAAGCACACTTCTGTTCATGTTGTTGTTCAAGTAAATGCATCAGAATCCATTTGCACTCATAATTCTTTTTTATATTAAAACAAAAGGTATTTTTACTGTCGTTAACACTTAATATTTTGACAGCAGGATAATTCCCAGTATGACATGTTAACAAGTTTCTTATTTCCACAGATACATGTGCTGTAGTAATATAAATCTTCAGATGTCTTAATCACAACTACATTTTACTATTTTAAGTATTTTAGGTTTTTTTCAATGTGAACTACAGATCTGCGAATTAAAGGATCAGTGTGTAGGATTTAGTGGCATCTAGTGGTGAGGTTGAGTGCAACCAACTGAATACTGCTCATCTCAATGTCTTCCAAGCGTGCAGGAAAATGTATGGTGGTTGTGAAAGGCTTTATCTTTTTCAGGTGATGATACACATATATTTAATTCCATATTCTGCCAATAAATCTTAACAACGAACCTTTCAATCGAACTGGACATAAAACCCATAAATCAAGTCTGGATGGGAGACTTAAAGTCCAAAAATTAAAGCAAGAGCAGTGCTCTACCTTCCTTTTCAGCTCCTATCAGTGACATATTGAGGTTACGTACAAGAATCCAGTGAGAGCAACTAAATTAGACCAAACATAGTTAAACATGCATGCAAGCCATGCCTCAGACCTGCATACGGGGTAACGTTACATTTTCCAGCAGCCTTCAAACAACCAGCCTATAATTAGACACTATCATTATATTGTAGCTGAGCTTAGATCATCAAGTGAGTCAAGAGCAAAACTCAAATTTAGTCTTAAAGTGCCTTCAGATGTTCTGGAGATGTCCGAGTGATCACAGATCCTCCTGTCTCTGTAAAGAAAATTATAATGTCACTTATGCAGGGCCTAGTTTCTGAGTTTATTATTTTATTTCACAGCAAATTTGCCACCCATCATGCGAACACAGAGACACTGGGTGAAAATGAGCACTTATTTAAAACAAATTAAGACACTTTTATTGGACGCTATAATCTGATTTATTAGGTTACAATGAATAGCACCTTTGTTGCTGCAGGCTCTGCCACATGCAACATAGACCTCCAGGTGGTATTCATTAGTTTACGTGGCTGAGAAGCAAAATGTGACTCAGCGAAAACACAGAGTCTGCAGTTTATTTTTATGTCTTCTTAATTCTGCTTGAGTCATGTTCAGTGGTTTCATTTAACTGGGTTACCAGAACTGCTGTCAACTTAACCACAAAATTACAAGATGGGCATTCTTAAAGCTCATTCTGCTCTGCACAAGTTAAAGGGATAGTTCAGATTTTTTAAAGTGGGATGTATGAGGTACTTAACCATGGTCAGTTAATTACTTATAGTAGATGGCGGTCAGCATCCCTTCAGTTTGGGGAAGGAGCAGGATTACTGGTGTAGGAAGCTGAGCAACTGTACTGCTGTGGACAAGATCAGGAGACATATTTCAGAAAAAATAAATATTAGTTTAAATGTACACTATATTTAAAATATTTTCACTGCTTTTTCACCGCTTCTGTTTTTGACAATCGATCTGCACAGAGCAGATCAAATGGGCAGGAAGTCATAGACAGAAAAAGCAAAGAGAATCAGGACAACTTTCTAAATAAAAGACCCTGTGAAGACTCACCATCATAGATTCAGAGTTTTAGCTACATAGCCGACTTGTCCATTGTAGAGCACAAATAAAGGGAAAGAGGACCAAATCAACAAAACCTGATCCAGTAAACATAATCAGGCACTCCACTACTGAGAATGTTGCAGACATTTTTTTTTTTTTTTAAAGTCAAACAATAATTTGGTGCTGTTAAATACCCCTGTTTTAAAGGGTTATTTTAGATTCACAGAAGTCACAAAATAATACAAACAAACTCACAGATCAAGGCAGAAGTAGAGCAGCAACTCCCATGTTCTGCGGCTAAAATTGTTGTTTTTTTCAGTGGAGTTTGGTTGAGACTGGCATTGGCTTGGAGAGAGAGCGACATTTGACTTACATAATGGTGGTTTCCCATCGGAAAAAGCTGTCTGAAAGGGAAAGCAGTGAAAATATTTTAAATATAGTGTACACATAGCAGTACTTTGCTTAGTTTCACCGGTACTCCTGCTGCTTCACCACAGTGGAGACATGCCAAGCGCCATCTGCAGTAGGTAACACACTGACAGTGAACAAGTACCTCATATAACCCCATTTAAAAAAAAATCTGAACTATCGCTTTAAGACAGCCATAAATCTTTGCATGTGTGTAAATGGAAAACATAAAGACAAGTAATACAAAGGTTCCACTTCACTAACATTACACTTCACCTTGCTGTAATCCCAGACTGAAATCCATACAACACTTGCAATGACAGAAAAGACGACCAACCTTTGAATCATTTTTCCTCCCATAAAAGCAAAACCTCAAAACCCTGTTTCCGCTGACTGGCTGTTTTTATTCCCTGTTGGATGCAAAGTGGCAGAGGCAAACTGGTTCAGGAGGGACGAGTCTGGGAAAACTGCTGCACTCATCCGCTCACCGGTCGGCCAAACCAAGGACTTGCCATGCTTTCTGCATGATGTTACTGCACTGACCAGAAATTAGAGCATAGAGAGCCACTGTGAAGTTTTGACGCAGTTATATTATCTGTGACACATCGTTTTTTGTGTCACTGCCTGGCAACAAACTTAGTTGCTTCTGCAGCTGGAGATTTGGCAACGGGTAAACTTCTCTTTCGGTAAGTCAGTACTGGTGGTTAACCAGTGAGGAAAAAAGACTTCACAGGCCACCTCCCTGATAAATCACAGATAAATGCACTGCACAGAAACTAGACTTTCCTTTGATAGATGCAGATAAAACTGGGTATTTATATCTACAAAGGCCTATTTTAAGGTAGCCTGATTTTTAAAAAATGTGTTTGAGTGTTGCCACATGGGATGGCAGGCCTTAAAAGAGATATGTTGAATCAAGGCTATAACCAGGATTTTAGAAATACTGAAGTCATGAGTCCAATGCAACCCTCAAATCTTTGACCAATCACTTTCTTTTTTTTTTTCTAGTGCATTTTATCTCCCTACATGGTGATCTAAACCTTCTCCACACTCCCACTACATAATTCTGGTTAGAAAATAGTGACTCTATACATTTTAAAACATATACATTTTAAAGGAGAAATCTGTAATATATTTTTTATAATATATCATAATATGACCACGATATGTCATCATCAAATTATGGACAAACTGTAATGCTTCCTTCACTGACAACTGACAACAGTACAGCAGCGGTGTTCTCCTTTGAAATTTCTATTAAATTAATGCTGAATGTTCACCAAATTAGTTAGTGTAAATAAATAATAAAGTAATGAAATGAATGATGGCTGAATTCCATTTAGTTGCTTCAGTGTCAGGGTACTGGCGCTAAAGTTTTCAATGGCACTGATACTTCAGCACTTATTTAAACAGTGTCTTTAAAACAATACTGTATCCATTAATTTTAATATTGAAAAGAACAAAGCCTTAAAAAAAATCTAAGTGCTCATTTATGACCTTTAGTTTTTTTTTTGTTCTGTCTGAAATTTGGTTTGCTGCAAAACCAGACTGTGTCCAGTGATTTTTTTTTTTTTTATTCCAGCACTGTGTGCAGGATGTTAATATCAAAGAAAAAAAAACTTTTATTTTGTGGGATTATATTTTCAGCTTTTTGCCATGGTTTCAAAACAGTTGTATAGTATTGTTTTACTAATGCTGTATTGAAGTTTTAAAAAATTAACTGTGCATGCTGCTGGCTTACTGGCACATCTGAACAGAGTGGAGCCATCATTAATTTTAGTAGTGAAAATGTCTGCTGTGAATAAAGTCGGACAAATTATGATGCAGGTGTGCGACTACTGAAGCACTTCTTTGTGCTGACATTTTGTTGTTGGCGTTACAGATATTACAATAAATAACTGGAGCAAATAAAAGACGTCGTTACCCTGGTGTCCTCTCAGCTGAATGTCTTTGCAGGTTAGAGGATCCCGCTGGTTTGTCTGAAGGTGTTTTGAGATCCGCACAATGTGTCGACCAGCTGGAGAGAGCGGCTTCAGTGAATAAATAACGCTCTACCCTTCTTCAACAGCTGCGGTTTATTCACAGTGTCCTTCAACGTGTCAGCAGACCGTTTCACACAGCAGACACTCTGAGTTATTAAGCAGGAAAAGCTCAGCTGTAACTAATAACAGTAACAATGGCTCTGTTCCATTTAGGTGTGTCAGTAAAATGACTGCTCCTTAATTAAGCCATCATTTTCCTACTAAAACAAGCCAAGATGTCTGCTAGTAGTAAAAATGAAGAAGTTTTAAAAATACAATTGCAGATTTCCAAAAGTATTGTTTTTAGTTTCATATAAATGCTTATTTTGAATGATCTTAATTTTCTTTCTCCTTATTTCAATGTTTTATTTATGATCTTGTAGACAAAAAAGGTACAAACACACAGAGATCCAGAGTGATGCAGAGAGATGTGAATATTTTTTCAATTTAAGATGAATTTCACCCTCATTATTTACCTTGAATGGCGCAAGTTTTCTTTGAAAATGCTGTGAAAATGTCAGACTTTGCTTTGGTTGCTACTGAGATTGATTTTGGTACAACTAACAGACAACTAAGATTTTTTTTAACACAACTGTTCACAGAATATGATTTGTGATTTTAAAAAAAGTAGGCTGAAAGTGAACTCTTCATAAACATACAGTATTTTTTTTCTGTGAACTGTGATGATGTGAAATTGTAATATTAGAATATTAGAAACAGCTCTGAAACATCATCACTTACCCTAAAACTTATAATTGACTACAAAAACTCCTTTAACATAGACATAAATCATAATCATAACTGTAAAAATTTGCATTAGATCGTGCAGGTATATCTAATAAAATGGCCACTGACAAACTTGACCATAAATTCACAGCTGAAGTCATATTTGAAACCTGAGGTGAACTCGTCACACATCACAGGACTAACATGCAGAGTCAGTGTATAAACCAGTGTAGAAGAAGTCAAATGAGGTGAGTGAGAAAGTTGGTCGAGACTCTGCAGTCTGTGTAGTCTCCTCCCAAACCGTTTCCTTCTCCTCACTGTTTCCCAGACACACTGGAAAGACAGACTCATTTTGTCTAAAGGCTTTAAGGTTTTGGAGAGCAGCAAGTCTGGGCTTCTGTAAAATAATATGACTATTTTCAGCCTTATGAATAATCCAAACAGTCTGCAACAATTACCATTATTAACCCTGCCAATACCAAGAATCATTTTCCAATCATGCAGATTGCGCAGTAATGTATGAAGCATTGTGCAGCAGCAAATGTCAAGTGATTCATCCTCAGTCTCTGAGACAGAAGCTACTGTTTTGTAGCATCAACTGCTGCTCTCATAATGTCGGTAACTAATACAAACTAAGTCAACATCATCATCTCTGCTGAAATGCTGCTTTTTAAAGGTTCTTATCTACTTAATAATGTTTCTTTCCTGCTCTGTAAATATTTTTCAAGTATTTTCCTGCTGTGGGAAAATGTGCAAAATGTGGTTTTCTCTTCCCAAATGACTGCATGTTGATGTTGATATATGAAAACCAAACCCCTTAGTATGAAAATGAAGCATTTTGGATCTGCTCGTCCGCTGTAACTCTGTACTCTGATCTGGATTGTTATGGAAATTAATAGGCTGATGTAATATTAATATTCTGTGTGGTAGAATTACAGTGCTGCTGCTTATTATTGATGTTTCAACTACATTTGTATTGGATAATTTGAATTATTATTGACTTTCAAGTGCGTGTGTCTTGGAGAATTTGCTCCTTTCTTGCTCTTTAAAGTAAATTCTAGTATCCTGGGGCCAGTATTTTAAAACATTTAATCAGAATAATTCAGACAGCATTAAATCTCAAAATTGGGTATTTCAAAATCGGGAGATATTATGCTGATCCTACAAAATAAAGAGGCAGATTTAGTAATTCAGTCCTACGCAGAAACCCAGTCAGATGCTGATTTGGACCATTTCAACACTCCCAGGTGCAGAGAAGGAAAGTTTTGATGCTAAAAATCAGGATAATCCTGATCCCACTGCTGGATTCAGGGGGATATAATAATTCTTTTAAGATCACAGAGATGCAGATTCTCTAATGCTGATCGATGTATTGTGTTCTAATGCAGATAAGTGAATATAAATAATATGCTAACTGATGGGCATCCCAGCGTTTTTAAAATGCTACTTTGACCAACAGATTGCAGCCTGTCCAAAGATGTAAATCTAGAGCCTGTAATCCCTCTGGATCAGAACAATTGTATCTGAAAGTTCCCTCGAAAAAAACATGATGAAACCTACAAGATCAGTATTCATCTGAGACGGCAGAAAACTAGTAGAAAGATTTTGAAATACTGGACTCAGGTGTGTGCTGGATTGTTTTGGTTTACTGCGGTGCACCGTACACCAGCTGGCACCCAGGAGAGAAGCACAGGGCATCCTCACTTTATTTTCCAAACCTTTATGTTGTTGAAACCTAAACCTGCACATACTTTTTTTCTTCTATTTTATGGTGCCACAAGCTATTAACACAACACTGACATAACATCTTTGTGAAATGATACAAAAAATCTATTAACCGTTTCCAGTTTGCACCACCTGCAGACACAGAGTGACATTATTATTCATCTGGAGTTGTGTTTGTGGCCACCTGATGTTTTTAAGTGCTATGATGTCAAATAAAAATAATGCAACAATGAGGATACTGGCTTAACGTTTCTGCACAAATAAAAGCCAAAATACGTGTGGATTTTTTGATGAACTTTACCTAAAAATCTGAACCAACTGAACTTTTGAAGAATCAGAAATGTTCTTTGTTTATTAAATTAACATTAAATCAGCCGCCTTCACTCATGACATGTTAGCCTTTTCTTACCTTCAGGTGTGCATAAATACCGTATCGTCCACGAGAAGCAGGTAATTATCAGTTATTGCTATTGGTGGAAAAAAAAAATCCATATTGTGCATCCCTAACAAAACAGAACTGAAAGAAAACACTCTGCTGCGCTGAAGAGAACTGCACTTACTTAAACTAAAATCTTTGCACTTTGATATCATACCTGGTGGTTTAATAGTGTTGTTATCTGACAATATGAAGCTCCTCTGCTGAGACATGACGTTAACCTGCAGTATACAGCAAAATACAAACCATGATATTATTTTACGTGTGACATTTATTCACTTACAAAGAAAAGAACATAATATAAACTCTGACAGCGCTGTACAGAGAACAGAGGATGATTGAAGCCGCTTCCTTCTGGAAACATTTAAATTGCGAGTCTGTTATCAGCTTTGTTTGCATGTTGCGCCAGTACTTCACAGTCCATAAGCCTTCCTCATTTCGTCCTCACATGGTCTCTTTTTAACATGTCATTCTGCTCGACTGTCAACAAAACATGGCGTTTCCGGAGGCCGTGTGAAAAGCAGATGGCACAGGGAGGCCTGAGTGTCTCTGATTTCTCTGGTCAGTACCAGTAGGACCTCTGGTGCCTCCTGTTCTCCTGGATGCCCAGTTTCTCCATGACTTCCTCCTCCAGGGTTTTCAGAGATGGGACATAGGTCTTTTCTAGAGTGTCTTCTGGACTCGTGTCTTTGGGACCATCTATGAGGGCAGTAATAAATACTAGTCAGTTATGCCTGTATGTTACGTTATGTTACGTCTGTACATTGTCATAAGATTGAACAGCCACCTGCTCTGAGACAATTTTGACAATCACTATGTAACAGGCAAAAGCAAAAGCTTTGCTGGACAGACTCCAAATCTTAAGATATTATCTTATGTGGCAACAGAAAGTAAAATATTTAACATAAAAAAGGAATAATGTCTTACGGAGTACAAGCAAATTAGAGGGCTGTTCAGCATGTTTACCCTCTGCATGTTGTCTAGTCTACAAAGAAATGTTTCTTCCACTGTAAAACAATCAAACTGAATCACTCTGAAACCTGTTTTTGGAAATCAAGTCTGCAAAGTGTGGAAAATGACAGACGGCTGGTCTGAAACTCCCCCAGCCCTAGACAACTTTTGCACTTTTCCTTTTTTTATTTAGATTTGTTTTGTCTTTAAGACTGTGGGTCTTTGTTTTGTTGATGTGGAAGATGTATACTGTACAAACTAACTCCCAAAAAGTTGGGATGCTTTGTAAAACTAATGAAAACAGAATGCAATGATTTGCAAAAACTTTTCAACCTATATTCAACTGGATATAGAACAAAGACAATATATTAAATGTTCAGATTTTTTGTTAATATACGCTCATTCTGAAATTGCTGCCCGCAACATGTTCTTAAACCCTTTTTCTCCCTGAAACACTCTGCACAATTTGACCAATTCATCACATCTTGCTGCTCTCTCTGAGTGTGGCCTTTGAAAAACCTATAAACACAGATGTGGTCGGACGACACGTCGTACAAACAAATTCGTTTCAAGCCTCTCCCTGGACTACAATTAAGTTGGTGGGTTGTTCAGCATTGGTAAAGGTTTACACTTCCCATGTGTCTTCTAGTTTAGACAGAAATGTTTTTCTTCCACTATAAAACAATCAAACTGCATCACTCAGAAAAGATATTTTTAGTATTCAAGTCTGCACGCGGTGGAAAAATGAATGACGGCCAGTTTTTAGTGCTGACTCTCAGCTAAACATGGAATAAACTTGTTACTGAAAAGAATCGCCCTCCAGTCAAAACACTCACTCAGACACTCTCACCTTTCCACTGCTGGGGCACGATACCGTCTCGTCGCTCCACAACAGGTTTCGGGATGATTCGACCCGTCCTGATAGACACTCGGACTCTCTCGCCCTCCTCTGTGAATTTCCATTCCACCTCAGTGGGCTTCCTGGAAGATCGATATCAGCGTGTCATAATTAGTTTGTTCTGAAACTAAAGATCATTCACATTTATCTACAGTGAATAACAATCTAAACAACATTCTAAAGGTGGGTTGATGATTGTTATTTTAGGGCATTTATCTTAACTGTAGAGTAAAGGAAAACATGCACGCAACAATTACAAGCATTAGTGATGTTTTACAAAACCATACAAATATGTACGATAAACTTTGTTACATTTGTGATTAAGAACTTTTACAGTCTTCCAAATACAGCTGCAACGACTACTTTATCAATCAATTAGTAGAAAAATAGAATCCAGTTTATTAAATGTTGGGATTTGCAGCTTTTCTTTCTCATTTATGAAAGTAAATAAAGAGGTTTTTTGGTCTTTGACTGATGTTTGGTCAAAGGAAGCAATTTAAAGATGTCATTTTGGATTCTGGGAAATTGTCATGAACATTTTTCACGATTTTTTGACATCTTCTGGACAGAACGATTAATCAATCAATCATGAAAATAATCTGCAGATTAACCTATCAGGAAATCATTGTTAGTTGCAGCCCTACTCCCAAACAGACAGCACTAAGATATCATTTTAAACTATTTTTTTCCTGCTAGTCACAGGGCACATATTTAGGGCTCCAGATAATAATAATGTAAGACCTGACTGCTAAACTGCGGTTCAGTTATTGTTAAGGTCCTGAGGTGTTTGTTCATCTGCACAGCCACAGTTTTAATCTTGCAGTGCTGCCAGGTTTACCGTACCTGTCTGAGGGGTCAATGAGGGCGACATTGCGGAGCAAAAGAGGAGCTTCACTGGCGATGTAGGTCCCACGGTAATCACCGGTTTTTCCAACATACCTGTGATGCTGAGACAGAAAACAATTGTTCACAGTTCTCCAAAAAAACAGCTGGTGACCAAATGGCTTTTTATGGTGAACTCTGTCAGCAGCTGCACCCTGACGCCAGACACTGGCTCCATCCAGTGGAGCTAAAAAATAAATACATGTTGTTTTTCACTGGTAGAAAATCAAGACCACAAAATCTTCATTGTTAACACTGTTAACTTTCAGCACTTTCAGATCAGATGTTACACACTGGCAACATTTCAGTTTAGTTTTCTGTGAGAGAAATATCATTTTCTTACTGTGTTTAGTCCCTCCAGCATAACCCAGTTTCTGTGTCTGAAGACTTGGATCACTTTTCCTTGCTTTCCTTTGTCCTTCCCTGCAAGAATCTCAACCTGAGAAACACAGTAAAAACAGATTCATTACTCAGGTTGTACAAACACGTTCTTTATTTCCCTCCATCTTTTGTCAACCCAGGTTTGGTTAAAAATGTTAGTTTTACAACCCCATACACAGAATTCCCTTAAACTTCATACATTATTTATGGTAGACATATATGATCTTTTCTTATATAGGTAGCATAATTGTGGCTACACTAAAATCATTATATTATACAGTATATAAGAAAAAAAATAAAGATGTAATTCATTGTAACTGATGTTCTGTCCCGTTTCCATGGTGCAAAGTCACCAACTCTCCCACAACTGTGGACTTGGACTTAAGTTGAGACTTCACAAAATTTATACTTAACATAAGTATACAGTTCACCCCAGAGATCAAAAGTACATATTATTTCTCTTTCCTGTGGTGCTACTCATCCATCTGGAGTTTGGTGTGACTTGCAGAGGTTTAGAGATACTGTATCAGCGGTAGAGATACCTGCCTTCTCTTGAATATAATGAACTGGGTGGCACTATTTTCTTTCTACCTTACTACACCCACAAACTGCATCACCACACAGAAGTGAACTGTCCCTTTAAGTTAAATGTAATTCTATCGTTTTAAGACTTGACTTTAAACTAACTCTAGAAGGCAAAAACATTTATGTCTTAATTTTTGACCTGGTAAAATCTCAGAACAGGGCGAAATGATTTGGAAAAAATATGTAATTGTGATTATTTTGACTGATCAGTTTTTCACCAATATCAATACCTCATTTTCTTGAAACCTGTTAAAGTGATTTGGTGTGATTTTTGGCAGGATAAGTTTGAAATCAGGGCCGCAACTAACAATTATTTCCATTATCAATTTATCTGTCGATTATTTTCTCCATTATTAGATTATTAATTGATTAGTGGTTTGGTCCACAAAATGCCAGAAAATGTTTAAAAATGTGGATCACCATTTTCCAGAGCGTAAGGTTACAGCCTCAAATGTCTTTTTAAGTCAACGACACAAAGATATTCAGCTTACTGTCATGAGAGGACTAAAGAAACCAGAAAATATTCACATTTGAGAAACTGAAATCAGAGAATTTGGATTTTTTTTTAATTAAAAAAAATTCAAAATGATTAATGATCATCAATACAGTTGTTTATTAATTTAATAATTGATTAATCCTTGCAGTTCTATTCCAAATAAAGATGAAGTCTTTAGAACATGATTTGTAAGCCAGGACATCTCTGCAGCACGACACGACATTTTGCCTTTAATAAATAATGCACCTACTGTGAATTAAAAAGTGCAACATGCCATACTGCATGTTGATTAATTGTTCAGCTTTATCTCAGAACAGGACTGACATATTCTCAAATCATAAACATTTAATTATAAGGCACATGCTGTGAATATACTTGGTTTCAGCTGAATGAAATAACACTTCTCACACACAAGGAAAAATGCTTTGCATTTGCACCTGACCCTCTGTGCTGATAAAGACTTGTGTCCTGGGTTTACTGACAGATACTGACCGTGTCTCCTCTGAGAACAGACCAGTCCTCAGCTGCTATCGGCTCCACAAACACCTTCCTCCTCTTCTTCCCCGGAGGATTCAGCCTCTTAGCGGCCGCCGTCCACGGTCTGTTGGTGCCGTAGCGGTAATCTTTGGGCACAATTACCCTGGCTGCCATCGACAGGACAGCGGTCAGCCTCATTGTGCTGCGGGAACAAAATGAATCAAGGCTCGTAAGTTAGCTTAAAAGCTCCCAGTCTCCCTTGACAACACAAGCTATGCTAACGTTAGCTTGAGGAGAAGCCATCATTAACGGTGTGTTACAGCGGCTACACGTACGCCACTATCTTCTCAAACGACGTATTAAACTGACTGATATCTATCTTGTCAAATAAATATTTTGCTAAATCGTTTTAATTACACAAAACGAGTTAGTAACATAACATCCAGACAGATCTTACCCTCTGTTGATGTCAATGTCACATGTAGCAGCACTGACAGTAACGCTGGGATCAGCAGGCAGCGCCTCCCAGTGGTCAGGAGGCTGGACGCATGCGCAGTGGCCAAATACAGCATCTACTGTTCTTGGACAGCAGGTCATTGAGTCGGATTACTTTGAAATGTAGTCAGTTACTTAGAACAAATTAGATGGCGATTTTTGTAATAAGCAAAAAAAAAAAAAAAAAAAAAGTAAATGCTAATATTCCATCTTAAAAATAGTGCAGCCACAAAAATTTGAAATCCTCTTTTTAATCTCTTTGAACATCTCAAAACATTTTCTGCAACTGCACCAAAAATGCAGTATCTGTAATGCAGTCAGTCTGTCTGAACTCCTGCAAAATCATTATTTCTTGTTCGGACTGATTTTGCAATTAGAGGTCCATCAGTAAATTAAGTCTTACCTGTTTGATCCATATTGTCTTCTCCAGTTTCTGCCACCTGCATTTTATCCTTGTCAGGTTTAAGCTGGTAAACATACTTAAAATCACATGTAACATCCGGTCAGAATCCAGAATTTTATAATTAAGGGAATTCATGTCAGGTTAATGACAAACATCTGACTATACTGAATTAAATGTCGTAGTATTGGCTCCTTTCTCCACTCCTGTTTGTGTAAGATAAATGTCATCTTTATTTACCTGTTGTCATAGTGAATCATAATATCTGAGCTCCACTGATGACTTTCATGCACACACTTAGCTCAGACTTAACTTACTTAGAGTTGATTGAACTAATTCTGATCAGCTGTTCTGGAACCAAAAACTCAGAGTTCCCCCTCTCAGGCTGTTTCAACTCAGAGTTCAGGATGAGGCTCAGAGTTTGTTAAAACGGCTTTCTGAAACTGAAGCTGCTGCGTGATTTTCTGGAGAGTCCCCACCGTAGCATGGAGACTCGGAGGTCAGACCCCTTTTTGTACGTCTGTGCTGAGATTAATATGATGTGAAAGTTGTGGTGACACTAAACTGGAGACAGTCTCTTCAGTGGTTGACTGTGGCGGAGTAATGCTGTGCTACACATTTATAATCTTCATATAACAAATAAAATGTGCACTGGATCATCCACTCTGAACCTCTTGAACACTTGATTTGCATTTTATATTTTATTTAATTTCAATAAAAGCATATATTCCTAAATCTTGAGATATCTCATATGTAAGCTAGACAGACATTTTCCCCGATCATTACTGTGTACAAATGTGCTGTATGTACCGAGGCTGCAAGAGCCCGTCTATTGCCACCCAAAAAATTTTCATATGCAAACACAAAAGGTTTGTTGAGTGTGAATTTAGCTTAACATTTGTTTCAGTTTCAGATTACAATTAGTTCACACACACCACACCACCATTTGACCTCTGTGGCTAAAAAGTACACAGAGCGGGATGAAGTCACATCGGTGGAACAGCAAACTCTCCGTCAAGTTCAATGACGCCTGACGCGAGTCTCTATGATAAACAGTTCACGCATTATGAAAGGGGGCGTGGCTAAAGTTGAAGAAGTTCATAACCTGTCATGCCAGATGGACTGTCACACAGAACCATCTGGGAAGTCCTCCGTAAAAAAACCTGTTTGGAAATGGGCAGGCAATTTAAAAAAGAAAAAACTCTTGGCAGGCAATTGGACGAACCATTGGTCTATCACGTCTAACACTGGCTAACTTCAACCAATCAGATGAAACTCTTGCTGAAGACGGTTGGGAAAAGAGCGAAAACATCTTTTCCACTGAGAAAAGCCTTCAGTGTTCTTTGCTCTTCTTTCAATGAAGAATTACTTTCCATTTCTAATACAACTGACGATATCACAGCATCTATACTAACCTCTTCTCGCTGTCGTCACACCTAAAACCACGGCTTTAGCTGCCAGAAGTCCCTTCTAGGACACTGATCATGCAGCATCACTTTTGGCAATGACACAAACAGATAACTGACATCTGGCAAGACACATTCTCGTGTAATTGTTTGATTTCATGATCTCGTGAATCTAGCTGCCTTGCAGCGTTAACAAGTCCCGACAAAACAAACAGTTACGGCCCGCTCACACACGTGGGAATAAAGGAGTGTGGCTGCAAATTCCCATCCTTTCTTCGTGTTGAGTTCAAGTGGTCGTAGTCCCCCACATTTACGTGTGTGCCCATGTGTGATATGACCCTTAAAATTGTTTTAAAATATTTAAAAATAATAATAATAATAAAATAAATAGACCAATGATACTTCCCACAAGATTCCAGAAATGGTTCATGAGTTATGCAGGGCGGTGTGGCCAAAGTTTAGGGGGCGTGGAATACATCACTAATGAAACAGGAACTCTGTGATGCCTCCCCTGCCGGTTCATTGGTTTGATCATGTTGTGTGGATTAATCTAGAATTTACGTGGCTTTTTGCCTGGCACACCCCCTTTTCATCAGCTGACATGAACAGTTCATCAGCTGTTCTTTGGCTCATGAACATTTCCATTAAATGTTGTGCAACTCTGTGAATCCATTAGTAAGTTGCAGCCAAGCCCCTTTTCGCTAACTGACATGAACACAAACACACCTTCACACACACACACACACACACACACACACACACACACACACACACTCACTCACTTGGCGTCCATGACAGTTACAGGACGAAACCTATGGCCGCCAAAGGGTGGGGAAGTTTTTGTGGACCGAGCGACCTGTATGGCTGCTGATTACACTATAAAAAATTTCATATACAAATTTTTTTCCCGCATGCATGCTTTCCACACTGCTATCACCCCATCCTTGGGAAAACACTGTAAGATAAAAGATCGGACAGAAAAACAGTCCCTGAGAGCTTCACAAACTCACAAACATTTCTTTAAAAATCCACTCTTATTATGAGGACTATAGGCATCAGTACATTTTATTTCAACATGATAACAATAACAACAGGATGGTACAAAAAAATATATTAAAAAAATGAAGCATTGTGGAGGTGAAGTGTCATTTGGTCTCTGAGGTTTCATCCCCATGTCGTTGTCTGGACAGTTTCCTTGATCAATCAGCCTTGATTGGCTTTGTTGTCACATAATTTCCTAAAAGACACAATAACATGATTGTTATTCCTCTATTTATGCTCCTCATTCTGCAAATGTTTGCTTTCTTGTGTCAAGAAACTTTTTTTTATATATATAAATATCTATACAACTTACTGAGCTAATGGGTTGTTCTTCACATGGTCACATATTGGGCTTTTCTCTGTTACTTTCACTTTCAGAGTATTTATCTCTTGGCTCCAGGCATCAGACTCTGCTTTTAAGGTAGCTTAGAGACAAAGAAAGAAACAGAGAACAATTCAGACAAAAAAAAAGGTAATGGTTGTATTTCACCACATGGTGGCACCAGGCAGCAGTTGAGCAGTTCAGTATGTCTGAAGTAGTAGTTTTACCTTGAGTTTCAGTGTGTTCCTTCTCTGTGCTGGCCAGCTCATCAGATTTTGCCTTCTAAAATGGAGTGGGAGAAATGTTTGTCAAAATTACTGGAATTTAGATGCAAACAATGAATACTTAAATATCTTACAATTTCCTCATACCTGAGTGCAACCTAGAGTCCTGTCTCAAACACCAAGGTAGTGTGAAGAAGATGAAATACTCTTTTACTTTAAACTATCAATGCAATAAGGTAAAAATATTCCACGATAACAAGTAAAAAAAAAAAAAATCCTACTTATGTAAAGTGTTATCAAATCAAAAGTAAAAGTACTTATACTGCAGAAAAGTAGATTAATACTGAGGCATCAATTCATTCACCGCCATATTTTGCTCTCTTTAAACCAACCAGACTTCTTTGGAAAAAAACAGTTATTTTACCTCACAGAACACGGGAGTTGCTGGTTCACTGCTGCCTCGATTACTCAATTTGTTTTTGTTATTGTGAAACTTCGGTGTTTCTGAAAAACATAGTCTCAAGTTGCATAAGTCACACAAGCTAACCAGTAAAAACAGGGGCAGATTTTGCCAAACAAGTCTGGTGGCTTTGAGGAGATCAAAAACAAAAGCATTATCACTTGAGTGTAACATCAAAAAGACTGCTTGAGGGCAAAATAAAGTGGCATCCGCTTAAACAGATCCTGTTTATTTTTAGGTGATATTTTTTAAAAGGGCTAAAATCCGTTTTGCTGCTGAACCACCAGTAGCTTCTTCACGCAACCCCACACATAAATAACACAACTATCCCTTTGATGTGTTCACAGCGCACACATTTGCATACTGAATTTGAGAATTACTGCTTCATGGTTTTATGTCTCCTTCAGCCAATCAAGTTGCTTTGACTTCAAAGTAATTTAATAAAAAGGAATTAAAGCTGCAGAAGGTAGAAAGCCTAAATATGGTTGATTGTTGAGTCTGAGGTTTTGTTTTCTGTCCTTAGACTTCCTACTAGATGAGCAGCATGCGCTTCACGTGTGCATGTATCCTGAGCGAACACAGACGCCAGCTGTTTATTACACAGCAGATACCTGACAGTGCAAACTGTGACAGAGGAGAGAAACTCCTTTTCAAAACAAAGAGATTCCATTTGATGCAAAAAAGACACTTTTAAAAACTTGTTTCTCTCTGTTCTTCTGCACACAAGACATGAGTATTACAACACTTGTTTATTTGACCCGGGCTCGCTTTGCCTTGTATGCTTTCTTAGATGTGGCTCTGCCATAAAGTGGAAATGGGAATGCAAATCAGCAACATGGTTTGACAACAATGCCAGCACAGCAGCCCCTTGTATGTGTTTGTATGTGAGTACTGAACCCAGAGAAGCCAATTCTTTCCTTTACATCCCTCCTCTCTTTACTCTCAGGACATGGCTTTCATACATTAATAGAGAAGTCAACTCAGCCAGCGAGACTAATTATCTTCCTGTAAACCGTGCAGTCGGCTCCTCTGTGGTGCTGCTGCGGCACACAGGTAACCAAGTGAGCTGGGCTCCTGGGGCGACCATGTTGTTCACTACCTGGACACGTTTCAGGATTTCCTGTCTGATCATTCTGCTTTATGGCTACTTTTCCTGCAGGAGTTTCAGCCATTAATTCAGGCTCTCGCTGAAGAAACGTGCACACGCAGCTGCACCAGTAGAACAGCCAATAGGAACGCCCGGTCTGAGGTGACTTGTGACTGGTTTAAGTCGACCGTCACAGATTCTCTAAAGGCTGAAAACAGAGCCAAGAAGAGGTGCAGAAGTCCGGCTCTGTCTCAGACCACTTCATGCTGTGTATACTCATGAAAGCTAGAAAAAATCTTGAGTAAAAGTACAAAGTACTCATCTCAAAAAACACTTCAGAGTATTAGTTAATTTGGTCTCATAATTTCATGGTAAATAGGTTTTAATTACCAAGTGATGTAATCTATCAGTAATTTGTGGGTAATTTCTAAGAAATTTCAAATATATTACTTGGTAAACACTAGGGATGGGCATTTTCGACAAACTTTTTGATCGATAATCATGAGAATTAACGATCAATTATCGATTTAATCATTAAGAAATGTCTGATAGAAAAAATGATTAAAAATACCACAGGCAGTCTAATTTTTCTCAATTAAGTATTTATTTCAAGAAGAACCTTTAATCCAACAATCCTCTTGTACAATTTAGGCTACAGTTTAAATGTGCAACTGTTAAACAAAACACCGCGAGGCATCGGGCTGAAACTCTTCACAAAATAAAAGCCAGCACAGTACTATTTTCTCAAACAAAATACAATTCTGCCTCTTTTAGGCAGAAAAAAATCATAATAAATAATAATAATTTAAGGAGAACTTTAATCCACGTCTTGCGCGATTTACAATTTAAATGTGCAACTGTTAAACAATAGAAATAGACCTACGCGGAGGCGTCGGGACTCGGGATCTTAACAAAATAAGAGCCAGTAGGATATTCTCTAAAACAAAATTAATAGGCTACATTTCGCCTCTTTTAAACACAAAAATAAAACATCATATTATTAACTAAAAGTCGTTTAATCAAAGAACAAAGTAGACTCGCAGCTGACTTTTTTTCTTTTTTTTTTTTTTTTGCCAAAAGGCACGACTGAGAGAGGGAGATCCCACATAACAATAACACATTATAGGCCTATAGGTTTACATGAAGGCTACGGTGGTAACTGTCCTGGGCTATAGCTTACTTAACCTACTTGTTTTTGTTCGCCGTGCACGCTTCATGTTTACTACCTTCAGATACGGCGGCAGGGCAGAAGTCAGCTCGCAGGCGGTTTTCTCTGCTATATCGCCCCCCGCTGGTGGGATATTTTACTACCGCCACATAGTGAAATTCATTACATTGCTTTCTCGACGCACACTACATGAACTCTGTTTAACACTGTCGAAAAATCGAAAAAAAATTACGTGATCGACAAAATTCTTAATGATCAATTATCGATCATCGATCAATCGTGCCCATCCCTAGTAAACACCACGTTTACCATGAAATTATTGGACCTGGAAAGTGAAAGTGATATTTAATACATTATCAGTGCCAACTACTCATTTCATGATTAATCATAATCCACACCTGTGCTGCCTGCAGGGTTTCGTTTTCCCCCCACATGTCCTGGTTTCATCAGACTGTTTGTGATCAAATCATCTTATTGGCTACAAAAATTGGCCACAAGCCTCTCTCTCAGAAGCCTGACAGCAACCTGATCATTTGAATCAGGTGTGTTGGAGCAGGAAAACATCTGAAACATGCAGGATACCCTGAGGGCTAGAGTTGTGAAACACTGGTGTAATGAATATTTAAGTACAAGGAAAAATACAGACTTGAAAATCTACTCAGAAAAGTACAAGTAGCAAACAAACTATTTAATTACATTAGCTTGAGTATTTGTAGTTACTTCCACCCCTGGATTTTCAGCAATGCACAAATAAAAAAGTTACCTTTTAAGTGTCAATGTTGTGTCAAATATTTGACCAACAAAATCTGATCAGTTCATACTCAAAGATGTTTGTACCAAGTTTGAAAAAAGTTCCCTCCAGGCGCTCTGGAGATATAGTGTCCAGCAGAATAGGAGGGATGGCCAGTATTAAAAAAGCATAATGCATCTGGTTACAGCTGTTGGCAGCACACAGGCATAAACCCAGCACACACACACATCACACACTGGTGGAAAGCCACAGTCTCGGATCACATCACATCGCAAAGATTATGTTTTTGTGAAAGTACAGCTTAAAAAAAAAAAGAAAAAAACTTTTCACCTTTTCTGCCTGACAGGTATCATTTTCTGTCTTCCTCTTCTCCATATCTGGGCTGAATTTGGCCATCGTCGCCTCCAGTTCCTCCGCTACTTTTTTCCCCTGGTCCACCAGCTTTTCCACCGCCACTTTAAACCGCTCCTCTTTTTTACGTTGAGCATCAAGCGCCTTTGAGTCCATTTGCAGCTGTTCATTCCCCTTGTTTAGCATCATCAGTGCTTCATTTTGTCCATAAATAATCAATGCCAGTATTATGGACACCAAGATGGATAAAAGTGATATAATCCAGTAAAACCGCATTGCTGCAGTTTGGGTTGAGTTCAAAAGAGACAAAGGGAGAGTTATTAATCAATCTGTAGCGTAACGGTTGTCAGAAGTGCAGTGTGTTATTTAAAAAAAAAGAAACATTAAAAAAACTTCCTTGTTCCTGATTCATATCTCCTCTGGCCTCTTTAAACAGGTCAATCAGGTCTACTCTAGACCACGCTTCCTTTGGTTCAATAATTTACAGCAGACAGACAGCCAACACCCACAAACACATATAAGGGAGGAGGCTGAAATTTGATTCGCTGCCATCAGCTCTTCATAGTCTTCGCACTTTTGCCTCCTCCTTCTTCCTCAACAGGGAGGTTGATTGAGTTTCACAGTCCGAACAGGTTGAACAACTCAGACACTGTTTGCTGTGGCTGGTACAGTATGAACATAAAAGGGTTATTAAATACAAAGTTCTATTTTGCCCTTAGTATGGTGTAAATAAAGGGATTTTACTGTGATTTAGAGCGATTTTTTTGCTCCTGAGTCACGCAGCCACCTGTTTTTAGAGGTTAGGCCGGACTAATTTGACTGGTCCGAGGTCTTCACCAGTTTAAATGTTTAAATATGAAAGATAAATATGATTAATCAGACATCCATCAGTTCGTAGTACCGGAGGGAATTCTCTTGGAAAAAATTAGATCAATTTTTTTTTGATTACACCCAAGATCAAGTGTAAAATATTAAAGTACAGATTTTCCATGTTGGAGAGACTGTGGAGCAACAGATGCAGACCTCTCACACATATTTTGGAAAGCCCACAAAATATCAAAGTTTTGGAAAATTGTACATGAAATAATACATACATATACGGTGCTGTACCTTTGTAACTGTAACCTTACTAAAAACAATATAAGAATAAGGGATAAGTATTTGATTAAAATACTGTTAATAGCTAGTGAGAAAGCCATAACAAAGAAACCCGGTGAAGTGAACCAGTGAGTCATCATCCCCCTGTTCTTCCTGCCTGGTTTGTGACAATGTGAGAACAATGTGATGTCAGAGGTGTTTATGGTTCAGTGGTTCATTTTCACTGAGACAAACAACAGACAGACGCAGTTAGCAACTATACACTGATGAAGCCTATAGCAGCTTAATATAGTCTTTTTCAGAGATGGCAAAAGTACACATAGTCTGTACTCAAGTAGAAGTACTGTTTTTGCCTTGTTATTTTTTTTTTTTTTAGGTAGTTTTCGTCTTGCGTTAAAACTAAAGTAATGCGCCTGTTTTGAAAATGTAAGGAATTCGAAAGTACAGATATTTTTCTTATAAAGTAAAAGTAAAACAGTTGTAAGAAAAAGATCTGAAAAATCTGGTGTGCACTGGTGTGCATCTGCAAAATCTCCTGCAACTCACAATTACAACCCGACCATGCTGCCTTTACTCGTCTGGCTGGCTTTACTGGGTTTTCCTGTGGTGGAGAGAAAAGGTGTCACACTGCGAGGATGTCCTGAGGATCCCTGTCAATGTCAGTGTTTAATAAAGCTGTTGTTACCTTCCATGTTGACATGAGACTGCTCCTGTCTAAATACATTAGATAAATAAAGAATCTAATTGCCTGAATATCATTTTTCTCATAGTAACACAAGGCGTGGTATAAATATCGTATTATATCCTCCTTGTATTTTTGTATGGCTAATTGCTGGTGATGGCTGAGGCCTGAGGCACTGTGGTTTCTGGTTGTTCGCCTATCTGTTCCATTCCACAGCAATATCTCACGAACATCTCGAAGAAATTTCCACTTCAAGACGAGGATCAGCTGATTAGATTTTTGAGTACAAAAGTCACTGTGACCAGGCTTTTGGGGAGTAACAGATTACACGTACTGGGATTTTGTAATTTGGATGCAAAATATGGTAACTATATCGCATTACAGATACAAAAGATGTAATCAAAATGTTAATAAAAATTGCAAAAAGAAGATGGATGTGTTTTTTTGACAGTTCATTTTGAGGGTGCAACACCTTCAGACAAGTTTTTTAATAAATAAATTAAAAAAAACCTCAGATTCCAGCTTCTTAAATGTGAATATTTTCCAGTTTCTTTACTCCTCTCTGACAGTAAACTGAATATCATTGAGTTGTGGACAAAACAAGACATATCATCTTCATCTTGGATTAACATTATTCACCATTTTCTGACATTTTATGGACCAAACAGCTAATCGATTGAGAAAATAATCAACCAAATAATCAATGATAAAATTAATGGTTGAAACGTTACTTGCAGCAGATCGAGGTAGCAGTAGACCAGCAGCTCCTGTGTCCTGTGAGGGAAATCTTTTTTTCAACAGTTTTGTGGCTGTGAAGAAGAGAGCAAAAACAGCAACATCAACAAGTAAAGCTTGGAAAATATAGTGTGCAACATATATTGATTTCAGCCAGGTTAAAGCGGGAGAAGATAAGTTTTGTTGCGCCCACACAGCAACTGACATGGACCGTTTTATGAAGAGCTTTTTGAATCAATTACGTAATTTTCGTAATAAATCTCTGAGCACACATCCAGCTCAAAATAAGTACAGGAAAGTGTGTATTTTATTTTAAATTTGGATTAAATCTGATTTCTGAGACTTATTATAAGCACACTATTATGTACATAAGACCCTAAATTACATGGTGGATTTGGGTTGACAGAGGCCTTAACATCTTTTATTTATTTATTTTTTTTTCACGTTGAGAATAAAGTCGAAATACTACTTTGACTTTATTCTCAGAATGTATGAGAAACACATCTACAAATATCAAGCAAACACTTACATAACTGTGTGTTGTGTATGACTATGTGACAATTACTGCTGATATATAGTGTGTATCAGTCTCCATTGCCGTACATGTGCAAATAAAGACATTATTACCTTGTGAATTGTGTTCTTGCAGATCAAATAAAACCATCTGATAAAACCTTTATCACAAAACATAACAGTGATACAATTAAGGGACAACAGCACTTTGTCACAATAGGTCCACAGCTCTCACGGCTGCAGAAAAAAGCTCCACTTGATCACTGTGAATATAGTGATGATAGCATTGAGGCACAGCTCTTAAGAATGATGCATTTGAACAACTCACACCCACCCATTATTCTTGAGGGTGGTGACCACACAGCCAGAGTGTCAACAAATAAATCACATCGGTTGAATGTGTTACAGTAACACTGTGAAGCCGAAGCCGATAGGCACAAAGCCAGCATCCAATCACATGTAGGTTTTAAAACCAGGAAAGTAGATAACAAAGGTCACAGTGGTATTATAATAACTTAATTTTCCTTTTACCATCTTTTGTTTGCCCATTTTCACACTTTTTTTTCACTGAAACGAACTCGTATGTGAACCGCACGCACTCATTTGATTCCACTAATGTTTCTTTTCCAATCACATCGGCAGAGACCTCACAAAAAATGTGTCACGTGACATATTGGTTCTCTTCTGGGAAAAGCCACGTGAAGCCACGTACAGTGGAAGCTGATTGGTCCAACTGTGGAGATCAGAAAGTATTTAAGCATCCTTAAATTCAGCACCTGAACCCCCGAATGACTGCTGACCAGCTCCGGTGAGAACTATTTATCTGCCTAAAGATATTTAACAAACTATTTACTAATTCATTACTTTAAGGTACAGGTAGTTACTGGGAAACTTCTCATGCAATTAGAACTGAGTCTCACACTGATGTTTTATATTGTAAGAGGCATAAACTGTGCATTTTTGGGTGCATTTTTCTTTTAATATTTGTGTTTTTAATTTTCTACCGTATATAAGACAAGATAAAAACAGAGGTTTGCTACGTTTGGAAAAACAGATATCTTCTAAGTTTTTAACTGCACTATGAGGAATTTTAATCAAAGAGATTTTGGGTAGTTTTGATATATTTCTTTTTTTAATTTTCATGCATCATGTTTTTTTTATTGTGCACTGAGGGGAATATGAATCAAACTGGCTTTGGCTTATTCACTTTCAGAATGATGCTTGTGTGTTATTGCAGATTAACTCATATCAAGATTTGCATACAAGATATGTGCGTCTCTGATGGAAAAATTAATAATCAACAGTTTAAATACCAAAAGTTAAAAAGTACATAATTGTATAATTTTCCTAACAACGTCCATTTTGAAAAACTCTCACTGGTTTGCTTTATTAGGTCCTCTTCACAGACAAACATGGGGTTGTTTGTTGTAATCTTTTCAGTTCTTCTGCTGAGTGGTAAGTCATCATGAGTTACTTTTAAAATAATGAGAATTTATCTTATTAATGAGTGATGTTTCAGTGAGATATTGTCAGCTATATGCAATAAAACTATACATTAATAAAAGTAAAGTAATTTAAATCTACCCTTTTCACTTATCCAAACAGCTTAATAATACACTTTTCTGTTGTAGTTATATGTCATCATATCATGTCTCAGAAATGGATGGACTTAAATTTTCTGTTGTGGACACACTGACATTTTGCAGAAACTTCTTGGCAGCAAATTGGAAAATTGTTGCATTATATTATTTTTTAAATTACTTTTAAAATGTACTTCCCTTGTTTAAAACAACAATTTCACTTAATTTAAAGTAACATGTACAATTAAATTTCCACATACTGATAATATGTTTATCTGTCTTCTCTTTAAAGATATTAACAATAGCTAAAGTGTTTAATCAGATAAAATTTAATTTTAGTATGTAAAATTAAACAATTAAATTGATATGAGTGTACATAAGTCATTTTAGTATGCAGAACATAAAAAATTTAGTGAATTTTACTCAAAAATAGTTGAACTAAAAGTATTAAAGCTGGACTTAAAGAGAAATAATTAGTTTCCTCAACTTATAAAAATCTATCTGGATAAGTAAATTCAACATTTTTCCAGTGCTTAATGTGTTTGACGTGTGCTGAACTTATTTAATCTAACAGAGGCAACAATGAGGGAAATAAAAAAAGACTTGTGCAAAGCACTCATTATGATGATTAATGTCAACCTGAACTGTATGTTAATGCATTTTATTTTAATTTATATTATTTTATTTATTAGGATTTTGCCGAGGAGGACCGGCCACATCACCACCACAGTCAGGCACCTGCTGGGTCATGGGAAATCTCCACTACACCTTTGATGGCAGTTATTACAACTTCATGGGCAACTGCACCTACACCGTGGCCAAGAACTGCCATGTCAGCGGTTCCCTGCCGGCCTTTGAGGTGGAGACCCAGAACATGAACGAGGGCAGCATACAGGTCCCGTCGGTGGGGGCGGTCATCGTCAATGTTTACGGGATCAACATCGATATAGTTCGCTCTGAGTTTGGTTTTGTGAGGGTGAGTCAGTCTTTTTCTCGTGTTTGCTTTGTGTGAATGCTGAATAATATGATCTTCGCAAGCTAAATACATGCATTTGTAGGTATTTTGGTGTTTTATGAGCAGATAAAAGTATACAATAAAACTCAATAAATGTACATTTGACTACATTTGGTCAGTCAGTATACTTCTAAACAAGGTGCTGGCTTAGATCCAGCGTTGGTACAAATGGCTGCTCACTGCTCCTAAAATGAAGATGGGTTAAACACAGAGACTGAATCTGACTGTATGTTTGTTGGTTCTATGTGGTTCTATATGTCACAATAAAGTTGGCTAACAAACAACCAAAAACATCTTTTGCAGAGATGATGATGTGGTGTGATATTTGATTTATTTTCAGGTGAACTATCAACAATGGAACCTCCCGGCGAACTTGAACAACGGCCAGGTGAAACTTTTCCAGAAAGGTCTGTTTGTCGTCTTGGAGACAGATTTCGGCCTAACCGTGCAGTACGACTGGAACGAGTATGTGTCCATCACGGTGCCGGGCAGTTTCGCCGGCAGCGTGTGCGGCCTGTGCGGCAACTTCAACAGCCAAAAGGAAGATGATCTGACGACTCCCAGCGGTTCAGTGGCAAGCAGCGTGTCGGCGCTGGGAGCGAGCTGGAAGGTTCCCGGCGCCGCAGACAGCGCCAACTGCCAAGACGAATGCGCCGGCCAGTGTGACAGCTGTCCTCTCAGTTTAGTTCAGAAATTAGAAAAACAAATCTTCTGTAGCGCCCTTATAAAAAATTTTGCTGAACTGGTTGGGTGTCAACCTAACATCACCGCCAACGTCTTTCAAAGCAGCTGCATGTTCGACCTCTGTAGAGGTGAAGCCGTGAACACGTACCTCTGCAACAGTCTTCAAGGCTTTGCTGACATCTGTCAGAAGTCTGGGGTCCAGGTCAAACTTCCCAACTGGAGGACTTCTACTCAGTGCCGTGAGTAATCCAAAGTTTAAAAAAGCATAAACACAAATGCACCTGTCCTACACAACTATATTTTTGCAGAGTTTTGGTGACACGATCCATAGAGATGTCTGCCTTCTTTTGAATATAATCATGATGATGGCACTCAGCTTGTGGTGCTCAAAGTGCCAAAAAATACAATTGAAGAATTTAACAGCGGTGTCTCTTTCCACAAATCATTACCCATGTAAGAACTATTTTTTTTCAACCAAACCACACCTGCCAAGTGCATCACAGGGCAGAAGGGACGTGAACATTAATGGCGTCCTCCTGCCGTGCTGTAACCTCTTGTCCATGAGTAGATGCACACTCCCCTCTGGACAGGGACACAGCTGGCAGGTGTAGTTCGGCTGAAAGAAAATAGCTCCTTGATGAAACTGCTTTGAGCACCACAAGCTGAGTGCCATCTCTACAGCAATCTAGATAGACAAATAGCACCAAAGGTAAGAAGTTAAAATCTGATTTTGGGTTGAACTGTCCCTTTAATTTCTTGCATACAAAGTAAATCTTCTGTATACTTCCTCTACCACTGAATAGATAAATTATGAATAATATAATTTAAACTGGTGATCTATTTCCTCTTTGTTCACACAGCTACGCCCAAGTGTCCAGCAAACAGCCACTATGAGTTCTGTGGGAACGGCTGTCCTGCTACATGCGCAAACCCAAACCCTTCTTCGACATGCAACGCCACCTGTGTGGAGACGTGTGTCTGCAACGACGGCTTCCTGCGCAGTGGCACCAAGTGTGTCCCCAAGGCTCAGTGTGGCTGCGTGTACGAGGGTCGGTACGTGGAGGCCGGAGCCTCCTTCTGGGGCGGTGATACCTGCACCAAACGCTACACGTGCTCCGCCGGTGGAAAGCTGTCTTACAATCAGACGAGCTGTCCCACTGGGCAGCAGTGCCAGGTGGTGGACGGGATCAGAGGTTGCTATCCGATCAACTACGCCACGTGTATGGTGTCTGGTGACCCACATTTTGTGACCTTTGATGGCGAGCGCTACAACTTCCAGGGCACCTGTGCCTATCAGCTGGCTGGCGTCTCCAATCAAACCAGCCTGGAGCATTTCAGCGTTGTGTTGCAGAACAACGGTCAAGATAAGAAGATCGGGTCCATTGTCAAGACGGTAGAAGTCAGTGTATACGGGTACACCATTGTCATCAGCAAAGAGGAGCCTGGTGCTGTTCTGGTAACATATTTTGCAAAAAACATTAATACTTGTAGGGCTGAAACTTACGATTATCGTTGTTTTCATAATCAATTACTGTGCAGATTAATTTCTAGATTGTTTGACTGCTTGGTCACCAGGGGGCGTATTTGCAGAACTTCATATCTTGCAGATTCTATCTTTACTGTTTGGTAACCATGGTAATTAGGGTTAAGGTTAATGAATAGTTTCTAAGGCAATGTTCCTATACTAACTTAAGATAGGAAATGTGTGAAAGTATGTTTTTAGAGCCTTTGATCTAATTGAATAATTGACTAATCATTGCAGCTCTACAGACATCATGTACTAATTCTGTGTATTTCTCATTAACTGTACTTCTTCATTTCATTATTATCTTTTTAAGATCAACGGTGAACTCTTCAACCTTCCTATGACGCTCAACAACAATAAACTCCATCTTTACACAAGCGGCTGGTTTGCTGTAATCGAGACAGACTTTGGAGTGAAGGTGTACTACGACTGGAACAGCGTAGCGTTCGTCATCGTTCCCAGTACGTACATGGGCGCTATGCAGGGTCTTTGTGGCAATTACAACCTCAACCCCAAAGACGACATGCAGATGAGAGACGGTAAACAAGCCGCCACTTCTCAGGAGCTCGGTCAGAGCTGGAAAGTCGCCACAATCCCCGGCTGCGTTGACGGCTGCAGCGGCCCCTGCCCCGCCTGTAACGCCACTCAGAGGGCGACGTACAGCAGCAGCAGTTACTGTGGGCTCATCATCGACCCCGCAGGCCCGTTCCGTGACTGCCACGCTGCGGTCGACCCCGCGGGTTTCCTCAGCGACTGCCTGTACGATGTCTGTCTTTACCAGGGCAGCGGGAACATGCAGTGCAAGACGCTGACTGCCTACACCGCCGCCTGCCAGCTGAAAGGAGTCACGGTGTACCCATGGAGGTCAGCTCCGTTCTGTGGTAAGAACATCAACTACCTATCAAGTCAGTCATAGGCCTTGTTCAGACCTGGTCACAAGTAGACATCTCTAAATACAGGTCTGAACACACTCAGACCACATTCAGAGGTGGATTTCTCAAACCATGACTCTGTTCCTGTCTTGGTCCTAGATGCCCAGTGTCCATCAAACAGCCATTACGAGCTCTGCACCAGCGGCTGCTTCAGAACATGTCAGACAGCCACTACGCTGTCAGTCTGCGGAACGCAGTGCATGGAGGGATTTGTCTGTGATGACGGTTACCTTTTGAGTGGGGGTCAGTGTGTGCCTGCCAACCAGTGCGGCTGCATTTCTCAAGGCAAATACTACCAGCATGGACAGATCTTCTACCCTGATGCCCTTTGCCAGAAGGAATGCACCTGTAACGCCACAGTAAGTATGAGGAAAACTGAGAGGGGTCGTATGTAGGAGACGGCTGTGCTGATTTTACTAAGAAGGGTCACGTCATGGAAATCATGTGTTTTCAAATATCTTGGTGATACTTAGCCATGCAAGCAGGTTTAGTTTCATGCGCTGAGGTCTTACGATCTTATTGGTCCTGATTCTGAAATTTTCAGATCCTTTCAAATAACAGTAAAACATACATGTAAAATCATGACGAGTGTTTAGCATGAAGGAGCTAAACAGAGCATTAAAAGCTAAAAGCGGTAAGACAAGCAACATGCCAGCAATTATTATAAAAACAAAAAACATGTTAAACAGACATTCAGTGCAAGTTGTTAAAGCATGACAACATATAGGATAATCATATTACATCAACTAATCTCTTTAATCAACAAAATCTTTATGTGCAGCTGTTTGTTGTTCTTTTACAGAAAACATGCTGGCGAGTTTGTCTGATACTGATGTGACAACCGATTCAAAAGAACATTCCACATCATCAGCATGCCATCTTGTTTTTTTAATGAAAATTCCTCAACATCTGGCACAGTCATTGTTATCAAATCAGATATTAGATTAACGGTTGTGATTGGCTCAGGGGCCAAGTTGGCTGAACGTCTGTCTAACAAATAAAACAAGAGCAAATTTATCATGACCTCACAGATTTGTCTGGTTTCCAGGCCAGACTCTATCCGTAAAAATAGAAAATTTTAATTTTTTGTGTGTATGAACTGACCATTAGGATCACAATTGAATAACAAATAACAAAACATTTTCAACAATGACCTAATGTCTTTCGTATCAGGTGCAGTGTAAGCAGTCGTCTTGTGGTCCATATGCAACGTGTGAGATGAAGAATTATGTGCGATCATGTCAGCCTTTGGGAAAAGGTGTCTGCTCCATCTCTGGGGATCCACATTACAACACCTTTGACAACACCACCTATGACTTCCAAGGAACCTGCACCTACGTCGCGGCTGAAGGCTGCCACCTGAGCGGCACGCGGCTCGCCGACTTCTCTGTGGTGGTGGAGAATGAGAAGTGGTACGGATTGTCTGACAATCCCCAGGTGTCAGTGGCCAAGCTTGTGGCAGTGCAAGTTTACGGAAACATTATAATCCTTCGCAGGAATGAAGTTAAAATGGTTTGGGTATGTTACTAATATCTTCATTGTTTGAACCAATATTTTACACTGGATATGAATCCAATGTGAAACTTCACAGAGCTTTCGAGGAAATTTTAGCTCATTTTGTAGCCGTTAAGTCTGTAAATTAAAACGAATAATTAAAACATTTCTCTGCAGATAAATGGGGTCCTACGTCACCTTCCACAAAACCTCAACAACGGTGCAGTGAAGATTTATCAGGAGGGGGCAAACGATGTCATTTTGACAGACTTTGGCCTGAGGGTCACGTACGACCTCGTCTACCACGTCACTGTCACCGTCCCTGGAAACTACCGGGGCAAAACCTGCGGCCTGTGTGGCAATTTTAACAATGACAAAGCAGATGACTTCCAGCTGCCGGACGGAAATATGACCAAGAGCTTCCAGACCTTTGGAGCGGCGTGGAAAGTTTCTGTGCCTGGGGCGGTCTGCGATGACGGCTGCAGTGGCGACCTCTGCCCCAAATGTGACGATTCCCAAAAAGCTGCATTAGAGGCAAAATGTGCCATTATCACCAATCCTAAGGGTCCCTTTGCTGCTTGCCATGATATAATTGATCCCGCCTCCTACTTCAGAGATTGTGTTTATGATGTTTGCATGGCTAAAGATGATCAAAGCATGCTGTGTCACAGTGTCGCCGCTTACATGCTGGACTGTCAAACCTTTGGTGCAAAGATTCAGAGCTGGAGAAGTCCATCTTTCTGCCGTGAGTCTACACATTTTTATTATTTCAGGTATTCTTGAGAATTGGGACCAATCATGTCTTACCCAAAAACAAATAAATAAATTAGATTAAAAATGAAATTTAAAAATTAATACAGTTAGTCTGATTTAATTTTTAAAATTTCTAAATTTGCTCTGTGCCAGAAAACACATGTCCCAGACAAGAATTCACAACTTAAAATGATTTGAAAATGTGTGAAAAGCCTTCAGAATCTAAAACTAATAATATCTACTGTTAGCATAGATATAAAAATGTACCATTATAATCATCTTTGTTTTAAAGTACAGTTTTTATGAAAATGCTGGGCCTTAAATGTTGCATCCCAGATTTCCGTCAGATTCTTTGTAAAAAAAAAAAAAAAAAAAAAAAAAAAATTAAAAATCATGATTCAGTCAGACATAAAAAAACACGGTCTCACTTTCTGGTTTAGAAGAGGTGGGAATACTGTACAAGCACTGGTAAACTTTCTATTATTTGACAAATTAATTCAATAATATTACTATCAGATGTTTATAAACTATAACATATCAGCTCTGCAGCCCTTCTAAATCAAACCCTAAATAAGAATTGTGGTTTAAAAATGTGTATTTTGATAAGGAGTAAAAGAACTTTTAGCAAGTATAAAAACTAAAATAGCTGCTCACTACAACTATGCAGTGAAATTAAAAAAAAGTAAATTTTGTCAACTCTGTAAGACGTCAACTCTGCCAGATTTTCTCTCTGATGGAGCTGAGGTCTACATTTAATTAAAAAAAAAATTTAATAACTAGGAGACTGACATGTTACAAGGCTAAATAGCCAAGAGTTCTCAAGAATGAGTGTCTTATTAATGTCCACCTCTAACTCACTGCATCTGGTCAACATTTGTCTACAGTTAAAACAAAGATATAAATGTCCTGTTATTGTTTACAGCTTTTACCTGCAACCCCGGCAGCCATTATGAAACCTGCACGCTGCCGTGCACCTCTCCATGTGTCGGTCTCAGTGACATCGTCCCATGCACCACGACGTGTGTCGAGGGTTGTGCCTGCGATAAAGGTTACTTCTTCAATGGAACTGGCTGTGTGCCCTCTGACCAGTGCAGCTGTTACTACGGTGGCCAAACTTACAAGGTGCAAACATAATTATTTAATAATTTATTATATGTTGTTTTGTTTTAACCAGAAACAGCTGTTTTATCGCACTTGCCAAACTCACCAGACTCCATTTACAGAAACAGTCATTTTATCATTGTCATTTTCATTGAAACTCGACAGAAACAATTCTCCACTGCTCCAGCAATCTCCGACTCTGGTTTGATTGAAATAAACCATTAAACCATTGAAACTATTGAACGAGGAGTGAGAGGGAGGTCGGACCTCAGAGAATCAGCCAGGAGAAATGATGCAAAGAGCCAGAATATTTTCACTTTGACTACTTTTCATTACCTTTAGATTACCTCTAACATTATCCATCGGTTGTCAGGGAAGCTAACGTTAGTGGATGTTCTGTATAGCTAATTTTAGCGGTTAGTCTGTGTAGCTAATGTTAGCGGTTGGTCTGTATTGCTACTTTTAGTGATTAGTCTGTGTAGCCAACGTGAGCAGTTGGTCTGGGTTACTAGTTTTAGTGGTTAGGCTGTGTAGGTAATGTTAGCGGTAGTTCTGTATAGCTAACATTAGCAATTTGGTCTGTGTTGCTAATTTTAGTGGTTAGTTTGTGTAGCTATTTTAAATCCTGCTTAATAATCCCAGTTTTACTAAATGTAAATGTAACCTGATTACACTTTTTTGTGTAACTGTAAGGGAATACAGTTACCTTTTTTTTTGTACCTTGATGCAATCCGTTACTCCCCAAGTCTGTGCACATATGACATAAAGCATGGTGTGCCCCCCTTAACCATGTATATTGTGTCGTTTGCAGGTTGGAGAGTCCATTATAACTGACGACTGTCACAGGATGCACACCTGCCAGGCCTCTGGAGTAGTTCTGTCCAAGAACATGACATGTGACCCCAATGAGAGCTGCCAGGTCAAGAAGGGCGTGACGGGCTGCTACATTCAGCAGTGCTTTTTGGGCGTCAATGGGACCCTGACTGCATTTAATGGTGACAGTGGCACCATAACAATGCCAGGAGCGTATGAGATTATCCAGAGCTGTGACCAATCTCAGTCGTCAAACTGGTTCAGGGTGGTGGCAAAGTTCGACACGTGCGCTCCCGGTGTCAACACAATGGTGGGTTTTTTTGTGTACTTCAGTAACATGGAGATCACAGTCAACCACAAGCATGGCATCTGGGTAAGTATCTGGATAAAGACGCCACTTTAATCTTATTTCATTTTAAAACATTAGTTCATTACTACTAAGTATTCAATCATGTGTTCACAGGTAAATGGAAAGGCGATGAATCAAACCACTTTCTCCCAAAACAATGTAAACGTGGTGGTTTCTGGCAATACAGTGAAAATCAGCAGCGCCTCCAGCCTTCAGTTGTCCTTGAGTTCAACTAACGAACTCACCATGAGCGTCAGTGACCAAGTAGCTGACATGGTTTGCGGGGTGTGTGGAAAACTCAAGCCTGTTGATACAACACTGCTGGGTCTGAGAGAGAGACTGCAGGTCTCTCTTTACAGGCCAAGTATTTCCTTTGCATCACTGGACGTCGGACAATGGACGGCTCCTGATTTCCCCCAATGGTAAGTTATCTTTTTGAGAGTTTACTATTATATGCAAATGATATTATACTATTCATTTACATTTTGTTTCATTAGCAATTTCAAGTCACAATTTGACAAAAAAAAAAATCTCTCTCTTTCAGTGATTAAATTTCAGTCCCACCAGATTTTTATCAACTGGATTGATCAACGCCCTCCAGCACTAACCAAACTGATATCATCATTGATTCATTAAATTATTGTTGTTCATACAGAGAATCCCATTCCTTGCTAAAAAATGTTTGTCTTGTCACATATCTGTAATAAATGCATTCATATATATTTTGTATAATTAAACAAGAAGAAGAGCTTTCAACTTTATTGCCTGGGAATAAATAACAACATATCAACCACAAAATAACAATGCATTGTATTTTACTGTGTGCTCAATAAACAATTTGTTTGATTTCTCTTACATTTGTGTATCTGTCTGAGTGATAATTTGATACCAATCTTGCTAAAGTCTTCTACACTTGCAGTCAGAGATATTTAATAACCATGTTTCAGTACACAGACCTTCATCAGGTTATTTTACAAGATACAAAGGTGACTCACGTGGACCAATCAGGTCACGCTGCAGACTGATGTTAATCAAATCAAACAAGTATCATATATATAATCAGGTCATGGCACCACACACCTACAGTATAAATCAATGTATATCCTCACATACAGAAAAATATAAATAAATATAGCTCAAAATGCACAAAAGCTACAATGAACCACAATAAATGTTTAAAATATGTGATTCAAATTTGGCTGGAGCTTAGCAAAAAACTTGCTTCTATAACTTGTCCCTCAACAAGAAAAGAGGAGATGGAATTAAACAAAAAAAAAAAAAGATATACATACACTATATATAGGCTATGAAGAAGTTTATAAAGAAGAAATACAGCATAAAAAAGACCATATAATAAAATATTATATTTAGGACCAAAATAGACGATAAAATCAACGAAAACATCAAATTAAGACGAAGTCTGTCATTCACTCCCTTGGGATACGTAGTCTTTAAAGTGAAGCTCCAAAAGACTTCACTTCTCTTTAACACCAAGTCAGGATCACCGCCTCAAGGTGAGAGACTGACTTTTATAATACCACAAAAAAGTAAAGTAGTAATGTCGTGTCTTTCATCATTAAAATGTACAGCTACAGATAATGTCGGCCAGTATGGTCCTTTCATGTTCAATTATTTTGCTTTAGTTTTCTGGGAGTTTCACCTGTGCAGGTCACCCTTCAGGGTGATTCAAGGTCTGCATCACCCTCATTTCACAGTAATGACCCACTCACAGCACATTATCCCTCGCATGTCTGCACAGTTAAGGTACTAGACTGGTCTAGCTGCATTCTAGACCCGTATCTTATTAAAAGTAAGTGATGCATTATGATGGAAAATAAACAACAGCAGAGATGGTTGAGCACCTGATGTGACACATCAAGCAGGAATGGGAAAGAATTTCGCTTTTGAAACTTAAACAATAGTGTTCTCAGTTCCTGATTGCTTACTGAGAGTTGTTTAAAGAAAAGGTGATCTAACGTGATGGGCAATAGAGGCTCTCTATTAGTTTTGTTAATACACTATAAATAAAATACTCTATTTAAGACGATATGTTAATTATCTAATGTAGAAAACAATTACTTAATCCTTTAATATTCTTTAGTGCCCACATCAGTCATCGGCTGTTAGAATCATCAAATTATTATAGAGGTAGAGGAAAATGTTGTATTTATTATAATACTGTATGCAGATAATGTGATTTGATCAAAGAAGTAGGCATTGGTCTTGGCTACCCTAGTTCTGTGTCCGTAATTTCCCTCTAATAAAGTCTAATAAGGCTCTAATACTGTTTAATAAGGAACATATTATTGCCAGTTTTTGTCTTTTGTCTTGCACAGCTTAATCCAAAATGCACCTGCAGGCATGTTCACTGGAACTAAAAAATACATACATAATACACCTGTTCTTAAATCTCAGCACTGGCTCCTTGTCAAAACCAGAATTGATTTTAATATTCTGTTACTGGTATATTCAGCTCTAAATGGCCTTGTACCTCAGTACGTTAAAGACATGCTAATTACACACAAACCAGCAAGAACTCTCAGGTCTTTAAATCATTCCTTGTACAAACCCTTTATTCAGCACTTTTAAAACCAGGTTAAAAATCGTACTCTTCTGAGCAGCCTATGGCTAAGTTCCTAGTTTCTGTGTATTGTATATATTTGACATTTATTTTTGGGTAGCAGCACACTTTTTGCGTGCATATTTATCTTATTTCTGCGCATGCATTTTTATGATTATTGTGTGTATTGTCACTTAATGTAAAGCACATTGTGTTGCCCTGTGTATGAAATGTCCAATATTAATAAAGTTTGAGTTGTGTTGAGTTGAGCTGCAAATAAGTGCAAGTGACATCTTTAACAAAAAGCCTGATATTGTGTTTGTAATGTTGGAGATGACAACTAAAAATTGGACTCAAGCTTGGTGATATAGTTACAGCTGAAAAGCGTGGTTCAGTTTGTTTTTTTGTTGTTTTCTTCTGCAAAAAGTGCAGCATATACAATGCTGATGTTACTAATTTATGTAAATAATAATTCATTATCATCAATAAAATAATTTCCCATTTTGGTAATTTCTTCCTCTTATAGCAGAACATAGGACAAGTGATTTGCAAAGAAAAAAAACATCCAGTTTTAAGTTTTATCCACTTTATTAGATGCATTTAAATACAGTTGTTTTCTGAAGCCCACACAGAGTCTGAACCTTCTGGAAATATCCAGAGGATACATTTTATTCATTGTGAACATGAAGTTTATTATTTAATTATTTTACAAATCCATTTCATTAAAAGCTTAATGTCATTAATTAAGAATAATACCATGTTTCAAATAAAGCTTTCATTGCTGTAAGTTGAATTTTCTGCGGGTGATGATGCTGTTGGGTTGATCTCTCGTTCACAACTCACTGCAAAAACACAACAGATTAATTAAACTGTGTTGAATTTATTGCAGTTCTTTTTCATAAGTGGATCCACCATAATCCACATAATATATCCAAATAATACTGTTTCAAAAAGTTGTTCTCATATCTGCACCAGCCAGTATCCTACTCACCAGGTAGGGAAGTCGTCTGCAGTGTAGGCGCCAATGTACTCCTGCATCGTTGACTGTGCGAAGACCCTAACGTGTCTGGCAGGGAGGATGTGGCCACATGCTCCGCACAGCTTGCCTGCCATGCCGTCACTCACGGTCACATTGACCTCCTGGGTGTTGCTGTACCACAGCTTGAAGTGTGACTTCATATCAAGAACTGTGGTTTTCTCATCGCGTTTCACAGAGAGATTATTTCTGGGCTGGACGATGAGATCTGCCTTTTTACCATTGACCTGTAAACAGCATCAGATTCAGACTTTATTAATGTGAGGTCGCTCTGATACCAATGACATCTAGATGGGCTCATTTATGTAGACAAACAATTTGGGAATGATTATTTGCTTTCTTGCAGAGAGTTAGATAAGAAGATCAACAGTTATGTGTTCACTGAAGCCAGGAGATGATTGGTTTAGTGTAAAGTTTGCACATGAAGAAACAGCACTTCTTGTTTTCTACAAACGTGTAAAGGACTTTTGCATAAAGTGCAACACCCTGTACACACCTGTCACTCCTAGTCTTGTACAAATCCTCATTTCAATTCAATCATTCAAATCAATCATTCAATCCTCTCATTTACTCTCAACAAGAAATTGAATAAGCGTATTCCCCAAAAATGTTGAAGTATTCCTTGAAAAATACCCACCCAGGTCTCCTGTTTGTCAGTGAGAGTGATACTCAGGTCATTGAAGTAGACATAAAGCGCAGCAACACTCGTCTCATTCTTCAGTTTGCATTCTTGGAGCATGGCCACAACCCTGAACCAGTTAGGATCTGATTCGTCACAGAGTGTGATGATCTCATAGGCCGCCACGATGGGGATAATGCCACTCGAGCCACTGAAAGGAGTAAAGGAGGCTCCGGTCTTGATCTGACACTGTTTGGGCTGGCACACAGGGGTATTGTTCAGAAGCTGGCAGGTCTCTGAAACACTACATTTAATCTCCACACACTGGACACCAGATGTTGTACAGCTGCAGGTCTGCTGGCAGCTGGCAGATATCACATCCCCAACCTAAAGAAGAGAGTAAAGCAATTAACAGTATATTAGTCTGAGCACAGTACAACCTAATATTATGGTAATTTTCTTACATGTCATGCTGGTTAGATAAGTTTACATAAAGCATATTCTCATGTTTATTAGATACACTGCACTGACACCGAGTGATACACTAAAGAGAAATATTTTTATATTTCATACTGAAATAACTCATATGTTGGTGTTGCCCCCTAATAGTCAGAAAACACATTAGCCGGTGCTTTCATTTACTTGTTAGTTGCAGAAAGAAAAATGCTTTCAAATATGCTTTGAAGCATATTTGACATATTGGCCCAAATCGAGCACTGACAACATCTTGTGATGCACTGCACCCCTAAAATACTTCTTCCCATAAGCTTACATTGTGAAAGAAGCAGCTGTAAAACAGTCCTCATCCTCATGGCAGAGAAAAAGCTGGCTAAAATACATTTTGCTGCTGACCCTGCTTCTCCAAACTGAGAACATGTCAACCGCAACCTACTGACCATCAATACATACCTCAAACAACCCCACTTCAAATAATCCAATCTATGCCTTTAAGTTTCTGAATTGAACGCAGACCAATGGCTACCCGAAAAACATACAGTATGCTTTGTCACCAGCAATGTAGTATACAAGTGTTTCAAACTGAGGTCTACTTCACCTTATAGGTACGTCCATTGTCATAACAACCACAGTCCTCCAGAGCAACACAGTCAATCCCGTTGGAGTAGAAGCCGTCATTGCAGGTGCAGGCCTCAGCACAAGTTCTTCGTGGGCAGCTTACAATGTCAGTCAGACCAGGACACGGAGAGAAACAGGTTTCAGCGCAGGTCTCATAGTGACTGTTTTTAGGACAGTGAACAGCTACAAAAGAAAGCATGTTAAGATGAATTAATACAACAATAGAATAACACTTAATTCCTTGAGTATAAGGATAGAACTAGACAAACTGTATGTTTTGTACTGTACTGTTTCTTTTCTGTTTCACTTTGATCTACAGACGCAATCGACACACGTGTCATTTACTCAGTAACACCGGTAGTTGTGCTTTGTTTACAGACATGATTTGCTTCCTCGCTTTCTGACATATAGATTTCCCGGGTTTTCCTGGAATTTATTGCACCTACAGCTATGGGAAATGCAGCATTACCTTGAATAAATTATAGATTTCTCTGGGTTTGACCATTGTTGGAAACATTTGGTACATGTATGTACACAACTCAACAAAATATATAACATTGCTCTAGGATTTTTAGACATTTTAAAGCATAATTGACATATATTATAGCTTTGATGTTTTTGGGTCTCTATGAGTGAGTGCTAGATTAAGAAATAAAGATTAGAAAATTAGCATGCGAGTTAAGTTCAGTAAAGGCACCATCATTCATCCCACTGACAAGACTGTGAAGCAGTCAACGGCACTTACGGCAGAAATCAGGCGACCTCCATTTGTGAATTGTTACTCCAATGGTCTGGCAGTCAGTCATGTACGCTGAGATACTCTGACAGAGAACGTCGCGGCTTTCCTTAGACATGCAGACATCATAGACACAATCTCTGTAGTAAGGCTCAGGATTTAGTAGGCTGTGGCAGGCAGCAAAGGCACCATGAGGATCTGTAATTTTTGCACAATCTTTCTCAAAGATTTCCTTTAGTTTGTTGTCACATTTGGGGCACTTGTCGCCAATGCACCCGTCATCACAGACCACATCCTTCACACCCGTTTTCCACGCTGCTCCAAATGTCTTGATGTCCTTGGTCTTTTTTCCATCTGGTAGCTCAAACTCATCTGTCTTGTTATTAAAATTGCCACACAGACCGCAGGTTTTGCCCTTGTAGTTTCCAGAAACAGTGACTGTGACTCTGTAGATCAGATCATATGTCACTATCAGGCCAAAGTCAGTTATTATAACATAGTGAAAGCCCTCTTGGTAGACTTCCACTTGTCCATCATTGAGGTTCAGTGGAATTCTTTCCAATTTGCCATTGACCTGGACAACACAAAGAAAAAGATAAGCAAGGTTAACCTTTATTGGTTGAGTAAATCAAGCTAATAGTAGCGCTAATATCCTTTCTAGTATCGAAATTAAGTCAGCGTTGAAAATGAATGAATAAAGGAATACTAAATGATTAATAAATATTACTAACCTTGACCCAACCAATCTGGTTCTTTCGGAGTATCAGGGTGTAGCCATACGCCTCCACAGTAACAAGCTTGGCTACAGACAAACCTGGCTGGTCTGTCCCAGTCCATTTCTCATTCTCCACTACCACAGAGAAGTCTTTGAGATGTGAGCCCTCCAAATGGCATGATTTAGCGGCGGTGTAGGTGCAGCGGCCTTGGAAGTCATAGTGTTTCTTGTCAAAGGTCGAGTAATGTGGATCACCAGAGATCGTGCAGGTTCCGTTCCCCACTGGCTGACATGCTTGGATGCCCTTCACCTTCGCACACTTCTCAAATGGACCGCAAGCGTGCGGCTTACAAGTCGCCTGAAGTAGGAGGGACATTTTTAGAACTGAAAAGGAAGCGTAAGATTTGGTATGTACGTGAAATGCTAATGGCTAAAGCTTACCGTGCGTGTGCCATTGCAGGTGCAGTTGTGAAGACAGTCTGATGACAGAAAGCTCTCTCCCTTCTTATGATATCTGCCTTCATAATAGCAACCACATTGCTCAGAAGGCACACACTCATCTTCACTGAGTAGGCTGCCATGATTGCAATACCATCCTTCCTCGCAGGGTCTCTTGCAGCCAATGGGAGGTGCGCCAGTGGCACAGGTTGCTTGGCAAGTATTTCCACAGTGTTCATAGTGAGTGTTGTTACCATGCCACATATTAGATATGGGACAGAAGTTATCTGTCCTCCACTGGGACACATCAACTCCCATCTTTTGGCATTCTAGAGTGTAAGTGCGGAGATGGTGGCACCAGGAGCCTCTCTTGCCATTGTAGAGGCACATATCATACACGCAACTCTTAAAACTGCCTTCAGGACTTTTGTGTTTGTGGCATTCACGGAAGGGGCCTGTGGGATTTCGTATTAAACCGCAGTACCTATCAGTCTCATATATCTCTTTCTGGGTGATGTCACAGTTGGGACAGTCGTTTACGTTCTTGCAGCCATCAACACATCCTGGGATCTCGGCAACCCTCCAACTCTTTCCAAGTTCCTCTGCAGACGCCGCCTCTGTGCCATTCTTCAGCTGTAAGTCATCTTTGGGGTTGTGATTGTAATTGCCACACAGACCACACATGGCATCAGCATATGAATCAGGGATTTTGACAAATACTGTTGAACCACAGTCATAAGAGACTTCCAGCCCAAAGTCAGTCTTGATCTCAATAAACCCATTATACTGGTTGATAGTGACATTGTTTTGGAGTGCTTTTGAGAGAGGTAAGTTGATACGTTCTCCATTCATCTGCAAAAAAATAAATTATTTAATTCAAGAATGTTTGCAAAAAAAAAAATTGTTAGCAAAAAAAAAAAATCATATTGTGGTAACTGTGCTGCAATGTGTCTTACCAGGACTGAGCCTTTGTGCTTTCTTGTGATAACAATGGAATATCCATAAACTGTGACTTCCACCAGCTTTGCACCAGAGCCAACTCTTTTTCCATAGGCATCGTTTTGCACTATAACATCAAACTTTTGTAGGGAAGGATTTTTCGAACAGACCCCAGCCAACTGATACACACAGGTGCCTTGGAAGTTGTAATCATACCCATCAAAGGTCTCGAGGTGAGGCCCCCCCTTCATGCTGCACTCAGCGTAAGTCTTCACGTAACATCCAATCAGCCCATCAACCACCTTGCACTCCTGGTCCTGGCTGCAACCTGGTTTCTTACATTCAACTTTCTTAGTAATTCGATTGCATGTGCACTTCTCTGTGCAGTTTTTATCAGTGAAGTAAGAGGCTCCAGCCTCTATGTAGTGGCCATTGTCCAAGCAGCCACACTGAGCCTTAGGGACGCACTGGGTGCCACTAAGCAGGAAACCTTCATCGCAGACACAGGTCTCCACACAGCTTTTGTTGCACTTTGCAGCAGCATCTGGGTTTTCACAGGTGGCAGGGCAGGGATTGCCACACAGCTCATAATGGCTGTTCTCTGGACACGCAGGTGGAGCTATTTCAGACAAAATCACAACATGTTACCATCACAAAATGAGGGCAAAACTCAAAAGTAACAGCTAAGCTATGTTTCCAACACAGGAGCTTTCCTCAAGGACTTGGAACCTTTGGAAGACGGGTGCATTTCTGCTACTTTCCAAAAGTATAGGAAGTTTGGGGTTGTGTAGTATTTTTAGTAATTTGCAACCGCAAACCAGTTTGTTTTTTGTTAATTCTGCTTCAACACAGCATGGAGTTACAAAAGAAAGCAACAACAGATGGGGTGACAATGAAGTCCAGTTTATGGGCAAAATCCTTTTTGCTGTATAGCAGCTATATTCAATTTGTGGTTGTTGCCCAAAGTTGGCCCCCAGTATGGTGCTGGAAGGGCCTCTGACAATTTTTAGTTAATGCTGAAAATTGCAAAAATGATATGTGAATGTGTCACTTTTTCATATGTCATTGGACAAATGTGCCTAATTTTTGTGGAGCTACAGACAAACAACAGGCTGAAGGAACCTTTTGCTTCCTTGCCAGGGACTAAAAGTTCCAGGTACTTTGGGTGGAAACACAATTCTAGATTCTCAATTTCAAACAAGTTACTCACAGCAATGAGCGTAGCCCCTCCAGTTATGAATTTTGATGCCAGCCCTCTGACAGGCATCGGCGTACACCTGCAAGGTGTTGCACAGGAAGTTCTTCATGCCCTCACCCATGCATACATCATACAAACACATGTCATGAAAGACTTTGGGCTCAATGACAGCATTACACTCCTTTAGTGGTCCCTTCATGATGTAGGAGAGCGCATCGCAGAACAACCTGTCACCCACGCTGTCAAAAAAGCTGTCGCTCTGACAGGTCTCACACTGGCCTGGGCATTTGTCTTGACACTTAGCATCATCTGGCGCATTAGCAACCCTCCAGCTCTTGCCGAGGGTTTCTGCATCGTTGGTCTGTAGGCCAGTAGAGGTCACAAAGTCATCCTCCTTTTTGCTGTTGAAGTTGCCACACAGGCCACACACCTTGCCAGAAAAACTGCCTGGCACTGTGATAAAAAGAGACTCCTTCCAGTCATACTGCATGGTCAGGCCGAAATCAGTCTCAACAATGACAGACAGGCCGCTCTGGAATAGTTTCACCTTGCCGTTGCCCAGGTTGATCGGGAGATTCCATAATGTGTAGTTCATCTAAAATATATTCAAGGATGTGTTTCAATTAATGAATAAATAACACTTTTTTCACAAACTCCATGAATAGTCCTGTTTGAGAGAAGACTTTACTTACCCTGACAAGGCCGAACTCATCTCGTACAATGGTCATGGTGTACCCATAGACCTTAATGATCACCTTGTCGACATATGTGACCTTTGAACCAGTAAGCTTGTCGTTCTTAGCATCAATCTCAAAAGCTGGGTGGCCTTCATCAACGTGGCAGTTCTTGACCATCGTGTAAGTGCAGCTGCCCATGAAGGTGTAGTATCTGCCGTCAAATGTGCGGTAGTGAGGATCGCCCATGGCCCAGCAGGTACCTGGTTTGATGGCTGGAGACTTTTTGACACATGTTGGGGAGTTTCCTTTCATCTGGCATTCTTCATCTTCTGAACATTTCGTGGTGCTGCAGTCATGTTTTTCTGGCACGATGAAAGACAAAGAGAGGGAAATTTAAGCATTTACATCTTACTACACTATGTCATAATATGTTGTGCCACACTATTTCATGTTATGCTGTACTGTACTCTGCTATAGTACTGTAGTATTCTGCTATGCTATTTTATACTATATTTAAGGCTATGCTGTACTAGGTTTTGTCTGTGCTAATGCTATATTCTGCTCCGTTAAGTAAGCAACAGTTTCTTTCCCAGGATGGCGAAGGCATGACTTGCCCTAGTCTGTTTCTGACTGGCTTACCCTGTTGTTCTTACCCTAACCCTACAGTCCTCATGCTTAAACCCACCCAGAACCTATTCAACCCAAACCAACGAAGGCAATGAGTGCTAGCCAATCAGAGGCAGAGTAAGGCAGTCAATGATAATGTGATCAGTAATGATGATATGGCTTTATGTGTAAATTTACAAGAGCAAATTGAGAACAAATCTGTTTGTATGTCTGTACGCTTTCATGCTGTGCTGTGCTTGTGTGTGCAATACACTTCATTATGTTATATTATGAGTCGATTGTTATTACCCACCTGGTGGATCAGCAGCTGCAGGGGATCCATAGGCATTAGCAAAAGCAACACCAAAACTGTAGACTCCAAAGGGAGACTTGGGGTGAGATATCTGATAGGAGTTTGCCCCGGTGCTGTAGTACATCTCAGCCCAGGAGAAATCAGTCTGCTCTACCTTTTGCCAATCGAAGTTAGTAGACTGGGGCTTGGGGTCAATTTTGAAGCCATCCAGGTCTTTGCTCCGAGCCACAACTATGATTTTGTTGGTGAAATCCCCCTGTCCCTCCAGGCTGTACGAAGTGCTGAAATTACTTGTGGGCAGAATAGTCATCAGGAAGGGATCGAAATAATTTGAGGCATAAATGGGGCCCCCGTTGAATTGAAACAGGACCTGGACACCTTTGTCAGCCGTTAGATATGTAGCATATGGCCATGTGGAGTAGAGCTCAAGCGTTTGCAGTGGTTGCATGGGGTAACTCTGGGTATTTCCACTAACAGTGACAGTAATTTTGGTGGCCTGGGATGCTTGGATGAAAATACTGTCGTGTACATTGTTAAAGAATGAAGGCCTATTATAAGGGAGTGGCGCAATGATGAATTCTTTCCCCCAGCTGCTGACAGGAAGAAGCTGTTCATAGACGTGGTTGCAGGAGGTGTACTTCTGAAAGCAGCTATGTCCCGAGGAGACAGCAACAGGGAGTTCTGAGACTACTCTAGTACCCCTCAGGTTGTCCTGACTCTGTATCTGAACGGTCTCAAACGGTTCTAACTTTATGACCATCTTCTTTCCTCTCCTGTAATATTTCCCTTGGAATGTGATGGACCCCTGCACAAAGAACTCAACAGAGTTCGGCTCTTTGTGGTTGGTGATAGAAAATTCTTTAACAGCCTCTCCCCGAGGGCCGGACGGGGTGAATATCACGTACTCCGTCCCCCAGTCCTTCACTGGGTAAACCACAGAGGTGTCTGCCGTGTATTTCTTAAAGTTGAGGGACATCACCGTGACATCTTGGCTAGCCTCGATCAACACGGCCTGACGGGACTTTTTAGTGCCCCTCATCTCTACGCTGTCGGGTAGCCTGAAGGATTCGGTCTTACCAGGACTGATGTCCTTCTCAAACACCTGACCCACAGCAGTCACCTTCACCTTGGTGCTGCCTTGTGAAGTGGGCAGAGCTGCAACCTCAACCAAGAAACGAGTGTCACTACCGTCCTTTCCAAGGTTTTCCATGAAAGAAGTGACAAACTCTTGTCCTGCTGGTAAAGCAGAGCAGAGCCCTGGAAAGGATGAAGAGTATGGCATAAGAAATCCAAAAATAGAAGAATAATCTCATATCTTTTAGTTAAAGTGACTAAAAACTTTTCATATTGTGTTGATTCTGGAGACAAAGGCAGTGGTGTTCCCACCGCTATAAACTCAAAATATAACATCAAAAATAAAAAATATGTGAAGAAAAATTTCCTCCTACATCTTTTCAGCTGGCTAACATAACTTTTCCAGGGAAAACTTAAATATAGGCTCTTCCAGTCTGCATGCATGAATTATTTCATGTGATTTCATGGAAAATCAGACCCAGTGGCAGGCATTAAGAATAACTGCATAGAAACAGTCAATCTCCTTGCTGATGGTCTTATTTGCTTATGTAGGTCATATACAGGAGTCAGTATCAAATTGAGACGGACCATCATGATAAGAGACATAATAATATGTTAAATCCAGTACAAGTGAGACTCGATGTTCTCTGCAAAAACAGCATCAGTCATCAGCCAAAATAAAAATGCCATCAACAAACAACACTGTGCATTCCTAATATATGTCACATTATTGTATTTTAATTATTAATGCATTAGTGTGTACATCACTAAAATGTTGCAGAGGATAAAGGTGGAGCTAATTTCAATGTCTTTACATTCTGCTGTGTAGCTTCTGGATTTCAGTCAGAAAAGTCTCATTTTAACCTATAATCATAATTTTGTATTGATAATCTGAATCAGCAAAGTAAGAAGTGGCTAAAGTTGTCAAGTAAATGTGGTGGAGTAGAAGTGTAAAGTAACTGAAGTATCTCAACATGCAATAAAATATCACTCTGACAGTTTCCAAAATTTAGGGTGAAAAAATAAATGAATATTTCATATTGAGTAATACAATTACTGTATGGAATTTATTGGACAGCTCTTTATTTTAATTTTAACCATGGATCATAGTAATACATAGTGGTAGAAAGTAACTAAGGACAGTTACTCAAGTGTACTTAAGTACTGTACTTAAATTCAATTTTTACTTTACTTGAGTATTTCCATTTTCTGCTACTTTATACTTCTTCTTCTTCACGACAGTTGAGAGGCAAATATTATAGTTATTACTTACCTGCAGTCATTTGATAACTTTAGTAGATTCAGTTTAATAATGTTAGATATAATCGTCAAATAATTCATTATGATGATAAGTAATTTTTAATGCCTCACTTTTACCAGCTGCAGCATTAAAGTGATGCTCACACTGATGCATTAATAATTATCAGTAATATTATATATATCATTCTGCATACTGAGTACTTTTACTTGTGACACTTTAAGAATAATTTGATGATAATACTTTTGTATGTTTAACCTTTTGAATGCAGGATTTTTACTTGTAACTGAGAATTTCTCTGTTGTTATTGATATTGCTACTTTGTTGCTTCAGTAAATTATCTGAGTACTTCCTCTGTCTCTGAAAATGAGTTGGGTTCTTTAGTTGACTTACCGCCCAGCAGAACACCCACGAGACAGCAGACCAGCCCTTTCATTGTTAAACCTGAAATAATGCAAACACAAAGTAAAAAATTCAAAGTATGAAGATAGTAGAACACATATATAGACAGACAAAATAAAAAGATTTTGGTCTTATCTCACTCTTAAAATTCTAAAAATTACATTTTTTTTTCTAAACACATATGAATAAAACAATATCTGTCTCTGTCAACTAACAAGCTTGTGAAGAAGTTTAATAAACTCCCTGGGAGCAGCTTCACATATTGTCTTTCTGCAGCTGCAGCTCCTGAAGCCGAGAAAATTTTAAAAGAAATTCAAATTTGATTGTAATATTTTTCAGTGTGACTGAAGAGTCGTTGGTTCAGCTTAATATCTGAAGGTTATCGAACACGTTTGTCTGAATCGACACAAAATAACCTCAGCTTGTCTTTTTAAATTCAGTTAACTTAAAATTTTAGGGCAGCCTGAACACTAACTTATTTCAAGTTAAAGCAAATTTTCCTCCTCAGACTTTCGTTTACAACTAAAAGACTGACGAATTTGATATTTTCATCAGAGCATTATGAACGCTGACAGATACTGTGATAAATAACATCTCAGGATTGTGATGAATAAAGTACAGATTTTCTTCTAAGAAGCTAAAACTCACTGTACATCTCTGTAAGCTGTTACAGATTTACCGTTCAAAGATTTTTAAAAATTTGTTTCAGGATATTAATCATTCAGTTCTCATTATAGTTATAATATCTGGAAAGGAGTCTTACCTGAACCAGAAAACCAAGGATCTGGATGAACGGCATCTCGATTGATGGCCTTTTATTTGTGTCGGTGATGCAGCAAAAGCCAATCAGGGCGAAGGTGTCACGCTGCCTGTACGGATGTCAAGTCACCAACTGACTAATCACATGGCAAAATCAGGTGGAGTCAGGTGAAAACCTTCGGTCTCCAAAGAGTCAGCCTGTCAGCATCTTACATAAAAGTTTTTTAAATGAGTTTTTACACCCAAGAGGTGAGATAACTTGCTGTCATATGGAGGCCGGTTTCATTCTTATCTGAGAATAGATGCAAAATATATGTTAGGTGCCTGACAAGTGATGCCAAATTAAATATGGTAGAAATGTTCTACCCAAATATTAAACTATAATTAACAACCTCACTTTTCAGGGATGAATACATTCATGAACGTTGTGTTTTTATAAATGAAGGCTGCTTGCTCGCCATGTTTACTGCAGCCAGACACTGTTTATACTTCTTACTGCTACTTTATTGTTTCATTTTGATCATATTTATTACTTTTATAGCATCAAGTTCAGAAGATACAAACTTTATCTTGTTGTAATTGTGCAAATAACATTAAAATATTCTATGCTATTCTCAACATATAAAGGAAAAGTAAGGAATATGTGAGGAAAAAAAGAGTCATGATCTGTTTCTACTGTCTAAGGCCCTTGGATACAACAAAATAAAAATTGGGTTTCAGTACAGCAACACTTCCACAATATATGAAAGAGTACAAATGCAATATATCATTAGTTGACAGTTGCAGATTGCATTTGTGATAACGGTGCATATGTTAAGGGTGGTGAATGTTCATATCTGATGTCACGCCTCGGCAAATACCTGAAACACAAAAGAGACCAATCAGATACCGATGGGCACTTATTCAAGGTGTCCAAATGGATTGATAATATATATTAAACAAATATAAAAAATGGTTCTGATATTAACTGGAAAAAACGGTTGCAATCCAATCAATCCACGCCTCCTTGACGGCACAATGCAGACAGCAGGAATGATTGTGCGAGGATTGTTTGACGATCAGGGAGTGAAACGCTCTTAAAGTGATTCAGAGGTTTTCAGCGAGTGCATCCTTCAGTTTGTAGATAACGACAAGAGACGAGATGTTCAGGTTTTTTTGGGGTGTGTTTTTTTTTTTGGTGAGTGCCAACCATTCTTTGATAACGGAACGCACACTCGGACAGTTTTTGAAAACAGGGACTGGGGGAGTTTATCGTAAAGGTCTGCTGAGTTGCATTTGTTTCTTCCCGCCTACACTTTATCCAGTCAGCAAACCATCGCTGATGTGCCAAAGAAGCACTAGTTTTCTACTCTCTAGTTAATTTCCCCACAAGTCTCCATATTTAACCTTCTTGTTTATTACATCCTGTTTGGAAAGGGTTGATTGCACGTGAGAAAAGGACTTCAAAGGTCTTTTTTCAGGGACGACATTTCGATATGTGCCACAGTTCAGTTGGACTACAGTTTCAGTTTTAGTAGCTTGGAGGCAAAGTAGTGTTCTTTATCTTTCACAACAAACTAAAGATATGGTTCATCACAGCACTTCTCTCTCAGAGGCCTGGGCCATAAAACACTGGTGCAATCAGCCATTAGACGTTTAGCAGACAGGAAATTCTTCAATAAAATGTACAGTAGTTTTTTATATGTATTAAATGCAAACGAGTCGTGTAATAAATGCACCCTGGGTCATAAACAGTCATATCCATTGATAATAACAGCCAATCATTTAACAGGTGTGTTGTTCAGTTGCACCATCGACATGTGACGCATATACATTTTGTTTTTGTTTGTGTATTTATTTTTTGGTACAGTTGTGTTGTTGCTGTATGTCATATATTTCTTTCTTCTTTTTTTTTTTAGTTACATGTTGGTGTTTTGATTTTGTGTCTTTGGAAAGTGTTTGGGCAGGTGAGGTGGCGTGAGGGAGAATATTGTTTGTCTTTGTCCTTTGTACTGGTAAAAAAAAAAATCAATGAACAGTGTTTACAAAGAGAAGCACAAAAAAAAAAGATTTTTAATTTAGTTTGTAATGCGATTAGATTTGGTTTAAGAATTAAAGGAGTGCTCTCTGCTGTCTTGTGGGTTTACTGCTCTGTGATAAATTATGACACATCAAAAGCACAGCATACTTTTATTTTGCGTATCGCAAACATCAGCAGATATCATTAAAAGTTCAGACTCATTTTGCTTTTTATCTCAACAGTTTCCCCTCACATCTTCCACCCCCACTTCCAAGCATTTCACGCCCACACACTCACTCCCCTCGCTCATATAAGCTAGTTTCTGGTCCAGTCACAGCATCTTTGACCATCTTGAAGCGAGACCTGCCTGTCCAACTCTAAACTCCTGCAAGACAAGACATGATTTCTGTTGGAGGCCTCACAGGATTCTGGATAATCACACTGCTGATTCTTCATGGTGCAAATCTGGGAGGTAATTTCTTCTAGATTCTTCTTTATACTTAATGTTCTCTGAAAATTGCAGCGCTATTAACTTCTGTGTTATTTGATTTCTGCAGAAACCCAAAAAAGCTCTCTCAACGAGCCCGATGTCCCTTTCCCGCCCGCCTGTCCAACGGCTCGCAACCTTGCCGCCATTTGCCATCAAGGTCAGGGTCGCCCCAGATACCCAGACAGCTTCTTCCCGCGCTCCGGTTCCAGCCACTTCCGACGTCGTGGGAAAGCCATCAACCGCCTGGAGTCGTGGTTCGCTCTGTGCTGCAGTGGACTGGTGGCACGGCAGAGCCGCCTCATCCTCTGCTGCACACAACAAGCTGTGAGTCTCAATCCAAAGACATTTACTGACTGTGACAACAGATGGACATGATAAAAGTCTATTGCTGATAAAGTTAACATTTAAAGGGACATTTCACCCTAAAATCAAAAACTACATATTTTCCTCTAACTGTAAAGTCTGGATTACCTTGAATGACCGGGTCATTATTTCTGAAAAGAGACAATGCTGTTGAGTTTTTCAAATGTATTTTTTGGTGCATCGAGCACCACAAGCTGAGTGCTATTTAGCAGAAGCAGAAATCTTTATGGGCAAGGTAAAACATGTATTTTTGATGCTGGGGTGAACTGTCCCTTCACATTAAAGGTGAAGAAGCCTGACTTTTCTAACTAAAAATGCGTCAGTTTTAAGATTAAGCATTATCTCAAATCAAAACCAAAAGGCAGATTTTGCAAGATGATGAGATAATTTTATGTTAAATTGTATTACTTAATGTTTAGCAAAGATAAGATGTGCCAATCCAGCATGCAAGAAAATTATTAATATCACAAGAAAATTAGGTAGTACAGAGATAATGAAATAATTAACTCTGGCATTAAAAGATATTTGTAAGTATGGCTGTTCTGTACAAATATTAGAATTTCAACATAAATAAAACCAAATTCCAAATCAACAGATCAAAAACAGTTTTATGTTATTATTTTATGGCATTTTTCATATGTGTATTGATAAGGAAAGGTCACAGTCTGAAAGACAAATGACAATAAAACGTTTAATTGAGTGAACAAAGGCTGATTATGAGGATGAAGTTTGCTTCTCTCTGATTCTTGGTAACAAGATCATAAATGTCTTTACAGTGGAAACAAGCCCTGTCTGAGTTCTGTGTGGACGAATATTCCACCATGACTGTCCCATATGAGTGCTGCGCAGAAAGAGGAGACGCACGGTGGACGTGCTTCAACAGCGAGCTGCCGAACCCAAACTACAACTCAATACCAGACTACGCTGCACCCCAAATGCCCCAGGAGCTGGGATTCACCTTCAGTGCACATGCCTGCTGAAAAACAGAACTTGTGTTAACTATAAATACACACAGACAAAAATATGACAAAATTATTATTAAGAGACTGGATTAATGGAAAAATAAATCTGCATAAAAAAAAAAGTTATTAAAATAATGCTGAGCTGAAATTGTGCATCCTGCAGATGTTTGTCACAGATGTTCAGAGGAGGACAGGACATGCTGGTTATGTTTATGATGTGTAAGATGCACAAATCTGTTTTTAAACAAGCTTTGTCACAACAGAAAAAATATTTTTTCACTTCAAATGTTCACTGTTATAATCAAAAATAAATTGTGTCTTAAGTGGATTTCACTGTTTCTGATATGTATTTTAGTACTTTATTAGAGAAATAAAATTCTCGCATTTTTTTTTATCACTTAAGTGTATCTAGTGGAGTTAACATGACCATGGAGAAACACCAGATTAGCAGCTTTAAATAAGAAAAAAAAAAAAAAACTGTTGAGTTTTGAAACAAGTTCAAGACACAGATGTGTAATAAAATTGTTGTCCACCAGGGGTCACTGTTGGATATAATAATTGGGTGTGTGACAGTTACAGATCAATGATCAATAAGAAAAGCTTGAGTGCGCTCCACATTCTGATTAGCATTGTGCAGTTAAATATATATTTAAAATAACCCTAAACACCGTTTGATTGAGATATTTTATATTGTCCTGCATCTGTGACTGTAGCCAAAGTGTACCTTAGTAATTTGCTCCAGCCACAGCAACAAAACTATGGCATTTCCTGTGTGGCTTCAAAATAAAAGTGGTCAATTAAGTGTCATTTTTTTCAGTGCATTTTTTTTTTTACTGCTGATCATATGTTTTACTAAATGTCCCGCTATGTTTGAGCAGACAAATTAACAATTTTACTGTCTGAGAAAACTCAGGTTTGAGTTTAAAATATGCAGAGTACAAAGACGCTGTATTCACACAGGCACTGTTTTGCAGTTGTAGACTGTAACTAAGTAGATTTATACAATATGAAGTAGTTGTTACATGAGTACTACCATACTTACACACATCTACTTAACAACTGTATGTTTCATGGGCAAGTATGGCACCTTTTTACTGCACAGCATTTATTTAGCAGTTATAGTTATTAGTTATTTTATAAGATTTTACAAAAAGGTAAATAAAGAATATAATATAATACAAAAAACATACTAAAACTAAACTATGATGTAATGATTTCCCCCCAGGGATCAGTAAAGTATATCTGATTTTGATTCTGAATATAGGCCTATTAAATAGAAAGTATATATACTTTTTTGTATTTATTCAGGGGTGATGTACACAATAGAGTTCTTAACAGCTGAAGTATTTTTTTTTCTTTCTTTCTTTCGTTCTTTCTTTTTATTTATTTTTAAATTGTATTTTTTCTCGTTCATATTTTATTTTGAAAACTTCACCGGATGTTCTCCCCTCTCGCTGGCTATCAGAGCAGAACACAAAACTGCTTCCGCACTGCTTCCTTGTTTATTAGTTTTAGGGAAAACAGTACCTTTACTAGATAAAAAGTGAACTTTTTCTCTCTCTGGAAACGACGAGAACTCCTCCGGAAGATTTTCGAGTGAGCTGACTGTTTGTTTGTATTGTTGCTCGTTGGTTATTCGCTTGGTTAAAGTTAGAAAAGTTCAATCAATTTCAAGTTAGCAGTTAGCTTTGTCGCTTCTGCCTCGTTAGCTGTCGCAATCCAGACATATCGGTAATGCTAGCTAGTTTACAGCATATGCTGGTGTTGCTATTCAATTTAATTTCCCTGTGTTAAAATGTTATACCGATAGTTAGTTGCCGTTAAAACTCTCGTGTTCTGATTATTTTCAGATCAGTTTCTCCATCAACAGACAGTCAACGTGGCTGCTGTCAATATTTGCAGCATGAAGTCATCTGTAAGTTAGTGTTTGCTGTTAATGAACTACTTTTTTTTTTATCCACACAGATCCACAGACACCTGAGGTACTGTCTCACAGAGGAAGTTGGCCGGCAGTGGATCAGGATCTGAGTTTCACCACAGCCCCGCCTGAGTTTCTGGTTTGAATGGCCACAGCTGCAGAGGAGCCTCCAGGGCTGCAGGGCCCCTCTGGATGTAAGTAATAAATTATTATCCACCACCTTCTCCTGAAAGACATAAATCAGATGTGTTTGACCTCTGTTCAGTTAGTGAAGTGATACAGACATATGGACATTGGTTCAGATTATGGATCCTGTGGACAGACTTCTCTCAGCAAGTCAGTAGCTTATCAGTAGAGCTGCAATGATTAATCTTTAACTATTTTGGTGATCGGTTAAAGTAATTATTTTTTTAGAAAATAAAGTCACAATTCTCTGATTCCAGCTTCTTAAATGTGAATATTGTCTGTTTTTTACACCTTTATGACAGTTCACTAATTATCTTTGGATTTTTAGCAAAACAGGACATTTTAGGACATCCAAAAATAATCAACAGATTAATTGACAATGAAAATAGTTGTTAGACACAGTTTGTATGGCTGGGCGATACGGCTTCTAAATAATATCTTGATATTTTTAAGCCATGTAATGATATACATGATATATCTCGATATACACACTTTCTCTAATGGCCGTAATTGTGCCTCATTTGACACTGTTTTGTCTGGTGGAGCCATTTGTCGAATAAGGAAACTAAAACTTGAAATGAGGGGAAAAAAACATGTAATTTGTATCTTATTAATAAATGATTAATAGATTGTTTATTAGTGATTCAGTTAAGGAAAATTTATAAAATTTGTAACCCTACTATTGATATTGTGACAGCATATGAGATTTTAATAAATAATCATCAATGATGTGAAGATATTTGCTAAAAGGGGGTAAAAGCAAATAACAGAACAGCTAGGACAGTCTGGTAAATTAGTGTATAAGTTACATCTTTTGGACATTATTTGATCTTAAACTCCCAGCCTGTACTTATAATTGTTATGCATAACTGTATTTTATTTTATCTATTGAACTAACTACTTAATTTGCAAGTTTTAGGGTTTTTCTACATAACTGTATATTAGTTTATATTGTAATTAAAATCAAAGCAAATTTCTTACTTAAAGGGGAAGTTTTATAGGTTTTGTTAGCCAGTTGTGTAATTTCTTTCTATCTCTCTGTTGTTGTTGTTATTTTTGTAGTTTGCGTCTATAATTAGCTTAATGTTAATGTGAATGAAGGTTGCCCTTTAATGATCTCTTGAGTATAAATAAAGGTTAAATTTAATTGAAATTTAAAAGTTCTGAAAATTGTATGAGTTTACTGTAATGCAGCCTTTAAGACCAGGAAAAGACACTTATATATCACGATATAACAATATCCAAAATCTAAGATGTTGTAGTCTCATATAACAATATTCATGTAATGTTGGTATCCACTGTCTGGCCAAAAAAAAAAGTCACCACCTGGTTTTAACTAATCAAACAGGTAAGAGCCTTCCATTGGATAATTAAAGCAGTGATTAATATGTTTCAGCTGGTAACAAGTTATTTAACTCTAACTGATGCAGTGATGAGCTTCTCATTTCTTAAATAACCATGTCAGAAGACACATCCTGTGGTCGTGACTCTGTTTCAGAAGGGTCAAACAGTAGAACTCATAGTCATGTTTAATAGTGAAAGTAAGAGCATTTTCATACACACAATGTGAAGAGAACTCAAAGGACTAGGAGTAAACAGCTGTGTAGCCTTGAGAGAACCACTTATCAGTGAGGCTGTTTGATAAAAAAAAAAGGCTTCAGTTTGCTAAGGAGCATAAAGATTGGACTCTGGAGTGATGTGAAAAGGTTATGTTGTGTGATGAGTCCAGATTTACCCTATTTCAGAGTGATGGGGGCATCAGGGTAAGAAGGGAGGTGGATGAAGTGATGCTCCCATCATGCTTAGTGCCTACCATACAAGCCTGTGGGGGCAGTGTTATGATCTGGGGTTGCTTCCGTTGCTCAGGTCAAGGTTCAACATGTTATGAGCCCAAAAAATGAGGTCAGCTCACTACCTGAATATACTGAATGAGCAGGTTTTTACATCAGTGAATTTTTTCTTCCCTGATGGCGCGGGCATATTCCAAGGATTCATCGGACTCAACTGTGACAGAGTGGTTCAGGGAGCATGAGACATCATTTTCACACATGGATGTGTGAACCCCATTGAGAATCTTTGGGATGTGCTGGAGAAAACTTTACGCAGCGGTCCGACTCTCCCATCATCAATACAAGATCTTGCTGAAAAATTAATGCATCTCTGGACAGAAATAAATGTTGTAACATTGCATGAGCCTATCGAACTGATGCCATGGAGAGTGCGTGCCGTAATGAAAGCTAAAGGTGGTCCGATGACTTTTTTTTTTTTTTTGGCCAGGCAGTGTATATCACCCAGCTATAAGAGGCAGTCCATTCACTGGAATATGACAAAACAAACATCTATACTCCTAGTTTAACACACGACTTGTGTGTCTTCATAAATGTAATTCTTGAATGCTCTCCAATGTTTGCTCTACTGTTTGTGTACACTCAGCTTATTATTATACACACCCAGCTACAACCAAAGCAGCTCAATGCCTTCATGAAGGGCAAAGTTTTAGAGAATTGTGGACTCAACTTTATGGTCACTTTTGAGGCTATATTTTGTGGTGTTGTTGAACTGTATTGAGTTATACTGATAAATGTAGTGGACAAAATATGAGAAACACTCCTTGTATATAGGACTGCATCAGTTTTAGCTCTGTGTACATGAAACACAGTGCCCTTTCCAGAATGGGTTAAATCAGATGACATAAGGTCCCATGGGTTACTCCCTTAGATGATACAGATGGATATTGACACATGGTTATGGACAGTGTGGACAGACATGTCTCAGCCAGTCAGCAGCTTAGTTACTTAGTTTATCGATTTGAATATCACAACACAAACATCTGTCCTCCTAGTTCAGTACACAGCCAGTGTGACCATGTAAGTGTCATTCTTGAATGGTCTCCAGTGTTGGCTCTGGTGTTTGTACAGTTTATCCGGCACTCCCACTTGGCTAAAACCAAAGCAGCACAATGCCTTCATGAAGGTTATTGTTATCAGTGTTATCATGGTCAATTTTGAGAGCTGTGTTTTGTGGTGTTTTTGAGCTTTATTAAGTTATACAGATAAATATGGTGAATAAAAAAAAAATAGAAATGCTTCTTAGTGTAAGAGACAATTAGTTTTAGCTATGTGTAAATAAAAACTGGCAGCTGGTGCACATGGAGATGTTCAGGAAGAAGGAAATCTTTCTGCACACAGTAGTATTGGTGAGCTGCCAACCATGAAAAAGATTGATAGTTGTAAATACCCATGGGTTTTAAGCTCCACGTGCCACATTTGTAGCCTTCAAGGTGAGATTACCTTGATAACATCGTTGAGATCTCATCAGGGTTGTTTTCTCAAAGCTCCTCCAAAGTTTTCACAGACTTTTGAACTTCTCAGCTGCCTTTTAAGTGTAAAATCAGCTCACTGTTAATAATGTGTGCAGTATGAAAGCAAATGGAAAAGCAAACAGTCGTCACAGACCATTATGTCGTGTCTAAAGTATGTTCCTTAAAAAATGAAAGTGAAGTATTTAGGTCATATGTTGACTTTGGACTCTGAGCAACATAACTTTCTATTCTAGAGCTGAGGACACTCAGTGGCCCTGCATCAAATCACTTTAATAGTAATAGCATCGTTATCTAATTCCTCCCATTCCATGCTAAGACCTGCAGAGTCAATTCTGGAGGAGACTGTCTTCTCTCAGAGGTAATGAACGAGGTGCGTCTGCATGCTTGTTTTAGAGCTCAGCTGCACTCTTTCTTTTCAACATTAGGGAATGGTAGAAGCTGTTTCAGGCTGTGTTGTTTGGTGTTAATGCATCCGCTGTTAGAATAGCTTTTGTCTCATTGTCTTATTTATTTTCCTCATGTATTTCTTGAATAACTTGTTTGTTTCCTCCACTTTCTCACTCCAGCTTCGCCTGGAACTCGAAAAAATGCTTCTCCTGAGGTAAGACATAGCTGATTTATATGGAGGAAGTGCATAATCTTGCTCTGTGTCAGTTAGGAAACGCTGATTGCGTTCATCTTAGGCAGTTTGGGAACTGCCAATATTCAGCTGACACATCCTTTATTTCTTCCTCTTTTTAACAAGAGATTATTAGGTGTTGCTGCAGATTTGCAATGAGTTTTTTTCCACCAGTCTTGTAATTTTACCTTCCACCGTGTTTGCGCTGACAGGGTCCAACCACCACCATGACTCAGAACATGAAAAAGACTATCGGCCATCGTGGAATCGATCCCACCGGCGAGACAACGTACAAGAAGGTGAGAGACCTGCCATCACTGAATTACATGCATTTACATTCAGTCACTTAAAGCTGCAGTGGACAGTTATTTTCATTATCTATTAATCTGCCAATTATTTTCTCCATTAAATAGCTTCTTCTAATTCCAGAAAGTAGTGAAAAATGTCCTGATTTCAGAGAGCTGGAGGTGACATCCTCATATGACCTGTTTTGTCTGACCAACAGGCCAAAACCCAAAGATCTTAAAGCTGCAGAAGGCAATACTGTTCTATTATGAATTTATTTGCAGTGACTCTGTACAAACAAGGGTCATCCAGGTTCTGTGTGCCTTTCTTACTGCTGAGTCAGACATAACTGGCTGAGCAGGACTAGCTAGTTGCATGTGACAGTTGAGAATCTTGATGAAACATATGTATTTTTGATCTTGGGGCGAACTGTCCCTTTAAAGCTTGTAATTTGATCGCTGATCATTTTAGAGTGGACATTATCAGCTGATGATCTGCCAAAATTACTTGCCAGGGTTGCATGTGAACTTTAATAGGTTATCTATCAAAGACAGATTTAAACAGCGATTCTCATTTGTATACATTTTTCATGTTTTTTTTTTTTGTTTTTTTTTTGCTGTGTGTCAGACAACATCATCAGCCCTAAAAGGTGCTATCCAGTTGGGCATTACGCACACGGTGGGCAGCTTAAGCCAGAAACCTGAGAGAGACGTGCTGCTGCAGGACTTTGAAGTAGTGGAAAGCATCTTCTTCCCCAGGTGAGTCTTTTAGAGTCGAGATGAAATGAAAAATGCCTTTTTAACCCTTTTATATCACACCCCTGGTCATATTGTCCACCTATTTAACAATAAATGACAAAAAATGATTTTGTTCTGTATTGTAGCCAAATCTAATCATATTTGCTTCCTGTTAAACAAAATATGAATTGTGCTCACGTTGGCTTGAACCCAGTGAAATCCACCCATTAATCCATCATCAACTTTTTGTGGCACAGAGCTAAAATTCATTAGATAGCTGGCTGGCAACACACCCACTTTTTCCTCCTGCCTGCCTCTCCTGTTTCACTGAGAAATAGGTCACAATACAGAAGTTAAATACTTTCGAAATGGCATTTCATCTTTGAAATCTTGAAGTAAGGATATGCTGTAAAGATGATTAATTGTGTGATTTATTTCCTGCGTCTAGACGACATTAATAATCTGTACTGTCTGTGGTTTAAATCTCTGACTCCTCTTTTGTTTCCTGGCAGTGAGGGCAGTAACCTGACACCAGCCCATCATTATGGAGACTTCAGGTTCAAGACGTACGCCCCGATTGCCTTTCGCTACTTCAGGGAGATGTTTGGCATCCGGCCTGATGACTATATGGTATTCTTGTTTACTCAGCATCTGTTTCCTCAAAAAAATTTTTGCAAATACTCGGAGAACAGTAAAGCTCTGCAGAAGGGGAAATGGCTCAGAGGTTGAACTGTCAGAAGAAAGGAGTGGTTGAGGAACTGGAAAGAGTGAAACTAGGGAAGTGTGAAATAATGCAGTGTTGACAGACTAGAGGAGGAGCTGCTCACGAGGCTTCACTGACTATTGATTGTCCTGTTTTTAACCTGTAAACCTGTGTTGTTGTTGTTTGTGTTTTATCATGTCTAATCACTGTGCTCTGTCTGGTCACAGTATTCTCTGTGCAATGAGCCGCTGATCGAGCTGTCAAACTCCGGAGCCAGTGGATCTCTCTTCTACCTCTCCAGTGATGACGAATACATCATTAAGACAGTGCAGCACAAAGAGGCCGAATTTCTGCAGAAACTGCTCCCAGGATATTTTATGGTAGGTTTTAATGAGGGGCTTTAGGTATAAGATGGTATCCAGAGAATTAATGTGCACATGACTACCTCAAGCAATAAAACTGTGGACTGACTCTTAATTAGCGTCCTCTGTCTTCTTATCCATCAATTCATCTGAAGCCCCTGATAGCCCACAATTAAAACATCTGCACGGACTAGAAAAAAATCAAAACAATTACACTAACTGGCTCCTGATGTCTTTACAATTTGATATCAAAATAAGGAGTCGTAATTATCATCATTTGTGTGTTTTTACTTTTACTTAGTTGTTCATTTTTTTAGTTTTCACAGTATATTAGTCAATCATTTGTTTCACATACTGGTCAGTTTCACTGATATTATATTTATCTTTCCTCTTTCCATCTTTTCTTTTCTCCTTCAGAACCTGAACCAGAACAAACGGACCTTATTACCAAAGTTTTATGGGCTCTACTGTGTCCAGGCGGCGGGTAAGAACATCCGTATCGTGGTCATGAACAATCTGCTCCCGAGCTCAGTACGAATGCACCTCAAGTTTGACCTAAAGGGCTCCACCTACAAGCGACGGGCCTCAGCGAAAGAGAGAGAAAAGAGCGTACCCACGTACAAGGACCTGGACTTCATGCAGGACATGCCTGACGGGCTGTTAATGCAGGGGGACAAGTACAGTGCTGTGTGCAAGACCATCCAAAGAGACTGTCTGGTGAGAACTACAGAATAATCCCCGTCTAAACATGATAAAAGCGCATAGTCTTCTAGTAAACAATGTCAGCATGTGTCTTCCAGATTTATTTGTCATCACTGTGCTTGTGTTCCTTGATCTCTATCCAGCTTTTGCAGAGTTTTAAGATTATGGATTACAGCCTTCTGGTGGGAATCCACAATCTGGACCAGGCTTGTCGAGAGCAGGCCAGCGAAGAGGCGGTGGCCGGAGCTGCGGACCAGAGGAGGCCACAAGGCCAGAAGTCCCTGTACAGCACAGCGATAGAGGCCATCCAGGCTGAGGCAGGGAGCATGGGATCAATGGACACGGAGGACAAGTGAGTGTCAGTGTTTCTGTGGCCGTAGAGGGGTCATGTGTGAGGCAACTTCCTCGTTACAGTTTCTGCCACGGTGAAGAAGCGCTTACTCGAAGGAACAGCAGAGCACTCCATGATGTTTCTCTTTGTTTTATTCTACAGAACGGGAGGAATCCCTGCACGAAACACAAAAGGCGAGAGGCTGCTGGTGTATATCGGTATCATTGACATTCTGCAGTCCTATAGGTAAACAGTGAACACATTTTTGCATGCATCTGTATAGCCCTCGTTCAGTCAGTGACACTAACACAACATCTACACAGCCTGCATAACAAAAGCAGCACGTTAGCAGAGCAGTAGCAGTGTCGGTGCCGTCTCGTCAGTCGTGTTTTGACAGCACTCAACCCAACACTCAATCACCGTAGCTACATGAGTAAAACAAAACAAAATAGATTTGAAGTTTAAAAATACACTTTGGGTCCCAATTATGTGTGTGCACTGTAGCCAAGCCTAAGAAAAAAAAGCATATGGGGGAAAAAATGAGAAAAAGGATTTAATTTACATTTTTAGAATTAAAGTAAAGTCGAAACTTTTGACTTAATTCTTGAAAAGAGAAATCTTACAAATTCTTCCTCCTCTCATTTCCTTTCCTTACTCCTGGCCCTGATTCTCTCCTGCAGTATTGTGGTCGGTGTAGATGACTGGATTGATTAAATAGCAGCCTATCTGTCTTTTCCATCTGGCGCACGTGAGATATGTGGTGCCGCTGAAACTAACAAGCTGCTGACTCTTTATAGCAAATGAAAGTTAGAAATAGTAATTAGTTTGTAGTTATAAATGTTTTTTGACCGCAGCGCTTCAGGGTTTCTTGCACCCGTTCACACACACACTCAAACGCTGGCTTGTGGTGGCTTCACCACTGGCAGCAGTTCAGGGTTCGGTGTCTTTCCCAGGGTTGAAATGTGAACAGGAGGAGCTGGGGATCAAACCGCCAAGTTAGTTAGTTAGTAACATTTATAATGGCTGCATGGTTCGTCTGCATGAATGTGATTTGATGGTTCTAGTCAGCTGGAAGCCAAAACAGCTGAAGAATGAGGAAGTGATGTTGAAGCATGAAAGAAGCAGTGCATGTGTTTCTTCCGTGTTCTTTCTCTTCTTCTTCTGTTAAAAGCCACACTGATGAAGTTTAGACTGGATGTCTGCTGTGAATGTGTTAAGCAGAACCACATATGTTTGTTCATAGAAGTTCTATAAGTAATCCGGTCTGTGTGTGTGTTGTTTTTCAGATTAGTAAAGAAGCTCGAACACTCGTGGAAGGCTCTGGTTCACGACGGGGTGAGGAACCTTCACTGGCCTCAGCTGAATGTGTTCTAAATTAAAAGATCCCTCTGTAACCTCTGTGATCACTCCTGTTCTTTAGGATACTGTATCAGTACACAGACCGGGTTTCTACGCAGAACGGTTTCAGAAGTTCATGTGCAACGTGGTCTTCAGGAAGATCTCATGTAAGTAAATACCGTATCGTGGACAGGCTCTTAGAAATAAGGTGCTCACTAGAACTATAAAGGGTTCTTCGGCTTGTTCCCATAAGAGAACCTTTTTATAAAAGTTCCATTTTGATCCCTTTCAGACAGTTCTACCTAGATCCCAACATGAAGGGTTATACGCTTGTACCCTTATACCACTTATAGGGTTATACCCCCTATACGCGGTTCTACAGAGAACCCCTCAATGGTGTAATGGTTCCCCCCAGAACCCTCTCTGGGGGTTCTGGGGGCGAACCTTTCCACCTTCCACAGGTGCTAACAAGAACTTAGCCAGGGGATTCTACAGATAACCCTTTCACATATATTATGACACAAAGAACCATAAGAGGTTCTTCAGCTTGTCCCTGTCGGTGAACCCTTTTTGGTTTCCGGTAGAACATTTTGTAAAGGTTCCACTTAGAATCCTTTTAGAGAGTTCTACCTAGATCCCATTATAAAGGGTTATACCCAGAACCATCTATGAAAGATTTCACCCAGAACCCCCTATTAGAGGTTCTACAGATGACCCTTCTATGGTGTAATGGTTCTACCCAGAACCCTGACAAGAACTCAGCCAGAGAGTTCTACCTATAAATCTTTTATATTCCAAGTGTTTTATCTAGAACCCACACAGGGGGTTCTACCAAGAATCCTTTGTATTATGATACAATGAGCCCTTGATGAATTGATTCTTTGGATGAACAGGATTCTTAATGGAACGTTTGGTCTTACAAAGAACCCTTGATGAACTCGTTATTCGAAAAGTTCTTCAAAAGCAAGTGGTTCTGGGTAGAGCCTCAGCCCTTCAGGAAGAACCCTTATTTCTAAGAGTCTGCAGGCTCATCTGGTGCAGTTGGAAACAGGTTAAGCACACTTGTTGCTTTAATTCCATGTAAAATCCAGTGACAGTTTGGGAAGTTTGGGAATCCTGTGGGGAATTTTTCTCAGGAGAAACATATTGTGCTGTTGGACGTACAGAGTTTCAAATACCTCAAATATCCTGTCAAGAGCAGGTTACTACTCTTTTAAAGCTGAATTCATGTCTGTGGACAAAGTTTTTCATGCATAATTGTGCAGTATTGTATTCGTCATTACAATGATCCCAACAATTACTATTCAGGAATCTGAACAATTTTTGGCACAATGGCCACTTGATTAACACTTCTCCTCTTGTTTCCAGTAAAAACCTCCCCATCCAAGAAGCGCCGTGCAGTGGCACACAGTCCTGTTAAGAAGACAGCTGGCTCTGGGCCGTCTCTGTTTTCACAAACCAGCACCACCAGCAACAACCAGCAGCCTTTACTCCAACATCAAGTCAGCACCGACACCAGAGAAGACCCTGAAGGAGACTGCGGTAAGACCTGGAAGTGGGATTTCAGGTTTCAGCTTGAGTGCAAACATGTGAAAACAAATGTTTGTTGACTGTTTCCAGCAGAGATTTAGTCTTCCAGCATGTACCAGCATGTAATGCTTCTTTCACAACACGGTTTTAAGAGTTTTCCCTCCCGTCCCACGCAGTCATGCAGTCAGGTCGTCCCGACCTCCTCCCAAAGACCTTACCACCCAGCGACGCCGTTGGCAACACTACTGAAACCGCCGCCGTCTCCTCCTTGGGAAACCTCGAATTTGCTCCCAGCAGTCAGCCTCCGCCGCACTCTCAGGACACCAGCAGGTCAGTGGGTGTGGATTTAAACAACATGCTGAGCAAAGACCAGGAGCACAGCACCCCCAAGAGGTAAGAGAGAAAAGTACACATGATGATCATTAATATGTCAGATCCTCAACAGTAAATGCATATTACTGCCATGGATTATACTTATAGTGTCTTACAGTTAATGATTAAATACGTAGTGTGATTATTACAGTTTGCAGACTTTCAGTTTTAAGTGTATTTTCTTAAATTATGCCAGACATCTAAGTACTAAAACTGACGGCCCTGGGGACATTTTTGCTGTTGGCATCTTTTATGAAGTATGACAAAAATATTTAGGAAACAAAAACGTAAATCATCAGAAATATTGTGCTCTCTTGCAGTGCTGGGGCTCTAAAGTGGTCTAACTATGACATGACAATGCCACCAATGGCTCCAAGCCAATTTGAGTTTGTGCAATATCCAAACCACAAAAGCTGCATTTTTTTTTTTTGATAAATGAAAAATGTGTCATAAAACAGAATTATAATGAAGTGCTGTAGTGCTGCAGAGATGCCCTGGCCTACAAATCTTCTTCTCCAGATGTAAGAAAGAAAGAAAGTAGCTCAGTGTGTAAGGACTTGGCTTGTGAATGTGGACTGGTGGCTGAAGAGGCGCCATTTCACCTCCTGGTCACTGCCAAGGTGCCTTTTAGCAAGGCACTGAACCCCCAACTGCTCAGGGCGCCTCACTATATGTATACGTGCAGCTCCCTCGCTCTGACACCTCTCTCAGATGCAAGTCTATAGGTCCTGTTTGTGCATGTGTCTGTACTTCAGGCCTGTGTGTGTACAAAACATTACAGCAGAGTGAAAGAATGTAATTTCCTCTCAGGGCTTAATAAAGTAAGCCGCCTTCTTCTTCTTATACGTTGACATGTTGTGGGTCGAACACAGGTTGGGAGTGAAAGCTGCCTGAGAGCATGAACTAAAGTAAAAAATGTCCAATAACCAGAAAGTCCACTTGTGTTAAGGTAGTTTAGACTAGAGAGCAAGTTGTTTAAATCCTCAACAACTTCTTTTTTAAGCTATAACATGTAACATTTCCACATTAAAATGTCTAAAAATGCTAAACATATGTTACATATTGTGTTGAGTTGTGCATCCCAGTCTTCAAATGCAGAGAAATCCATGATTTCTTTGAAGTATTGTTGTGTTTGCTGCTCACTGTTGCTTGCTAGCGTCTAGTTGCTGTAACTTCTGGGAAAACATGAGAAGCGTCGGGTGTTTCAGAGAGTGAGGAAGGATATCTGTGCTAAACGTTCCATTAACAAAACTTTAATATTACCTCATCCATGCACGTGATTTATGCATGAGTCATTTCAGAGACTCCCTTGATCCCATTCTACCTCACAATGTCATCAGACTATTTAAAGAAAAGCATGAAAGCTTGGCGTGTGTGTATTCAACACTTTTTCATGTTCACACAAACCCATTGTTTTATATTAAATGATCAACTCACTGCCCCTTTGTTGTTTGCAGAGGTCTTGAAGAAAGTATCGGTGCTGCGGATGCGATCTCACTCAGTGACATTGTTCCTAACGCAAGCAAATGCTCTGTAAGTTTCTCAAAATTCTTTTCTCAAGCTTTCCTGTGACTTTTTTTTACCTGCTGCTGAGTGTTTTTTTTTCTTAACCGTGTTCATTGCTTTTGGTTTACAGGTGTAGATGTAGGAAGGAGAAATGGACTGAAATGAACTGAAACAAACGTGGAGGATGTTAAGAGTGTAGAACAAATGTTACAGCTGCCCTTGGTGTTATTTGAGGTGGAAAAAGTGATGTGAAAAAGTAAACCAGCAAGAACAAAGAGGGACATTAAATGTTTTTTTTTTTTTTTTTTTTTTTTTTTTTTTTTTTTTTTTTTTTGGCACTTTGATTTCCAAATCTCAACATGTGTATGAGCAGGTAAGTGGGTGGTTGTGTTCCGACACTAGTAATTGCAGGTACATTAATGCTGTGGTTATTGAACACTATTATTCATCTCATAGGAATGCTTCTGTGCAACAACCAAAGATTGTTCTTGGCACTGCCAGTATTCGGTGCAACATGAGGACTTTGCCTTATTGAGAACAAAACTTCTTCACTTAAGCGTAGTTATTTTCTCTTTTTTCTAACATTTTCCTCTTCTGTTGAAGTTGCTGTAGCACATCCTCATGTGTACGTGTCTCTCTAAGTGTTTGTCCCACCACCGCAACGCCAGAGCACAGAGGACTGTTTCTGCTAAATCTTAGACACCATTTTATTTGGGAACACAGTTTTAAATAAAAGGGTTTATTTTTTAAAGAATTTTTTAAGCTTACTCTGAATGCAAATCATGCTGGAACAAGAGGTGATCCTCGGTTTGTGGTTTCTATTTCACCAGCTGTTGTAATGGACCCGTACAACTTTGAAGACTGTGAAGCCTAAATGTTGTCACTCATGTTCAGGTCAAAGAATTGCTTCAAAAGAAGGGTTTTTTATACTTATACACTGTAAGATCTGATACCAGCTTCAGGTTTAGTGTGTAAACAGGCTTATGTCCACATGTGACCAAAGAACTGATACTCAGCTGTGGACAGAGCACCACAACAAACGGTGACCTGGGGGCCTGTCTCATGAAGCGAGATTAGTGAGTTCGTTTGTTAGGTTTGGCGCAAACCTCTGTTTTTTAAGTCTCACAAGGCTCTTTTCCACCAAATAGGCGCCGGCTCTTGAACTAGTTCCCTTTGAAATCCCTGGAACCTTGGTGATATCTATCGAACTATCCCGTATTCCCACCAGCTTTGAGTGGAACTGTTGTATAAAGAATGTCATCAAATGTGGGCGCTGAACAATACACAACAATCTGTAGAATATGACACGCCCACTTTCATTCCCAAATAAAACCTGCTATATTTTGGTTCCGTGAAGCAGCCAACTTCTTGGGATCCAGACCAAACGGGAACGGGGCCGGTTCCTTGCTGGTGGGAAAAGGCCCAAAGAGAGAGCTCAAGCTCTGTTGCCGTGGCAACTGATGCACCAGCCCAAACCTGCAGAGAGCAGTTTGTGTTAAGGAGTTTTGATCATTATACATTAAAGAATCAGCAATCAGCTATTAGGGGGAAATTGAGTGACTAAAGAGCACAGCAGGAGATTATTATAAAGATCGTACAATCACGTTATAGTGTATCATATTGTAAATAGTAATATAATATAATGTTTGCATTGTGAGCAGGGGTCCCGCTGTGGCTATAAAATAGAGCTCCCAATTAATTATTTCTCAGTAAATTATGTGGTTTAAAACACATAAACACAACACTTTATGAAGGTTTTGATTATGTGCCTTTATATATCCTGCTTAGTGGAACTAAACGTTCCTTTTTTTCCCCCCACAAGCTGCCTAGTCCTGCTCTGCTCTGCTGCACTGTTATTAGATACTGCTACTGCGCTGTGATTGGCTACTGCTTCTTTCCTTGACTTGTTTCCTCTGTGTAAAAAGTAGTGTGTATGAACTGCATATGTCTTTTTCCTGTTGTGACGGTGAAAACACTGTAAAAGTGCCGGGCCACTCAATACATGTTTGTCTGTAGATCAAAATCAATCAGAAAAGAGTCTAAAGTTTTTACTGTGAAAAAATATGGCCCTACCTTTAAACGCCTGCTTTTAGAATTGAGTTTGGTTAAACAGTCAGACAGAGAGCAGAGGTTATTTTAATGTTAATAATCCACATAAATTGAGCTGACCTGCCATATATTAAATAACCTTATAAATAGTATAAAGTAACATAAGAAGTGGAGATGTAATTGACCTGTTTTCTTCTTCTCTCTGCCAGTAGTAAAAGGTTATATGATGAGCTCAAACTGCAATCAAACAGAGACAGTTGTTACTCTTCGCCGCCATCCCACAAAACTATTTTATTGGATAGCAGGTTACTGGCGTTATTAATGTCATGTATGCAGAGCATCTGAAACCTGCCGCCACTAATATCATCCAGCTGTGTAACGACAGTACCTGCAGTTCTGGACCTGCAGGTCAAAATAAAAGCAAACAGTTACAGCAACAAGAGTTTAGACTCGAAGATGTTGTCATTTGCACCATCTAGAGTTTAAGGAAAATAACAGCTGCAGCAATATTAACACAGGGACCTTACAGCCAATGCGTGTTAGAACTGCATGTGTACGTGTGTGTGTTTGCTTTTTTATATTTTACGTTGGCACGTTGCACCATATATTGTAGAATAGAGCAGAAAAACTTGCTTGAGCACTTTTCTCCCAAGAACAAAGAAAAACAAAGTTTTGATTTTGCTGCTGAATAACTGAACAAACTTGGGGGGATGCTGCATTTTCTTATAGTTTTTGATGCTCACTTTTCCACTATTAGCAGTAGTTTGCTGCTAGAAATAAAGCTACGTATATAGTCAATATATCACAGATTATTCAAATTTTACTAACATATTGCTTTCACTCACTCAAATATATTTTCCACACTGATTTATTTCTTTATTTATCTCTTTATTTAAAAAGGAACAATGCACATGAATCAAAATTCAAACAAATGTAAATGCACCCAAGTAAGCTGAAAGGCTCGCAAATCAAGGCTAATAATGAATAATTTATGATGAAATGCCATTTGATTGTTATATCATTTTGAGCTTTTTGTATCCCTGTTCCAAGTGGTACATTTAGTATTTCGTTTTTGTATTTCATTAGTAAAACACTCTGATTGATTAGTCATATTAATTAGAATGTTAATATAAGCTTTCATGCTGCATTTTCCTGACAGCAATAATCTCTCATTAAATTCACTTTTGCTGATGTTGCATGTGATTGATTACAGCATTAACTTGAGCTTTATGGGACAGGTTGTCCAGGATCACCAGTGTTAAGTGTAGTGAGGCTGGTAACTTTAAAGGAGGTTTTTGAGACAGGACCCAACTATGATGTAGTTGCTATTTTTTTCACGAACAGAATGTGGTGATGGCTGCCTGGTGTGTAAAAGAACAACATGTCTACTTTTTGTAAACTCAAACTGGTGGCCGTAGTATTAGTAGTTGGATTCAAGTTGGTTTTAGCACTCAAACAGGGTGCGCAGTGGTTTAACCTGATGTTACGGTTGAATCACTTTAATTTGTTACGTTTTATTGAATTGTTTGATATTTGGAAAAGCGGAAATGTGTTAGAATTGTTTTTCAATCTGAGAGCAAAAAAGAATCATTAATCTGAAGCTATGCAACAAAAGTCTTTGTTTACTCCATATATATTATTCCTTAATGAATAGATTCTGCAGTGCATTAAATTGATTGACCTTTTCCCAACCTAGATAATGTGAACAAACATTATTTGGGCATTTATATCTTGTAAATGGTATGTGGGGGTTGTTTTATTCTGTTGATTGTTCCATCAAACTGTTAGACAATGCTCTCTAAGTGAATATGTGCCTTATTGTAAAAACTCCAAAGTGGTTACACATGCAGCCTATGAACCAAACATGTAAATAGTCACATGTATTATAGTATTTATTATTGTATGTGTTGCTCTGGTTTCCAAACTGTTTGTTATTGGTGATGACGGATTGAAAAATGTACCTTTATCTCGCACAACTCTAAAAGAGTAAATCCTTTGTTCTCTGTGATGATTTTGATCATTATTATTATTATTATAACAACTGTTATATCATCATTTTTCTGTATACTTGATTAATTCATCTTCAACTGCCTTTGAATTATATAAAAATAAATATGTGCACATGTGTATATGAGAATCACATTAAGGCCTTTTCTCAGAATATGTAACTAGATGTTTTCTCTTTCTGTTCTTTTTGGGATGTCATGTTTTTGTACACTTGTACCTGAAGTTATTAAAGTAAGAAGGCACGTTACATTTGTTTGATTGTATTTGCATTTACAGATCAACTTTTTATCTCTAATAGTGTTTTGGGATATGACTGCAACACAAACTGTAAGAGGATATTTGTCAACTGCCAGGCGGCATTTTTACTGTCCATGATGAGGTAGCTACATCTTGGTGTATTACACCATTGCAATTTCGCAGATATATAAATGTTACTGGTTTGTGTAAATGTTGAATTTTATCTTAATTTTGTGTTGATAAGCTGAAATACTTTGATTTGTCAGGTGTTTTAATGACTAGGTTTGGCTGAAGTGACACTCCTCCCTTATTATATCCATATTTTATCAACTGTTATTTTAGCCATTAACAGCTTCTTTATCATTTTATCCATAAAATATACCTTATCAGGATATACTTATATTTATAAAATAAAATATACAATAATAAAAAAGTAACAGGAAATGCAATGGAATTTAAGAGAAATAAAATAGAAGGTAAAAACAAGGAAAGTGTTAATTGAATTAACCTGTAGCTTTTCTTTTTCTCTTTTCTGTTGTATTTGTTTTCCTTTTGTCTGTTATTGATTCTTTTATATACTTAGCTTGATTTTGAATGTTGTTTTTTGTTTTGTGCTTGTCTTTCATTATAGTTGATTACATTACATCACAGTCATGCCATAAAAGGCCTATGTTGTAAGTCAGAATCAGAAATGATTTTTGAAATTCTCTAAATAAAAAACATAAATTGCAAAAATAAAACATAAAATCGAATAAAACTGAGTAAAAGGAGAATAAAGTAGACTGTAAGATACATTTGAATGTTCTGTTTTATTCTGAGTTGCCTCCACAACAGCTGAACAACTTCCATCCTTTGATAAAGATGCAGGTGAAAGTTCAGACAGGAAAATAAAATCAGTAATTGGGTTAAGAGCCAACTGTCATACTAACAATTCCACTCTTTTCTATATTAATCGTCAGTAAATTACAAGCTACAATTTTGACCAATCATGTTTCGCTTTATTCGGAGTTTGTCCAATCGCGTGTGAGCTTGTAAGATTACGACAGAAAGCAACAAGAAGTTTCCAAAATGGTGCTCGAAAGTACTATGGTCTGGTAAGAAGTCTACAAATGCCTTTTTTTGTTTACTTATTGATCTGTTAACGGTTCATATTAAGACACGATAGATAATTACTCGAAGGGGTCGTTCATAGAGCTGAATTTATGGGAAATGTCCCGGTTAACTGAGCTGATAAATGGACGTTGACGGTTAGCCGGCTGCACAGTGTCGACAGGCTGAGTCATTGTAGCTAAAGTTAGCTTAGATTTTAGGTGTTAATAAAGTATTTGTTCAGCTGTAGCGCATACGACAACATCCATAAATGTCACTCTTTACAATTTGGTTCTTTATTTCGCAATTATCAGCTGACAACCCCGATGATTTGATTGTTTCACCAGCGACATATGTGGTGTCACTTCTTGCTAACGTTAGCAAGCCGCGCTAACGCTGTTTTTATATTGTAACGCAGCTGTTACACACATGATTGATAACTGCTTTCTAGTGAAGAAGACAGACAGACAGGCTCTTCCCCAGGGAACCGATGATGAACACGTCTTACTACCTCTCTTACTAATGTAAACTAGTGACTAGGCCTAACTAGTTAGGTTTTGATTAATATGTGAATGACATGTCAACTGCTAGCTAATGTTAGCCGGTTAGTTTAGACAGTACAGGTATCTAACATCTAACAGTACATTGAAATTCTTGTGCATAGATCGAAGTCAATTTAGCTTAAAAAAAGGGGGGGTGGCACAGAGAGATAATTAAAGGAGTATCATAAAAGGAAAAACAAATGCATAGTATATATAAGCAGTAAGCATAATAATTCAATAATATATTGTGTTATTCTTTCAAATAGTCGTGCAATCTATAAGATGTCAAGAAATTATGAAAAGTTCTCATCACAATTTTCTAGAGTCCAAAGTGATGTCTTTAAATTGCTTATTTTGTCCAACCAGCAGTCCAGAAGTCAAATCCTCTTCATTCATTGTCATTGATTACTATGAAAAGAGCAAATATTTAACTTTTTTGTTTAAAAAAATAACATAATATGAACAATCTGTTAATTATCAAAATAGAAACTCATTTTCTTTTTAACAAGGGTTTGTTTTGACTCAGTGAAAACACTGACATTGCAAAGGACAACATTTCTCAACATTTTGTTGAGATGTTTTAAAACTGTGAGATGATTTCAGTGTGTGCCAGTACTTTTTGAACATTGTAACAATACTTTGTACTTTACAGATTTTTTTTTAACACCAGTATTTTCACTTGTAGTTGAGTAATAAATTTGTGCATATTCCTTAACTAATAGCTGAAAACCCTAAAAATGCATGTATTTTAACTAATTTCTTTCTCATCTTAAGTTTAAGTTTCCTTATTCTACAAATGGTTCTGCTAGACCAAACACTGTCAAAATGAGGCACAAGTAATGACCTTTCTATGCTATTAATTCATCCATTATTAACCTGTTAAATTCTGAACAGCAAGTAATGGATGAATGATTAGTCATTAACATCCCTAATTTCAGCAGTGCAACAATACCCCTACGTGAATACAGACAGTTTACAGTACTTTTTCCATGACTAAAAAATGCATACTATGAATTCAAGCAGCATATAAGGGGAAAGCATATAAACTATATACAAAAGTTAGCAAAGTAATGTGTAAGAGCCACGTTAAACTGATATTTTCCCCTCAGTGTGGACAACAGTGAATATATGAGAAATGGAGACTTTCTACCAACAAGGCTACAGGCTCAACAAGATGCTGTCAACATTGTTTGCCACTCCAAAACACGAAGCAATCCAGAAAACAACGTGGGTCTCATCACTATGGCAAAGTAAGCTCTTCTCTTTTTATCTAACAACAATAGTTAAAAGTTGTGATCATCCTCGTGTCACTTCAACAACACTTAGTAGCATGAATAGTTTTGTAGTACATGGTTTCTGATGATGGGTAACTGTGGATGTCTTTGTTTTTTTTTTTTTTGTTTTTTTTTTTTTCATGTAGTAACTGTGAGGTCCTGACCACACTGACACCAGATTCTGGACGCATCCTGTCCAAACTCCACGCTGTCCAGCCCAAAGGAAAGATTTCCTTCTGCACAGGCATCAGAGTGGCTCATGTGTGTAACTTTGATGTTTCTGGTGTGAATAATTTCTTTCAAGTGTAAAATAAGTTCTCTGCCTAGGAGTCACTTAAATGGAAAATAAGAAGTTTTGCTTTCTGCTCTGACAGTTTTTTGTGTTGACATATTTTTGCTCTGTTTTTCCTGTATAGCTGGCCCTAAAACACAGACAAGGAAAAAACCACAAGATGAGGATCATTGCCTTTGTTGGGAGTCCTGTGGAGGATAATGAAAAAGATGTGAGTTTGAAGTCTTGTATCACATTTTGTGCCAATCCCACAGAGAGAAATGTTATTTACCCACTGATACATCATAAGTTTAATACACTCTTCTGCTGTCAATGTTTGTCTGTACTTTTTCTTCATCTCCTCCTGCTTCTGTTCCAACCTGCTGATCCTGCAGCTTGTAAAGCTGGCGAAGCGCTTGAAAAAAGAGAAAGTGAATGTGGATATTATCAACTTCGGAGAAGAGGTGAGAAATTTTCAGTTTATCTTTATAAGCTAGAATAAATGGAAGTATAATATTGTATTTTCATGATTTTCATATTCGACACTTCTTCTCATTTATTAATTAAGATTTTAATTGGCCTTTCTGCCTGTATGTGACTGTTTATACAGGAGGTGAACACAGAGAAGCTGACTGCTTTTATAAATACTCTAAATGGGAAGGAGGGAACAGGCTCCCACCTGGTAACAGTCCCTCCAGGACCCAGTCTGGCTGATGCGCTGCTCTCCTCTCCCATCCTGGCCGGTGAAGGAGGCTCTATGATGGGTCTTGGTGCCAGCGACTTCGAGTTTGGTGTTGATCCCAGTGCTGATCCAGAGCTTGCCTTGGTAAGTGATATATCACGTTGATGCATCTCAGATTCCTGCAAAAATAAATATTGGCTATGATGTGGCCACTTAAAATGTTTGTTTGTTATAATGGCACCAAAAAGAGAAAACATATCCAAATAGTAGCAATTAAGGAATGCTTGAATTTTGTAGACTAAAATCTCATTTGTGAAAAGAGAGGGCTTGATAAAGATGATGATTGACTATGGTCATCCTTGGAACAGGCCAAGAATGCAAAACCTTGAGATTAATTACTAATTGGCTGATAGTTAACTTGTGGCTTTGTGTTTTTGACTAACCTTTTTTCCTGCATGAGAATTTTAGGAATATCCTTTGCATTTAGAGACGTTTCAGTACCATTTTTCCTTCCACGATAGAGATTTTGATACCTGACCTTTGCGTATTGGTCAGTACTGAGTAATGATCTGACACCTGTGCATTTAAAAATGAAGAATGTATCATTGTAATTTTTGGGATGTGATAGGATTGCTGTCATTGTTGTATGACCTGTCTCAGTTTAAACTCTTTGTAAAACATGAATAACTAGATACAGAGAATCAGTGCCATCGAACATGACTAGCAGGGTCCAATTTGGGGGCTAAAAAATTACATGGTATAGGATTGGGTCATAGATTCACATACTCATCGATACCACTATCAGTAATTGAGGAAGTACTGGAGGCACTGCAGTCCTTCTTGCATTGCATCTTGAACTTTTGCATCTTTTCCTCATATCAGGCCACTTCAGGTTTTACTCCCACAGTGGCTTTATCAGAATAAGAAAATGTAATATTTTATAGTTATAAGCTGCATCCTTTGTCTTTAATTCTCACTGTGCTGTCTGTATTCTTGTAGGCCTTGCGTGTATCAATGGAGGAGCAGCGACAGAGACAGGAGGAAGAGGCCCGCAGGGCTGCTGCTGCCTCTGCAGCCGAGGCCGGCATGCCCACACCCAGTGCAGATGGTGAGTGGGGAATCGACAAAAGTATGCTTTCACTTACGCAAAAGTGCTGATGATAACTCTTTGGATTAAATTGAATGATACTTATCAGTCGATCACTTACTTTATATATTTAATTTTGTCGCAGAATCAGATGAGGCCTTACTGAAGATGTCAGTGTCTCAGCCTGAGAGTGGTGCAGCGGTGCTTCCCGACTTCAGCAGCATGACGGAGGAGGAGCAGATAGCCTACGCCATGCAGATGTCTCTCGCTGGAGGAGGTGAGGCCCATTTGATGATCATACAAGTTTATGCTCATGCTATCACTTGTTGGTACTCTTATATGTGTTGGCATGTCTGTTCAGATAATAAGTCCTTTTCACTTGTTGTGTGAACAGAATATGGAGAAATGGACACAGGAGCCCCCATGGACACTGCAGAATCAGCCAAGGTGAGTCGTCATATGAACTTTTAAATTATACTGTAATACAATTGTTAAATGGGGCTCAGCTTACCCTCGTGTATTCTCAATAGAGTTGCAAAGGGGAGGAGTTATCTCTTTTATTAAAAGAAAAAGATAAAGGTTCAGGCCTGTGCAGTTTTTTTTCCAAATCTTTTTATTGAGATTTTCCAACAAAATTACATATAGTGGTATCAAATAGTGTGAAAAAAGGAGTATGTCAACAAATCCTCTAAACGCAGCCCCACTCACCCACAAACCCACCCACTTCAGGTCCGAACCAGACTGGGACAAACCGCAGACACCAGGCCTGTGCAAATTTGACTTCTAAAGCAGAATGCGGCTGTGGCTTATGGGTTGTAAGGGGAAAAAATTCTTACTAACAAGGTTGAAAAAATTACCACAACATGGGCCTATAGTATTGTTAAAAAATCCAGAAGAGTCCCATGGAAAATGTAAGATGCCATGGACAGAAAACTTGAAAATAAAAAGTTACAGTGGTGAAAAAATACTAATGGACAGCACTTTACAAACAAGCTAAACATGCATAGTTTGGGATGTCACATGTTATGTACATCATACAAACACACATATGTTTACCTTCACATGAGACACAAATCATGGCTGTATTGGCTGAATCTTACAGGGAAAATTTTATACTTTTAATGTGGAAGTCCTGTCAGCGTTGATGGTAACCGTTTTCAATTGAAGCATTAAATCCCCAGTGGTAGATTGACCAAGAAACCTCAGTTTTCCTGCTGCAGGATGCAATGCACACAAGCTTTTGAGTCCCCCACCTAGTTTCTGTGTGCAGCGATGTGTCACTTCCCTTGACCACGCCCCCTTTTTGAGTGAAAACAGATGCTGTTAAAGTGCCACTGCCAAAACTGAAAAAAAGTACGTAATTTGCATGCATGTTAAGGTCGGTGATAAAATTAGTTTACCATAATACCACAGTGGACAGACTAATAAAACTACAAAATAGTGTTTTAAAAAGTGACAGATGTTCAAAATACTTTACCAGGAGTTTCAGTAAGGTACTTGTATATGTCAGGATGTACCACCTCCAGCCACTCGGCGGGGTTGTTCCTCTACTTTGAAGGTGGCAGACTTAAGGGACCCTCATCGATAGGGCTGAATATCGGAACTCGATTCTTTGAAGGTTTCGATCGAAACAACCCAGTACCAAGAAATATTTTCCATTCAAATGATACCTGCATTCAGTCGTTTTTGTAACCAGATCTGGAATGTTACACGATGTGTGATTGGCCCACTTTAGCAAATACAACCGAAAATATACACAAGTATAGCTATACTATATGTCTAAATGCATAAACTGCAGAGGGATTATCTGAGGATTACTTCCATTCACATGATGGATATGGAATGAAATAGGAAAAAAAGGTATAAAAATGAATAAATGAAGTACTCTGTGGTATTGTAAACGGTACCCAGCCCTATTGATCACCCTCCCCACATTTTTTAATGTAAAAATGCTTATCGTTCCCAGTAGTTGTAAAATTATTTGTTTTTCTTGTTTTATGTGTTTGAACTGGCAAAGAATTTGTATTGACCGCCAGTCCAATCAGAGTGCTTGTTTTTACCCAAAAAGGGGCGGAAGCATTGCACAGGAGCCAAGTACCAAGATGGATTGTCGTCATCCATCATCACCCTGGCCTATAACTATTACTTTGTTGGCCAAAACATAGCGCTAGGTGACAGAAATACTCATCCACAGCCTCTGGCAACCCAGAAGTGAAGACAAGACATCCAAGCTGAAATGGCCTGCAGTTCTTCCATAACACCAACAACATGACTGTGGTGCTAGAACAGATTTTGCAGCAGGAGAACTCGGCTTTCTCTGTCAGCATAGCACACACTGAGGAAATTATTGCTTCATTTGACTATATTTACCGTCAACACAGATCAACACTCCTAATCAGTTGTCTCCTCTGTTGTAATTGAATAGGAGGAAGATGACTATGATGTGATGCAAGACCCAGAGTTCCTTCAGAGCGTCCTGGAGAACCTGCCCGGTGTCGACCCGAACAACGAGGCCATCCGCAACGCCATGGGCTCCCTGGCCTCCCAGACCGGTAACAAGCAAGATGGCAAAAAGGATGAAGAGAAGAAGAAATGAAAGTGACTTCAGACATCAACTGAAAACGAACAATTGCTGACTAATGCAGGATTACTTTAATATACGAAAAAAAAATTGCTGATGCATCGTCCGACTGACAGCCCAGCATGAGACGGCACTCTGATGTTTAATACCACCGTTTTCTGTCAGACACTCAAACGCACCAATGTAACGACTATGTAGTGTAAAATCTGACTGCCCAGTAACAGGATTTGATATCATCTCCAAAATGTAAAAGAACCTATTCTCAAATTTCCTTGTACGCCCTTTACCCTACATTTTCTCTACATGACATAATTACTCATAATTGACCTATCAAAGAGAGAATTTGTGATGACAGGCTCTTAAAAGGATAGTTTCACCTCAAAATCAAAACCAGATGTGTTTCCTCTGACCTGTAGTGCTATCTTGATTGTTTTGGTGTGAGCTGCAGAATTTTGGAGATGTCTGCTATAGAGACGTCTGTCTTCTCTCCAGCGTAGTGGAACTAGATGACACTCAGTTTGTGGTGCTCAGAGCGCCAAAAACATTTACAGTGTCTCTTTCCGGAAGTCATGACCTGGTCCTCAAGATAATCCACAGACCTTGTTCTGAGCAGTTTAATCCTGAAACAGTTTTTTTTTCTACCAAACTACACCCACCAGCTATAAACCCATACAGAAGATGACATGCATCTAGTCACGGATGACAGACTCATGACCATAGACCATGTAAACAAATACATGTAAATGGGAAGCTGCGTTTTTCCTGATTAAAAAGCAATATATCTTTTATTTCTCATCTGATTTCAGTTAATCATGTTAGATTCAAGGTTTTATGATGTATGTGGAGGAAGTTAGAATAAAGTTTTCTAACTCCATGTAGATTATAAACCCTTGAATATAATGTGACTCAATGTGTGCAATCTGAGGGCCACTGTGGCGTCTGTGTATATGTTTGGATTTCATGTAGGAAGTGCTTTCTTCTTACCAAACTACAACCACCAACTTAATGACTTAATCACTGCAGAAGGAGATGAAACTAACTGAAACTGTAACTGAAAACATTCAAAAACTACAGATACACAAACTGAAACCATGTCACCAACTTTATTTTGAAAACCTCAATGATTTGACATGGCATCATGTCCTTTGTGATGTCAGTGGTTTCACTGACCCAAAAAAACAAAGCCATGTTTCACCTGCGCTTGTGTCAGGTACAGGACAGTATTCGCTGTGCTGTAATCAAACAGTTATCACAATAATTAAAATTTGAAACGGTAATTGTTAGGAATTTTGTCACGGTTTATCGGTTTACTGATTATCATTTCATCCCCAGCGTGCATCTACTCATGGATGAAAGGCTCGTGATGGCGGGGGTTGTAAACATTAATTGCATCCTCCTTGGCTGAGCTGAAACGGTGGCATCACTGAGCTAGCTCAGGAAATGGTGAGGTTGGTGGGTGTATTTAAGTTTAAAGAAAATGATTCCTACATGGAACTGCTCACAATGTCTGTGGATTATCTTGAGTGAACTGGCACTTTTAGCACCACAAGCCGAGTGCCATCTTGTTAAGTTATATTAGAAATAAGGCAGACATCTCTACAGCTGATAACTCAAGAACTTGAACCAAAACAATTTCGATGGACAAATAGCACTACAGATAAGAAGAAAATATGTATTTTTGATTTGGGGGTAAACTCTCCTTTTAAACTTAACAGTTACCCACACTCCTGTCATGTATTTGTGTTTTTTTGCAATAAAAGCTATATGTAAATATGTTGCTTTTTTGTGTTTTTATTGCTCTCAGAGCCTCTTATTGTTGACACTGCCAGGTGTGAACCTGGTAAACCATCAGTTTTATGCAGAGACAACTGTCCCGACTTAAAATGGTTTAAAAATAGCCCGGTGAGGACATTTATTAATGTTTAATGTCATGCACAGTAGAAATAAATATACGTGTCGTTTGCAGCATCATCCATGCATTTTTCCAGCGCTATCTCCGCCTGATAGGATGTCCCGGGTCACGTGACGGGAAGCGCAGCATTTTCAGCTGAAAACGAGCTAGGATAGTCGGGAATCGCATATCCAGGTAAACAATCAAAATACATGAAATATTAAACAAAAATCCCCATCCCAGCCATCCTCTTCTGTGCCATCGTCGACCCTACGATCACCGGGTTGTTACCGCTGTGAAACCATACCTCAACAGACCGCTCCGGTTGCTTTTTAATGGCGAACGCTAGCTCGTTAGCTAAATGACCCCTCTCTGTCTTGGCTGGAGCTCAGCGGCCAGCTAGCCAGCCTCAGTCGGGGAAGGAATACCGCTAGCTCGGAATAACCGAGGTCGCTGCCCCGGCTGTTAAACAGTTTCGTAAACGCTCACTTCTGCAGAGCTTGGCATGCACTGGAAGCAATAATGAAGCGGTGTTTCCCATTCATAGCAAATTAGTGCTGAACCTGTTAGGAGAGGAGGGTTTGGTTGCAGAAACGCCGTCGCTAGCGCGCTAGCTAAACGCTAGCCCAGGATCCTTGTTGCTCAGCTAGCTTCCCTGATATCAAGCTAACATGCTGTAGCTTGTCAGTTTGTGTCAAATGAAGAAGGTGCATGCAAGAAATTCACTGCGCGGAATTTACCTCGTAAATATAAACATTTTAACCACCTTTAACAATTTAAACAATGTGCATGTTGAGGTTTTTGTAGCAGGTGTTATGCTAGCAAGGCAGAGCTAATATTTTGATGGACAACAACACAGATTCATGCTACAAAGGGGGGACAAATTAAAGGAAAAACCTGAGGGTTTGATCCCTCTGTTAGGCTGCATTTTTATGTGCATTTTGCTGGTATGGTTTGGGTCCACTTTCCCCTTTAGAGGTGGGAAAAAGCCAGCCAAATTCTGGTAAAATATGACAGTGATTGGTGTATTTGAGCCATAGAATGATTTATTATTCAGTGGCTGCTGAATTTGAATATTTATCTGTCAGTGGTTAGTAGATTATCAAATTTTAAACGGTTAATTTCACCCCCTGGTCAATGCAAATCAAGTCATTCAAAGTGATCACCTTTATTCTATGATGAAACATACCTATCCTGATGGGAGTGGTCTCCTTCAGGATGACAGTGCTCCCATCCATAGGGCAGGACTTGTCACTGACTGGTTTCATGAGCATGAAAATATCGAGAATCATACGCCGTGGTCTTTACAGTCACCAGATCTCAGATGAATTGATCACGTATGGGGGATTTTGAAGAGATGGTTTTGACCGCGCTTTCCACTACCATCGTCAAAACACCAAACAAGGGAACATCTTTTGAAAGAATGGTGTTTCATCCTTCCATTTGACTTCCAGAGACTTGTACAATCAATGCCAAGGCATGTGATGGCCCAAAGCCGTACTAAGACACTTTATACAGGTGTCACCAACAAGGATTGCCTGCTTGCCCGGGCCAAGTAAAATGTCATGTTGGGCTAGTGATTATCTAGCAACTTTGGGTGGGGATCTCTTGTGCCTCATGATTTGATTCGATTCAGAGGGTGACGGTGCAGCTATAAAACGATTATCAATGCATTTTAAAGTGAACTCAAGGGTAGCCTGGTTGAGAATGTAAACACAACACACATGTGTACAGCTGTTACTTTTCACCATGTAATCAGTTCAGCTGTAAGGAATGTACCGTCAGTTTTTACAGGAAATCATAATGTTGATAATTGACTGTTTAATTTACAATTATTAACTTTTTTGCATTGATCTTAATCTTTGAGGAGAGAATCGTCATGTATCAAGGATTCAATTATGTCCCGCATCCCTATCAAATGGTAAATAAGAATTAAACTATTTTGACAATTGATTTATTATTGAAGTAATTTTTCAGGCAGATATTATGCTGTTTTCAGCCTCTCAAATTAGACATTAAACAATCACCTGGTAATTATTTGGCAACATAACAGCATACCCATTTAAAACCATTTATTTACACAATAAACAAATAGCTACTTTTTCTCAGCAGGGTTCAATGATAATGTTTTTGTTCTTTTTCCACTTACCTGGTCAGCAGGCGGGTCAGAAATCTACTTATGCAAAGTCAATCTTACTTTTTTTTTGTTATTAGCAGTTATCAAATACTAAATAAAGTTAATTATCATGTTTAATCTAGCACAGATGTCTCATTTTATTTATAAATATATTCAGTTTTATATGGTAATAAACAAAGAAAAGTGGGGAATCTCCATATTTGAGAGGCTGAAAACTGCAGTTTTTGCCATTTTGCATTAAAAATCAATCAGTTATCAAAATAGTTTTGTTTTGAGATTTACTTGCCTGACGTGGCGCAGGCAAACAGGCAATCCTGACAGTTAAGCCCTGCTCAGTTGTCAAATATAGTATAAAATATTTACAGTCTGAAAAAGTATGGAATTTTGAAATGGAAAATGTGTAGAATCTCTGATGTCTCTGATTTTATGTTTCCGCAGGAGTTAATCCCGGTATGGGGGACATGAAGACCCCAGATTTTGATGACCTGTTGGCAGCATTTGACATTCCTGATATAGATGCCAAAGAGGCCATCCAGTCTGCCCCCGATGAGGCGGAGGGACCCCATGGAGCTGCGGGCGCACCTTTGGGAAAGTCGGACAGTGTGGTGGGTGTTGGGTCATCCTTGAGACCGCCGAGCCCCTCAGACTCGCAGGCGGACACCTCAATCGTTAGCGTGATAGTGAAGAATAAAGTTCGCCTCGAGACCGTAGATGGAGGGGACGGAGGAGACACAGACCAGGACCCCATCGATGTGATCGCAGGGGTCGACGTGGGTCCCAGACTAGGAGCGTGTGCGCCTGGAATAGCTGAATCTGAGGCTCTCAACCACAACGGTTTTGGGGCGTCTGGTGTCTCCACGCCTCTTCCCCTCAGTCAGTCGCAGTCTAACGGAGCACCGTGGTCCCTGAACACCCCGAAAGTGTCTTCAGAAGCAGCAGGCGCCGGTGCAGCCAAGTCCCACAAGCAGGGCGGGAACATTTTCAACAGACTGAAACCACTTGTGGCGCAGGGGTCTGGAGATCCAGTGGGCCGGGCGAGGAAGATGCAGCTCCTCCAGCAGCAGCACCAGCAGCAGCAGGACACAAGCCAGGAGAGGGCGGACGGAGTCAAAGCTTCACTACCTTCATCTTCCTCACTGTCAGCAGGGTCGTCTCCGCTCCCTGCAGGCGGGCCCGTCGGACTAGCCTCGCCTTTCTTTCCACCATCCAAGCCTCTCCTTCCCACGCCACCTTCAGCCCTCTCGTCACACCCGCTGCATTCGTCTCAGCCTTTTAACGGTGCTCCCAAAGGTGGCCCCGCTGGGTTTCAGCACCAGCAGATGGAGGAGGATGACTCAGACCCCGATCTAGGGAGTCCGTTGGTGATCCAAGAGAACCCCGACTCCCCGACTTGTACTCAGCTGAGCCGACGCTACAAGTCTGACTCAACCCAGCCCACGTCCTCTACTGCGTCTCACCCTAAACCAGGGGACACTCCATCAGGGGCATCTCTGACTTCTTCAACACCCCAGTCGTCTGGCTCCACGGAGAGTCCCCAGCTGGAGGAAAGACATTCAGAACACGTCATAGAGGAGCGAGACTCACCGGAGAGTCCTGAACCAGAGATGCCAAAATCAACTGCTCAAGTCGCAGGTAAGAGGTGCTCCAGCCCCGCGGTGGCCTCCACGCCACCTCCGTCTGAGCTGCGGGAGCCCAAAGAGGAGGAGGAGGAGATGGAGGTGGGGAACGGCATCGAGAGGGTCGCCGACGGCAAAGCTGATAAAGGGGAAAATGCGAGAACAAGTGAGGAGAAGATGGAGGTAGATGATGGCAAGTCTAAACCTCCATCCAGTGACGGAGGAGAAGCAGGTGGCGCTGCTGCACCTGCTGCCTCTGGAGCTCCATCGCGACCCCTCAAAGTCAGAATAAAAACTATTAAAACCTCCACAGGTGGAATCACCAGAACTGTCACAAGGGTGGCGCCCAAAGGTGGCGCCGCAGGGAAAGGGTTGGACGCCAAAGGTCAACCTGGGGAGCGTAAGGTTTTAGGAAACAAGGCTCAAAAACTTGAAGCTGGTCACATGACGACTACTTCTCAGAAAGTAAGTGCTCTCAACGCCCTGCCTGTGTCCACACTCGCAGCCAGCAGCGTCATGTTAGCTGCCGCCACGAAAGTCCAAAACAAAATGGCAGCATCGGACAAGGCGAAGGTTTCTGCCACTGCTGTTAGCATCACTAAATCTGCAGCGCTGCCTGTAACTCCCGCTGTCACCTCCTCCCCCAAGTTCTCAGTTGCTGCTGGTGGGATCAGCGTCCGCACAGCCACCAATAAGACGGCTAACGGAGGCAGCGGCACCATCATCGGTGGCTCCCTCCAGCCAAACAAACCCGCCTCCATCGTCAACAGCACAGGCGCCGTCATCTCCCGCAGTCAGTCAAGCCTGGTGGAGGCCTTTAACAAAATCCTCAACAGTAAGAACCTGTTGCCGAGCTACAAGCCCGACCTCTCAGCGCCTCCGCCGCCTGAGTGGGGTCTCCCGCTCCCTGCCACAGGGTACCGCTGCCTTGAGTGTGGAGACGCTTTTGCCCTGGAGCGCAGCCTGGCTCGACACTACGACAGACGGTCGCTCCGCATCGAGGTGACCTGCAACCACTGCGCTAAGAGGCTGGCCTTCTTCAACAAGTGCAGCCTGCTCCTGCACGCCCGGGAGCATAAGGAGCGTGGGCTGGTCATGCAGTGCTCGCACCTGGTCATGAGGCCCGTCACCGTGGAGCAGATGATTGGACAGCAGGACATAACTCCCATCGGTGGTGAGTAGGGCTGCAGATTATGATTATTGCAATGATCGGTTAATCTGTTTTTATTATTATTTTTATTTACAATGAATCGATTCAAGATTCAGCATCATTGAAATTGTGTCGTCCTCAAACGGTTTATTAAAATCGACACATACTTAAAAAAAATAAATAGACAGGAATTGAATGGGATTATCAATAGAAAAGTACAGAAAATGACAAAATAAGCAATATTAAATATGGAGTACAAGTAACATTGGTGCAAATTAATCATTTAGTCAATAAAATGTCTCCCTGAGCCAAGTGACGTCTTCAAAAGTGATTGTTTTGTCTGACTGAAATTAAATTTACAACATAATAAAACATAGAAAGGCATGAGATACTTATATTGTAAAATGCAGGAAAAAGGATAATTAAATCTTTGTTGATAAATGACAAATGATGGATTATCAAAACTGCAGAGAAATTATTTTTGTGCTGATTGGCTAGTGAGGCTATCGATAATTTGTTACAGCCCTCATAAAGGTTCTGCATTTTTGGTTGCATGTTGGGTGTTTTTTTAGTCAACATTCAGTTATGTTGTTTAGAGCTGCAACTAACGAGTAATTCAATTAGCGATTTATCTGACAGTTATTTTCACCATTAATCTTTTAGTGTTCCTAAATGTCAAAAATTTGTAAAAAAAAAAATAAAAAATACTCACCACAATTTCGCAGAGCTCAAAGTGACGTCTTCAAACTGCTTCTTTGGTCCAATCAACAGTCCAAAACCCAAATATATTAATTTTACTGTGATATAACATGAAAAGAAACCTGCAAATACTTGAAAATGAGGAGCTGAAACTGGACAGTTTTGGGCATTTTTGCTAAAAAAAAAAAAAAATACAGAATGATTAATCGATTATCAAAATTATTGCTACTAATTGACTAATTGTTTCAGCTCTACATCAAACAGTAACACTTCATAGTAACCATCATTAACAAATGGTGCTTTGATGGTTAATTATTGGCACAACTTGTCATTAGTTTGTGTCATATAAAATAGTTTATAAATGATGTATTATATCATAGAAGATCATATTAACATTCTGATTAAATTAGTAAACAGTTTATTGTTTATACACTCTATTAAGTATTTAATAATGAACATCATCTCTCCATTACAGAGAGAGATGGACCAGATATTTGTAACTCTTGGTTATTGATTAGATTGTAAACTGTGTATTAACAGTATTTGAATGGGCATTATAAAGTTGCAGTTGATGATTATAAAACCTCATGTGTGTAACTTGCTTACGTTAAGTTTTGTACGTGATCTTAAATAAGTTAAGCCCAGTTCAGACCAAAGATTCACTAAGAGACAATTTAAAACTTGCAACTACCTGACAGTTTGCACGATGCGACTAGATGAGACGGTGTATCGTCTCCATCGCAGCAGCTCTCTGTACCCGCTCTGACTGTTCAGCTGTTGAGGTTTTTTTTTTTTCGCAGCTGGAAATAATTTGTAGCGTCTGAAATTATAAAAGAGCACAGTTTCTGCTAAAGTTCAGCGAAAACAGAGAGAGACAGAAAGAGACCCAGTCGTGTCTAGAAGGGAACTCCAGACCCACAGAAGATCCTGTGAGAGTGATCAGTTTACGAGTACGATAGTTTCACAAACCAGGGGTTCCTTTCTAGACCCACCAAGAGACTCTGCTGAAAAGGTGAGTGAGTGCTGGTAGCCGAAAGCCGGTGAATCAGAGAAATAAAACATAATTTTCTGATGGTTTCACAACAGTTATGTTCTCAGCATAAATAAACACTCCTCAGACTCCACAACGCCCGACTCTGTCTGAATGTGGCCTTCGACCTTGTCGTACAAACACACCTGTTCCTCCAAACAAACTGATGAGGCGATCCTCTCTTTTCTTCCGTCCAAAACTCTGTCATTACTCACAGTTTACTGACTTTGCTTTGGGCTGACTGGCTGTTGAAACGGGAGACGTTCTAGAACCTGCCGCTGGCGGTTTGACAAGCTCAAGTTGCAGGAGACGCCATCAGCTGGCTTGAGCTGAGCTGAGGTCTTGTTGTGAATCTTTGGTCTGAATTGTGTTGAACCTGCATGATTTTTTCCCCTCTGACCCAAGTAGTATTTATGCCTTTATTTTGAAAGTCTACCTGGGCAATGCATATTTATTGTTGCTTTTTTGACTGTGGAGCAATCAGGGTCAGTAGTGACGCTTAAAAAAAATATCTATATCTATCTATATCGATTATTTTGACTGATATAGCAATTGTGGTCATGATAATTTTTAATCATTATTCTTATTTTGATTGAATTGACGTGTTAAAATGACTTATTTTTTACAGGAATCTGTACAAAATGAAAATGTTTTTTTTTTTACATTTGTAGCATCTAATTTGTAGGACAGGACATCTCTGCTTCACAACATCATTAATTTAAACATTTCTTGACACACATTTTGCCTTTAACAAATATTACACCTCCTGCAATTTGAAAATTGCAGTAAGCCATACTGCAAATTCAGTAAAATGGTTTGAACTAGGGATACTAACAATTAATCAATGATAGATTAATCGATTCTTAAAAAATTAATCGATCATGTTAAATTTATTTGATCTACTTATCAAATAAACATCTTAAATATGTAGCTCTTTATATGTTTCATTGGCTACACTCTTAGAAATATGGGTTCCAAAAGGGTTCTTCCTTAAGGGCCGTGGTTCTACTCAAAGCAATTTGCTTCTGAAGAACCCTTTTTGGAAAAAATGGTTCTTTGTAAGACTAAAGGTTTCCATTAAGAACCCTTTTTCAGGGGTTCTTTGTACCATAATATAAAAAGGTTCCCTGTAGAACCTCCTCAATGTGTTCTAGATAAAACCCTTGGAATAAAAATGTTCTCAGTAGAACCCCCTGGGTGGATTCTTGTTATCACCCCTAGAAAGGTAGAAAGGTTCTGGATAGAACCTCCAGGGAGGGTTCTAGGTGGAACTACTTCACCAAAAAAGTGATCTCTGTAGAACCTCTCACAGGAGTTTCTAGGTGAAATCTTTCACAGGTGGTTCTAAATATGACCCTTTATTCTAGATTCTGGGTAGAACTCTTCGAAAGGGTTCCAAGAGACCTTTTATAAGAAGTTCTTACAAGAACCAAAAATTGTTCTCTGATGGGAACAAGCTGAATAACCCTATATGGTTCTACTTGGCACCTTTATTTCTGGGGATGTTTGTGATTCTGTCAGAGAACGAGCAGCATGTTGCTGTGGACATAAAACTCGAGTTCGAGTGGAAGAAAATGCATTTGGTAATCTTTGATTAATCGATTAATTGATAGTTAATTTTACCAGTGATTGATCAAGGAAAGAGCTGCCATATTTGACGAGCTGAGAGTGAGAATATGTTGAACATAAACATAAAAAAAACATCATCTGAAGTTCCAAATGATGCTTATGAAACTTTAGAATTGCTTTATAAATGGTTTATAATGCATGTAAATCCATACATTTTTATTTCTTTTAGTGTAGAGGGTCATGAAAGACAGATATTTTAGTCTGACAGTATTTCACAATAAAACACACACATCATTCATTTGGGATTCATCTCCATTGACCACGTCCCATTTGTCTCTCCTGATTTCCACCTGTGGCTGACCAGGCCTGCTCTCCACTTCGTCCTCCTCTCCTCCAGTCTCCTCTCCTTCCACCACCACCGGCGGCTCCGCCGTCTCTGCCAACTCCAGCCCGATGAAGGACGCTTCGGCTCCAGCGGCCGCTCAGCCTCGACCGGTCCGCCGCGCTCCTCAGGGCCCCCAGGCGCTGATGCCTCTGCCTTGCAAGAAGGCCGAGGGGCTGCAGTACAACAACTTCAAATGTCCAGAGTGCCAAACGCAATTCTCCGGCAAGACCGAGCTGGTCACACACTTCCAGCAGATCAGAGCTGCTTCTAACTCTGTGAGTCTTTGAAACCGTGCCGCCGATACCCGCTGTTATAAAACGCCGGTGATAGTTTTGTTTGATTTTCCTTTTCCTCTGTTTCAGACATGTACGCAGTGCTCGCCTCCAATGATGCTGCCTAACTCGTGTGCCGTGTCCGCCCACCAGAGGATCCATAAACACCGAGCGCCTCATGTCTGTCCCGAGTGTGGCGGCATCGCCCGGCAGGCCAGCTTCCAGACCCACCTGGAGGAGGCCTGCCTGCACTTCGCCAGACGTATTGGATACAGGTGTGGAAACACGTCCCAAAACCATTGATAACACCTGTCAATAAGCATCAGCAGATGTCTGGGTCTTGATTTGATACCTTGATACTTTAACCAGTTATTTATTTCTGATAGGCCAGTCATTTTTAAAGTGGAAAAAAAAATCACAGATCTATGAAAATATTGTCTCCATTTTGATTTATTGTCAGTAACCAGGATTCATGCACAACATATCATTCATCATTAAATTATATTGTTAAAAAAAAAGCACCAAAGGTTTGATGAGGGATTTCAACGTTTTTGTGTCAGTGTTTTAGCACTTAAAATGTATATTTTTGCCATTTTTGTGCTGGACAAGTTACATTTTAATATGAAATGGCTAATTTTGCAGCCTGTCCGGGTTTTATACATTTCCTGTTTGCCGACATTATTTGAGATGTGAGATGTGATCTATAGTGGATGTTTTAAGGCAGACGCATCCAAGACAGACTTGAAAATGTTTATATCAATAAATAAACGCACTCAGTTCTATAAAGATGTGTTTTTGCATTAGAGCTATAATTCATCAGACTGTGTATCACGATCTTGTCCAGGTGCTCGAGCTGCCAGGTCGTATTCGGAGGGTTGAACTCCATCAAGTCCCACATCCAGACTGCTCACTGCGAGGTCTTCCACAAGTGCCCCAGCTGCCCCATGGCCTTCAAGTCTTCCCCCAGCGCCCAGAGCCACATCAGCACCCAGCACCCGACCCTCACCGGAGGACAGGCCAAGTACGTGTCGTATACCGTTTGTACCAAAAAAGACGTCTACCTGCATGTAGAGAAATATCTTTAGAGGATGATCACATTTTAGAAACAGATCTCTAACATATGAATGTCTTTTTCTCCTTTTGCAGAATGATCTACAAGTGTGTGATGTGTGATACGGTTTTTACCCAGAAGCCCTTGCTGTACATGCACTTTGACACTCATTTAGCCAAGCAAAAAGTGCATGTGTTCAAGTGTCCTGACTGCACCAAACTCTACGCCCAGAAAGGGTCGATGATGGAGCACATTAAGGTGTGTTTTCTCCTCAGTATGAATATTCAGAGATCGTAGATGTTAGACAGTAAGTTGAACGAGCATGTTGCCTTTATGTGTTGCCCATTTGCTGCTTTCTACAGTGAATGTGGTGTCAACAAAGGCATACAGCAACTCCTTGGATCGGCCTTAGCAAGGTTCCTCCATGGTGACCTTGTCCTAAGTTCTATACCAAGTACAGAAGTTAATTTAGGAATAGAAATGAGTTTCTGTGAGACAGATTGTTCTGTATTTTTAAAGAGATAGTTTGGATTACTTGAAGTGGGGTTGTATGAGGTACTTAGCCATAGTCAGTGTATTATTACTTTCAGTAGATGGTGGTCGACACGTGTATGAAAAAAAGGTCCACCTAAAGTTTAAGTGTATACTGGGATTATTTTCTCTGCTTTACCTTGCTATCAGACGGCCTTTTCACGAGCTTTTACGCCTTTCATTTATAGGATAGCTGAAGAAATGACAGGATATGAGGAGGGAGAGTCAGGGAAAGGAAATGCAGTACTCACAGCCTTAATACCTGGGGCGAACGCTCTACCAACTGAGCCACCATCAAACAGCCTTTTCTGACAGGAGACCACTGTTATATAAGCCAAATATCGCTCTCTCCAAACCAACCAAACTCCATTGCCAAAATCAGTGATTTTACCAAACAGAACATGGGAGTTGCTGGTCTACCGCTGCCCTGATTTTTTAAAAATTTGTTTGTGTTATTTGTGTAACTTCAGTGTTTTAAAAAGCTACTTCAGTTTCACCAAAGTCACACAATAACACAAACTAACTAACAGATCGATGCAACGGTTGACCAGCAAATTCTGCGTTCTGTGAGGTAAAATTGTGTTTTTTTCCCAGTGGAGTCTGGTGTGCTTGAAGAGAGAGATTTGGCTTGTAGAACAGTGGTCTCTAGGGCTGCACAATTAATCGAAATATTATTGAAATCCCAATATGGCAAAGTGCCATATCCAAGTTGCAGAAGCTGCAATTTTTTTGATAAATGAAAAATGTGCGTCTAAACAGCATTAAAATAAAACACTGTATTGGTGCAGAGATGCTCTGGCCACTAACACCAGTGTTGATTTCACCAACGGAGTCTGGCTGCTTAAGGGAAACCAATATTTGGCTTATAACTGCAATTTCCTGTCAGAAAACACTGTTCGACTGCAAAGTAAAGTGATGAAAATATCCTAAATATACCATACACTTAAACTGATTTCTTTAGCTTCTGTACTGGTACTTGCTTCTTCTGCGTTTTCAAACTGGGGCTGACAACCATCTACTGTAGGTTATACAGTGAATATGGATACCTTGTACGTCATGCAGCCCCTCTTCAAATAATACAAACTACCCCTTTGGAGGTAAAGGAATCAATTTTGAACGTCCTGCATGTATTTCTGTTCTCTCACCCTTTCCTGTCGTCCCTCTCAGACGGCTCACAGAGGACCGTCAGCCAAACAGACAGAGTCTCAGTCCGACGCCTCCAACCCCGCCTCGGCCCCGGCCAACACGTCCGGCCCCTCTGGCCTCAAATCCAAATCCTCCGGAAAACCCGACAACTCAGATGGGGAGGACTGGGGGCGGGAACAGGAGGAGGAGGAAGAAGAGGAGGAGGAAGACGACGACGACGACGATGCGGACGAGGACTACGAGGCTCCGGGAGGCCACTCGACCTCCGCGGGCGGCAGCGCTCAGCCCGCCGCCCAGACGGAGTGGACCTGCCCTCAGTGTCAGACCACCTTCACTGACAACGAAGACTATCTGGGTCACGTGAAGCTGGAGCACGGCAAGGTGTGACATAGTTATTTATTTAAACCTGATTCTATAGATGAACCCAAGGATTGTTTAACCAGCTGCTTAAATTTTATTGATGGAAAATGGCTGAAGAACCCACCATGTTTGGAGCAAGGCTGTTGTTAATTTCCTGTCTGTACTGCTGCTCGTTTGACTGAGACCTAACATCTTTTTTATCTTATCTCTCTGTACCTCTGCCCGTGTGCCGTCAACTCCAAAGTTCCCGTGTCGTATTTGTGGAGGCACGTTCAGCACGTCTTCCAGCCTGAGACGTCACGAGCGTGTCATTCATGAGGGCAACAAGAGAGTCTTCCATTGCCAGTGAGTCGCTTAAACTTTCATCAAATTCACATTTCAGATACAAATTGACCCACAACTACGATTTAAAATGTTCAATGTTTGAACTTTAAATGTTATTTAAAAACTTTTCATTGGGTGACCTACTATTTAGACATGTTAATTATCAGAGCTAGACTGATAAATCAGCCTTATCAGTTTATTGTAGATACACAAGTTTATTTATTTATGGTTTATTTGATAGAGACAGATGCAGTATATAAACTGAGCTATCCGGTGCGAGTTTTATACCAAATGCAAATTTTCAACAACTGTCTCTAGACGGGCTTTTATAAAAATAGGAGGCTGGAACAGTGAAGTAAAAAGAAGATAAGTTGAGTCAAGTAAAATATCATATAAATGAGCACAGCAAAAAAGCATGCATTTAAAGATTTAACATTTAAAATCTAGACATGAGTGTTTGTGTGCTGCTGAATTAACCAGGAGTTGGTTGCTTTATTAAAAATGGTGAAGTGGGCCTGAGCGATATAGCTGAAAAACTAGTAGTGAAGTTTTGGTCGATATCAATAATTGAAGATGAATAAAGTTTGCAAAACTTAAAATCCTGCATTTACTTAAAATGTGGCAGTGATGGTTCCCTAATTTTTAACAGCTTAATTTTGAAAGAAACGGCAGCACAGAAATTGCAGATTAGGTTTGACGTCACCATCACATCATACTGTGAACTGACTCTGTGCTCACGTTGTCCCTCCTCAGTCGCTCATCCTGAGATTTCTTCCATTTTTTCCACAACAGTATGCAGCATGTGCAGAATGTGGATGAATTTTCTTGATTTCAAAAATAGAAATGGAGAAAAAATACATCTTATTAATGAAGAGAAAAACTTGAGGTAATTTATTCAATTAAGTTTTTTGGCTATATAAATAAAACGGACACCAGAGAGCACAGACAAATTGATTTCTTGGCTCAGTGTCATAATTCTCAAAAAATAATCTAAGACATCTGTATTATTAATATGTTTATATGTTAATTACTAGGCCTCAAAAATCCAGTATTGGTCAGACTCTGATTATAATATAATAAGAAGTGAGTTAACCCTGTGTAATTATTTTTCAGATATTGCACAGAAGGCAAACGCACCTTTGGAAGTCGGTTCTTACTGGACAAACACATTCGGCTCCATCACAGAACCACAGATGGACAGGTGAGTCAAGACACGGTGGTTCTCTCTGTTTCTGGACAAAATATAGGGACGCAGTAAAACTGTTCATCAACATATGAATTCCCTTGCACTTTTTGCTTGCCTCGTGTATCAGTACTGCAACGTTGAGTCTTTGTCTCACTTGTTGTGTCCTCAGGGTCCCCCCATGACCAGGAAGCGTGCAGCCACAGGGGCAGAAGGACCAGGCAGCTCCTCAGAACAAGACGGCGAGGGCGGACCTCCTGGAGGCCGGGCGGGCGACGAGGACGAAAACACCACAGAGGACGGCGAGGAGGGAGCAGGCCCCGCAAAGAGAACCAGGGCGTCCACCGCGTCGACATCGTTGGCGTCCAACGAGTTGGAGGAGGAAGACAACATTTTCCGCTGCGTCCCGTGCGGCTACTCCACCGAGGACGGGGCGGAGTTTCAGCGCCACATCCCCCAGCATCGGGCAGACACCGCCTCCTTCCAGTGCCTGCAGTGCGGCGTCTGCTTCGCGTCGGCCGGCTCGCTCAGCAGGCACCGCTTCATCACTCACCGCGTGCGGGACACCCAGAGCGACGCCGACCGCGGCACCCCGCGCGCTCATAGCAGCGGCGGCGGTGGCGGCGGTGGCGGCGGCTCTCCCGACGGCTCGCCCGCAGCCTCGCCTCAGGCGCTGGGCGAGGATGGAGAGGGGAATCTGAGCTGCAAGGTGTGCGGCCGGCGTTTCGACAAGGCCTCGGACCTCAACACCCACTTCAGGACCCACGGCATGGCCTTCCTCACCGCACACAAAACGGACAAGCCCCAGTAGAGGGAGGGGGCGCGTCCGCTGACACTGTCGAGGGTCACGGCGGAGGAGCGCGGCTGTAGAATATGAATGTCGATCCTGAGATGAAACAGAGCTGCTTCCTGTGCAGTTTTTTTTTTTATCGACCAGAAACAGTTTTACTCTTTAATCTATGGCACCTCTTCTGTGCAATTGTAATTGCATGTTTGATCCTGTTACTGGTCACATAACTAAACACACCTGTGATAGACTCTTGAGTGGACGGCTCTCGAACAGCGCCCCCACCTTAACCCCGCCCCCCAGAGTAAAGCATTTATATATCAGCCATACTGTGTCTAACACGTCTTGTCCTTCCATTTCAGTCTCACTCGGCGCCGACTGTAGCCACCTGCCCGTTTTATCACACACATCCCACTGTAGTCCTGACTGCTGTAGTGCCCCGATTTTTGTACTTCACTTTGTTCATGACGTCCATACTCGTTTGCCTCAAATCCATGCTAATTTTTCCGGCATCAGATCAGTTTTAAAGGGATAGTTCAGAGTTTTTGAAGTGCGGTTGTATAAGGTCAGTGTATTACCTGTAGCGGATGGCGGTCGGCTCGCCTCCAGTTTGGAGAAGCAGCAGGAGTCCCAGTGTAGGAACCCACCACCTAAAAAATTTAATAAATGTACATCATATTTAGAATATTTTCACCTCCCTACTTTACCATCAGACAGCCTTTTCTGATGGAAAGCTGCCATTTTATAAGCCAGATATCTCTCTTTAAAGCAACCACACTCCATTTTATCTTGCAGGACATCTTCCAATCCCTCGATCCGATAGTTTGTTTGTGTTATTGTGTGACTTCACCACCATAAACAGCTAGTTTGGATTCACCAAAGTCACACAGTAACACAACAAACTAACCTACCAAGGCAGCAGTACACAGAAGTTTTTTTTCTAACGGAGTCTGGTTGAGAGAGCAGTATTTGGT